>NC_086176.1:54000177-54603035 GCF_023053635.1 Elgaria multicarinata webbii | reverse complement strand
TTTATCCAGTTCTCACCTTCTGGACTGAACATGGACTCAGACTCAATTTGCTGTCAAAGTCCATATATTGCAATGTGATTTGCGGAACCCACCCACCTCCGCAATATGCATACATTTAAAAATGTTTACTATTGAAAAATGCACAAAAACACACTTTAAATAAAAAGAGAAGAATGCATTCATTTCAAAGATGTGTACAATTTATATGTACATATGAAGAAATACACATGAAAACACACACACATTTTCATGCAGAAAGAAAAAAAGATGGTAACCTAATACAGACATGACACTGAGTGAGCTTCAAAGTGGAACTTGGAGAATTTTGACAAACTTATGTGTTGTGCATCACTAAGTATATTACAAGCCACAGCTCTAAGTTCTGTTGTGGGCTTTTGATTACATCATACTGATGGAAATGTAGTATTCACATGTTCAAAACTGCTGTCTTTGTTGCTGCTGCTGCTGTTACCGCTGCTACTCTATACATATTCCAGGGCTGAGTTGACATAGTCAGAAACGTATTCAGCATTCTCCTGTAACTTGAGAATTTGTTTGTTTGTTTGTTTAAGGCATCTTGCAGTCCCTTTGGAAATCTGTTTGTTCTCCTTTAAGCAACCTCTTTGGCTCCAAAGATTCATTTTCACTCAGGATTTGAGGGCTGCATGTGATGGTATTCATGTGTGAAAACAACCATCATGTATCCAGCTTGCATATTCACCACTTGTTTTACTTTTAAGTGTAGGCAGTTCACCATTCAGTTAACCAAGTAATTGAGTGACATACATTCATTAAAAGCTTGGCATGCTGGAGAATCAAACCACAGGGAATCACACTATTATAAGACTCCAGGGAGTGGCGGTGGATGGGGGGAGCTTCAGGTCTGCTTTCTGTTGCGCAGGGATGGGTAAACCTGTCAGTTTTGCTTTCTCTCACATTCATTTTTTTCATTTTCAAGTTCTTTTTGTCGTGAATATGGGAAACTTGGCAATTTTTGATAAATTCTCATCCAAAAACAAACTGACCGCACCAACCAAGTTAGATAGGGGCAGCTATTCCCAGCATGGAGAGGACCATGTTTTACCTGCTACCCATGTAGTTTAAAGATGTGGAGCCCATCATAAAAAAGAGGTGGTGACCTTAATTCAGCATTAACATGGTGGAATATGCAGGTATTCAACCCTAAACTTTGATGAACTAATCACTCAAAGCCCAGGGCTGGATGGACAGATCTGTCAATTTTCCTTTCTCCCACATTTTTTTAAAAAATTCAAGTTCTCTTTGCCCTGAACATGAAAAACTTATTTATTTGAATTGATTTGTACCCCAACTTTCCAACAAGAAAATGGAACTCAAGGTAGCTTACAATCATAAGAACTATTACAAAAAATAAAAAAACTTGATTAAAACAACCATAAAATGAATGCATTAAAATATAGTTAAAAACACAGCTATCACAGAATTACAGCACACCCAACCCAACAGACCAACTTACACACCAAAGGCCTGTTTGAATAAAAATGTCTTTGCCTGTAATTATTATTATTTATTACATTTATATACCACTCCATAGCTGAAGCTCTCTGGGCAATTTACAAAGATTAAAAGACTGAACATTAAAAATCAATATACACAATTTCAAACTATAAAAACAGCTAACATTTTAAACAATTTTTAAACTCTCAGCCAGGCCAAAGACAGTTCTGGAGTTGGTTAAAACTCAATATATGCTGTTAAATGCCTGGGAGAAAAGAAAAGTCTTGACCTCATGAAGAAAAGATAACAATGCTGGTGCCAGGAAGGCCTCATCGGGAAGATTGTTCCATAATTGGGGGCCACCAGAGAGAAGGCCCTCTCCTTTGTTGCTTTCCTTCGAGCTCCCCTCAGAGTAGGCACCGTGAAGAGGATCTTAGATGTTGTTGTTGATGATAATAATAATATGATGTTGATAATAATAATAATAATAATAATAATAATAATATATTTATTTGTTACCCGCCCTTCCCTCTGGATTGAGGCGGGGTACAACACAAATAAAAACACCATAAAATACATACAACTAATTCAAACGTTTATTATTAATAATAATAATTTGCAAGCAAACAGAAGGAATGCAGAGAGGGAGCCAACCTCGCCTCCCTCAGCAGGGAGTTACACAGACACCATGATGTCACAGGCCCTATGTCACGTCACCACCAAACACATCTCTGAAGGCAATGGTAATGAAATAAGGGCCTCTTCCAAAGATCTTAAAACTTGGGCAGGCTCATATGGGAGATGGTGGTCTTTCAGGTAGCCTGGTCTCAAGCTATATAGTACTTCATAGGTTACCAGCACTTTCAATTGTGCCTGGACATAGACCGGTAGCCAGCAAAGCTGTTGTTCCCTGTACCTGGCCCTGGTCAACATTCTGGCCACAGCGTTCTGGACCAGCTGAAGTTTCTGAACAGTTTTCAAAGGTTGACCCATGAAAAGCATGATACAGCAATCCAAATGAGATGTAACTAAGGGCCTTGCTAGACCAGGCCTTAGCGCGCCTTCCAACCCGGTTTCCCTGCTGTGCGTCCAGATGACGCACAGGGGAATCTGGCGGCAGGCCGCAGTGAGGCCTGGTCTAGCGCGCCTTCCAACCCGGTTTCCCTGCTGTGCGTCCAGATGACGCACAGGGGAATCCGGCGGCAGGCCGCAGTGAGGCCTGGTCTAGCGTGCCATATGCTAAGTCGCTTATGGCGCGCTTTTTCCCCAGCTCCGGGCTCAGGCCGGGGTTGGGGGAAGTGTGGAGACTTCCACAGCTTTTCGTGGCTCCTCGCTCACTCGCGAGGAGCCGCGAAAAGCCGCGGACCTGGCACAGCGCTCATAGGAGCGCTGTGCCCATTGGCGGGGGGGGGGGGAAGAGAGGGGAGGGCGAAGGATGGGAGGGTGGGTGGCACGGGGGGAGGGCGGGTGCGATCGCGCCGCTCACCGCCCGAGCAAGCAGCCGAGCGGCGCTTGCCCGGGCAATGCCGCCCCATCCCGGGCATTGCCCGGGCAAGCGCCACTCGGCTGCTTGCTCGGGCAGTGGCGGCGCGATCGCACCCTCCCTCCCCCCATGCCCCCCCTCCTATCCTTCGCCCCCCCCCCATTTTAAAAAATAAAATAAAAAAGCCACTTACCTTCCCGGAGTCTTCGGGTCACCCGCGGCCGCTTTAAACAACAACAAAAAAATGGTGGACGCTGCAGGGCTTGCGTCCTCCCTGCAGCTCCGCTGTCTGGAAGCATGGGGGAGGCACGCTAACATTAGCGCACCTCGGCCCCGCCTCCCTGCCGGAGTAAGCCGGCAGGTCTAGGAAGGCCCTAAGGCATGTGTGACCAGCTTGGACATCTGTAGGAATGGGTGCAGTTGATGCACTAGCAAACACACTCCTGAAATGCACATTGTGAATTCTGGAAAATTCTTATCAAAACCAAACAGAAATGAAATACTGACCTGTGCCTACTATTGTGCTCTAGTGTCACCACAGCAGATTGCTGGAGGGTGGTAACATAAGCTTCCAATTTAGGAAGGATTAGGCAACACAAGGAGGCCATAGTGCTATGTGGCCACTAAAAGTTGATGTTTCTAGCTTGATAGTGATTTGGGTGACATCTAATATGTACTGCTGGAGACAGAATACTGATCTAGGTAGGCACTGCACAAGCAGTTCTTACATGCTTATTTCAAAGGAACATCTCAGCAGACTGAGTACCCTATGACAAAATGATAACAGAAAAATTATCTTTTTGCCAGAACTTTGACTGTGAGTTGATTTGTATGAACATAACCACCACAGAGAAGGGGGAACAAAGATATTTGAAACCCCAGTACAGATATTGTAAAAGAATGAGCACTAATAGCTCTCATCATGATTTGTGGTATGTAGATAATTGTTTTCTGATGTCCTAACTCCCTAAGATATTATTGTATTGGAAAGGATGCTCAGTGAATTAGAAGTAATTCCTTCTTAAAAGGCAGATGTAATATTGCAAACCATTCTAGCTTCATTGAGCACATCCCTTGGGAGAATTCATCATTGATCCTCCTTTTCATGCTGACTACAGCCAGAGAGACTACTACTCTGAGTCCTAACCCCCACCCCACCCTGCCACAGTGATCTTGGATCTGTTGGTCACTTTACAAACAGCATCGTTTTACATCATGTTCCTGCTTTTACTAAACAAATGGCAGCAGAGTATATAATCAGAGCAATGTTTTCTTCCACTATTCTTTGTGTTTTCTTTCAGTCTTCTTTTGGCTGAAACTAGAGCAGGGATAAATTCCTTATTTGTCTGTTTGTTTATTTATTTATTTGCAATTATAAATGGAGAAAGAATTGCTTGTCCTGTTTAGCAATCAAGCTGAAAAAGGATTTAACATCCTAAAATATTGATTAGAATCTGCTCACTTATGTGCCATTGATTGTGAACTGCTGCTCAATCCCTTTTTCTGAAACACTGTTGCTTCTTTGTGTAAAAAAGCCCAGGACTTGCATGCTAATAATTGCCCAATAATGATTTCATGTCCCGTCTACATCTCAGACATGCACTCTCACACAAATCTCCTGGCAAAACAAAGAGGCCCACTTAGCCATGCACCTAACCTACTCTCAATATAGGCTTTTCTTTAAATCTCTCTCTCTCTCTCTCTCTCTCTCTCTCTCTCTCTCCAGAGATAGCTATTCAATGGAAGTGTGATAGCACTTTAACACCGAATGATATATATGGCATATGTTCAGGCCATACATAGCTTGGAGTTACTCAAGCTGAAGCTGTACTGGCAGGTGTCAATTGCGTGTTGGAGGAGGAAGCAGAAATAAAACACAGACACGTTGTATGGGTTCAACTTGGGCCTCTTTATTTGTATCCTGGCAGTATCATCCCTCCCTGATCTCCATGTGCCTGTGCGGGAATTCAAACCTAACTGAGGCCCCTTGGCCTCCCAAGGGCAAGCCACACTCCAAGTCAGAAGGCGGTTGTCCGCCTCCTGCCTTGTCCGTCACTTTCCAAGTGTGGGGAGCGCTCCCAGCTTCACCCCCGCTTGCTGCCATAACGGCAGCAAGTAGGTGAAGCCTGAGGGACTCCAAAGGCATACCGTATCCTGACACGTGGACCGCGCAGCCCCGTGGAGCAGGCCATCGGGTTATGCCAGTCACCCCAAATGGGTGCCAGTGTGCTTGCCATCCCTATTAAATCTATCCAATTCCCGCACAACCCTGCCACTAATTAACCTATTTGTTCCCCCGCCCTCGTTATGCCCCCAGTATGAAGTAGGCAAAAACCCCGTGGGGAAAAATTCCTACTTAGCCCCCCCTCCAAAGAGGGCGACTGGCTAATCCCATACTAGGAGAGGGAGGGCGGGTGGGTCAGCGCGCCGAAAGAGGCCTGAAGCACGAGTCCGGCCGCTTATATAGCGGCCCGGGCTCCGTGCCCCACGTGACCATCCCTAATGCGTTGGGGAGCATTTTATTGCTCCTCCCCAAACGCAACTGCCGGCCTTCCCGCCCAAACTTGGGCTGGGCGTTGGCCGGTCTTGCGTGTTGGAGGAGGAAGCAGAAATAAAACACAGACACGTTGTATGGGTTCAACTTGGGCCTCTTTATTTGTATCCTGGCAGTATCATCCCTCCCTGATCTCCATGTGCCTGTGCGGGAATTCAAACCTAACTGAGGCCCCTTGGCCTCCCAAGGGCAAGCCACACTCCAAGTCAGAAGGCGGTTGTCCGCCTCCTGCCTTGTCCGTCACTTTCCAAGTGTGGGGAGCGCTCCCAGCTTCACCCCCGCTTGCTGCCATAACGGCAGCAAGTAGGTGAAGCCTGAGGGACTCCAAAGGCATACCGTATCCTGACACGTGGACCGCGCAGCCCCGTGGAGCAGGCCATCGGGTTATGCCAGTCACCCCAAATGGGTGCCAGTGTGCTTGCCATCCCTATTAAATCTATCCAATTCCCGCACAACCCTGCCACAAAAGCGGGCCAAGCCTCGGCTTAGGCCCACTTACCCCAACCAGGGAGGCATTCCCGCAAACCCACATGGAGATCCTGTAGGAAAATATCGTTTCCTACATCAGATAGATGTACTCCATCGGCCCGGTAAAGCTCTTGCCTGGCAACACAAATATTGGGGTGTGGGATGCACCACCCCAACTTCCCCTGCAAAAATATCCGCAGCTCCCTATTGACCTTCTTTACGGCCCTATTTAGTCCCCATGGATTATGCCCCTCGCGCCACTGGCGCCTAGGCAGCATGTTGGACCATACGATCCTTGTATCTGGCCAACATCTCCAAATGTATTCAAAGTCAGTTTGGGCCTGTATTATAAGGGCTTTCCCTTTAAGCAAACCAAGGTCATTGCCCCCCAGGTGTATAACCAACACCTGCGGCGGGTCAACAACAACGCCAGCACGAAACAGCAGATGCAGGAGACCTCCCCATCTCAAGCCGCGACGCCCCACCCACTGTATGGTGGCGTCCGGCTGCAGCCCCAACTGCGCACCAACATCAGCTCGAGATGCCCTGTTGCATGCCCAAAACACCATGCTGTGTCCGCATATGATGATCTTTGTGGGCTCTGGTCTCCTCCACATATCTGCCAAAGAAACATCAACTATTAACTGAACTTAACTGTAACCAACTACCTAACGTAGGTCCTGAACGCCCCAGAGCGCCACCTGCCAATTGAACGGATCTTGTTGTCATTCAAGCCTGATTGCGCGGCCGTTGACGCTGCGCCAATCCGGAAAGAATGCGTTCCGAATTGCGCCTTGGTCAATCCAATAGCTGCCAATGCCTTTTTGGCCACCGCCCAAAATTGATACTTGGTCAACGGCAGTTGATCCACGTGGCGAAATAAAGGGCCGACGGCGCCGCCTCTAAGGGCAATAAATGCAGCCATGGCAGCTACAGGACATAACTCTTCCCTAGCTGCTGAGCCCAACCTAACCCACACTCCATGTCCCTTCTGGTCTGTCTTAGAGTGACGCAGATGCAGGTGCATCCTGTCATGCTCCAGCCTCAGGTCGTTAAACTGAAACGCCCTGCCAGAGACGTCAGCCTTGGAACCTGCGAGAAGCTCACTGATCCTGAAGGCTCCAAAGAATGCCGTCAGGGCCGCAGCATGGAAAAGGCATTGCTCATAATTAGATGAGCATAACCTGGGCCACTGAGCACAGAGTCCCAGTAAAATGTCCGGAGTAATTGGCCTGCGCTTGTCGGGAGCTGGAGGGTTGGATCGAGCCCAACCCTCCAGCATCTTGCGCACTCTAAAGTCTACCGTGGTGTCCGGCATGCCCATAACCTTTGCTTCAAATGCCAAACCTGCCAACTTGCCCCGCAGCGTTCTGATCGCGAGCCCTCTGCGGTGTAACTCTACGCAGAATTGTAAAATATGGTCGATCGGGATCGGCCAAGTCTCCGGTAAGCCCAGCCTAACCCTGAAGGTGCTGAACTCCCTACCTGACCGCTCGTATAATGCCCGAGTTCTGGGAGCAATGGACATCCTCATGGCCTCCGTGGCTTCAGATCTCCAAGATGCCAAAGCTCCTTGGGCATGTTGTCCGGTTTCCTTCTGGCTGTAGGTGCTAACTCCCGGAATCTGGACATCTGGTTGCGCGACAAAGCGTCAGCAACTCCGTTATCCAGTCCCGGGATGTGTCGGGCATAAAAAACCACATTATACTGTAGGCAACGGGCAGTCATTGCCCGCACCAATCTCATGACCCTGCGATTTTTGGATGAAAGCGAGTTCACCACCTGCACTGTAGCCATGTTGTCGCACCAGAAATGTACAGTTGCTGATGCGAGAGTCTTGGCCCAGAGCCACACCGCGACTACGATGGGGAACAATTCCAGGAAAGTCAAATCCCGGCAAATGTCTGTTGCTCTCCAACGGCGTGGCCACTGTTGTGCGCACCAACGATCCCTGAATATAACACCGAATCCAAATGCTCCGGAGGCATCTGATCGCACTTGCAATTGTGATTCCAGTTTGATTTCCTGCCTCCAGAAGGATACGCCATTGTACTCCTGAAGGAAGGTTAACCAAACCAGTAGGTCTTCCTTTATCTCAGCGGAGACCTTGATTCTGTGGTGGGGCCGCGAAACCCCTATGGTAGCCTCGCACAAACGCCTGATGAAGGCCCGCCCAGGGGCCACCACCCTGCAAGCAAAGTTCAGGTGCCCGATGAGCTGCTGTAATTGCAGCAGGGTCACCTTCCTGGACGAGACCGCCTCCTGTATTAATGTGCGCAGAGTGGTCAATTTGTCCGGTGGTAAGCTACAAGATTGATTGATGGAATCAATATGGATTCCCAAAAAGGATAAGGCCGTGGTCGGGCCCTCCGTTTTCTCTTGGGCTAAAGGCACACCCAGCTCATCAGCCATTGCCTCGAATTCACGCATGAATCCCAGACACTGGAGTGAGTCCGGGTGGCCGGCAAATAAAAAATCATCCAGGTAATGAATACTGTTGTCTGAATTTGCTCTTCGCCTCCACTGCCATTCTAAGAACGTGCTGAATCGCTCGAAGGTGGCGCAGGACACCGCGCATCCAAAAGGAAGCGCCCTGTCGACGTAAAAATTGCCCTGAAAATGGAACCCTAGCAGCTCGAAATCCGCTGGATGAATTGGCAGCAGGCGAAAGGCGGATTTAACATCGCACTTTCCCATCAATGCCCCCTTTCCGCAGCGCCGAACCATTTGAATGGCGCTGTCGAAAGAGGCATAACGTACTGTGCACAATTCATCCGGTATGGCGTCGTTCACTGACTCACCGATTGGGTGTGACAGATTATGTATCAGGCGAAATTCCCCAGGGGCCTTTTTAGGCACAATTCCCAAAGGGGAAACCCGCAATAAAGGCAGGGGTGGACTTGGGAACGGACCAAGTACGCGGCCAGCCCTAACTTCCTTATTGATCTTCTCCAGAACCACCTCCTCCATCCCATGCACGGACGATTGGTTCCTGGCGAAGAAAGGAGTGCGCGCTCCTTGATAAGGAATTCTAAAACCCAAACTGAAACCATCTAACAAGAACTGTGCATGTGCCAGCTGAGGGTAAGCTTTCAACCATTCAGCCAGCACCTCCACTCGCACCGGGCTGGGGCCCTTTAACTTGAGGTCCGCTGTTGTTGCCTTTCTTACCGGTGAACCAATCTTTGCCCCCCTTGCCTCCTCTGAGGCGTGGGCAGGCCGAGCACGGATGAGTTGCCCCGCAAAGGGAACACTCATGTCTGAACTTACACTGGGCCCTTGTGCAAGCCCCCTTTGAGCTGTACTCCCAACAATAGAGTCGGGGTTGAACCGACTGCCCGGCGGAGCCCCTGTTAAAGGCGGCGCCGGCCGGGCGTGACAGGATGTGCCCACTATCCGCTCGTTCGCCTGTTACCGGCCTAGCCGGCGTCATAAATTGCAGCCACAACTCAGGCTCCTTAACATCCCACTTGATCTCAGGTGTATAAACTGCTTTTAATCTGAAGGCTTCATCATAGGCGAGCCAAGCCGGACCCAAATACTCCGTATAACAACGGAATATAATGTCTAGGTATTTGACTAAGACAGTGGCTTTATCGGGGTGCTTTTGCAGCGCCACCCCCATAAATATGATGTACCCGGCCAGCCAGTTGGCCCAGGTCCTTTCCACTTTCTTCTTTTTATTTGCCTCATTATCCCTGTCCTTCTCCTTGTCTTTATCTGGCTTTTCCTCTTCTCTAAAGAGCAGTGCGAATATATTCACATACTCCCCCTTCCAAATCTTTTCTTTGGTAGCTGGAAGTAGGTGATACCCCACTGGTGTGGAGATGGCTCCATAAGGAATGGGCGAGCCCTTAGCGGATGCATATGGGTCAGCTGGAACACCAGTACCCTCAGCGGATTCACTTTGGGTGGCTTGCACCGTGCTAGTCCCCGTGCTGAGGAACTTAGAAGGAGGGGAGTGCTCCACTTGCGTGCCCTGACTGGTATAAGATACCTTGTGTGTGTCCGTCTTACCTGCCTCGCTCCACACTTGTGTGCACGCGTCAGACACTGATCTATGAGATGTGCTAGCCTCCCCTGTGTCTTCCTGCTCAATGGGTGTTGAGTATGGCCACATTTGTCCAAGGGCCCACGGGGGGACACCCCAAGGTCCAAAAGCTGGCCACTGTTCAGTACCCGGTGTGTTGTGCGAAGGACACTCACTGTGAGCTGCATCGCTGACTGGAAGGGCAGATGTCATCGCTGGCGAGGGGCCACGCGTGGATGAGCCCTGCTGCGGTTCGGTTCCTTGCATCTGCTGCACATTGTCGTCCGCCGGTGTGCTATGACTAGGCGCCACCTGCTTGGGCGAAGAAGTGAAAGGTCTGAACAGGGGGTTGCGATAACTGGACCTCTTAGTGACTTTCGCTTTTCGTGACTGAAGCTGTAGCCTCAGGCTGGCATTGTCCTGTTCTAAAGCCTCGATGCGCCTTAGCACCTGTGCCATGCCAGGTTCATCCTCCTCTGAAGACGACAAAGGTTGAGGTGGAGGCCGCTTGGTGGGGGGGCGGGCCGCCTTGCCCTTCCCTTTCTTGCCCCCATTTCCCTTTTTGGGAGGCATCTTAAAGCTCGTGGGGAATGGCACCCCAATTCCTATAAATCAGTTGTCTTGTGTTGTTCAACTAGGGGTCGGCAACAGGCAATTGAACAATAATAAAGATGTGCTAGAACTATATTTGATTATACTTGAAATAAATTCAACCAATGGCTCCAGCTACCAGCACCCAATGTGCTAAATGAATTTAAAGTAGGATAAAAATTTCAAATAGGCCGCCCCTCCAAGCCCAGACCAGGCCAGACCCTGCTTAGCTTCAACAAAGCGCCTGGCTCCTATGCATGCAATACCAAATCAAAAACAACACAGCTCACACTGCTTGCCAACACGCGAGATATCCAGGGAAAGCTAAATGAAGTAGCTGGTTAAGGCCTCCTGCTCCAAGCCCCGCCCCCCACGTGCTGCCGGGCCGACTGGGAAGAAGGCGAGGAGGCCAAGGGAGGCGTGTGTGGTGATCCCGGTTGAGGCCCGCTGAGGCCCTGACTTGTAGTGGGAAATGGCGTCCCCCCCCCGGAGGCCCCTAATTCCCACCCCCACCCTCTTCGACTGAGAGGAAGAAACTTGAAAGGTGAAACGCGCGAAGGCCCAAGCCTCGGAACCAGGTGAGAAAACCACCACCCCCACCCCCGACGCGAAGAGTCCCTCCGTCAAACCAGGCCCCTGAAGGGGCTGCTTGGAGAAGCGCCTCGCTGTCGGGCTGTGTCCCCTTCGAGCCGGGCGGGCGCGGCCGGCGCCGCGCGGGTCAGCCCACGCGGCCTCCGAGGCCTCCGCTGTTGCCGCCGCCGCCGCCGATCGCCACGCTCTCCGCGACTCCGTCCAAGGCTCCTTCAGCTGGGCAATAAGCGCCGCAGCGCCACGCCGCCGCTCCGTAAACGCCGCCGCAAACGCCGCCGCCACTGACGCCCACAGCGCTGACTGCTCGTTCTGCAGTCAGCGCGCCGAAAGAGGCCTGAAGCACGAGTCCGGCCGCTTATATAGCGGCCCGGGCTCCGTGCCCCACGTGACCATCCCTAATGCGTTGGGGAGCATTTTATTGCTCCTCCCCAAACGCAACTGCCGGCCTTCCCGCCCAAACTTGGGCTGGGCGTTGGCCGGTCTTGCGGTGGCCGTAAATAGTAGCTAGCAAGCTCTCAGCCATTTATCAAGCCTGTCTTCCAAGTTAGGTTAGAACAAGGAATATAGAAAGTCTCGGGGAACCCAGTAAATTACACCATGGTAATCTGATGAAATATTGATCAAATAAAAAGTGCCAGCTCAGTATTGGTACTTGTAATAGACCCAAGACAAACAGTGTGGAGACGTGATCAGAGCAGTACAAGGTCAATTCTGTTGTTTGTCGATGTTCTGTTTTAGTTATGGTTTTCCACAGTCCTTATTTAAGTGTGTGAGCCTGAAGCATGATGTTTTCCCTCGACAGATAATTGTGATGATCAGCTGGTGTCTGCCTTGTCTCAATCATCATTCAGCAGTTCATCAGAGCTGTCCAGTAGTCACAGTCCTGGATTCGCAAGGCTTAATCGAAGAGATGGTAAGTGCTCCCTCTGTTAATCTTAATTTCTGAATGTTTACCGAAGAGGCTTATGAAGACAAATGAACAGTTTGATACCTTGCATAGATGGAAGGTATAAATTGCATAAATTGGAAGTATACATTTTCAGTATTTTGTTCTCTCTCATAGTTGAAGTAGGCACCAATATATTTTTCCAAGATCCGGATATCTATTATCTACAGTTAGCCCACTTTGTCAAGCATAGTGACAGAAATTTGCACATGGTATTGGAGCACCACGTATTTCTAATCCTAACGGCTGGAAGGTCCATCTGATTTATACTGTTCTACAGGTGCTTATATTTGTGAACTTGGATTGGAAAAGTTAGAAAAACAATATATTCATTCGTATTGTTTACTTTGGAAAGTAAAAAGACAGGCTACATTTAGATGAACCCCCAAAACATTGTCTGGAGTATCAAGGGTTATTCTTGTACTCACCTGTTCCTCTCTTGCCTTCTCTACTCACATATGGCATAATTATTTTCTACCTGGTTTGATCAATCCATAAATTGCAGTTGCATCTGAATGTGGGAAACTATGAACAAACCAGGATTTTATCCAAATATGCAATCCTGGTTTGTAAACAAACTATAGTTTGCCACATTTTGATCAAATTCTGGTTTGCCACATTCAAAGCTCCATCACACCTAGGAAGAAACGCTGGCTACCATTGCTTCTCCATTGTCGCTCAGTTACTTCCTGTTTGAAAACAGGAAGTAAACAAGGAGCACAAGGCCCATTCAGTCTGGTGTTGTAATCTCGCTGCTTCTCCCACACACAGCAGGAGAGCACAGCAACCAGACTTTTTCTGGTTTTTCTTGCCGTGCAAGGAAGACCAGAAAGGGCGGAAGATGTGAGAGAGGCAGATGATGTCATGTGAGGGACCTCTAAAAAATCCGTGAGTACCCAGTAATGAGCATGCAATGAAACACTCATCAGATGGAGCTCTTAGACACAATAACAAACAATGGTTTGATCAAACCAGAAAGTAATTTATTAAACCACACATGCAAGGATTGGAAATAAGATGAAGGTGATGAGGGAAAATACAAGGACTGAGTTAATTTTTGATCTTCTAAACCAGAGCTTTCCAAACTTTTCATGTTGGTGACACACTTTTTAGACATGCATCATTTCGCCACACAGTAATTCAGTTTTACTAGCAAACCGAAGGTTAAACTAACCCCTTATAAGAGATACGAACACATACATAAATTGTAATAACGAAATGTTGGGTTATTGCCAGAACTTTTCTCCTTCTGGAACTCTGTTTGTGCTCAGAAAACAAACACACATCACGCAGGTCTTACACAGCAGAGCTGGTTTATTTCCTTCAGGCTTCTGTGCAGTCCAATTCAGATCAGTTCAGATCAGCACACTGAGGCATACACAGAGAGCAGTGATCATAGAGCAGTGATCTGTAAGCAGTGATCAGATCCATTTTACACAAGTGAGAAACTATATACACATCTTACACAATTGTTATCTACATTACATACAGCTGTGATGAGGCTAACTTAGAATCTTGGCAAGGTTCCCAGAACAGCCTCTATCTCAAGGTAATTGCCCACAGATAGACTTTCTCTGTTTAACCCTGAGATAGCCATACACACACAATTTTAATGACTAAGCAAGTATTTCTTTTCATATACTTAACAGTCCTCCTCTTGCGCATGTTGTTTAAATTGTGTTACAATCTGAGACCCAGCTTTAAAAGCATCTCTTTGTGTTTTACCATTGATACTGGTTTTGTGAATAAATCAGCCAACATCATTTCAGATGGACAATATTCAAGCTTAATCCAGCCCTTCTGAATTATATCTTTCACATGAGAATAACGAACATCCACATGTTTAGTTCTTGGTTTACACTTTTCAGATGTAGCCATACTAATACATGCCTGATTATCCTCAAATATGGTTACTGGTGTCTCAATTTCCAACCTTAGATCAGCAAATAATTGTTTATACCACTCAATCTCATTACAAGCCAGAGATAAACTGATATATTCTGCTTCTGCACTAGAGGTTGCTACACAATTTTGTTTTCTTGTATACCAATCAATCAAAGATTGATTGTAAAAGAATGCTGCTCCACTGGTAGACTTTCTATCAATTGCGTTAGCCCAGTCAGCATCTGCATAAACACAGAAATTTCCATCTTTGTGTGTAGATATTTCCAATTTGTGATTGATTGTACCTTTTAGATATCTCAATACACGTTTTACAGCTGTCCAATCAGTTACAGAAGGTTTTGTCATTTTTCTGCTTAAAAGATTTACAGCAAATGTAATATCTGGTCTACTTAGGTTTGCTAGATAAAGTAAACTTCCAATCACACTCTGATATTTCTGTATGTCTTCCATTTCAGTACTGTCTGTCTGATTTTGAAAATCAGTGACCATAGGAGTGGCAACAATTTTACAATTCTCCATGCTGTGTTCTTCCAGCAATTTTTTAATTTTGCCACTTTGTTCAATCAGAAATGACCCTGTGTTAGAATCTTTTGAAATTTGCATTCCCAAATAACTTTTCACTGAACCAAGGTCTTTTAACTCAAAATGTCTTTGCAGCTGGTTTACAAATGTGTTTTTCTGTTCTTCTTCATTAAAAACCAGTAACAAATCATCTACATAAATCAGCAAATACACTACATTTGAACCATCCTGTTTTGTGTACAAACAATGATCAGCTTTGCTTTGTTTAAAACCCATTTTGATCAATACATTGTCCAGTTTCTTATTCCAACACCTTGCTGCTTGCCTCAAACCATATATGGATTTTTTCAATTTACAAACTAACCCTGGATTTTTAACAAAACCTTTTGGTTGAGTCATGTAAATTTCCTCAGTTAAATCTCCATATAAGAAAGCTGTTTTGATGTCAAAATGAAATACATTCAATTGTTTTTCTGCTGCAATTTTTAACAAAAGTTTTACACTTGAGTATTTTGTTGTAGGTGCATAAACTTCTTCAAAATCTATTAGATATTTTTGAGCAAATCCTCTTGCTACCAATCTTGCTCTGTAACGTTCCACCTGTCCTTTCTCATTTTGTTTTACTTTGAATACCCATTTACAGGTAATGGCTTTACGACCTTCAGGTAAAGGTACTAGCTCCCACGTTTCATTTTTTTCCATTGCTCTGATTTCCTCTGACATTGCTTCATGCCAGCCCTGAGCTTCTGTAGGTTCCATTTCCTGAATTTCCTCAAATGAGGTAGGTTCATAGGCTATTAGTAAAGCTCTATGAGAAACCTGTTTGCTTTGGTATTCATCTGAGTAACGAATTGGAGCTTTTCGTTCCCTTTCTGGTCGCTTTGGCATAGTTACAGGCACAGTTTCCTCTTTTATAGTTTCTTCCCCCTCTCTCTCTTGCTGAGATTGTTCAGGAATTTCTTCTGTTTCTACAGCTTTCTGTTCTACAGGCAAACTTACATACTGTTTTGTTTCCTGCATTTGTTCATGAAAAACTACATCTCTGCTCACAATTACACTTTTGTGATATGGAGACCACAAACGATAGCCTTTTGTTTGTGTATCATATCCCAACAGTTTACATTCCAAACCTCTTTGAGCTAGCTTTCCTGGTCTGTTTTCTTTCTGAACATGAGCAAAACATTTACTTCCAAAAACCCTTATATGTGACACTCTAGGTTTTCTTTTGTAAAACATTTCATATGGAGTTTTTTCATGTACAGAGTGGTAAAGCCTGTTTAACAAATAATTTGAGGTGGACAAAGCTTCTGCCCAGAACAGATTAGACAATCCTGACTCTTTCAATAGAGCTCTTAACATGTTCTGCAAGGTTCTGTTTTTCCTTTCTGCAACTCCATTTTGAAATGGTGAATATGGAGCAGTAGGGTCATGTTGTATACCTTCATCACTGAGGAATTTTTTAAATTGGTTGCTAAGAAATTCACCTCCCCGGTCCGTTCTTAGATTAGCTATAGGTTCTTTAAATCTATTTTTACTCCACTTAACAAACGCTTTAAACTTTCCAAAAGTTTCACTCTTCTGTTTTAACACATACACAAATCCAAATCTACTGTAATCATCAACAATAGACAAGAAAAATCTGTTTCCTCCTTGACTTGTCTCAAAAGGACCTGCAAGATCTGCATGAATTAATTCAAAAATTCTTTTTGTTGTTCTCTCACTATGTTTTGGAATGTTTGACTTATGACACTTGGTTTCACTGCATACATTACATTCTACATAGTTAGAACATGGTTTGATTTTCACCCCTTCACACAATTCTGGAATCTTAGAAATTATTTTATAGTTGGCGTGACCAAACCTTTTATGAGTTAAATGGATACACTCTTGGTGTGGTTTGCAATTGGCTATTGTTTTTGTTGTGACTTTGCTGGCTACAACTTCATTTTCTGTACAGGTATTAATCACATACAAAGATTCTTTCATTATTCCCTGCACACACACCTTGTTTCCATGTTTTATAGTACAATTTTCTTCAGTAAAACAAACCTCATACCCCATTTCTGTTAACTGAAACACACTTAGAAGGTTTGTTTCTAATTCTGGTACATATAAAACACTTTGTAGTTCAACTCCCAGACAATCAAAATATACATTACCCACACCACAAATCTGGATTTTTGTTCCATTTGCAAGGGTAACACACTTTTGCTCTGAAGTAGAAGTTTCCAAGGTTACAAATGAAAGTTTGTCTTTTGCCATACTTATTGAAGCCCCAGAGTCCAAAAACCAAGGATTCATTGTCTCTTTGACTCTTGCTAGAAGACACTTCTTTGTTGATTCAGCTTCATTCATGTTGTTTTCTTCTCTCCACTTTGCTGTTGACTGCTTTTTCTTCTTGTTGTTGCAATCCCGCCGTAAATGTTCTGTGGAACCACAATTAAAGCATTTCCTTGCCTTTAATGCAGCCACCACATCAGAAGATTTATGGCTTTGTTGAAATTCAGCCACAGGATGTTTAAGGCTCTGTTGTTTTGAAGCTTGTCTTCTTTCATAGGTTTCCAGTAGTTTTCCAGCTACATACTCGAGGGTTAAATTTTTCTCCTCTTGACTTTCCATCATGGTGACAACCGCGTCGTACGATGAATCAAGACTTGACAAAATCACATAGACTTGGTGTATAGTTGTAAACTCCATCCCTCGTGCCCTGAGTTGATTGAAGATTTCTCTCATGCTTTTCAAATGGTTTGACATAGACTCCCCTAGTTTCAGCTTCATTCCATACAGTTTCCGGGTTAGAATTACTTTACTGCCCGCTGTTTCTCTTTGATATACAGCTTGTAGCGCATTCCAGCACTCTTTTGATGTATTCAAAAACTGAATGAAGGAAATTTGAGAGTCTTCCACAGCTAATGCAATAACTGCCATTGCTTTTGCATCGTCCTTAAACCATTTAGCATTCTGTGGATCTGCTCTATCTGGTGGATCCTCTGTGACTACATACCATAGTTCAGCCTGAATCAGATACATTTGCATTTTGTAAGACCATAATGCATAGTTAGAGTCATTCAGCTTTTCCAACAATTGATGCAAACCAGACATATTAGCTCCTGCCATTCCCTCTGCTTTAGGAATTTGTATCTCACCGTCTTCCTGCTCAGAGTCCTCCTCAGAGTCAGCCGACTGAGATTCTTCCTCACTTTGCAGCACTGGCTTTAGCTTGATGTCTTCCTCCATCAACAGTCTTCTTTTTTTAGCAGACTCCTGGTTCTGGTTCTGATACTGCACCGTTCCCACCAAGTTCTGGTTCTTCTGCCTGGATTAGGCTGGCGTAGGCTGGACTGGACTAGACTGGGCCCATAACCTTTGTTGGGTTATTGCCAGAACTTTTCTCCTTCTGGAACTCTGTTTGTGCTCAGAAAACAAACACACATCACGCAGGTCTTACACAGCAGAGCTGGTTTATTTCCTTCAGGCTTCTGTGCAGTCCAATTCAGATCAGTTCAGATCAGCACACTGAGGCATACACAGAGAGCAGTGATCATAGAGCAGTGATCTGTAAGCAGTGATCAGATCCATTTTACACAAGTGAGAAACTATATACACATCTTACACAATTGTTATCTACATTACATACAGCTGTGATGAGGCTAACTTAGAATCTTGGCAAGGTTCCCAGAACAGCCTCTATCTCAAGGTAATTGCCCACAGATAGACTTTCTCTGTTTAACCCTGAGATAGCCATACACACACAATTTTAATGACTAAGCAAGTATTTCTTTTCATATACTTAACACGAAATGTATGGGGACTCAACATATCTCATGAAAACCTTTCATTTATATTTTTAAAAATATATAATTTGCAAGATAATAACATATAACATTTCCAAGACTTTTCACATTGAACCAATTTTGTCGAGCTGCGCTCGAGCGGCGGTTGAGACGGTGTTCTATCAAAAAACTGGACCCATGGAATTTCTCGAATGCATCACTTCAGGTGCAGCCGGGTCACTGGAAGTGATGCGGAATCAGCTGTTTTGACCCAATTATGCATACTGTGCATGTGCAGTACCTGTATGATCCCTCGACCATGGTGTGCATACACGGATACAATGGAAGGGGAATATACTAATGCACCATACTAATCGGCACCTTTGCTGTGTAAAAATGTATGCAAGTTGGTATTACTTATTTCACATAGACTCAGAGGTTTCTCGTTACGTTCACGTGACACACCTACACACTGCAGCTGACACACTAAAGTGTCGTGACACACAGTTTGGAAAGCTGTGTTCTAAACCATGGTTTCCAAATTCATCTAAATGCAGCCACATCAGAACTATTTCTAATAATGTCATTCTAACCCTTTCAGATATATATATATATATATATATATATATATATATATAATATAAAGTGTTTTCATCAGGGGTTCTTGGTAGAAGTTTTAATCCCCACGAAAGATGCTTGAGAAATTCAATTGTTGTGAATTCGAATATGAACTGACCTGGTACGTATTTCTTGACAAATTTACAAATCACAACATAGTTATTCACCAGTTTTTACAGTTCTTAAATGTTCTGACACAATTCTTGGCTTTAAGAAAAAGGAACAAAAAGCAGAGGTGATGAATAACCCCTATTTTTGTGGAAGTTGTCAACTATGTAGAAGTGAGAAAAGTGGATATTTAAGAATTTTGTGATGGTGGAGAAGGCAAAAATTCTAAGATCTTTTTTTTTTATGGTGGGAGGTGGGTTGGCCTTGCCTATTTTTAAATATAAGGTATTTGAGGGCGTTGTTCTTGTTTCTTTCTTTCTTTTTTTTACTTAAAAAAGGCCTTGCCAGCATGTTGAGCCCTTAGGGGCAGCCATATTCTTTTCTCTTCAGGAATCCTTCTGAGGACAATGCTACATCTTCTTGTAGCTTTCCCACGCCCCCAGGGGCCAGCCCAGCTGTTGCTTTATACAGCAGCAAGGATTTCACCCCTTTTAATTAAAAGAAGGAGATGGAGAAGACTACTCTCAGCTACCTTTTATTTTAAAGAAGGCATACAAATCTTTGAATTTGAATTTATATTTGTTGTTTCAACCATCATGGTCATATCAACCATAAATGCATATACCAAAAATACGTATCTACATATATACCTACACAAACTTCAAAGAAGGCAAAACCATCCACTTCCTATTCTTCCTGCAAAAAGTCTTACAATTTCATGCACCAAACCAATCTTTGATTTGGCCCCTCATCACCAAAAATGTTTATTTTGAGAAAAATGCATACTTATTAGCAAATTTTCATTTGGATTTTTTTTTAAAAAAGATTAAATTGGAAACAGGACATAATAAATAGATTTGTACATTCCTAATCCCCATTTCTTAAAAAGTGTTTGTTAAAGATCACCTGACTGAAGTAAATTCTTTCCAGAGGACCTGAGTGTGCAGGGTGGATCGTACAGGAGAATCATAGAATCATAGAATAGCAGAGTTGGAGGGGGCCTACAAGGCCATCGAGTCCAACCCCCTGCTCAATGCAGGAATCCACCCTAAAGCATCTCTAACAGATGGTTGTCCAGCTGCCTCTTGAATGCCTCTAGTGTGGGAGAGCCCACAACCTCCCTAGGTAACTGATTCCATTGTTGTACTGCTCTAACAGTCAGGATCCCATAGGTAACCTGTTAAGTAACCTGGACTTGATGGCCTTATAGGCCCCTTCCAATTATGATTCTATTATTCTATACACCAGGGGTGAATAAATGTGGTCCTCCATATTTTGGCCTACAACTTCCATTTGCCCTAACCAGCATAGCTATTGGAGTGATGATTGGATGCGTAGGCCAAAATATATGGAGGTCCACAAATTGTCCACTTCTGCATACCTATGGGAGTAAGCCTCACTGAACATAGTGGGGTTTTCTTCTGAGTAAACATGCTTAGGACTGTGTTAATGCAGTACATGAAATACTTGGTTTCTTTTCTTTTTTTTAGTGGAGGTAGTTATCAAACATTAATTTAAGTAGATTAAGTTCCTCAACTGCATTAGCATGCTTAATTAAGATGTCTTTCTTTAGTTCACACTGTAAGAAAATTAATGTAGAATTAACGCAATCTAGTCTGATGGCATTGTGTTTTGACAGATTAACAACAAATGTACGTTGATCCTACCAACAGCAAAGTGTGTTACCGCTCAGTTTCAAAGTCAAGGTCACTATCTTTACCTTGATATTTACTATTTATGATTATATTTGATAGACGCTGCGTAATGTGTAATGGCAGAGACTTAGACTACTGCATACTAATATCCTCAGAAGCAAAGACATCAGCTCACTCAGAATTCAAAACAGTTAAAGCTATTTTTCCTAATAGTGAGGATGATTAAGCCTTCTGATGAGTGTCCTCTCTAAATACTTCTTCAAAGATTAATTATATATCACATGCCTTGAATGAATATTATTGATATGTTCTACCTTCAATTTCTATATGATTAAATATTTCAACATGAAGATAACTAGAGGCCAAGTGATTTGAGATTATCTGTTTCTCCACACTGATTACACAGTGAATGTTTGCTAGTCCATTGAATTTGGTAATAACATTCAAGCAATTTAACAACATCCAAGTGAGCAATGTAATGTTCAGAGGACTGTACAAAAAGTTGAAAACCTTGAATTGGATCTGGACTTGATCATGTGTAGAGTAGACCCATTGACTCAATGGGCCTTAATCAGTGGGATTTAGAGCCAGTCACAGACTCTCAGCCCAACCTACCTCACAGGGTTAGAGAGCAGGATTATATACACCATCTTGGGTTCCTTAAGGAAGAAAAATAAGCAGGATATAAATGCAATAAATTAATAGAATTATACACACACACACACACACACACAGGGAGAGAGAGAGAGTTTGGCAAGCAATTTTCCTAATATAACTCATTTTAATGTTACTTTCCCTAATATATGCAAATTTCTACACATTTTTTTGAATTCAAAAGGACTTGGAATTTCAAAGGATAATTGAGTTTCAGATTGCATTGAGGTTCAAAAGTGATAAATTATGGGCTAATCTGCTCCTGCAGCCCTTTCGCAACAGAAGAGGCATGGTCCTGAACGTGCTCCACTTCTATGATCACCCCTCACAGGGGAAAAGGAAGCTGATATGTACCACAATTAGAGGAATGCCGTTGCAGCAGCATGTGTGCCCCATTACAGTTGTTCCACATGTGTATTGGTAGAAGTGGGCAGGGCTAAGGAGATGGCTATGGGGCACAGGATTTTTTTTCTAATTACCCATGAGGGATGAGCAGGAGCACAGACACGCAGCAACACATGGGAGGAATTTGTGTTCCTGCACAGTGATATGTTTGTATTAAAAAAAAATTGGTGGTAAAAGGTGCTGATACCCATGCACATGCCCCTCACAGCTAATTGGCTGTTTGCTGAACCTGGAACAGCAACGACTTCGCAAAGGGGGGGGCACACCGCAAACGTTCTTTGGAATGGACGCTAGAGAGCTGGCAAAGCCATGACAAAAGCAGTCAGGGATATTCCAGGAAAACTGAGAGGTGGAGCCACAATCACTGTGGGAGCAGGTGAACATCATGTGGCCTGTTAGTGACAACTGTGATAAATCCTGCAATAAATGGCTGGTTTAGACTCCCCCTAGGTTAGTTTGTATTAACATGCGAACTGAATCAATTTCTTCCCCATCCCTAGGTAAGAAGCATTTCTGTCCCACAGTTGACCAGATTTCTCCCTAAAAAGCCCTTCATTTGTTTCCATTTACTGACTTATATGTACATAGAATTCAGCTGTAGAAATGAAAATGTATACATTCTACTTCATTACATTTCCCAAATGCTCAAGAAAAGTCTCTGAGTTGTAAACTAGTTCAAGCAAGAGGATAAATAATGAGGGTTGAAGGGTGTTGAAGAGAGGATAAAGTGTGTAAAATCTCTGTCACTCAGCAATTTAAAGAAGTAGTTAATTGGTCTCTAGACAGTATAAAAAATAAAAGTTCTCTGCCCACCAATCAAACATAATTTTTAAACCAAAATCATTAATGTGTATTTAGGGCAAGCCATTTTCAGAAAGGAACCCAGTTGCACATTGAAATATTTTGGGGGGATGGGGGAAGTGTAGGGAAAGAACAGAATCAACTGGTATTTGGGCTTGAAAGATTATGTAGGAAAGAAGAGGAAAAATAGATCACAGAGAGGGAGAAAAGAAGCTGAAGCACAAGGAAGTTGTGTTTTAAAAATATACTGAATATTTAACAATGCATGTGAGTACTACACTACAGACTATCACATTGCTTACAGATGTAGTTTTAACACAGGGCATGTCTACATGGGACTTTTATCCTGGGGTTGTCCCTAGGTTATCTGTGCACATAATGCACAGAGGATTCCGGGGGAAACTAGGGACAACCCCTTCATTTTCCCAGGACAACTGGTTCCCCACTTATCCTGATTTTTCCCATGGTCCCAGGAACATCCCAAGACTGCAGGAGGTGTGGGCATACATCCAGCCTGCTGCCTGCTTACTTGTGAGTAAGCACAGCACCAGAAACAGGTATGGAGCCAAACAGCGTGTCTCCATGCCCATCAGGGGAGGGGCAGCAATTTCACCACCCCTGGGATGGCAGGGAGGGGAGTTGGGGGTTGATTTCAAAGGAAAGGGGTTTTTTTTCCTTAACTTTTGGTGGACTGGGCCCGTGCTCTTGTGTGACTGGGGCCGCTGCCCCCCCCCCCAAATGGTGGCCACGATGTCCTGCTTCCTCCCCAGACATCATGCACCACGTGTGAATCCAGGGGGGGAACCTCGCAATCAGCGATTCATGAGATCCTCCCCCTCCCTCCCTAGGTGTAGATGAGATCTATTATTATTTATTATTATTATTTATTTATATAGCACCATCAATGTACATGGTGCTGTACAGAGTAAAACAGTAAATAGCAAGACTCTGCCGCATAGGCTTACAATCTAATAAAATCATAGTAAAACAATAAGGAGGGGAAGAGAATGCAAACAGACACAGGGTAGGGTAAGCAGGCACAGGGTAGGGTAAAACTAACAGTATAAAGTCTGCACAACATCAAGTTATAAAAGCTTTAGGAAAAAGAAAAGGTTTTAGTTGAGCTTTAAAAGCTGCGATTGAAGTTGTAGTTCTCAAGTGTTCTGGAAGAGCGTTCCAGGCGTAAGGGGCAGCAGAAGAAAATGGACGGAGCCGAGCAAGGGAAGTAGAGGCCCTTGGGCAGGCGAGAAACATGGCATCAGAGGAGCGAAGAGCACGAGCGGGGCAATAGTGTGAGATGAGAGAGGAGAGATAGGAAGGAGCTAGACCGTGAAAAGCTTTGAAGGTTAACAGGAGAAGTTTATATTGGATTCTGAAGTGAATTGGAAGCCAATGAAGAGATTTCAGAAGCGGAGTAACATGGTCAGAGCGGCGAGCCAAGAAGATGATCTTTGCGGCAAAGTGGTGAACAGAAACCAACGGACTGATGTGAGAAGAAGGAAGGCCAGAGAGAAGAAGGTTGCAGTAGTCCAACCGTGAAATAACCAGTGCATGAACAAGCGTCTTGGCGGAAGAGACAGACAAAAATGATCGAATCCTGGCAATATTATACAGGAAAAATCGACAAGATTTAGCTACTGCCTCAATATGAGGAATAAAGGAGAGTGAGGAGTCAAATATAAAGCCAAGGCTACGAGCTTCCTTGACTGGAGTAAGCGTAACGTCATTGACAGTAAGAGAGAATGAGAGATGAGGAGAAGGTTTAGGAGGAAAAACAAGCAATTCAGTCTTTGCCATGTTAAGTTTCAAACGATGAAGCAACCAAGCTGAGATATCTGAAAGACATGCCGAGATACGATCGTGAACATCAGGAGAAAGTTCCGGAGATGACAGATATAGTTGTGTATCATCGGCATACAGATGATATTGGAGGCCATGAGATTGAATAAGCTTGCCCAAGGGCAACATGTATAAGGAAAACAACAACGGGCCAAGCACCGAGCCTTGCGGAACCCCTACTGAAAGGGGAAAGGAGGAAGACGAGCTGCCATTAGCCAACACACTGAAAGAGCGACCCGCTAGATAGGAGGCAAACCAGTTATAGACAGAGCCACAAAATCCAAGGTCATGAAGGGAATCTAAGAGAAGATCATGATCAACCGTGTCAAAGGCTGCAGTTAGATCAAGGAGAATAAGAACGGAATAATGGCCTTTAGACTTGGCAGTAAGGAGATCATTGGTGATCTTAGTAAGGGCTGTTTCGGTGGAATGCAGAGGACGGAATCCAGATTGAAGTGGATCCAAAGCAGAGTTACTAGAAAGAAAGTCAAGACAGCGAGAGTAGACCGCCCGCTCCAGGATCTTTGAAACAAAGGGCAACAAAGAGACAGGTCGGTAGTTAGACAGAGATAGCCTATCAAGAGTAGGTTTCTTGAGAATGGGAGAGACTGTAGCATGTTTAAAAGCAGAAGGAAATGAACCAGAGGACAGAGAAAGATTAATAATATGAAGCAAGGAAGGGAGGATAGCAGGAATAAGATTAATAAAGACACGAGAAGGAATCGGATCACGAGAACAAGTGGAGGGCTTCGAAGAGCGCAGTATTGTAGACAGTTCATCCGCTGAGACCGAAGGAAACGCAGAGAAATTTGCAGGAGGAACCGACATATGAGGAACAGGAACTGAAAGAGGAGCAGAGCTGGCCAGATCAGAGCGGATAGTTTGGATTTTAGCATTGAAAAAAGAGGCAAAGTTATTAGCAGACAGAGAGGCGGGGAGAGATGACGGATTAGGCTTCAGAAGAGAATTGAAGGATGCAAAGAGCCGCTGAGGATGCCTAGCATTTGACTGGATCAGCGTTGAGTGGTACTGCTGTTTGGCCAATGAAATGGCAGAAGAGAAAGAGGAGAGTACAACTGTAACTGGATCCCTGAGATCCAGTTATTTTTGGTACTAAAAAGAGGGTTTTTTTTCATTAGGGCCATTGTTGCTTGAAGCAGTCTGAGAGGGTGTTTGATATCAAAACAGCAAAGAAGGAGAGTAAAAAGAGTGAGGCATAACGGTGGAGCTGCATGAAGCAGCAGTATACAGTTGTGGGATATCTTTCTAGTTGTGAATGTGTCTGATTTACAACTCTTGGCAAAAACTGATAAAAATGCTACCTGCATATAACAGAGTTATAGGAGTGAAAATGAGATGCAACGAGAGAAATCTGTGATTAGGCTTTCTCAGGTTCTTAAATTGTTAACCACAGCCATGGAGAGTAGGCAAGACTGGGACTTGGGATGGATGACTCATTGGGCCTGTTCAGATGATATGTTAACCATGGTTAGGCCGCTAACCCTTAGTGAACATGTTTAAACCATGCTTAAGTAGTCACTATGGTTAGGAATGGTTCACACAACTTGCTAAGTCATGGATCACATGACTCGCTAAGTCATAATGTTTAGTTCAAAATGCTTAACCACAGTGGCTTAGCTGGTTGTCTACATTCTGTTTCTGGCCCATTTTACTTTCTCATGTGTTCATTGCACTTCCATGTGATGATGCCCAGTGTGTCAGCCTATTGATTTCTATGGACATTTATTGGTTCATTTTGAATGCTGCTATCATTGGCCTCAAGTTTGAATAGGTTTGAACTAGGCTTATCACCAGCTAACAGTGTGAAATTGTGACAATGTATGATCACCAACTGGTAATCCAAGGCCCAATCAATTGACCTACTATGCACCGATTCTCCCCTCCTTTTTTTTTTCATCAATGTGGTCTTCAGATATTGTTGGAATACAATTCCCATCATCCCTGACCATGGTCCCACAGTGAAGAACAGTTGCTCTTTAGGTCCAAGAAGGTTCTTCACCAAGTTCTTCAGCCCCACAAATGTGGTTACACACATGAAGTTGAGATCACCTCATAGACTTCTTATGATAAGCAACTGACCGCCCCCGCACCCCTAGCATGGCTGGGTGACCCAACTGAAAAGGTTGCAATCAGAATGCATCACAATTACAATAACTTTTTGAAGCTCTATCTAGACAATACAAGTCAGCAAGTTCATGCAACCAAGGAGAAATGCTGAGCCTCAGCATGTGATTTCAGCCTCAGAGGAAGAAGCATCACGAAGAGCGGGCAGCAAGCCAGAGGAACCCTGAACAGATTTTGGGGTCATGCACAGACTGTCACCACAATCAAGCACAGAGCAGTTGTTCTCAACAGCAGTTATACACTTTGGTCAAAGAGCACAAAAGGGGCAATGACTTTGGGCAGACTGAGGATAAAGTTAAACAAAGGAGTCAATAGCTTGAAGGCCAAATCAACACCAAGCAGGATATTGCATGATGAAAGCTGTATGAAAGCAGTATATAAAAGGCAGGAGCCACACCAAGCAGGATATAGCACCATGAAAATGGTATGAAAGTGGTAAATGGTCTGTGTCAATGGGCCCCAACAGTTGTCAGTGCACTTCAATACCACTATAAAACAGTACTGTGGCTCCTGCCTTTTAGACTAACTGATTGATTGATTGATTACATTTATATACCGCCCTACAACCAAAGCTCTCTGGGTGGTTTACAAAAGTTAAAAACAGATACCACTTTCATAGTATGATATCCTGCTTGGCGTAGATTAGGCCTAAATGTTACATTAAAGGAGTGGTGTACAGCTGCCCCTCTACTTTTTCATTTGTTCCAAGTAAGCACATGGGCACCCAATCCAAATCTGGACCATCCTGCATGAAGAGGGGAGGGTTTAAAAGTTGTTCCCTATGCTATACTCACGCCCCCTACACGGGGGGGTTTAAAAACAACAACAACCAAATTTAGTAAATGAATGGGGAATAGAGAATGAAACCACTGGAAATGAACAGAAGCCTTTCAAAGGTTCCTGGCTTCTTAATTGAACTGGATTAAAGCTAGATGAGGATGTTTCAGGAACCAAGGCTTGAAACTGGTCAATTCATGTTAGCCTTGTAGGTCTCTTGACAAAGGCAGTAAGGTGGAGATCAGCAAAGCTTACTGCAGAAGGCTGACTCCACTTAGCTCAATTAGGATAGAGGTCATAAACTTCAACTACCTTTTTGTTCCTACCTTCCATGGGTCCCTTGCTCATGCAGGCTTTCCCACAACAAAGTCGTATTGGACAAGGTGCCAGGGCAGCTTTTCCCAAATTGGCACCCTCCAGGGACCGATCTACATCAAGCAGGATATAACACTTTTAAAATGGTATGAAAACTGTATATGTAATGTGTCCTGGGCCTGAACAGTTGTCATAACCATTATAAACCGTTATAAGCAGTAGTGTAGATCCTGCCCAGATTGTTTAGACTTCAACTCCCTGGATTCCTGATCATCGGCCATGCTGGTTGGTGCTGATGGGAATTACAGTCCAAAACATCTGAGGGCATCAGGATGGGGAGGATGTGCTAGGTAATGGCAACAACACAGATATGTACAAAAAATATCATGGTTAACCTCAGTAACAGTGCTCCCAGTCTGGATGAAGCTGGTGTTGTTCTGAGACTACCGTAGTTAGACTTTGCATTGATAACAACTCTTATTTGGCCCTCTAAGAGCTTTTGGGTACATGAATAATATAATTTAAGGTCTAACCTCCACTCCATGTCTTCATACCAGTTGACTGATCAATCCCATGATGATTTATTTTACTGCCTCATTACCAGACAGCAGCTGCTGCAGCTTCTGTTACTCCCAACGTTGAGCCTTAAGGGGATATTATGTGGTGGGGCCAATTTCACAGACTCCAAATTCATGTTGTACTTATGCTCTGACGGGTTCTTACAGTTTCATTTCACATCGACATTGCTGAAGTTTGGTAAATTTGACCTTGGAGAAAAAAGGGGGGGGTCAGGCTTAAAAGTACAAACATGTAAGAGCAATTTAGGAAGAACCGAGAAAGAAATGACATAATAAAACTCTACATTTCACATCTCACTGCACTGTTTACTATACTTCTTAAAATGATTGACTTGCCTGTTTTGGAATGAAAGATGGTTTTATATTCAAAGGCAGGGGGAGATTTTCATGGCAATAGAGGGGTTTTCTTTCACAGATAGAGTGGTCTCTAATGACTACATAAAACCTTTCAAATATCTAATTGTTTCTTGAAGTACATAACTGTCTCTTCCACTGGGAAATAATGTGGACGCTCTTGATCTTTCAGTTTCCAATTTTGTTGCTTGTCATGGTCTCACTTTTGCCCTGTGGTTCCCATGTGTTGATTTCATCTCCAGGAGCTAGGCAGTTGAATGGTAGTGCTGTTGCAATGTCAGATGGTGTTTGAAAGAGTTACCCACCTCATGATGGGCTGAACGGTAATATCCCGCAGGTTGGAACAACAAGACAACCACTTGGTGATGTTGCCTGCTGCAATGTGTTCTAGACTGCTGCTTGGTCAATTGTGAATCAGCCCTGAAAGAT
Organism: Elgaria multicarinata webbii; assembly: GCF_023053635.1. NCBI lineage: Eukaryota > Metazoa > Chordata > Lepidosauria > Squamata > Anguidae > Elgaria > Elgaria multicarinata. The sequence continues at coordinate 54,574,018 of NC_086176.1, read as the reverse complement.
AGTTCAAGGATATGGAGGTGGACCACTTTGCTAAGATAACTCATGTACGGCATTGCGGTTTTCTCCTTAAAACTGTGCACTTTCAAATCTGACTATTAATCTTAGTGAGAGGCAGTGTCAACATTCTTACATTTTTATTTATTTATTTATTACATGTTTATAATGCCCAGTAGCTGAATCTCTCTTTAAAAAATTGAGCAGCTAAGGTTCTACACTAGCCTTCCCCAACCTGGTCACCCCCCCCCCCCGATGTTCTGAAGTTATTATTATTATTATTATTTATTTATATAGCACCATCAATGTACATGGTGCTGTACAGATTACACAGTGTTGAAGTCCAAAACATATGGAGGCTTTTCTACAGAATTCCACTTTCCTTTTAGTAGTAGGTATATTTAGCAAACCAATATGACAGACATCTGCAGAAACTTGAATATGCCGTAAATATTATGACATTTTTACTTACAGTGTGTTTCACAATTTCAGTCCTGGTGAGTATTGTCCATTATAATTCATCATTAAGCCTAAGAGCTATAATGATCTGCGAAAAAGGATCCAAATGTGCATATGCATATATATTTTTTCAAATATAACGCAGTTAAACATAGCCTGCTTACCAGTGCAATAGTTATACAACTGTTACAATAAAATTGGTGTTACGTAACACAAATATACGTCCTTGAAAATTCTCATTTGGCTTTTGAAATTGGCTGATTTAGTTTCATAAATATAATGAAATTTCAGGAAATCACAAATGGAGAATACTATGATTATCCTGTATTATGAAAAAAAAAACTTTCTTTGGGGTTGGGGGAATGGAACAAGAGATGTGCTTTGGTGTGAGAAAAGTAATGTCATTTTAATGCCAGCTTTCATCACTGCTTGTTAAAAGTTTTGTGGAATAACATGAAATAAAGATAAAAGCTCATTCTCATTATCTTTATGGGTGTGTTATGTCTATCGAAAATTTAACCCTCAAAATAACACCCTTCTTGGTTATGGAAATCAAGCCAGATGCAGTGGTGTTTGCCAGTAGTGATCTTACATTAGTCTAGCTCAATTGCATTTTCTATTACGCTTTTAGCATGATCTATCAATACAGCGACTCTGACGAGATTCATATTATTGCCGATGGCAATTTAAAATTGGCTACCCAGAAGTATATTCTATTTATCCCATTTCTCAACTCTTGGACTGCTTACATTAATGCCTTTTTCCAGCCAGAAGGGCTTCTTTATTAATACCTCTGTAATGCTATATCAACTAGAATCCATGAATTCTGATCCATGAGGCATCCAATGAGGTTGCAATTCCCTTGGGTTTGAAGGGAAATTTATGGCCCGTGTTAAAACTTAGTTGTGCTAATGGGAATTTTGAAATATTTCGTTGTTCATGCCCAAAATATAGACTGTAAAGTAGAGAAAGGTAAATTTCCTACTTACTCACTATCATTCTGCTGGCTTGTTTTAATTCAGTCTATAAGAATTAAAGTTTACAAAATTGCAGTGTTCATTTAGGCAAAGGGGTGTGTGTCATAGCTCAGTGGGAAAGCACTTGTTTTGCATCGAGAAGATTCCAGGTTCAATTCCTGGAATTCCCAGGTAGGGTGAGGAAATAATCCTGCTTGAAACCTTGGAGACCCATTGTCACTCAGTGTCAACAATACTGGCTGGATGGACCAATGGTCTGAGCCAGTAATAGGCAGCTTCCTATGTTCCTAAAATAAGAGATAATGTAGTATGTCAGTGGGATTTTACATGGGAACTTCTGTACAGTGTCCTTGAAGTTTATTACTGACTCTCTATGGGGAAACTTCATCGAGTTATCAGAAATATAAAGTTCTATGAGGGAATTTAGTGAAATGAAGCAGAGTTCAAATTTTCAACAAATTTGGAATTATTTGGGCAGTGTTTCATTTCTACAAGGAAAGGCCTCAAGCTGTCATGGAGGGAGAGCAATGTCCATAGCAACTATTGGGTGGGGGGAAGTGATAAAAGCAAATAGCATATTACCAAGTGTCTAAACTGCAGCAAAATTAGTAAGATCACAAGCAAGGGTTGGGGTGGGCATAAAAAAGATTAAAAGTATCCTCCCCACCTTTGCTGGAGCTTCATCCCCCAGTGAGGGTGAAGGAAGATGTTTTGCACCCTTTGGGTCTGAAATATGTACGATTTTATGAGGTGGCCAGCCAGTCCCCCCCCCCCCCACTCCTTTAAAGAAGGGCAAGGAGCTGTACTCATCAGCAACAGTCAATAGGTTTTTTGTTTGTGTTTGTTTGTTTTAAATCTCTTTGGAATGAAGCTCTTGGAGCAAAAGGCTATCAATGGCTACTAGTCCTGGTGGCTCTGTACTATCTCCAGTATGAGAGGCAGTATGCCTATGTACACCAGTTGTTGGGGAACGTGGGTGGGAGGGTGCTGTTGTACTCACCTCCTGCTTGTCGGTTTCCTGTCAGCAGTTGATTGGCCACTGTGTGAATAGAATGCTGGACTAGATGGACCCTTGGTGTGATCCAGCGTGGATCTTCATAGGAGCTGAGATTGTAACAATACGATTATGTAGCTTGGTTCTCAGTGATATTGTACAGAAAACAATATTGCTTCAGCCACATAGAGAGTTTTACCCATGTTCAGGCCAAAGCAGGTAGAACTCCTTTTAAGGCCTGGCCACTCAATGTTAAAGGCAACTGAATGGATGGGGGTGGCTTGCACTGGGACATAGAACATGGGGTCCTGTGTCTCTATTTACATAGGGTGACCATATTTGGGAAACCAAAAAAGGGGACACCTAGTGTGTGTGTGGGGAAGCAGCTTTCTGAGTCCTGCAGAAAGTACGTTATTCCCCCGCCACCTTAAAGAACCCGATTGGAGTGGAGGAGGGGAAAGGATTTCATTCTGCACCACCACCATCCACTCCAATTGGGGCCTTTTCTATAATGTCCACGAATGACCCACTTTCCCCTTTAAGACCTCAATTGGCGCTCGGGATGGGGGAATGATGTGCCTCAAGAAAGCATGTTATTCCCTCCTGCCATGCTAATGGCAGCCTTAAAAGGGAAGGTGTGTCATTCCAGGACATTATTGAAAATTATAGAAAATCCCCCCTGACACCATGGAAAGAACAAAAACCAGGACAAATCCGGGGAAATCCTGACAGTTGGTCACCCTAACTTACACATTGATGTACCCTGTTCAATGCCTGACAAGGGCTTCAGTAATCCTAAGAAGTCCCTGTTTCTTTGTTTGCCAGGCACCTTTGTGGATAGAATGACAAAAGGAATGGTATTTATAGTGCATACCCCATTCCTGACCACTGAAATCCTAGCCTGAGGGTCTTTATCTTGCTGGAGGAATTGGCAGCATATATTTATTTCTAAACATGAATATTGGAAATATATAGGATGAGATTTTAAGAGAGCCAAATACTTTATGAGGTTTATTATGCTAGCATGGATGGATGGAACCAGTGGTTGAATTATAAGGAGGGGCAGAGTGCGTCTGGCTATCTTAGAAAGACATGGGGTTGGCATAAATTGGATGAAATTGCAGGTAATAGCATTCATCTTCCTTGTATTGGGCACCATTGGGGGTGGGGAAATCTTCCCATTTCTCTTCCTTTCCACACAGAAACACTGCTTGTTTCCATGTGCCTTCATTCTAATGGCTTCCATCTCGAAACAAAATCAGAGCTTTACTAAACAAGGCTATTTATTCCACTGTATCTTCTTTCAATTTTGTCCCAAAATTGAGAACTGAGCACTACATGAAAAGTGTTTCCTTTTCTGCTTCTCCATTACATAACCTGTAGCACTGCGGAGTAGCAGAACACCACAAATACATAAGTAGAAATAGCATTTTCTTTCGCTGTCCTTGAAGTATTCTGCATTTTCCTTGTTCTAAAAAAACTCACTGGAAGTGCTGTTTAAAAACAGAAGTGAAATGGGGGTTGAGGGGGGGTGTCACTCACAACATTGTCTAAAGAACCCATGTAAAATCATGGGTAGGGAATGACAATTACAAAATAAATGCTTCATGTAAGCTTTAAGTGTAAAGCTAGAGTTAAGAAGCTGAGCCACATTACTTCCTAACTCCTAATTCTGAGTGAAGCCCAGAATATTTTTTCAGAGGGACATATAGAACACAGGCTATTTCATTTGCTGTCTCATCACTTGTTTGATTATGTATGAAATTAAGTTTTTCTTTCTGTATGTCAAAGTTTTGTGGATGCCAATATCCAGATGGAATTAGCTAATGTTCCCAGATGCTAGTTGTATCAATTTACAGCTGTAATAATTGAAGCAAAATTAAGCATTTTTGTTTTAAACATAAATGCAGTGGGTGAGATACTCCCCATTCCCTTACCAGCACCATCTAATCCTTCATATTCCAGCATTTTATGTGTTTTCCCTTTCAACTCACTGCACAATATGGCATGTCCTATGAAAGATTCCAAAGTCACCGAATCAGCTTTTCCATTATGGAACAAACATTTCCAGAAGTGTAACCATCTGAAAAAAATATTCATCAAAGCAGATTCAGTTTTGCATATTTGGATACTGAATAGATGTAGTTATGTATGCAAGTGTACGACTAAAAGCAAGCATTAATGGAAGAGAAAAAATGTAACGCAAAATATCTTCTTCTGTTAGCAAACACTGCTAGCTATCAGTGCACAGAGGTTCCAGCTGTATGTCATAAGTGCTTTCAGGTTTTTCGCCTAGAGATAAGATGAGTGTCCCTGCTGCCATCAAAGCCATTATTTCTCTTTATAACTAGGCATTCTGGAAATTCAGAGTATATCCAGTTTACTTTCTGAAAATAATCCTTTGGGACACACTCTGTAGCCAGCCTTACGTCACAGAGGCCAATGGCATGTGATAAGGCACTTGAGCAGTGAATGAAAAGTTAAATCTGCAATTCCTCTTAACTAAGAATACATCCTTAACACCTAATTTAACTTAAATTTAAATTTTGCTGTTTTAACTCTGTATTTTAATCCTATATCAATTTATGCTGTGTGGTTTTATCCTGGCTGTGCTTTTTATATTGTATTTTGTATTTTGGTTTTTAGATTGTTGGTTGTTTTATTATGTTCCTCATGGTTTTAATTTTTGTGAACCACCCAGAGAGCTTCGGCTATTGGGCGGTATAAAAATGTAATAAATAAATAAATAAAATCCTGGGTGCACATAAGCTCAGACCCAGTGCTACCATCATGGTGGAGGGGGCATTTATGCAAGGCGGAATCCTTGATTTCTTTCCATTTTACACCATTCCCCCACGCACACACACTAATTTTCTGGTCAAACTGGAGAGGGGAGGTGAAGAGTGGTAAAGATTGCCCATCCCTATATAAAATCTTAGCTTTATCCAAATTGTCTTTACTGTTGTCAATCTTAATGGAATCTAATCAAAGCACAAGTTTTATTGTTTTTGTTATTTTGAAGTCCAGCCTGGGTCAGATTCAAAAGTTCTATCTAAAATTAATCAGATCCATTAAAAAGCTGCCAGCTATTTTTGCCAATAGAACTTTTCCTTCCATAGTTTGATCTACCTCATTGGGTTGTTCTTAGGACAAAATGAGATAACTATACACACTGCAAGATCAGACAGAAATGTGATAAATAGAAAGGGGTTCAGATGATCCCCCCTCATGCATTCAAGGGGGTCATGTGAGGGTCATGCATCCATGAAGGCTAGCCCCACACCAACCCCCCTGCCCTGGCCTTGTTTGGTGCACATGAGAAGGGGCTCTACATGTACTGCCTATGCTCAAAGAGAACCTCCATCCAAGGGAGGACCCCTGTTTGCATGGAAGATGCCTATCAAAGTATGTCATTGGTACATGCATGGAGCCCCTTGACATGCTGGTCAAAAGCATAGTTGGTGGGAGGGGGCAGGGTAGGTAGCATAGTTGACTTGGGCATTAGCAGCAAGGTGGTAAGATCCCCCTCCACCCCATAAAGGGTATTAGATGGATGGATGCAAGGCAAGCAGAATTTCAGCAGGTGAAGGTGAACATTTTCCAAGCATAGGTAGGGAGTGTTATCTGTTTGTTTCCCTTCGTTTGTTTATTAGGCAGTTGTTAATTGACAAGAGTTGGCAACAATCACCGTATTGCCAAAGTAACTGGGCTCTTGCCCCATTGAGAGATCTGAGGAGGAAAGGTGCTTCACAGGTAGACCTTTTTTTCTCATTTCATGGCAATAATGATGATGCATATGCACCTGCCAATTGTTGGCCAGCTTCAGAGCTCTACAAAAGCCCTGTCCTATTCCAAATAGCATGGAAATCTTCCAGCGAATGTTGTCACCCCACATACAAATTCTTCTGAAAGATGCTCAAATCCAGCAAGGGAAAGGACAATACAACACATGTATGTTTTATCAGTCAGTTGGCATTCTTCTCTGAATATCACAGCGGGAGCTAGGGGAAGAGGTAATGTTCAAGGCCTTTTGGGTGTTGGCTCTTTGGGACTTTATAGATCCAAACTTTAAACCACCGTCTCAATTGTGCATGAATGGAAACCAGTCAGAAGCCAGCACAAACGTCAGAGCCACTTGCTTGGAAGCAGCTGAAGCTTCTGAACACTTGGCGAGACCTGTCCCGCACAGAGTTCATGTCAGTAGTCTGGACCTGAGCTTATAGATGATTGTTGCCAGCTTTTTTATCTGATGAAAGAGGGTTACAGCCTTGTCACCAGATGGTGCCTGCTGTTGCCAAATGCAAGCTTAAACCATCCTTTCCGCAGGAGAAGCCAAATTTGGTAGTTCAATATTCACATCTGAGGCATGAATAGGGTTATTTCAGCTCTGTTCTGAAACTGACCTGAATACGCATTCCCCAGTTCATATTATTTTCCACACTGTACAGCTAGAAAACCTGCCAAAAAGCACATTGGCTTTCATCGGTCTTTGTAAGGTTGCCAGTGCTCTGTCCTTCTGATGCATTCTTGTCAGCCATTGTTTCATGTCATGTCCTACTGTAAGAAATTCACATAATTCCTGTTTGAACAAAAATGGCTTTGAAAGATAAAATAGAACTGGCTCCCTTGCATCTCAATTAATTATTTCATGTATGCACAAATCAGGACAACTATTCATACATCATTACATTACTATAATTATCATATAATTAATAAATATTGTATTAAATTATAATTATATTAAAATGAATAATAATGACATTATTATCACTACCCAAGTGTGTGGAATCCAGATCTAATGGTGTTTCTGGATGAGGCTTTTATTGTGCCATCACCCTGTCTCATTCACCAAATTTTACCGAGGGCCCTAATGATGACATTTTCCATTCGTAGCCTTCCCACTACTTTGCCTGTCTTCTTTCTTACTGTTAAAAGTGCATGAAGTAAGAAAAGATGGAATAGGTGCACAATACCTTCTGTTCACTAGCAGTAAAACCCCTCCATCTGGAAGCACGCAAAGCAAGTTTTGTGGTTTTGTTGCTGTTGTTTTCAAAGATGCCCTTCCAAATGTGGAAGGAGTCCGGCATTCAAAGAAGAGGTGCAATATGAGAAACATGCCGCTGAACCCAGAGATGATGTTCTACTTGTGCAAGAGCCTTGGTTCACAGAAATATACTGTGGCTTCATGCCTTCTTCCCTCACTCTGGAGGAAACTTAAATATGGCCAGACAGCACCATAAGACTAGAGGACCCAGAGTCTGTATGCAGAAGCCAAGTGAAATACTGGCCTGGTCCACATGATCAAGGACGGGGAAATAAAGTTATAATGAGCTTATTCTGGAGGGGGAATTGAAGTGTTCCTCCCTCCTGTTTTAATGCTAAAATCTAGGGGAGGGAGTAAAAAAAGAAAAAAAAATCTCTTTTTTTCATTTTAACCCCCCTCATGAGGGGATTTTGATATGAAAATAGGAGGGGGAGCTTAAATCTCACCCCTCCTGAAGTGCCATGGTCCCAAGTTGGGGCCATGTTTGCTTACCCAAAGGTAAATCAATGACACATGTGTGCATAGCTGTATAAAAGAGGAATGTCTGTGAGGAACAGCCAAAGAGGTGTGTGTGTGTGTGTGCGTGCGTGTGCGTGCGCATGCGCACATGCGTGCACGTGTGTGTTAATGAAAGAAAATAAATACAACCCTCAGCCTCCTCATTCTAAAAAGAAAAGTAATCCCTGAACCCAGGGTGAAATTATGGGAGGAACAATTTCACCACAGCAGGAATTGTGCCGCAAAGGCCCCCGGGATACATGTTGGGACCAGATGGGAGGATGAAGGGGGAAACCAAGCACAGGAAGCTGGTGAACACCTGATCATCTGCTGGCAGCAGCATGGCTTAGTGAGTGATTAGCCAATCCACCATGGTTTGATTTCAGCATGGCTTATTGTGACATGTGAACCAGTCTGTTATCTTATATTTACAAGAGAGGCAGAGAAATTTAGTGGAATGAAAATCAATGTGCAGCTCATTTGCTGGGGGGGGGGGGGGAAAGGGGGTATATCTTCCCTGTTGCAAATCATAGGTTTTGGAATGTACACCATAGGTTAATATAGCAGAAACTAAAGCAGCATGTTTATTCGTGCAGGAAACTAGTCCTTCGAGAAATGATGAATGCAGTTGTTAAATATCTTGATATAATAGCTGTGTTTTGTGTCATATTATTCTCGAGCTACTACAATTTTGTGTTGTGCTTGCAATGCACCACAGAAGGAGAATAGAGATGGTATCTTTTGCTGGAATGCTATTAAATCCTACGGGGACTGTATACTGTTTAGTGGATGAATAAGTCTGCGGGTGTTCAGTAAGGCAAAACAACTCCAGAGACAACTTGTATTAGGGTTTTTTTTTTGTTTAAAAGCAAGTCAGTAGCTGTCATATGGAGACTTAAACTGAATGGTTCTGGCATGAAAACTTGAAGAGAATCTATACTAAGTAGCTACTTTTATGCTTTGGAAATGCCACCGCTGATGCTGCAGTTTAATCAGTTTCACTAAGCACATGAAAAAGATCTGTAAAAAACAACAACTCAACCATATCATCACCTTGCGTTAATATATTTTTGTAATATCTGTTGCCAGATCCAACAATTGGCATCGACACTGTTTACTTCATTGGCTCTATTCATATGCGAAACCCCTGTAATCAGATGCAAATTCAATGCATGGTTTCATTGAAAAAATTGTTTCCTATTAGACATAGCTGTAGAAATGACTCACAAAGTATCAGAAATGATTTTAAAACACTGTACATGCTAGAGATGCTGTTGTCCTTTTGAAATTTTATGCTGATCTGGCTTTGTTTTTGTTTTTTAATGTTATACCTAAAAGGTTTTGTGCGTTTTTCTGGCTATAACATTTCATGCATGGGACAGTTACACTGGCATCTCAGTACATGGAACATGTTTCTAAGTCAGGTAATTTGGAACAATGTGTTAGAAAATTAGATACTTATTTCATAGGCACATATTTTTGTAAGGCCTTAGCTAGACCAGGCTATATCCCAGGCTGATACCCGGGATCACCCCTGTGCATCCAGATGACGCACAGGGGATCCCAGGCTCAGCGAGGGATCAACCCTCCCTGGCCCCAGGATATAGCCTACCCCTTTAAGCCCGATTTTCCCCGCGGTCTCAGGCTAAGCCTGAGACTGCAAGCGTGTAGCCCGTTCCATTGCTTTTCCCGGCTCTGGGCAATTACTCGCGCGTACCCGGGAGAAGCCCCGCATGGGGCGCAGCGCTTCCCAGGAGCGCTGCACCCATCGGGGGCAGGGTGGGTAGAGTGGGGAAATCAAATTATTATTATTATTTAAAAAAACCTTACCTGAGCGCACGAGCGTTCATACGCATCGCCCCTTTAAAATTGAAAAAAATGGCGGACGCAACAGGTCTTTCCTTTAGCTCGTCATGTTTGACATCTAGACTAGGGCAACAGCCCACGATAGTTGCATCGCGGGCTCTCCCCTCCTCTGTCGCAGATTTTAAGGTAGGTCTAGCAAATGCCTAAAACACAAGCTGGGTCACACCATTTCTTTTTAATTGGGTGAATTACAATGTGTAGTTTATTTGTGGTAATGTGCTTGCCACCAGATACTTAATCCATGTGAACATAACTGCACATACCTGCCATCACATATGTATCATGTGAGTGGTACTACCACTTGAACTGTCTTGGTGGCAGTTACTCCTGGATGTTCTGGCAGAGGTATGGTGCTCCATGACAACCCTAGCCCATGTTGATAAGTGTATTCATACATGGCAAGAGGTTGTATAGAGTACTAATGCCCATGTTGAAGTAGGTTTTTACAGCATCTTTAGTAACCTTTAATTGAAATAAATTCTTATGCAGCAGAATCAGAGGTGTCGTCAAGCTCTGAATGCCACAAAGAAAGAAATGATGTGTGTCTCTATCAGTGTGTTACCTATACTATAAGTCAAGCACAGGCAGACTTTAGATATGCAGGATCTACTTTCCTTTTTTGCTATAAAGTAGGGTGACCATATGGAGAGGAGGACAGGGCTCCTGTATCTTTAACAGTTGTATAGAAAAGAGAATTTCAGCAGATGTCATTTGTATGCATGCTGCACCTGGTCAATTTCCCTCTTCATCACAACAGTTAAAGCTGTAAGAGCCCTGCCTTCTTTTGTAGAGTGACCAGATGTAAAAGAGGGCAGAGCTCCTGCATCTTTAACTGTTTTGATGAAGAGGGAATTTCAGCAGGTGCTGCAAGCATACAAATGACACCTGCTGAAATTCCCTTTTCTATACAACTGTTAAAGATACAAGAGCCTTGTCCTCCTTTCCATATGGTCACCCTACTAGAAAGTCAAGGCCCACCAGCTGGAACCAGGTACAGAATAGTGGCTCAGGAGGATGAAGGAGAGAAAGGCCATGCTCTTAGAATTAAGGAACAAGGGTAGTTCTGAGCATATACTCAATTCATTCACATACACAAATCTACTCCTGTTTTCCAGGGAAGGCAACGGCAAACCACCCCGCTATAAGGCCTGCCAAGAAAACGTCAGCGAAAGCTGGCGTCCCTCCAAGAGTCAGTAATGACTCAGTGCTTGCACGAGAGGTTCCTTTCCTTTCCTTTCCTTTTCCCCAAAGCTCTCTTCCATCTCTGCAGCCTTATTTAGAAGTGTGAGACAGCCTTCTGCTGTTGCTGTTGTTTAGCAATTTGCAAATCAGAAACTCTTGGCAATAAACTGCAAATCACCCAGAGATCTATTAATATATCTCATTCTATTTTTTCCTGCTGTAAGTTACTATGCAGGGGGTCCTCTCCCCAGCACTGCCACCCCCTATGCGGAAACCCCTCCATCTCTCAGCAATCCCACTTATAGGATTTCTATAGATAATGTTTATATTTCAGTTCTGAAGGAACTCTCTGCCACAATAACTCAGGGTGAGCGATGTAAGGATCGTGTAAAATCCATTCTTTCTGTGTTTTATAGTGTCATTCATCCTGGCTTCTGCTCACTAACAGATTTGATTTTTTTCCTGTTGTGTGGGAAAATATCCCATCAATTCCCTTAGAAAATTCATAATAATTTACATAATTTTTTGTTAGTATGTAACATTTAGCGTATTGTCCCCCATTCCATTCAAGTTTATACTGTGTATATTTTCCAGCATGGCATATGTCTCAGCAGAAACATGTGTATTTTCCTTCGAATTAATTTGTGTCAATCTCAGGAAAGTAAAAAATGATAAATCCAGAAGTCCACGGACTCCGCATGACCTGGGGAAAGTGTTCCACAGCAGATTCCACAAACTCATTTTAGTCCATCTTGAATTTCGCCAGCATCCCTACTCTGGGTTCCCCAAGCTGACCATTTTCTTGCAGCCACCAATTCATTGAGCCCTTAGCTAGATGAGGCGATATTCCGGGGCAATCCCCGGGATTGTCTGTGTGTGTCCACATGACACACATGAGATCCCGGGAGCAGGGAGGGCTGATCCCTCCTACCCTTTCTGCCTGCTTTTTCCACGGTCTCGGGATGATCCCGAGACCACGGAATGATCCCGAGACCACGGAATGTGTGGGCAGGTGTCGCGGTTTGCCCCGACTCCTTGTGGTTACTCATGAGGAGCTGGGAACTGCACATGGGGCACAGAGCTCCTCAGGAGCTCTGCTCCCATCGGAGGTGAGGTGGAGAGAGTAGGGAAATTATTGGGGTTTGTTTTTTTAATTTTTTTACCTTTGAACACACGAGCGCTCGTGCGCTCCTTCTGTTTCTTTTAAAAAAACAAAATGGAAGGCGCAACATGCTGTTTGCCTGAGGCCATAGCACGCCACGTGTAAACAGAGGGGGGGATCTCATGCTAAAAATATTGCGAGGTCCTCACCTTCCATTGTACTAGACCCATAGGACTAGCTGAGGCCTGAGAATACTTTAAAAACTCCTAGCAGCTTGGTATAAGAGGCTTACACATGGACATCAATATTCAAACCAAGATTATCTATTAATTTATTAAAGAGCTATTTTGTAAACAAGACATTACTAATATTTACCTTTTTAAAAGACTGCTTAGTGACAATTCTTTAGGGCTCTAGAGACACTGTTGCTGTTACTAGCCTCTAAGAATTTATTTCACCTCAGGACAAGTTCCCTAACTCTCCACCTCAGCCAAATACTCTACCAATCAGGTCCAGCTGCTGGGTACAGTCTGAAACTGAAGTTCCTGCTGTTGTATTTCTGACTGTTTGGACAATTTATCTGGGGTTTTACAGGACATTTTGTCACTGTCATCAAGAATTGCAGAAGTCAATTAAGAAATGAATCCTTGTGGAAAACAAGATTAAAATTCAAGATGGGCTAGAAACTTTGGGGCACTGGTCTGAGAAGAAGAAGAAGAAGAAGAAGAAGAAGAAGAAGAAGAAGAAGAAGAAGAAGAAGAAGAAGAAGAAGAAGAAGAAACGTAACACCATTCCCCCTTGCCAACAATGTGTGCTATGCTTTATAATCCCTTATACTGGAACCAGTTTAACATTTTGCAGGAAAAGGCTTATTTAGGCTTCCAGTCAAAATCCAATTCCTGCAATTTAGTCTGAGTAACAGTGTTAGTAAGACATGAGTCACAAAGTGTTTGCACTATGATGTGCTAGAACACTGATAAACTGAAGATAATTGAAAAGAGATACTTAAAAATACTTAAATGCACTGGTTACTTGTGCCTTTCCAAGCCCAATTTAAATTGCTAGTTTTGACTTTAAAGCCATTAACATATAGGCTGGACTGCTGAAATGTGCTGTACATAGGGCTGCTTTTGAAGAAACAGTGGAGGTGATTTCTGTCAGCACTGCGGCAGGGAGACAGTTAAACTCTCCTCCCATCCTACTCTGGCTTCCCTGCAGCTGCTATTGACATAACAAAAACTGTGCATGTTAATTGCATTCATGCAGTTAATGCCATATCTAATTTGCTCCTGACTTATATTTACAGTGCAAAGAGTGAGAGGAAACAAAGCAACAGAAACAAAGGGGTTGATTGAAATTGAATTATAGGTGACCTGGGGACACAGACCTGCAGCTTTTACTTTGTATAGTGCAGTTGGAAATATTTGCACAACACGAACACTGCTGCCGCTACTGCTGTTAATATTACTGATACTAACAACAACAAAAACAGTATTAAAGACGACTGAGATTGCATTTTGTTTGCAGATTTTGCTCTTTCTCTTCTGGAAAGATTCCATTTCATCTCAGGGCGTTCCTAGATGAGGCCTTAGCGCGCCTTGAGAGCCGGTTTCTCTGCTGTGCTTCCACATGATGCACAGGGGAATCTGGCTACAGGCCGCACTGAAGCCTCCTCTAACACGCCATAAGCGAAGTCGCTTATGGTGTGCCTTTTCCGCAGCTCCGGCCTGAGGCCGGAGCTGTGGAACGTCTGGAGACTTCTGTGGCTTTTTGCGGCTACTCGCTTACGAATAGCCGCAAAAAGCCGCGGCTTGGCCGCAGCGCTGAGCGCTGTGCCCATCGGACCAGGAGGGAGGATCCCGGGGGAGATGACGGGGGCTGGCACAGGGCGACGACGGAGGAGGGTGGAGGGCGGCATGGGAGACGACAGGGGCTGGCACAGGGCGACGACGGAGGAGGGTGGAGGGCTGGCACAGGGGGCGAGGGAAAGGCAGCCGGGCATGGCACAGGGGGCGAGGGAAAAGCAGCCGGGCACACGGGGCTGGCACAGGGGTGAGGGGAGGCCACGCATTGGGCATGGGGGGGGAGGATGGGCGAGCGAGGGGGGAGGGGGTCATCAGGCATTGGGAGGGGGGAGATGGGGCGGGCAGGGGGCCTTAATTTTTTGTAAAAAACCCCTTACCTTGCCTTTGGCTTCGGGCCACACATGGCCCCTTTAACCAAAAAAAAAAAAAGGCCGACGCTGCAGGGCTTGCATCGTCCCTACGTGTCGGCCGTCTAGGAGGCTGGGCAGCGCACTTTAAAGTTAGCGCACCGTCGCCCCGCAGGTTTATCCCGGCAGGTCTAGCAAAGCCCTCAGTTTCCCAGTGAATATTTTTGTTTGTTTGTTTCTTGAGACATGGAGAAACCACGTTTGCAGAATATGGAAAGATGGAGAGATTTTTTTTTAAAGAAGCAGCTTGAACACTTCAAGGTTTCCTGAGGGTGCAAAGGCTTCTTATTTGAGTGCAGTAAGGCATAAGCTTCAGCTCTAAGTAGTTTCCGTTCAATATGATCTTCTGAAGTGGTAATAAGGTTAAGGCACAGACCATCAATTTTCTTTGTGATCAGAGGCACTGAGGCATTCTGAGTGCCAGAAAGCATGTTTTTTGCCTATACATATAGGCAAAAAGGAAAAGGAAAAGGTGAGCAGCTTTAATACTTGTTATAAACCATTAATGTTAATATGTTTAGCAAATACAACTTTTAATAGAGGATTGTTACTGAAATACCAGGAAGCTGATCCTGTGGTCCCACCAAGTTGGTTTGGCTGCTGTTGGTATCGGAACATAACCAAGATCCTGTGCGTGTCTCAGCACCCATAGTCAACAGCACCAGAGCTGCAGCAAAAATCAAAAGACAAATATAGCAAGGTCCATCCAGCAGATATTCCTACAGCATTCTTGGAAGCACTGCTCCTACCCACCAATCAAGTGGGCACACATTGCCCATGCCAGAGACACCAGTGGCTGAATCATCCCATGACATCACCCAACACTTTAAGCACACACTCTTGATACATAATCAGAAAACCAGGAGGACACTAATGAATAACCCCTGAAAAAAGATGCCATGGTGCTATGAATTAGAGGTCTCTCTGTGTGTGGAGGGGATGATTCTACACAGACAGTCATCAGAATACACACACACACACACACACACACACACACACACACACACAAACATGTTCCCTGATATGTTCCCAGTTGTTGGTGATGCATTTGTTAGCCTCACTTCTGGTATCAGAGTTCAACTGAGGGAAATGTAAATGAAATCAGGGACAGACCCAGATAAACTATGGATAGGGAGAGAGTTTAGAACCTACCCTTCACTTCATTTGTAATATCATGGATCTCCCACTGTCTGGTGCAGTTTGAGTCCAATCCTTTAAGTATAACAATGGGCCAGTTCACGCGATTGTCGCAGCCCACTGTGGGTGGTTGCTGTGATTGATCATGTCATGCGAACTTGGCAAGGTGGCATATGCAAGGGTTAAACATCAAAACCCATGGGCTGTTTTAGGGTTATGTGAGGATTGTTTAACCCTCACATAACCCACCCATGCTCGGTTTGCATGACATGTTAAATGACCATCTGCCAGAGCTTGAATATTCAAAAGGGTAGTCAGGACACACCACAACCCACTAGGGCTTAAATAAGCTATGGTGGGCTGCCCTGAACGTGCAAACCCAGAGTGTCATTTTACTTTGTTTTATCTAATTCTTCAGCTGCAAGACAGGCAAAGTTGCAGATTTTTATTATTTTTGATGGAGTGACTAAATGTTTTCTGATGTCTGAATGAACTGTGCTGTGCTTCTGATTTAAGAAAGTTCCTTATAATGTTCCACTGATTGATCTAGAAGATGCTGATGCTGCAGTGCTCAATCTATTCTACATGAGCAAGCATCTTTAATTTAGGCACGTGTACATTGATTTTGAATTATCTGCAGGTAGGTTTGGGTCACTCTCATCTTCAGTCTTTGTGGGGGGGAAATGATAAGCAGGCAAACTCATGACTTTTGAATAGCTGATTCACAGGATGCTTTACAAATTGGATTATCATGAAAATCCATGGCTAGCCTATGGGGGTTTTCTTGTGGAGAATCTGATCAAGATCTGATCCAGATGAAAGCTGAAATAAGATTTTTCTGTGGGGAAGAACTCTAATGCATTTTCATTGTATCCTTTCCCTCATGGAATAAAAAGACTTTATCGTTACTTGCCCTGAATCTAAAAGAAAAAGAAAAAGACATTTACAGTGGAATACCAAGAGGTTGAAAATCATTATTGATTTTGCCTTCATTTCATCATTTGTTTTTAAAATTCTGTTTCTGATCCTTCCTTTGTGAAGCTGATGAGGCCTAAAAGATATATATATATATATATATATATATATATATATATATATATATTCAGTCATTTTTAGTAAGAATATTTCAACACTGTTCTAAGAGATGCACATAGCACTCGGGAGGGGGGGGGAGGTATGTCCTATATTAAGAACATAAGAAAAGGCATGCTGGATCAGACCAAGGGTCCATCTAGTCCAGCACTCTGTTCACACAGTGGCCAACCAGCTTTTCATGGGCCAGATCTACACCAAGCAGGATATTTCACTGTGAAAGTGGTATGAAAGTGGTATATGATATGTGTCATGGGTCCCAACAGTTGTCAGTGCCCTTCAATACTGCTATAAAGCAGTAGTGTGGCTCCTGCCTCTTATATACTTCTTTCATACCACTTTCATAGTGCAATATCCTGCTTGGTGTAGATCTGGCCCAGGAATCCAGAAGAAGAACATGAGTGCAACAGCACCCTCCTACCCATGTTCCCCAGCAGCTAGTATATAGAGGCTTACTGCCTCTGATACTGGAGGTTGCACTTAACCACCAGGACTAGTAGCCCTTGATAGACTTTTCTTCCAGGAATTTATCCAACCCCCTTTTAAGACCATCCAAATTGGTGGCCATCACCACATCTTGTGGTAGTGAATTCCACTGCGAGTGAAGGAGACAAGACAATAAAGAGACAACCCAACTGTATGGATTGAAAGTCAGGCCACATTTATTCAATATGATCTGCAAAGAGGAATGCCTGGGTGGCTATTCCTCTATGCTGGCAAAAGCTGGTCAATGTAATTGGGTGAAACATTCTTTGCCTGCAGTATGCCAACTATAGAATCAGCACTCCCAGGACTTCCCCATTTGGGGCAAGGGGGGCATCCCCTATCACATCCCCCCTGGGTCACAAAACTCTCAGTCTGTGAGGTGAGATGGTCCCACAGGCAATCCTTATCCCCACCACTGCAAAACCTTTAATGAGAGGCCCTCAGACATCACCTGTCACTACCACCGATGCCTCAGAATGATCACCATCCCTATCCAGGCCAAACCAGCCTACCTAGGGGAATGTGACCAATTGAACTGAAAGAAGACCCACAAATCCACTTAAGACACTCCCACCCCACTTGCAGTGTGAAGCAGGCAAAAAGACCCACAGTGAGCCAATTGGACAGTGTGCCCAAAATCCCTGCTCAGCCCTCAAAAGAGAGACCAGTTAAACCCTACACTGCAAACAGGGAGGGAGGGAGCCATGCTTCAAAGAGGCTGGGAGGAGGGCTCCACAGGCTAATGTCATCCTGTTACTATGGCTTTAGCTAGACCTACCTGTTAGCCCGTGATGGAGGAGGGAAGATCTCGCGATGTGTTTATCGCGAGATCCGTCCTGTTTACATGTGATACGCAACGACCTCAGAAGCGAGGTGTTGCGCCTGCCATTTTTTTTTATTAAAGGGGCAGCAGTGCACGAACGCTAATCCCCAAAAGGTAAGTTTTTAAAATTTAAATTATTTTCCCTGCTCCCCTCACCCTAACCCCGATGGGCGCAGCACTCTTGAGGAGTGCTGCACCCCGTGCACAGCTCCCGGCTCCTTGCGAGGAATTGCAAGGAGCTGGATCAATCCGCGGCATCCGGCCACATGTTCTGCGGTCTTGGGCTCAGCCCAAGATCATGGAAAAACCCGGGCTAAAGGGGAGGGCGAGTTCCTGGGGCAAGGGAGGGATCATCCCTCCCTGATCCAGGGATCCCCTGTGCGTCATGTGGACACACAGTGACGATCCCGGGATTACCCCAGGATTTTGCCCTGTCTAGCTATGGCCTCTGAGTACACTAAAAACAACAACATAGTAATCAGTGTTCAGAGTTGAGCCAGTCCCATATCACATCTCCATCTCCCGCCAACCCCTTCCCACCCGTTTGCCATGCTGGCACTCTTCCTGACCATGTAGAATATGGAGAGCTTTGCATGTACATTTTCACATGCAGGTGACTGACTTGATAATGCACCAAGTTTGCAAGAAAATACCTTTAGGCACTTATCATACATTTGGTTTTTATTTTCCTCATCCCTCTACTCAGGCATGAAGCTCATTGGGTGGCACCTTTGGGCAAATCCTCATTCCTTAGTCAAACATATCTCACAGATTTCATTTGAGGAGGAGATGAATAGTATAAACCCATGTTTGCTGAACCAAAGTCCTTGAAGGAAGTACGTTATATGGCAATCCCATTGTGCAACTTGCCATAAACCGTTGAGAAGTAAATTGTGTATGTGTCATTTATAAACATCTGACTTGGAGGTGTTATTGATGGCTATATCAAAGCTATTCATTGTTTAGAATGTCTTTATTGATTAAACAATTATGTAAACCTCTACAGAGCTTTTACTAATTTCTTTAGAACGCAGTCACGCTGGTTTAGCCAATGTTCCTTGAATGATTACAGAATAGAGGTGACCCCACTTACTGGCTATGGAAAGAGAATGAACATCAAACACCCCAAAACTCTTTCAACCATGTTCAGCAATGATGTTTGTGGGCCTTTTGATCAAGGTCTAGCAATAGAGCATGAATAGCAAATGTGATATAATTTGTATTACAGAAAACTCTGTCAAATATGACCCATGTACTACTGGTAACATTTACATCTTAGCAGGAAGTCAAAGGTTAAATAATTCTTAGTCAGAATTCAGTCATAGACCCAATAAGAACAAGCAGTTTTGTGGCACCTTAAAGACTAACACATTGATTATGGCATATGCATTAGTGCACTAGAGTCCATGTTGAAAACTTATACTATAATCTCTCTCTCTCTCTCTCTCTCTCTCTCTCTCTCTCTCTGTGTGTGTGTGTGTGTGTACATGCACATGTGTGTATGTGTGCATATATATGTGTATGTGTGCGGCTGGGTTTTTTGTGTGTGTTTTGTTTTTGTTTTGATGAAGCAGCCTATCAAGGCTGGAAGAAAAAATCAAAAAGATAATTTGAGATTTTATGTATTCTGTACAACAGAAATAAGGCACCCCTAAAGAAGTTCACATTACAGTGTGCAGAATGTCAGGCCTAGGGGCCAGATCCATCCCACCTGGGATCACAATCTGGCCCTCTGAGGTTCCCCAAATGGCCATGCGCCCTTTTCTGGCTCCACCTTTTTTGTTTGGTGATTTCTTGGTTTTTGTCCAGTTTTCCCTCATTCTAAAAAGCCTCTTCAAAGGCTCAGCTACTAGCAGTATAAGTTGCTTTTCACTATCATTGTGTTAATGAGCAAAAACAATATTACTGTTGACAGAGAAACCAACTACAGTTTTACTTCAGTCTCAAAAAGCTTATTGTTGTTGTAATCCTATGCGGCAGGGTCTTGCTATTTACTGTTTTACTCTGTACAGCACCATGTACATTGATGGTGCTATATAAATAAATAATAATAATAATAATAACAACTTTGGCATTTCCATGCTTCTGCTCTGAATTGATTGCTCTTATCTATTTTCCCCTTTATATTTAACACTGAAGGTGCCGGTGGCTGGACTCCACTCATATCAAATAAATATCAATGGCTCCAGATTGATCTTGGTGAGAGAACTGAAATTACCACTGTTGCTACCCAAGGTGGATATGGGAGTTCCGACTGGGTAACAAGCTACCTCCTGATGTTTAGTGACAGTGGAAGGAACTGGAAGCAATATCGTCAAGAAGAAAGCATTTGGGTATGTTCTTTTTGTGAATGACACAGTTAATGCTTTCAGTACAGTAATCATTTTGGTGTGCATTAGCTCAATATATTTCATCAAGCTAATTTTACATAGGAGATTTGAAATTTCTGAGTTAAACAAGAAGAATCTCACACTAGATCAAATATGTATTTGATCGAGTTCTACCTTTGTTCAATTACCAAATACTTCCCTTGAGAAATATATAGAGTTTCGATAATGTTTTGCATTTTGAATAACAGTCCTTTATGTTTTTTTACTTGTGTTGTGATCATAGACTTGGAAAAACTAAAAATATGTCGTGTTTGTACAATGGCTAAATATTTTGTGCAATGAGTTTAAGTCTGAAATTTAGAAGAATTAAAAAAAAATGTTGATAATCTCAAACACAAAACCAGCATTTGGCAAAACTAGGTTTATACAACATTGGCCATTGAAAAATTCATAACATTGATATCAATAAAATAAAATAAAATATTTTGTATTTGTGGCAAAGTATTAAAATATATTAGGCTTTAAAAACATTAAGCCAAGGACCAAAAAGAGATTTTTGAACCTCATTTTTAGCAGTATATATCCTAAATATTATATCCCTTATCCTAGCATTTTTATTGCCTGAAGTAATTGTTCTCCTTTTATATGCACATTATATGATTTTCAATATCTTTTCAATGAATATTCAGCATAAAATTTTGAAATACCCTATTGCAGTGGAAAATATAACTTTGCTAAAAAAAAAAACTATAATGAATATTGTCTATGAAAGCACCTGTAGTGGGGAAATTAGGAAGGTCTATATTGTGTGGATTTATTTGGTTGCTCTGTCTAGGAGCCTTCAAAGTAGTCCTTTTTTATTGGGAAAATGTGAGTTTTGTTTTGCTGAAATCATCTTAATTTGTTGCTGCTCTGATTGTCTATGTAAAAGGCAGAGCCTTTCTTTGAAATACTATGGGTTAGATCCAGACTTAGGGGATGTCTTCATGGGGGGTTTCCTGGGGTTTGGCGGTGCTGTGAGATCTTTTGCAGCACATGATGGCCGTTTCTACACCTGCCTTTTCCCCCAGGATCATCCCAGGATCATCCCTGTGCATGCAAATGACACACAAGGGATCCCGGAAGCAGGCAGGGATGATCCCTCCATTTGCCTGGGATAACTTTTAGGTGTGGAAAGGGCTGATGTCATTGTCAGTGCACTTTCAAGCAGCTGCTTGCACCTGGAAAAGCTACTGTATCAGAGAGCCCTTTTACTCCAATCCTTTTAGTTAAAGCAGTTCTCAGGCACTTGCTTTGCAATGTGCCCCTGTGCCTCCGCATTAAATCCTGGGCATGCCTGTGATCTAGCTATGATTGCCCCCTCCCCTTTCACTCCTTTTCCTAGCATTCCCATTGAGAGACATCTATGCACTTCCTTATTGCTGCATTAATTAGCTCTGGAACATTGTTAATTCACTTCTCCAATGAGTCGCTTACTCTGGAGCTGTGCAGCTCTGGAGTCGCAAACAGGGAATTTTGTTAATTCATTTCTCTGATGTGTTGCTAGCTCTGGAGCTACACAGCTCTAGAATTGTAAACAGGGAATTGTGTTAATTCGCTTCTGAGATATGATGTTAGCTCTGGAGCTGCAAGGCTCCAGAGTTGGGAGCTGTGTCAACTGGTTTCTCTGATGTAGTGTTGTTGTTGTTTTTGGAGTAGGGCTTAGCTGTGCCAGTGGGGTGTTCTCATGGGAAGCCAATACTGTGGGTTAGTTACTCCCCATTCCCATTCATTAAACTGTTGTGGCAGGGGGAGCCTGGGGAGGGGTGGGTAACAAGCTTTTTTCCTAGATGACATTAATTCTACTCCACCCACTCAGAAGTATATCTTTTCTGACACTGAAGAGCTGGGTTTTAGGGACAGCTGGCTCTGCTGTATAACAATAATGGAGTGGAGCCAATTTCAACATACTGCGGAAAATAGCAACAGTGCACATTTCTCCCGTGCTCATGAAGATGAGGCCTTAGACATGGTTAGAGAAGACCCACTGAAATCAGTGGCCCCGTTCAGACAACATAATAAACCTTGCTGCTTAACCACAAAATGGTTAACAGAATGCATTAACCTTAATGCATTCCATTAACCATTTTGTGGTTAAGCAGTATGGTTTAGCGTGTTGTCTGAATGGGTTCATTGAGTCTTAAATGAGTGATGACTAGCTTATACCATTGATTTCACTGGAGTAACTAAATCTGGATCCAACACAATTTTCGTTTTAGCATATTAATTCATTTATTTTACTATGTATTATGCCCTAGCCTGTATCTATGATGCAGCAGTTGAACTATTTAGCATGACTGCTTAGCTTATGATATGATGTCAATTAGCTAGATTTGGAATCCTGAAGAAAAATATGGCAGCCCAGAGGCCTATAAGGAGCAAGTAATCCATTTCTTATGCATTTTTTGAGGATGGTTAACAGCTGACAGTGCAGTGGTCTAAGTTCTTTAATGACGTATATATTCACTCATTGACCAGATTAATTTATAATTGAATAAAATTTTACGGAGTAGTTTAAGCATTCAAATTACAGCCAATTTTCAGAAGACATTTCTGAATAACCTTTTGACATATAATCGTTGCAAAAGGTTAAAAGAATGATAAAAGAGCAAATAGAAGTTATTAGAAATAAAAACTGAAATACAAGTGAGTGATTCTGAAGAAAAAGTAGTACAAAACTCGAATGTATATAGAAGTAGCATATCAAATAAATCATCTTGCTAGGCTAACTCAGTTGGAAGGCAGACCTTATCAAAGCTTGCAGTGTTTTACCTCAGTAAGAGAAGGACATGATTTATTTATATAAATCACATTTATATTCAGCCTTTCCTCCAAGGAGCTCAAGGCATCATGCATGGTTCTCCCTCTCCCATCTTATCCTCTCAACCACCCTGTGAGCTAGGTTAGCCTGAAAGTGTGTGCATAGCCTGAGGTCATCCAGTGAGCTTTATCAAAGAATGCAGATTTGAACCAAGGTCAACTATTTTAGCTGCCTCACCACACTGGATGAATTGACCTCGAAAATCTGCTCATTTACAAAGACAGCTCAATAATTAAAGCAACAATAATTATGCCCACTTACCTAGGACTAGGAGTACCTTCCATTGAGCTACGTGGGATTTACACATAGGATTACAGTGTTACCTATGATTAAATCATACCTTGGTAGGCAGCAGCATGTGCTGACTGCAGTTCAGCACATGCTTGATGGTCATGTGACATCCCAGAAGGATGTCATGGCCAACATTAAAAAAAAAAAAAACTATGGAGAGGAGCGCACTTGTGCTCCAGCACAAAAGTACGTTTTTTAAAAAACACCCAACCCCGCTCCCTACCCCTCAACCCTGATTGGCATGGACTGCTGCTGTGCAGCTCTGTGCCCATTTCATGTGCCCTCCTACTCACAGGGAGGATGGGAGAACCTGGGAGCAGCAGACTGTGCTCTGTGGGATGGTCCCAGAACTGCAGAAAAATGGGTTTTACGTGGTTCCTGATATCCCAGGGAAAGTCCCTGATCATCCCAGGTTGTCCCCAGGATCCCCTGTGCATCATCTGGACACACAGTAATGATCCAGGGACTACCCCGAGCTGGTCTAGACATGCCCTATATATATATGTATAATAAATGTGTGTATGGAGAAAAACAGACACACACACACACACACACACACACACACACACACAGAGACAGACAGACAGACTATCGTGGTTGCCTTACACATGATGGCCACTGAAAGTGTGTAACATTCCTGAAAGATGCACAAACGTGGGAGGGTCTCTGAGGGACTGGAACTCCAATATTTTGGGGTCAGCCATTAAGAATGGCTTTCACTCTCCCCTTGCTATCTGAAGAACATGGCAAAAAGATGGTTCATGAAAGTGAATTTGATCTATGCATTAGAGGGAAGGAGGTGAGGTCTGAGTTATAAAACTTACTTTGGACCTGTTCAGACAACACGCTAAGCCATAGTTAAGCCACTAACCGTTTTGCAGCAAATGGTTAGTAAGCATGTTTAAGCCATGGTTATGTAGCCACCATGGTTAGGAATGGTTCACATGACATGACATGCTAAGCCATAATGTTTAGCTCAAAATGGTTAACCACCATGGCTTAGTGTGTCATCTGAGCAGAGTTGTTGCGAATGAAATTACAGTATGCAAACATGTGAAAGGACAACTGTATTCATATCTTATTCTGGACTTTGTCTGCATTTTAGTTAATATAGTTACTTACTATACTTATGTGGTCACTATTAAAATAAAATTGTTACTCTGTCTGGATGCTATTAAAAAGAAAATGTTTGCATGCAATGTTGGGTTAAATATTCTGATAAATTCTTGCTTTCACTACACTATCTCTGTTATTCTAAGTGCATATTTGATGATTTCAGAGAATGTGTGGCATGTTTTAGGAACATAAACCTGATGCCATGATATACTTTCTGCTTTGCATATGTTATTAAGTACTACAGTGCACCACTGATACATCACTTTTAGGGCTTTTCAAAACCAGTTTTGGTTGGATTTTTCTCTCATTCGCAACTGTCATTTGGAGTATCACACTTAACCATTCCCTCAGCTTTTATTCATGGTAATGGAGAATGAGTTGCCATTCTATAATTCTTGAGGCCAGCCCCTCTACCTTCTCAGTTCAGAACATTTTTGACTGGCCTTCCATTTGCTGGTGAAGCAGCTGTAATTAATGATCATTTGCACATTTTTGAATCCCCTCCAAAGGGGATTCACTTCAGCTTTGGAAGAGGTTAACAAGGATCAAATTATGTGGTTTTGCTGTTAGAAGACTGCTAGTTTAGTATAGTGGAGAATAATATCCTTCTGAGTTCAGGGCCCAAGAACCTGCGCTTCTCTGCAGTGGAAACAACTTGTGAAGGACATTGCTAGACCAGGCTATATCCCAGGCTGATACCCGGGAACGCCACTGTGCATCCAGATGACGCACAGGGGATCCCGGGCTCAGGGAGGGATCAACCCTCCCTGGACCCGGGATATAGCCTACCCCTTCTAGCCCGATTTTTCCCGTGGTCTCGGCCTGAGCCCCAGACCGTGAGTGTGTAGCCCATTTCACCGCTTTTCCCAGCTTTGCGCAATTACTCACACATCGCTGGGAGAAGCTGCGCCTACTGGGGACAGGGTGCGGGGAGCGGGGAGAATGATTTTTTTTAAAAAAAAAATCAGCTTACCTAAGCACACGAGCGTTCGTGCGCATCACCCCTTTAAGAAAAGAAAAAAATGGCGGGCGCAACGGCTCTCTTCGTGAGCTCATTGTGCCTCATGTGTAAATGAGGGCGAGATCCCATGATAGTTGCATCACGGGCTCTCCCCTTGTCCTGCGCAGATTTTAAGGTAAGTCTAGCAAAGGCCTATGTTTCAGAATGAGCACAGAACTGGCACTCTGTCTTCTCCTTAGCTTTAACTCTCAAGTAGGAATAGCATTTGTACTCCCTGGCTTTTCCTGTGGTGTAGCTCTCCCTCCAAACACCTTGCAAAGCATCCTAAGAGTCGTTTGAGTCAGCAGCTATGAGGGTCTGCACAGTTTTCGCTTATCCCTTCCTTGTCAAAGATGGCCATGGGAGTTGTTGGATAAGCAAAAGAGAATCCAGTGTGTTCCTGCTTGGCAGGAGTTGGATGGTATGTTTGCTAGAGCAGCACAAATTACTGCCTTATTTGCTTTAGTTGTGATGTTTATTTGTTCTTTCAATCATCATGGTCATATCAACTTTACAAATGCATACACCAACAATGCACACATTGTTGCACACAGAAACTCTACAATACAAAGAAGTCAAATACAAAAAGTTGCTAGAGAATGTTTTCTTAGAAGGTGCACATAAATATGTAAAAGTTAGTCTTAATACAAAGAATTAAAATAAGAGACACTAAGAATTTATATTAAAAGGTCCATAGATGTATAAAGGTTAATATTACTGATACGTTAAAACTGCATATTGAATTTCATCATTAGTGTTCACCATATTGACCTCTATGAATCTTCTTCTCAACTTTTGAGCAGCCACTGCGAATCTTGCAATTCCGTCACAAATTTGTCAGCATCAGAGAGCAATTATTTGCTTTAGTTTATAAGTTCTATAAAGCTTCTGGACTAAGCTTCTTATTACTTCTCTAGAAACAGGCAAGGAGCCAGGCAGCATGGCTCTGTGCCCATCAGGGGAGTGTGTGGCAGCAATTTTGCCACCCCTGGAAGAGCAGGGAGGGGGTTTGGGGGCCAGTTTCGGTGGGGAGGGTGTGGGGGATTTTTTTGGCTTACTGTTTGTTGGAGTGGGGCCTCGCTCTTGTGTGACTGGCCCTGCTGCTTCCCCACCCACCCCAAAAAAGGTGGCCGCAACGTCCTGCTTCCTCCCGAGACGTTGCTCGCCATGTGTGAATCCAGGGGAAGGATCTTGCGATTAGAATATAGCGAAATCCTCCCCCCTCCCTCCCTAGCTGTAGACATGCCCTAGGTTAAGTGATTTCTGAATTGAACACGCTGTACTACTTTACATTTTCAGAAAGTTCCGTAATTAGTTAGTTATGTCCAAAAGGGTTTGTGTGAATCAGTATTAAAGAAATGATGGGTACAAGGCGGCATGGATTATGATGGTGCATTCATTTAGTCTCAGAGTAAGACCAAGGTAATTTATATTCAATGCAACGTGTGTTAGTTGGGGAATTGAGATTTAAACAACAAAGGCTATAATATGCATGTAAGTCCATCTTGTTCCAGAATTTATGGAAGCAGATGCTTTACAGGAATTAAAAGTTCACAGATCAAGCATATCAATACATCCTTTCTCACCACAATTACACTGCTACCAAGGTGATAAGGCGCACTGGGAATGAAATCTGCCTATTTGAGAACAGCAAGGTCAATGTAATAGCTGAGTACATTGAGTATTTTCCAAATAGGTTTAAAGGCCATGACTTAAGGTTAGGGATAAAATGCTTCTGCAAAGGCTTGTGTTCCTGCTCATTTAATTTTGAATTTGGTGATAATAATTTTTCACCAAGCTGAGCAGTAAAAATATATATGTAAAATATATATTTGCAAGATTTGTTTCTTAAATTCCCAGCACTCAAATGTTTGCTAATATATACATCTTGCATTTTTTAAAGCTGAAATGGGCCCCTTCTAATAACATCCTCCCCTTGGCAAACCACACTGATTCGGTGTGCATGTTTTATATGCAAAGATCTGACAGACTCCTTTCTGAAATCCTGGAGATCTACTCCCAATCAGTATAGATAATACCTGAGCTGGATGGATCAATCATCTGACTTGGTATAAGGCAGCTTACTATGTTCCTATGGCTCAATTTGTTTTTGTTTTTTGTTTTTGTGCACTTGCAAAAGAATAAAGTTGCATATATAGTGTTTGGCACTTGATATGTATTATCCCCATAATCATAGGCTAGTGTCCATATTCTTCTTTTTCCCTGCTGTATTCTTGAATATAAGAGTGTGTCAGTTTCCTCCTTCTTGCAGAAGCTTATGGGTAGCAAGCGACCTTCCTTAGCTAGTAGAATGTGTAGGAATTAGCTCAAGCTACAAGGAAGCCATGACGCACACAAGTCACCAGCACTTTAGAAATGAGATTTATACCACTGAAAGCTGTTTATCTCCAAAAAGCAGATCCCAAAGCTATGGGAACTTGTGCCTGGGAATGTGCCCCTGTCAACAATTAACAATGAAGCACATCATCACAGTACAAATTTCTGACAGCCCAACATTTCAACTTTGCAAGAACTGCTGAGATTTCAGGATGGTGGGCCATAGCCCATGTGGAGGGAGGGGCCACAACTCAGTGGTAGAGTTGTGAAGAAGGTCTCAGGTTCAATCTCCAGTTTTTCTGGGTTGGGCTAGGAAAGAATCCTGATTGAAACCCTGGAAAGCCACTGCCAATCAATGCTGACAATACTGGGCTATATGGACCAAGGGTCTGACTTGATATAAGATAGCTTCCTATGTCCCTAAGTCATCACATCCTAGCATAAATTTCAAAAATATGTATTTTTAAAGAGCTATACTGTCACTCAGAAGCTCAATCAATTAGGAATGCCAGTATGGAGTAGGGGGTGCACAGCGTCCAATCTTCACTCAAGCGTGAAGGTCTCTGAATGACATCAGAGCAGTCATTCTTCCTGAGCCTAGCCTACTCAGGGTTGTTGTGGGAGTAACACGGGGTGTGGGAGAACTATGTATGCTGCCTTGAACTCCTTGTAGGAAGGGTAGGATGTAAGGGTAACTTTAAAAAAGAGCAAATGCTGCCTGTGTTTTGTCATGGCAAACACCTAAGCTCTTATCTCCATAGTTATGAAGTCTTCCTATTAAGGCATATTCAAAAGGCTTTAAATGTGAATACTGACTGAGTAGTTTCCATTTCGGGAGGGTAAATGAGTGCTGTTGAGATTCTCCAGACATTATCGTACCACTCATCTCATACCTGATTCTCATTCACACTTGTGATCATTGCTTTCTTTGTGCGGATGGGGAATTTGGGCAAACTGAGCAGAAGTCTGCACAAATCTCCCCAACTTCATGCAAATTTCCTCTATAGATCAGTTTACTGAGGAATTCTGTGCAGATTAGGAAATCGATTTGAGAATTGGGAATGAGATGAACGCAAGCATGTATTTGACAATTTGCAAGTATTTTTGCTGGACACTTACTCATGCACATATTTGGAATTTCAAATGGGCCAGATGTTTTGTGAGTAAAAACAAAATTCTCATACATCCCAACTTCCATTCCTTAAAGTTCAGACCTCAAGGATGTTCCAGCTCTTACCCAGTCCCTGCTTGTTGTATACATGGTTAACAATGATTGGTCTGCCATCTGCTACTGGCCCTCCAGATATGTTGGACTACAATTACCATGACCCTAATAGGCCATACTGACTAGGTATAATGGTAGCTGTCACCAATCACATCTGGAGGGCACTGGATTGGGGAAGGCTGGTCTACTGTATCATAGGTGTCTCTGGGGAAAAGATACTCTGGGATCTTTTCACAGATTTAGAAATCCCAGTTCCACTCAGAAATGTGGCATGTGTCTCTAGAGGTCTGCAGTGTGCTTGTCACATGAAGAAAGCTTTTGGGGGGGGGGGGGGCGGGAGAAGGAATGTAATATTCTTTCCAGTAGGCAAAGCTGCAAAACATACTAAAGGAGCTGCTCTTGAAGACTGTTCAGAAACTGCAGCATGCGCAAAACGTGGCAGCCAGATTAATAACTCGGACTAGAAGGTCTAAACATGCAATACCAATTCTGGCTCGCTAGCATTGGCTGCCTGTTTGTGTCCGAGCCTGATTCAAGATGCTAATTTGAAACTTCACATAGAAGACTGTCTTCTGTAAAAGAGGTCTTCTGGCCACCTGAATTTGTGCCATCAGGGCAGCTCTTGAGCAGATGCATCGTATATCTTTGCCGCTCTGTAGCCCCAACCAAATAATGATCGCAAAGCTCAGCAACCAAGCTGTGTCAGCTGATTTGGGTAGTGAATAATGGCCTGGCTGGCCTCATCTAACTGCTGCCTCAGGCTTCGTTCCTTAGGTGAGCAACGTGTCAGGACAAGAAGGAGCTTTTTAGTAGTTTCAGGAGAAGGCAGTTCTGAATCTGAGAAGGGGATGCTTTTGTGTGTGGGAGGGAGAATCAACCTTTAGGCTGAGTGGGTACGATTAAGCTTGCAGGAATATGACATAGTCTGCTGACATTTTCCTCATTTGCTGCTGCTGCTGCAACTTCTTTTTATTTATTTTATTTATTATTGGATTTATATCCCACCTTTTTTCTCCAAGGTACCCAAGGCAGCATACATAATCCTCCTCCTCTCCATTTTATCCTCACAACAACAACCCTGCTGGGCTGAGAGTCTGCGACTGACCCAAAATCACCCAGTGGACTTCCATGGCCAAGTGGGGACTAGAACCCAGCTCTCCCGACTCCCAGTCCAACACTTTAGCCACTACACCATACTTCTCCACCTCCTTCTCCTCCCTCCTCTTCCTTCTGGTCTAAAGGAAAAAGTATCAAGTGGCTCCTGCTATTCATTCATTCATTCATTCTCTCTCTCTCTCTCTCTCTCTCTGGGGTGGAATGCCAATAATTCTCTGTATTCTGTGGAGGACTGTGCCCAGGGGACCGGTTCAGTTGTTCAGCTTGTTGGTGGGCAGCAGTTCTATGATTCATTACCCTTTAAGCTGGACTTGGACTTCGAATGGCAGACCTTCAATAGGGCTACCCCCCAACACATACACCCAATGTCCTCCCAAGGTGGGGAACACAGACTGTGTATTTTTAAGTTTTGGCGATCCAGAGCCCCTATGGCACATTTTAGGTGCATTTTATTTGAAGTCCAAACCACAGCCCTGCTACACACCTTCCGCAAAATGATACACAGCTTAGTACCATTCTGCTGCTGTGTTTTGAATGGCAATTAACAACACTTTAATTAATGGAAGTTGATGAAAATAATTTCATCACCTCCCAGCCTTTTGTTACAGTCTCCCTTAGAGCCTGTGACCTTGGTTGAATAATTTTCATAGGGATTATATATTTCGCACCATGAGCAATCCTCATTATCAACTGAGCAGTGCCGAGGAATGACCTTTTGCTTGCAGTTCTAATGTATATGGGTGATGTTCCTGTATTTTTTAAAAGAATGTTCATTCTATTATCACTGTTGGAGCTGTCAGATCTTCTTGCTTTAACTCCATGGTTATTTCTTTCCCCAACATTCCTTCTGTGGCTTGGTACTGCCTCAGAAAAGGCCTTAACTGCGTTGTTCTCTCTGTTCATGCAAAACGGAGCCTTTTTTATACTTCAATTGCAATCCTGCTGATGGTACAGTAGAGGTTTGGCATTATGCCTTGATGCATGAATTTAATATTCATCAATATTATTTTCAGGTAGTATTGATCTGTTTACTGCCCCTCCTAAAAAGTTCTACTGTTTGTAGTTCTTTGCTTGATTTATAGTTCATGTGGAAAGAGCATATTTGCAATTTCAGCACTCTAGAAGATCAGATTGTATATTATGCTAAAGAGCAGGCATTGGTAAAGTTCAATTGAGCTTATTTCTTTTAAAGTCTGTGAAGGATCATTATGCATGCAATGTAATTTATTGAATCTGCAATATTCTGTATCTGCATTCCTTAGCTTTTTGAGTGTTCCTGAAAATGAAAATGTAGGTTGTTGGAGTATATAATCTAATACTTCTGTTGGCCACCTAACACTCTGTCCATGCACCCAGCCGTAGTTACTATTGGACTGGCTTTCAGCCCAGTTCTCAGGGTCCAAATTTGCTGCAGTGGTGTGGATTGAGGTTTGTGCCATTGCAGCTAAAGCTTCATTCATTTACATTTGACAAATGTAGCAGAGCAATAAAACTGAGTGCTACTTGTTATCCAAATGGTTATGTACATAAAATAACATTGGAGGTCTGTTCTCAATAAATAAGCACTGGGGCTGTTTTAATGACCCAACAAGCCATGGTGACTTCTTTAAGCCACGGCACATGGTGGCACATGCCAGACACTATTTGCCTAATTACTTGTCTGGCCGCAGCTTATGTTATTTGAACCCGAGCAGCATGGCTCTTTTGAGGGGGAACCAACCATCAAATGAGCCATGTCCTGTGGTTGAGTTATTTGAGGGTTGTTTCCCCTTAATCAAGCCATGCTGCCTGGGTTCAGACAATACAACAAGCCATGACGGGGCAGGTAATTAGGCAAATAGCACCCAGCAGGCACCAGCACATGCCACAGCTTCAACAATGCACGGTGGGTCGTTTAAGCTGTGGTGATTGTGCAAATAGAGCCTGCTGCAGCAAGAGCAGGATGTATCCCGTGAGTAGTCCAGGAACTGGAAGGCATAGGGGTGCAGTGGCATAGTTTTTGTGATAACAACACTGGAGCTAGGTCAAATTTTAGCATAGCCCTGCACCAACCTGTGCAAGAAATATTTTCCTTAATTGTATAAATGCCATGTTCACACTTCGGTTCATAAACTTATGATATTAGTTAAATTATCATATATTTTAAAATCTGAAGGTGACAATATAAGACATTTGGATCCCAAGTACTTCAAATCCCTGCAAGGGTGGGGGCCTATGGGGGGTATTTGTTTTGTCCATCTCCTACGGTGGATAGATCTACCTGGTTTTCAGACTGTCCTCTTGGATTTTTACATTGCTGCTAATGGCTAGTTGTACTGTCAAAACCCTGGAATTGGGAACTGACCAGAGAAATTAGTACTCCAGGCCAGCCTTCCTCAACCTGGTGTCCCCCATATGTTTTGGACTACAACTCCCAGCATTCCTGACCATTGGCCATGCTGGATGGGGCAGCTGGGAGCTTGGTCATATTTCTTTGAAATTGTCTGGGAAATGGTGCAGGAGGTGTTCTTTGTTTAATTTTTGGGAACCCATTTTTCTAGATTAATTTAATCATGCTAAATCTGAAAAATCACTGTTCCAAATTTAATTTCTCAAACAGAAAAACAGAATTCAAGATGGCAGACCAAGGTGATGACTTGAAGTAGTGCTTCCTGTTTCCATGGCTGTGTAGCAGCTGGAGAGAAATAATGAACAAATGAATTGGGATTTCAGTGATCCTCTTCAGAAGAGGAGTCCTGAATTTGAATAGTAAATAAAAAGCAAAGGAATAGAGGCACTGGAACATATACGCTCAGTTAAATCCACCTTTTGAGGGAATTCTGAGTGTGTAAATCTGAGGAAGCTGCTGAGAGTGACACAGCAAAAGGATTTCCAAGGGATGTTATTATTTACAGTTATATTCACCATATTTGTGGGTGTTCAGTTTAGTTGAATTTCCAGTAAACTTGCTTGGTCTAATATTCAGGCATTACTTAAGTTAGTTCATTCTGTAATCTGTGCGGTGGTTTGCTTCTATACTATTCATTGTTTGGATCTCAGTCCCTGTTATAAAACCCCATTTATGTGCAACATGATACAGCTGGTTGTTGCAGGTGAGCTGAGAGCCACTGTTTGCTCAGTGTTTCTATTCCTACTTGTCCAGAGAGATCCAGAAGACGATCTGGGGCGACTGCTCTTCTACCCAATTGAAATTGCCGTGTGCCAAGTGCTGCCCATGAAGGTGTAATTTAGATGACCAGGTGGCCACAGAACAGAAGCTGACTTGCAGAGGCTTTCATTTTCTCTGCCCTGCTTGGATCTGCACATTTGAATAGGTCTGTGGTTTATGTAGCTAAAGCAATTTGTGGAGGGGTCGAAATTAAATGATAGCTAATATAGCATAGTGGCTAAGAAATTGAGCTGCAAGCCATAAAGTTTCCAGTTCAGGTTTTCACCTCTGCCAAGTACTCAGTAAGTAGCCTTAGGCAAGCCATTATCTCGCAGCCTCAACCCCCAATAAAGAACTAATACTACTGAGTTACTTTACAAGATTGCTGAAAGGGTTTATGAAAAATGGTATGTGACACACTTTGAACACTCTAAGGCTGCAGTCCTATGCACACCTACCTGAGAGTAAGTCCTATTTACCCCACAGGAGCTTGCCTCTCAGCAAACATGTACAGGATTCCACTGCACAGTGCAATATGAAAGCTAAATATTATTATTTCCAATGATGTCTTATCAGAACATTTGAAAAAATTAGGGCTCAATCCTATGAGTTGCACACCCTCAATGAATGTAAGCCACTGAATATGGAAGTTTACAAGCATCCTTCACCTCCTTGTCCTCCCATCCTGTATTTTTTGCTAAATGGGCTTTTTTGCCCATCTAGCTTTGGCATATAGGAGGGGGAGGAAAGGAGCTTGGAGGGGTCTCAAGATAATTTGTATCCTGATCTGTACAGTCTCCTCCCCCCTCCGTCCACCAAAATGTCCCCTTCTCCCCTTCTCCAAGGTCAAGTTCCTGACTTTCTGTGCCAGCTGTGAGGAGGAGGGCAGGGGTGGATGGACACACACACAGGATTCCAATTTCCCCCCTCTGAGGTCACAGCGCTGTCTCCGACCTCAGATTGCAGAATCCTATAGCCCCGTAGATGCTGTCTAGGGGGACATAGGATTGCTCCCTTCAGCTAGCAGTGGTTTTCCTCTAATTGATATTTTCATGAAGCAGTATATAAATGGAACCCTCCTGAAATATAACACAACACAACTGTGAAAACTAATCATCTGTTTCATCTCCCCACCCCCACCCCGTCTGTCTCTCTCTCTTCTGGTTTCATTGATTCCCTCTGAGCAAAAATGCTGAGGAGGATTCAGAATCTTATGGCTGAACCTAAAGGCATTTGTAGTAAAAACTGACACCCGCCTGTGGCAAGTGAAATAGTATATAATAAATCAGAGGGAAATGTAAGCGGAGGAAAACTGCAGATGTTAGGTTTCAGTTCTTGCTCTAGCTTTTTTACTTTTGGCACTATAACTGTAAACACATTTGCATTTATTAAAAAATCCCATTTATTTCAATAGCATTTTCTGCTAAGCAAAACTGCTTAAGATCACAACTTCAGCTGAAAAATAAAGTTCATCCGTACACCTTACCAAAAAGACCTTCTGCACCGAAACCCAACTATTGTTCAGTGCATGTTATAGAAAAAGATTTGGTGAGGAAAAGACTTTCAATTTCCTTATCATTGGCTTTTACTACAATAGTAATTGGTGGTCCTCATAAGACTCCAAAAATGTCTTTCTCCCAGTCCACTTTAATTTTTCCCATATAGCTGCAGGTAGCAGACTATACCAAAAGGAGAGTTAGGACTAGGAAGGGGCAAACTCACCCACATCCGATTCTTCAGATGCTTGCCTCACTGCCAACGTCCGCCTCCACTGGTCTTTTGAGGCTCAGTGAGGCCCAATAAGTGCTCAGCAGCTGTCCTCCCTTGTTCCAGAAAGTACATATTTCCCCCATTGTGTAAATGGTGAGTGTAAAAGCCCCATTTACGCAACGGGGGAAATTCATAATTTCTGGAGTCTCCACCGTGACACACAATGGAGGCTCTAGATGAGGGTGGATGGCTGCCAAGTGCTTATTGGGCCTCGTGGTCTTTCAGGGTGTGGATCTGTGAATGCACCGCAGTGCCTGACTGGATCCAGGGTAGGGCAGATGTGGTGATGTCCATCAGACTCCCAGACTCAGTCAGGCACCCACAACATCCCTGGTTAGGACTATGTGACATCACGATCCAGGAAATGCTGAGGCATTTATGTAGGTTTTATTGCTTTAAAAAAGCAAGAAAAAATCCTCAGTCACCTCATATCTTAAAGTTAATTTAACTATGTGCAACTGCCACACCCTCCAAAAGTCCTCTGAAGTGCTACTCCTCACTTGGCTTCTCCATTTCCAATCACCATTCCTCTTTTCCTCTTCTTCCCTCCTGATCTTTCTTTCACCTCCTCATTCTATCCAGAGCACTGCCTGGGGAATTCTCAAGATGAGGGTATTGGGCAAGAGACCTTCTGAATTGTATTTGGCTTTATACAAAGAGACAAGAAGATTTATTTTAGTCATTCTGCGCCTCACCCAGGTCTTTGAGAAAAGTGGTTTGACATGGGGCATGTTTACACCAGCCCTATATCCTGGATCATCCTGGGATCATTCCAGTACATCCAAATGCCACACAGGGGATTGCGGGATCAGGCAGGGACCATCCCTCCATTTTCCTGGGATAACCCTTAGGTGAAGAAAGGGCCATGGTTGAAGAAGGAATCTGAGGGCTTCATCACCTATTTTTCCCCTCTGATTTGTCTCTGCATTTTTACTTCCTTTTCATAAGCGCATCAAGGGCTCCATCACACACGTTCCCTTTCATGTGAGTTTTCACTTGTTTGCTCTCCCACTCCACCCTGTCCCTTCTCCCTCCTACTCCAGTTCATTAGTTGTGGTGCTCTGATGGGCATGGGCTCTTCCCCCTACTCTGGCTTTGTTATCTAGCGATTACTGTTTCATCTGGGCTCCATTTCTGTGTGGGTGATGGGAGGGAGGACTAAGAAGTCCATTCAACTGGCTAACAAGTCCCTATGACAACATGCTGGAGGAAGAGCAGAACCACCCCACCCTCAAATCATTCCACCCTCCAAATTGGAGAATTTGCCTTCCACATGAACTAGTGCACCTATCCGTATGAAACATTTATGCTTTCTTACCTAGGTGAACCTCTTCCTACTTAGGGACACCTCTAGGCTGTCTGTAATTTTCAGAACAATGGATCACAAGGCACATAAGGAAACAAGTATGTTGTCTTTTGGAGAGCTTTAGAATGTCAAGGCTGCACTTGTACAAAAATCGCCGTGGCTATCATTCTGCAATTTGGCAGACATTATCCCCTCAGATGGATCATCTAATCCTGAATTTTCATCCAGTTCTGCCACGAATTTTTTTAAAAAAGTTATAGTCACTTCACTTTAAAAGAAAAACAAAATATAAAGGCACAGAGTACAAAAACAAAACAAAACACTACACCTATTTTTCTGACATAAGACAGATGTCATTTCCTCCTAAGCCTGAAACTATATCCAATTCTGACAAAGAGAAAAAAACTTACAGGGTTTCTTAAATTTCCAATGATGGTCAACAGGAAACACAAAGCCTCAGTTTTCTGAACCTTGACTTGGGTTCATTATTAAGTTGGTGGGTAGATTCTGAGCAGAAGAGAGATGTTTTCTGAAGTACCAAATTGGGATGGGTGGGGGTTGGTGCACACCTTTGTGCACATTTGTGTTAAAGGCCTGTGCCCCAGATCTTTTAAGTGCCTGTCAATGCTACTGCTCAAGAGAATACTTTTTTGTTGCAATGTTTGCATATAATATTTAAAAATTAGGATAAGAGGCACTGCATGATTGTAAATAAATATTATTACAGTCTGTTGCTTTAATTGAAACATGTACAACCTAAATGGCTCTTTTCTGGAACATGTCCCAGGAAATTGATATTGCCTAATAACACTAAATGTTAATGTCTGAAACTTAATTTGCACATTTCCACTAACGCATACATTCATGGCTTCATAATAATTGAGCAAAATTCCTGGATGTTTTTGAAGCTTAAAACAGACCCAAACGTCTCTATGATTTTATTTCAATTAGAATTGGAATCAAAGCATCCCCCTAACAGTACACAAGTGCATCCATACTTGGCGGGGGGGGGGGGAGGCTTTGCAATTTCATCTTCTCACCTTAGCTCCTTGTGGTGTACTGGCTGCTCTTTTGGAGTTTCCCTCATCTTTCAGGCTGGGCTGTGTTAGACAGTAAGGCCTCAGAAGTCCTGAAGTGTGTGTGCACAGAAACTCCACACCTTGCCTGGCAGGCAAATTTGTGCCACCCCTAAGTTGCCACCCTGGAGAGAGCCAGAAAAAGAGAAAGAGCGAAGTATGCACGGGGAGGATGGAAAAAGGCCATAAGAGGCAAGTAGGGATTGAAGACTGCTCTCCTGTCCTCCTTGTGGGTTTCTCATGGGCAGCTGGTTGGCCCCTGGGTGAAGTGAACACTGGACTAGATGGACCCTTGGTCTGATCCAGCAGGGCTCTTCTTATGTTCTTAATCAGTGAGGTCAAGCTCATCAAAGATCTCTGAGTTCCACCTTGAAGCTTCGTCTGCCTTTCTCCCATTTCTGAATGCCAGTGTTTGTGTGTGTTTGTTCCAACAGGAAAAGTGCGTATTTGGGTGCTCATTTCTAAAGTGCACACCCAAGTGTGGACTCTTTTCCAAATTAAAAAACATATATGCATATTCTTTTCCAAATGTGTGCATTTTTCTGATGAGCACATTTTGTGAAACATGGGAATATGTGAGTGTCGGCCAAAAAATATGCTTATGTTTGGGTGTCCAAACATAGAAAGTTCTGATGTTAAATGAACTAAAACAACATTCTTGTTTATATCTAGGAGCAAGGAAAGAATGCAAGCTGAGAAGGGGTGCTTACTTTTTTTACTCAAAAGGGGTCTCCTCTTTCCCTTTCACTGTCCTGAATCAGCAGCCAATTCTCATGTCACAACTCCTTCTTTGAGAACTCAGTAACCCCCATGTGTAGACTTTAGCTTGGCAAAAACCATTCATGGAATGCACCAACTTTTCAATCAGAGGCTTTGTTTTGGTGGTTTCCTTAGATCTGTAAGGAATAGGGAACTTGGTTAAACCAGAACTGAAATCATGAAACAGAAGCTTTCATCAGACCATAACAACTTCACTAAATCGCTGGACCTATCTGATTACTCTATAACCTCATATGATTGGGGGCTGCTCACATGATAGAGAGCTTGACCGTCTCTTCTGACTACTCAATGTAAGATGATGATGATGATGATGATGATGATGATGATGATGATGATGATTTATATAGCACCATCAATGTACATAGTGCTGTACATAGTAAAAGAATAAAACAGCAATACCCTGCCACATAGGCTTACATTCTAATAAAATCATAATAAAACAATAAGAAAGGGAAGAGAATGCACCAGATAGACACAGGGGACAATAAAACTAACAGTGTGAAAGTAAGAACAAAGTCAAGTTCTAAAAGCTGTAGAAAAAAGAAAAGTTTTCAATTGAGCTTTAAAAACAGTAATTGTACTCGTGATCCACAAATGCTCTGGAAGAGAATTCCAGGCATAAGGGGCAGCAAGAGAAAATGGATGAAGTCAAGCAAGAGAAGTAGAGACTCTTGGGCAGGTAAACATGGCATTCGATGAGTGAAGAGCACGAGTGGGGCAATAATGTGAGATGAGAGAAGAAAGATAGGAAGGAGCTAGATTGTGACAAGCCTTGAAAGTCAACAGGAGAAGCTTATATTGGATTCTGAGGTGAACTGGAAGCCAATGAAGAGATTTCAGAAGGGGAATAACATGATCAGCAATGAGCCAAGAAGATGATCTTAGCAGCATAATGGTGAATAGAAACCAATGAACTGATGTGAGAAGAAGGAAGGCCAGTCAGAAGAAGGTTACAATAGTCCAGCCAGGTAATAACCAAAGCATGAACTAGCCTTGGCAGAAGAGTCAGACAAAAATGATTGGATCCTGGCAATATTATATAAGAAAAAATGGCAGGACTTAGCTACAGCCTCAATATGAGGAGTAAAGGAGAGTGAGAAGTCAAATATAAAACCAAGGCTACGAGCTTCCTCAACTGGAGTAAGTGTAACATTATTGATGGTAATAGAGAATGAAAGATAGGGAGAAGGTTTGGGAGGGGGGAAAAGCAATTGTCTTTGCCATATTAAGTTACAAACAACAATGAAACAACCAAGCTGAGATATCTGAAAGACATGCCGAGATACGATCCTGAACATCAGGAGAAAGTTCTGGAGATGAAAGATATAATTGTGTATCATCAGCATACAGATGATACTGGAGGCCATGAGATCGAATAAGATTACCCAAGGACAACATATATAAAGAAAACAACAACGGGCCAAGCACTGAGCCCTGTGGAACCCCAACTGAAAGGGGAAAGGAAGAAGATGTGCGGCCATTAGCCAACATGTTGAACGAACGACCTGCTAGATAAGAAGCAAACCAGTTATAGGCAGAGTCACAAAATCCAAGGTCACGAAGGGAATCCAAAAGAAGATCATGATCAACCATGTCAAAGGCTGCAGTGCAGTAACATCCAGGAGAATAAGAACAGAATAAAGGCCTTTAGACTTGGCAATAAGAAGATCACTGGTAATCTTTGTAAGGGATGTCTCAGTGGAATGCAAAGGATGAAAGCCAGATTGTAAAGGATCCAGAGTAGAGTTACTAGAAAGAAAATCAAGGCAATGAGAGTAAACCACCCGCTCCAGGATCTTTGAAACAAATGGCAACAAGGAGACAGGATGGTAGTTAGAAAGAGAAAGCACAAAGCCTTTTTAAGAATAGAAGAGACTGTAGCATGTTTAAAGGCAGAAGGAAATGAACTAGAAGACAAAGAGATATTAATAATATGAAGCAAGGAAGGGGAGGAAACAGGAATAATATTAATCAAGACACAAGAAGGGATCGGATCAAGAGAACAAGTGGAAGGTTTTGAAGAGTGCAGTATTCTAGACAGTTCATCAGTTGAGACCGAAGAGAATGCAGAAAAAGTTGCAGGAGGAACTCACAGTTGAGGGACAGGAACTGGAAGAGGGGCAGAGATGGGGAGATCAGAGTGAATAGTTTGAATTTTGATATTGAAGAAAGAGGCAGTCATTAGCAGACAGAGGGGGGGGGGAGGAGATGGTGGACTAGGCTTCAGAAGAGAATTGAAAGATGCAAAGAGATGCATACTTACTAGTGTTGTGCGCACACACACACACACACACACACACACACACACACACACCACTTTGGAGGCTGTTTCAGAGCTTCCAAACTGGCTCTGATCCATCTTGGCCCACCTAGGACCTGGTCTGAATCCGAAGTGAGATTTGGACATCCAAAGTGGGTCAGAAGCTGTGGTTTCCTAGGCTGAGCAATGCTTTGGAAGGAGCCAACCCACTCTGGATTCAGATCAAATCACACCTCTTCAGTTCAGGACTCTGACACAGCCCTAATTCATACACACACCCTTTATTTGGAGCACTTTCCACTGACCAGGTGTAGGGTGTGTGTGTGTGTGTGTGTGTGTGTGTGTGTGTGTGTGTGTGTGTGTAAACCTTATGAAAGAAAGGAAAGGAACCTCTCGTGCAAGCACTGAGTCATTACTGACTCTTGGAGGGACGCCAGCTTTCGCTGACGTTTTCTTGGCAGACCTTATAGCAGGGTGGTTTGCCATTGCCTTCCCTGGCCATTATTACCTTTCCCCCAGCTAGCTGGGTACTCATTTTACTGACCTTGGAAGGATGGAAGGCTGAGTCGACCCGAGCCGGCTGCCTGAAATCAGCTTCCACTGGGATCGAACTCAGGCCGTGGGGAGAGTTTTAGCTGCAGAAACTACTGCTTTACCGCTCTGCGCCACATGAGGCTTGTGAATACTGTGAACCTTGTTGACAAAATTATTACTTATATTTAACAGAGTATTGACATCCAGGGTGTAGATCCACATAGACTGAGGAATTTACTGCCATGTGAAGCTATTTATAAAGCAAACGTTAATACTTTTCCATTTTGGCTCACAATAGCAATGACTAGTGCTAGGTCATTTTACTCAGTATTGGGTTTGCCTACTTTTATAATCAGCTATCATTAGTTCTGAGGTGAATATCTTGGAAACTTTGTAATGGCATGTAAATTACCTGTTGGGGAGAACAAGATGTTAGCATCCACTGCTCATGATTTTCAGTTGGTCTTAAAATCTCTGATATTCTCATGGAATTGGAAATAACAGTAACAGTCACCTTCTGGTGGTCCATTTGCAATGGCATGTTAGAATAACTGCAGTCAACTACAGTCTGTGATATATACAACCAGCTGTATTGAAGTAATGGAAACACAACACTAATGCGCCATTCTCAAAGTTAAGAATGCAGACCTTGAAGTATTGAAAACCTTACATGGTCTGACCTCTTAAGAAAACTAAATTGATTTATCCATATTGCTGTTCTTTAGAGATGTCTTCTGGCAGTCTTGCAAACTACTACAAATTACTCCATGAAATATGTATCTACCATTATGTTAGCAACCTAGTGCCATTCCTCACAAGTTATCTAACCAATCAGCTTTGGAACAGTGGATGCGAGTACTGTGCATTTAAGATCATATATGAATTTCAAGACAATCATTAGCTGTTATGACTCATAGATAATGGTTTAGACCTTAAGTTGGTCTTCCACTAACTCCCCCCTCCACCTGCATCCTCCCACACACATATCTCACTCCATTTCCAAGGAATCCTAACTACCAGGAACATATTGGTGCAAAGCGAATGGCGAGGCAGTAATGGAAGGTAAGTTAGGATCCAAGACAAAGCATTAATTTTTTAAAAAAATAACATCGGTAATAACATTAAAATAGTATTTTCTAGGCAATATTCTCAAAACATAATGATATTTTTTTCCTCTTGGCTTTTTTACCATCTTGGTTTTACTGGCTATTAAAGCAAAATGGCTACTTTATGAACATATTCTGTCTCAATCCTTTAATAGGATGTGTGGGTGTGAGTGGATGGGTGCATACCAATTGTACATACATCTAGAGTTGCACCCCAGCCTCCACTGCAACATTGCAGAAAGCCATGAGACACAACTCTTGTTTTGTGGATGATCACTTGGGTTGTGTGTACAATTGGCTGAGCACTGAGATGTAGTTTTTGAACTAACGTCAAAGGAATAACAACAATGAACTGGAACTAGGTTGGATAAAATCTGTTAAATTAGTAACACAAATGCAGTGTAAAATTCCAACAGAAGATTAAAACAGAATGCATGGTTTCAATTTTTTAAAAAATTGATGTCTTCTTGTTACCTATCCTTCCCTAGAATAAGTAACCTGAAGTTCCTTATTTTTGGTACTCTTTGGCAATTCCAAGCATTAAGACTTTCTTAACCATTATCCAACTACAACTGCAGAATAGGGTCCATCTTGATATGATCTGTTGTTGTAACATAATGATCACCCAAATGGCCTGATCCTCAGGGCTCTCAACTGTGCCAGCTTGGAATTTGCATAGGAAAAAAGAAGAAGAAACTTCCAGCTTCTGCCCTTGAAATCTTCTAATGATAGATCTGGTGCTCTGCTCTTCCCCAACTTCACTTTGGATTGCTCCAGGAGTTATTATTACTTATTTGTTACATTTTTAAACTTGCAAATGATTAATGTTCTTTGGGTGGATTATCATACCATTTGTTCTATATTTAGTGTAGATTGGCTTAAATAGCATGGGATTCTTAACTACTATTTTCCTCTCCTGATACTTCCACTGTAATGTCTGAAGTGGAACGTATGCATCTCCCCATGGAGATACGTGTGAGTTGTCTCTACATCTGGAGCTCATGATTCTTAAACCACAAGGGAGATGCGAGTTCTGCTTCAATGATACGTTAAATGAAAGTCATTTGTATTTCTTGTTTCTCTCAATTGCCCTTCCCATTTTCTGTCACCCAGCCCAAAATTCTGGATTAGGAGCACTGAAGATGCTTTAAAGGGGTGGGGTTAAGAGCAAGAGTAAACAAATTTATGAGCGGTAGGTCTAAAGGCTATTAGCCATGTTGTTTGTTTGTTATTTAGAAATGTCTACCCCAGTTTCCCCCCCTATAAATAACTTCAAAGCAGCTTGCACAATTACAAACACAGAGATTAAAATACATAAAATAACAAAATACATAGGACAAGAGCAGGTTCAATCAAAGCAACTTTAAAAGCAGGA
This sequence comes from Elgaria multicarinata webbii, assembly GCF_023053635.1. Taxonomy (NCBI): domain Eukaryota; kingdom Metazoa; phylum Chordata; class Lepidosauria; order Squamata; family Anguidae; genus Elgaria; species Elgaria multicarinata. Next base: position 54,530,522 of record NC_086176.1, on the reverse strand, counting down.
AGATAAAATGCTAGCAGTGCAATCTTATACATGTCTACTATGAGGTAAAGACTATTACATTCAATGGGGCTTTCTCCCAAGACAGTGTCCCTAGGATTGCAGCCTTAACTATTTTAAAAGCTCAGTGGAATAAAATGGCCTTAGAAGCATGCCTGAAACTTGAAAGCGAGATAAGCAACCTCACCTTTCAAGGGAGGGAGTTCCACAATTTTGGTGCGGCAAATGAGAAGTCCCTGTTTCACACACCAGCCAAATGACCAACCACACTTCTGGAAGTGGGAGCATAGCAGAGGCTAAACACCCATAGTTATGTGTTAATTTCATGCACACAAACATTATGCTACTGAACAACACTTGGTGGAAGGCAGCAGTGGAAGAGAGCTGCCACCTTCATGCTTTAGTTGTAAGGATGCTGTAGGATTTCGTTTGGCCCACATTTTAAAGCAAACTGACCTGATCCACAGGGGCATAATTCACTCAAGAACATACTATGCGTCAGTCTTTTGGAACTGTTGCCAATTTGTGTTATGGTACGTCTAGGGTGACTCTATGAAAAGGAGGACAGGGCTCCTGTATCTTTAACAGTTGTATAGAGAAGAGAATTTCAGCAGGTGTCATCTGTATGCATGACATTCCCTCTTCATCACAACAGTTAAAGCTACAGGAACCCTGCCCTCTTTTGTACCTGGTCACTCTAGCTATACTAGCCCTGTCCTCCTTTCCATATGTTCACCTTAGTGTTCCACATCTCCTGGAGTACTGTATGGATTGGAATACATCTGTCATTTTGATTTTGCATTTCTTCAAATTTTGTAGTACAGTTCTTGGCTCAAAAAACAACCCCCAAAATGCATATGTTAGAATAAAATATATTATTTGGCAAAAGATCAAAAGATATATTTAGAAATGTGTATTTCAGGAGGAAAATGCATCCAAAATACATATTTAAATATGGTTTTTTTCTGCAGTTTTTTTTTAAATCACTGATTAATGCAGAATGGGATGAAATGGATGAATGAATGGACGCATACAAAACTGAAACAGACCAGAAACAGATGGATCTATCTATTCCTACCTGGTTATGGGCTTCCTGGAAACATCTGGCTGGTTACTCTTAGAAAGAAGGTGCTTGATTAGATTATTCTTTGGTCTGATCCACCAGGGCTCTTCTGGGGTTTGTGCAAAATATTTGACACTTTAAGATGGTTCAGTTTATTTCTTCAGCATTGCCTATGTACTTAGGTTCTTCCAGATGTTGTGGACTATAACATCCATTAACCCCAGCCAACATGCCCAATCAGGGATGATGAGAGTTTTATGCAGTGATGGGGAACACGTGGTCTTCCAGTTGTTGTTGAAATGCATCATCTCCAATCATTCCTCACCATTAGCTATGGTAGCTAAGGCTAATGGGAAATGCAGTCCAACAACAGCTGGAGGGCCATATGTTGCCTACCCCCATTGCAGGCCAAAACATCTGGAGAGACCCAAGTGCAGAGAGGCCAAAACATCTGGAGAGACCCAGGTGACGGGAGACTGGTCTATGTGAAATACTAACTACCAATTAATGATGGTATTCTATGCTGTGGGAGAAAATAAATGGTTTAAAATCTAAATAAATTGAACATAATAAACAAATTGAGCAGATGTGAGGGCTGGGTAGAGCACACAGGCACACTGTTGCACAATGCATTGGTCATCCCAAAAAAGCTATGCAGCCTTCCCCTTCCTCTTTGCACATTTGGGAGGTGCCACATTGAGTAAGGCTGAGCTACCACATACTGTCAGATGGTTAAGGCTGCCTTCTCTTAGCCAGCTCCAAATGTCAAACTTGTTTGACAGATTAAAATTTGCCTTCTTCCCAATGTCCTCCCAGCAGGGGCATACATCCTTCCAAGAACACTGGTCTCAGCCCTCACCCTTGCATGTGACTAGCATTCCAGGTTCTAGGTACCTCAATTGTTCCTGTTAAAGACGCACCTTGAGCTATAAAGCTTCACAGCAGCCAAGAGAAAGAGCAATCTTTTCACTCTACTAACAGAACAAGCAGAGCTTTTGAGTATTTTTAATGTTCAGTGTTTTAATCTTTGTAAACTGCCCAGGGAGCTTCAGCTATGGGGCAGTATATAAATGTAATAATAAATAAATAACAAAAAAGGTAAAGAGATTTGTTTCAAGTTGAAAGCTTCTAGGGTTGCCACTAGTTTTATTGGCCCTGCTTTTGTGCCTTTAAGGCAATCTTAAAGGAATCTTACCCAGAGAAATTAAGCAGGTGGTGTGTGTTTTTAACCTCTTATGAAAAATGATTCATCTCTTAGATGCCAATATCTATGTGTCAGTTGGCTGATTACTAAAGAACTGTCCCCGTTTTATTTTTACTCTGTAGCATTACGTCTTGTCGTTTTGAGTAATCTTTTGAACTGATTAGCTTCTAAATATTAACAGATGCACTTAGAGAAAGATAAATGAGAAAAGTTAGAGAGGTTGGTTACCATGGAAAACCTAGGCAGGTGAATTGGCCTCCTAATTCATCTTGGATTACTTGGATTCTTCCTCTAGGCCACTGGTACTTAAGTGAAACCTGTACAGATAAATTGAACCATTAGTCTGGATTCCATATTCATCATGTTCAAACAGCCACACAAGAGACAAGGGCATCTCAAGATCTTTCTACCATCACTTCTCTTGGCAAATCAAATGGCTTACTAATACATTAACCAACTAGCTTAGTTTCACTGAGAACAATTAACAGCTTTAGTGAAAGATTTCAAAGAAAACGAGGCAGCTAACAGGAACTGCAAAAACATTTAATGTTGTGTGACTACCATGACCGTGGTTTAGCACTTCCTACCATATAAATTAGGGGTGGGAGATGTGACAGTCTAGACTGGAATTCCCATTAGCCCTACCCAGGGTAGCCAATAATGAGGGATGATAGGAACTGCAGTCTAACAATATTTGGAGGGTCACACATTCTCCTTCCCAGATATAAATGAATAACAGTTATTTGGGGCTCAGTGAAATTGTCATCGTTGTCATCATCATCAACTTCAAAGCAGCCTAGGAACACAGAATGCTGTCTTGTAGTAGGCCAGACTTTTTGCCCAATCTCGCCAAATCTTGTGTACTCGAAGAGCAGCTCTCAGTGGTGTCAGACACAGGTCTTTCATATCGCCTGCCACCTTATCCATTTAACTGGAGATGCCAGAGATTGAACCTGAGACCTTATGCATGCAAATGAAGAACATCGGCTGCCACTGAGCTATCATCCCTTCAGTTCCCATGGTAGTGGTGTGTATTCTTGGTGGATTAAACCTCAGAGGAGTCAAGCACTGATTTCATAAACATGCTATGAGAAGTGCAATGAGACGTCTGTGAACTTGTGAATACAACTAGAGTATGTAATCTCACAACCACGTATCCATCCTGCTTTTTTTAGAGCTAAAGCAACCATTCTGCAAACCTTCATGCAAGATTTTTTAACTGTTACTTTGATTAATTCCACTGAAAATTGTTGACAGTATTATGGACTATCCAGAGTCATAGGGCTGCTCATGATGATAGCTTTTATGTTGAGTAATAAAACATATCAAGATTAAGCCTTAAAGCGATAATTAAAAATAAGGGGCAATTGGGTCTTGGTTAATTATGTCTGAAAAAACCTTTTAGATATTAGAGGAAAATAACCCTTAGTCCTGACCCTCATGTGCAGTAATAATGAGTTGTATAGCATTACCGTATAATTATAATTTAAACTCCGAATAGAAAGCATGTCAAATTCTCCTGCAACATGGATTGACCAACTTTATATGTGTCTACTCACATGAAGCCCCATTGCATTTGATGGAACTTTGACAGGATCTACACTACTGCTTTATAGTGACAACTGTTGGGGCCCAAGACACATGCCATGTAAAGTTTTCAAACCGTTTTCAAATTGTCATATCCTGCTTGGTGTAGATCTGGCCTTACTGCCACATTGGTGAACAAAGGATTGCAATCTTGAATTACTGTTCTGCATCCATGCTATGGCAAAATCTTCTTCAAGATGATTCAGAGGGGACCTCGTGGGATCAGAACATTGATTTTAGGTGCCAGAGTTATGCCATTACTTACAACTATTACACCTTAGTTGCAGAGTTTGGCAGAATGTTTTTACGAGCCATACAAAAAAATCAAATACAGTGGCATTGCTAGGTAGAACTGCTTGCCTATAATTCTGCCTGGTGCAGAAGCTGTGTTTGAGTGATATATTCTTTTTCACAGAGATTCTCTTTTATAATAATCATTTTATGAGTGCTGTGCTACCATTGCAGAAGTGTGCAAAATTGCCTCCCTCTAAAAGTTTAAAAGAGCAAAAATAGGCCACTATAGGAAACTAAAAGTGGCTGTTATAGTGCAATTGCTTTATGTTTCCTATTCCTACTACATGAATTGCATGTTTACTTGAGTGTTACTTGATTGAGAGCACATATATGTATTCATTAACATTCAACTACCATTCACTAGAATATATACAAAAGTGCATTTAGGAAGCATGCATATTAAAAATACGATTCTTCCACCATATGCTTCAGCTATCAGATTTTCCCCTTGATCAAAATTTTGTAACCAGCAACTCTGTTTTTTCTCACTCATAATGAGGTATGATTCAAAAAGACTCCAATTACAAGTCAGAGATGTGGTATGGATGTACAATCAGATTGCACCACATGTGTATTTTGATGAATGTTTGTGCATGGGATGAGGGATAAAGGTTCCTACCCATCATGTGCGCAGACCAAATCTTCAGTTTTTGAGGACCACATGGAATCCTTCCAACTCTATGTGGTCTTGTGTACTCCCTGGAAGGTCAACACTCAACAGATAAAAGCAGCATCACAAGGAGCACTGCTGATGAGAAGGTGGAGGTAGTACTGGTTCACAGAGGCCATAACTTGACAGAGCAGGCTATTCTGTGGATTAGACCTGAATGTTTGCAAACTCTGGCCATTGTGAAAGTAGAAATGTCTGGAAGCTTAAAATGTATGTTAGTGCAAATGGCATGATTTCATTCTGGCTCTTTCAGGTACTTACATACAATTAGGTTGTTTTTTCATGTTCTGAGTTTGCTTGTGTAGATAGGGTGGTTGACATGTAGGTGCCAGCAGGTGAAGGATCCAACTATTGTTCCTGAAAGGCAACAAACTCAGTCCAAGGTTGTTTCTCTGCATTCCAAGGTTGCTTCCACAGGGTCTTTCCCTTCAGGGCTATCTCTTTCTCACGTTATTATATACATTAGTCCTGTGTGTAATATCTCCTTATAGCTTATAGCTTTGCAATCTCCAAAGAGATTGATTTTATAATGTGTTATAAGAAGCTTAGAACTTGTGTCCTCCATAGCTTTGTTCATTCTAGCTGCTGTGAGAGATATATGTGAGCAAGCATCTAAGTATGATTTTTCATTGTGTTGTCATGACCCCATCCCAACCATTGACTCAGCAGCATCTATCAATGCTCAGAGTTCAGTTAGTTTAAAGGGGAAAGCCCACAGACATCCAAATGAAAGAAGGCTGAAGGGCAGATCATGATGCTGAGCTCTGGATTTCTCAATCAATCATCATGCTGAATGCCCAAATGATGCCAAGGAAGCTTGCTTTTCCTGTCATTCTGTGTGTTTCCCCAATACCTTGTTTCCAATGAAGGTGTTTCATAAACAAACTGCCCCTCTAACACACAGAGACTTTGAAAGAATGTATGAGGGGGGTATGGGTCCATTCAGGCTAGCCCCACCCCAGCTGCAGTTGCACTCCGTGGTCTTGTCCCTCCTGCTCACCGATGCCTGCAGTGGAAATGCTTCCCCGTCACCTGCATGCTCAGAAAGCACAAGAAAGAGCTCTCTGTGTGCACAGCTGAACATGCCTAGATCTATTTCATGTGAAGGGACATTGGTTGGGCTAGAATCCTCCCCATCTCTTGCCCAAACTGAAACTAAACTGTACAGCCATGGTACCAAGTCACTCCTTTCCCCTTCTCTCTCTGGGAAGCCTCATCACTAACCACTTAATTGTTGCTTCTTATAACATGTTGCTGTTGCCCTTATGAGGGCTTTCCTTTACCCAGACTTAACAAACCTAATTACAGTGTAATAAACTGGACATTCTAAATGTTTGGGTTGAATGAAACAGGAAACAAAATACTCTGCACAACCTAATCAATGGAAAGTTGCCTTAGCCTCCCTAAGTACTAGTTCTCTAGACTTAAAATTAAGATTGGTTCAGCAAAAACTGATGTTTTATGTATATTGGAGACAGTAGCATCTTGTTAGGAAGACGTTGGCTGACACTTCTAGATGCTGGCAATGTAATGTGGATCAGGAACATGATGTGGTGTGCTCTGTGGTAGCTTCTTTTTGGTTGGAAGTTATTGCCAGACTCCAGTCCAGGGGGCTGAGCCAGCAAGAAATCACCAAGCCTCAAGCCCAGCCAGATGCCTGCAACATCCCCAGATGAATAACTATTCAGATATATGGACTGCTTATATTAATGTATATATTTGAGATATCACACTGTCTTTTTGTTTTTGTTATATTTGCAAATAAAAATAAAAGTATAAAACAACCCATCCCAGTTATACATGCTTAAATCCTTTGTTAGTGTGGCAGTAGGTCCAGGATTCATGAAACTAACAGGCTGTCATCTGGTCACATTCATGTTCCATAGTAATTAATTCCCATGAACATGGACACCTAGTGTGTGGACACATGTGTCCAGAGCAGGGGTGGTAACAAATCCTTCATCTTCTCAGTGAACCCCCATCCAATAACTTGAAGACACAATAGAAGGCTGCGGAATATCATAGGAGTGCATTACTCCAACACAGAGGTCTGCACCATTAAGTCTTTCCATTCTTAGTTATCTGTAGTGCTTGTGCCTACTAAGGCCTGTACATAAACATAAAGCCACAGTATAGCTCTGTGTTTTGCTTAAGCATTTTAAAAATAATTGATGATGATGGTGGTGCTCCTTTGCAGTCTTAGAAAAGCTGTCATTGGTTATAGTACTAAACTATTTTGTTATATGCACAATAATAATAATAATAATAATTTCTTACCCACCTTTCCACTTGGATCGAGGTTGGTAAGAAATGCCCTTGCCATTATAAGATTGTGGAGAGGAATGGAAATCTTTTAGTTAAAAGTGACAATTTTAGATTTTGATGAAAGGTAGAAAATTTATTTCATTCAGAAGATATTCTTTGAATATGTTCAGAGAAACTAGCATCCCTACAAAGCTTATCATATCAGGGGGTCTCACTGGGGAATTTTCATTTCAATGCATCTCTCAAGAAAAAAAAGCAATTATTTCTATAACCAATTGCCACAAGCTGTGCTTCAGGGTGATAGCAATGCTGAGATTTATTTGTTAATTTGTTGGTTTAGATTTATAGCTTCCCTTGAATACATTTTCAGGATGGCTGACCATAAAACAGGGGTGCAGAACCTCAGGCCTGGGGTCCGAAACCAGCCCTCCAGGGTTCCCCAGATCGCCACATGCCCTTACCGACTTCAACCTTGTTCCCCAAAGCAACTACTGTTTGTGGTATCCTGGCCTTCGTGCAGCTTTTCCCCCTTTCTCAAAGGTTGCAATGCCTGTCCTAAGGTTTATTTACTGGCAGTAAGAACTTTAAGCTAAAAAAGGTTGGAGTGGGTTGTATTTTTGGCCCCATCCTTTTGCCTCAGGCCTGCCCACCACTGGACTGCAGCCCCCACCCCAAGAACTTGGAATTCAGGCCTTGAGCTAAAAGGGGTTCAACACCCCTGCAATAAAATATTTTAAACACCCTAAAATAACTAATATATGAAAAGAATATCTATCTATCCATCTATCTATATCTAAAACAGTAATTCTATGAAAGCAGCATCCAAATAAAGCAGATCAACAAAAGTTTACATGCTAAAAAGCCCAGCGGAAGGGGAGGTCTTTGGCTGTACAGGAAAGACATTGGACTACTCTGGGGAGAGTGTTCCAAAGTCAGGGCACCATTGCTGAAAAAGTCATCGCAAACTGAGATGTAACGAAATCTAACGTGGGAGAAGTCCAAACAGGCAGATTCAGCCACCCATATTCTTGCTGTGAATGAACAGCAGCAAGTACACTAATTAAAACTGTGTTATGTGAAGTGGCCTTCCATGTTGTCATGCTTCTGACATGTCAAAAATGCTTTGCTGTCTGTAAAGTGCAAAGCTAAGATTAATATGTGGGCAATTATATTTGTTGGTAATGATGAGAAATTATTACTTGTTTGGGGAAGAACGCTCACACTTTGTCTAGAACTTTTTAAAGTAAACATTGATTCTGCCACTTCAACAGAAGCATATTTAAAGGAAGACGATGGGGTGGGGGAAGCAAAAAAAATATTGTCCTGCTGTTATCTCCCCGCTCCAACTCCCCACTCCAACAGTTTTCTCTAGAATTCAGCCTTGGTAAAGGCATCTTCTATATCCCAATATTAGTGCTTCAACACTGGTTTTATAAATATGCTGAAATTGAAAGATTATTCAAAAGAGTGTCCAAGAGCAAGAACAAATATGCTTATCATCCTCTTTGCAGAAGCAATATTAAAAATTCCATTAAATAAATCTAGCTTGCAGAAGGGGGTGGCGGTGTGCGTTTCCCCGCCTTTTCATCTGCATGCCAAAATCTCAGAACTATGGAATGAGAATAGTAAAATCTAACCTGGAAATGGAGGATTCGATGTAAAGATCCCCGCACATAAACCATAGCTCAGGGGGAGAAGCAACAGCTGCCTTTCTTGCTATAATGGGATTTTCAAGGGTAATGGCTGCAAGGCAACAGCCAGAGAATGAAGAACTTGCAGGGTAACCCCCCCCCCACACACACAAATTCACCAAGCTCTGCCTGGCCAGCCCTGTTCCAGGAGCTGGCCTGGCTGAGGGCTTAGTGATGCAACCCTTTGGAAAGTGTGCAATTCTCCCAGAATGCCATTAGCGTGCCTTGAAATTTCTGGAAAGTGTGCTTTGCTTCTTACCCGTCCATGCCAATTGTGGCCTTACCACAGTGGAGGAAAGGGCAAAGCACATGCAGGCCAGGGCCAGATCTACACCAAGCAAGATATAACACTATAAAAGCAGCTTGAAAACGGTATAGGGAATGTGTCACGGGCCCCAACAGTTGTCATTCCACTTGAATACCATTATAAAGCAGTAGTGTAGGTCCTGCCCAGGGCTGAAATGAGTTCTGCCCAGACCTGCACCCCCTTTTTCCTGAAGTATCTGTGGTGTCACTAGCCTCTGTGATGTCTACTTAAACCTCACCTTTGCTGCTACCACCCTATTCTTTATACTCAAAAAGAATGAGGGAACTATAAACCTTTTTAATTATTTATTTGTGTGTGAGTATGAGTATGTATATTATTATTTATTTATATAGCACCATCAATGTACAATGTATAGTCCAACCGAAGTAACGCATATGACTGAGCAGACATGGTTGATATAACAAAATAAGAATGTAGTTTATTCATGTGCCTGTTTGCATTCTCTTCCCCTCCTTATTGTTCTACTATGATTTTATTAGATTGTAAGCTTATGTAAGCCTATGCGGTCTTGCTATTTACTGTTTTACTCTGTACAGCACCATGTACATTGATGGTGCTATATAAATAAATAAATAATAATAATAAAGTAAAAGATTTTAAAAGACACTTTTAAGTTTGTTTTAAGTTGTACAAATAAATCTACCTCCCTCCAACTCCCAGGGAATACTAACCACCTCCAAATCCTATAACCCCACGTTCCTAATCCTATCCTGATGCAAGCCTCTACTAAACCCCGCTCACTCCTACCCTCACTAACTCCCCCACCCCCTCCCACTCTGACTAACTGTCCCTTATTTTCTCTCTCTCTCTCAAATCAACCAACCAACCAATCAAACAACAACAGTCACACAGCTCACCATTCTAACTCCCCCTCCCATTTACTTACCATTTCCTGAAAAGCAAAAGAATTGACCACAGCAAATCTAACCCTTAACCAAACACAAGAAATATACACATATAAACAATAACTTATAATACCATTTTGTCATACAGCGATGTGGCAAAAATCCACTGAACACCCCCATTTGGGCCCAGGAGGGTCGGACATGGGAGCATCCACTGCCTTCACAGACCCAGGTGGATTTTTAGCTTCATCACACTAGTGTTATAATGTGCAATCCCTGCGAATTGTGTGCAATGGACTCCGAAGTTTTCCAGCTTATAATCTGCTTTGACTGTGAAGTACTCCCATGCATCCTGCTTTAATTGTGACATGAAGCAACAGAATATACTTATGATAGATAACCAGTACATTTCTCTCGTTGGAAATATTTTGAAGATACAATATCATGAACCCGAAGCAAGACATCATTTTGAGCTTGCATTGTGTCAACACATGTAAATATTGACAACTTCATGAAATAACCTAGGAGGCAATAAATGCTAGAGATGACAACACTGAGATTTTTTATTATTATTCTGGCTTTTGCAGGCTGTTACATTTTATTGTTTTTAAAAGTAGTAAAATAAATTACTTAGTTTATGAAGTCAATAGCTTTCAGAAATAATTGGTAATGAGCAGAAAAGTTAGTGTAATACTTCATAGGCTATTTCTGCAGTTTAACTTTATATTCTTCCTAGGTTTTCATCTGGAATAATGCATTTACGTATGAATAAATTCATCTTTTTGATATTTTGAAAATGGCAAAATTGTGTTTAATCTATATGTAAATGTAACTTAAATATAATGACTCATATAATATTGTTTATTGGTGCTACAGATACCATACAAAGACCCACAACCAGTGAACAGTATACATCATTTCTAGATAGAAAAGGAACAGATTGTATTAAAAACATTTAGGACTTTAAAGAGAGAGAGAGTGAGAGAGAGAGGATATATAATTATTTGTTTTATTTTTTATAGTCACCACTGTGAATACCTTGCCCTGGAGCAATAAATGTACTGAACTCTATATTAAGGGTGTGCTTCAGATTCAGCCGAATCTTGAACTGAATCGGGCTGATTCAAATAGATTCAGGAGTTATCCGAATCCATGTGGGGTTCTTCCAAAGGGACTGAATCAGAATCTGAACACTCTTGGGGATTTGTCAGCAATTTGGATTTGGAAAGGCACAAGGATTTGAAGAAAGTGTGTATCCAAAAATTGCTAAACTCCTCTACAAGCTCTCCGTATAAGGAAAACACTAGGGTGGGAAGAGGAGCAAGGGAGAAAAGGCGGCCGGGGGGGTGGGTATTTTTGTGACTTCCATTTTCCCATCAGGACTTGCAGTGCAGGCATTGGAGGCATTGGGCTAGACCCATTGGTAAGGGTAAGCAGGGATTGGACTATCCACATCCCATAATGCATGTCCATCACACACCCGTTTCAGGTATACGTTATTGGTTCTTACTGTGATTCATCCAAGATTCCTACCTCTCCCATCAGTGTTCTCCCAGCATCTGAGTTAGGATGGTTGCATTGGTAAGCAGTCAGGCTGTCTGGAACTGGGCCAAACTCTGTGAGCTGTAACCAATAAACATTGCTTACAATTATACAGAATCTTTGCTCCTATAACAGAGAGCGTCATCAGATGAGCATTTTATTGCACGCTCATTACTGGGTACTCACGGATTTTCTCGGGTCCTATTCTCGTGTATCTCCCACCCCTTCTAGCCTTCTTCCCTTAATAAAGAAAGACATCAGTAAGTCTGACTTATTTTTAAAGGCAGAAGTTGCTGCTATCTCCTGCTGTGTGCAGGAGAGGCAGCGCAATGAGAATGGCCAACTGAATGGTCCACATGCACGTTGTTTTCTTCCTCTTTCCTCTCTCAGAGAAAGAGGAAGTATTGAGCAACAAAAGTAAGGGCAGAGAAGCAATGGCAGAGAAGGCTGATTCCCCTTCCCTGCCATGGAGCTCTTAGAGCATCATCACATGGAGGAAAATCGTGTTTGTTTACACATTACTACTAACAGAGACTGGCCAGCAAGATCACATTACGCCAGTCCTTTTACAACTTCATTGGCTGCCAGTCCAGGTCCGGGCGCAATTCAAAGTGCTGGTATTGACATTCAAAGCCCTAAACGGTTTGGGGCCAGGTTAATTGAAGGAACGCCTCCTCCCATATGTACCTGCCCGGACCTTAAGATCATCTACATGGGCCCTTCTCCACGAGCCCCTGCCAAAGGAAGTGAGGCAGGTGGCTACTAGGAGGAGGGCTTTCTCTGCTGTGGCACCCCAGCTATGGAATGAGCTCCCCAAAAAGGTCTGCCTGGCGCCTACACTGTATTCTTTTCGTCGCCAGCTGAAGACCTTTTTATTCTCTCAGTATTTTAACACTTAATTTTAACTTAAATTTAAATTTTACTGTTCTAACTCCATTTTTTAATCTTATATCAATTTTGTTGCATGGTTTTATCCTGGTTTTGCTTTTTATATTGTATTTTGTATTTGTGTTTTTAACCTGTTGGTTGTTTTATTATGGTTTTAATTTTTGTGAACTGCCCAGAGTGCTTCTGCTATTGGGCGGTATAAAAAGGCAATAAATAAATAAATAAAAATACTTCCTCTTTTGAAAGAGGAAGTAAACAACATGCACGTGGTCCATTCAGTGGGCCATTTTGATTGTGCTGCTTCTCCTGCACACAGCAGGAGATAGTGGCAACTTCCATCTTTAAAAATAAGTCAGACTTACTGGGGTGCTTTTTTTGGTTACGCCAAAAAGTCTAGAAGGGGCAGGAAGTCCGCGGGAGGCAGATGACATCATGAAAGGGACATGCAAAAATCTGTGAGTACCCAGTAACGAGCAAGCAATAAAACACTCATCTGGTGGAGCTCTGTTCTACAGGAAACAAACATATGTGCAAATTAATCTTAAATAACCCTAATGTACATATTCTCTCTCTCTCTTTCTCTCTCTCTTTCTCTCTCTCTCTCTCTCTCTCTCTCTCTGTGTGTGTGTGTGTGTAAACATGTATATTACAGATCTAGTGACTAATGCTGTAGTTTACCTGGATAGTTATGTAAAACACTCCTCTAATTCAAAGACACACAAAAAACAACATCCCAAACCCAAATTAGATTACTATTTTTCCTTGCCTTGTTAAAGTTTTGTTGTGTTGCTGCTGATCTGTTTGCCAACAAAGGCATTTGAATTTCTATTAATACCAACTGTGGTGTTATTTGAACTCCACATGATGTGTGACAATTCTATAGCTGAGACAAAGGCAGAGTTTGGTGCTTTTTATAGGGCACAGCAGTGATACAACTCATTCTTTCACACCGTCTTGGCATCAGGCAGAATAGTATAAAAAGATTTAGGGCAAACCTAATTCTCCCATTCCCCCACCCCCGCCCCAGCAGTATTCATTTCTCCTTTCCTCCATTTCGTGGATGAAAAGGTCAAGGAATCCTAACAGATAGGTACAAAAAAATGTGCTGCTTCCAAGCAGGTTCAAACTCCTTCAGTGGCTTAAAAAGAAAGAATACAGTAAGGTGTGTAGGAAGTGTGCATGCGTTCATGCGTGCAAACACACACACACACACACACACACACACACAAACAGAGTATGATTCTTGGCAGGTGTTGCTTTGACATAATTATTCCTTTCTTGCATCAGCTAGAAAAAGTGATCAGAAGAAACAAACAAAATTCTAAAATACTGAGAAAATAAAAAGGTCTTCACCTGGCACCAGGAGTGCAACGTAGGTGTCAGGCCAACCTCTTTAGAGAGCTCATTCAGCAGCCAGAGGGCCACAGCAGAAAAGGCCCTTTTCCTGGTAGCCACCCACTTCACTTCAGATAGCCTGGCCCCAAGCCGTTTAGGGGTTTGAATGTTAATGCCAGCACTTTGACTCGGGCCCGGACATAGACTGGCAGCCAGTGCAGCTAGAAAAGTACTGTCCAGTCTGCATTTAGTGCTGCTCCTGATGTATGTGTGTAATTTATATGTTCATGTTTTTCCTAACATTGTAAGCTGCCTTTTGAAGGCAGTGCCCACAGAAAGACAAGTTAAAAATCTTTTAAATAACTAAATAATATGCAGGGAAAGTAAGGCGGTATAAACTTTAGAATGGCTTGGAGAGGAAGGCTGGCGATGACACCTGTAGAAAATATCTTATTTGCTTCCAGTTCTTCAACCTGAAGTTTATCTGCTTCCCCTAGGAATGCTAAACAGTCTCAAAACCTGAAACGTCAAGTCAGACCTTAAAATCTGGCAACCCTAAAATGATTATATTGGTTACAAAACCATTATGAACACTGAGGCACCACAAGATGTAGTGTTGGCCACCAATTTGGATGGCTTTAAAAGTGGGTTGGATAAATTCCTGGCGGCAAAAGCTATCAATGGCTACTAGCTCTGATGGTTGTGTGCTAGGGTGACCATATGAAAAGGAGGACAGGGCTCCTGTATCTTTAACAGTTGTATTGAAAAGGGAATTTCAGCAGGTGTCATTTGTATGCATACAGCACCTGGTGAAATTCCCTCTTCATCACAACAGTTAAAGCTGCAGGAGCTATACTAGAGTGACCAGATAAAAAAGAGGGCAGGGCTCCTGCAGCTTTAACTGTTGTGATGAAGAGGGAGCTGCATGCATACAAATTACACCTTCTGAAATTCCCTTTTCAATACAACTGTTAAAGATACAGGAGCCCTGTCCTCCTTTTCATATGGTCACCCTATTGTGTGCTATCTCCACTATCCGAGGCAATAAGCCTGTGTGCACCAGTTGCTGGGGAACATGGGTGGGAGGGTGCTGTTGCACCATGTCCTGCTTTGTTGGTCCCTTGTCGACAGCTGGTTGGCCACTGTGTGAACAGAGTGCTGGATTAGATGGACCCTTGGTCTGATGCAGCATGGTACTTCTTATGTTCTTATTTCAATGAGACTTGAAGCCAGTTCAAATGAACAGCTGCCACATGGTGACACTGAAAATCTCTTTGAAATTGCAAAGTCCTGTGGCAAGCTGGTCAGATGGCAATACCCAACACGCAGTGGGTTTTGCATGACATCTTAAGCCGCCATAAATGTGACCTAGTTTTGCAAACCAAAGCATAGGCCTACAACGGGGAGCCAATGCAGTCTCACATGTCCAAATAGTTGTGTTCTTATTTGCTGCTCCTTAAACACAGTTAATTGTACATTGAATTGCAGCCTTTATACCAGTTTATCTCCTCTAGTTAAAGGTTGATCTTCAGGGGACAATATATTTTCCAGACCAGGAAAAAAACAAAACCTTCACAGGTCACATGAGATCATGGTTTATCAGTTGGCCATTTTTCCTTTTGTTTATACTGTGCTTTCCCCATCCAACCCCTCACTGCACTTCTGAAAAACAACAAGGATATTATCCTACCACAACTCCTTTCCATTTTAATGGAGGGATAATGACAGAATAGACTGGCTCATTAGACAGCGGCTGGCTTGGTCTAAGACTAAAACTGTTTATCTGGTGGTAGAAGTGCTTTTAGGATTGCTTCCAAAAGTTGTAATGTTGAAGTGAGTCTAATGTAACTTTAAGACACGGAGAGAGCTAATTAAGAGTAATGCTCCTTGCCAGTCTATTGCCTTATGGAGACACGGATGTGCCTTGCAAAAACCTATAAGCCTATAACTCAAGTTATAAAAACTTAAAATATATGGGGTAGAAAATGTGTACCAATAAAGCAAGTGTAATCTTTTATCTAAAGATGGGCACTGAGCGCTAATCAGAATATCTCTGTGGCTTTTTTGTACACTCCATGGAAGGGTGAATTAATTGCAGAATGTGGTTATGAAAGAAGCTGACCTAAAGGATGAGAAAGGTTCATCTATAATTTCAAAGAGCAAGTTTTTACTATTCAAATCACCCAGTACTACCTCACTTTCTCTTTGTGATGGACATGCAGTGCTTACCTAACTCTGTGCAGGGTTCTTCCTGGCTTTGTGGAGGATATTGACCAAGCCTGGTCAGAAGCACCCATATTTTATTAGTCAATTCCTATTTTATGTCATAGTCATTGTGGAAGTCGGGGTCTTGCTCTCCTTTAAAGATCAGGTTCATAGCTTGGGAATGATCCTGGATTCTACATTTTTTTTCTTGATCATCAGGTGGTAATAGTGTCAAGGAACGAACTTGCACAGCTCTGTGTAGTGCACCTTCTGTGGCCATTCCTGGGTCAGTCTGATCTGATAACAGTTATCTATTCCTTGCTTACATCATGGTTAGACTACTGCAATGTGGTCTACATGGGGCTACCCATGAAGAGCCTGAGGGAGCTTTAATGGGTGCAAAATGCAGCAGCTAGGCTCCTAACCATTGCATGGTATCATGATCACATCACTCCTCTACTGAAAGAGTTGCATTGTTTGCCAATTGTTTTCCAGGCTCAGTTCAAGGTTTTGGTGTCATCAGATGGGGTGGGGGAAACAGCTGGCTGCCATATATATATGGAGAGCAATTGTCCTTTACAGAAAAGTAAGTTGTTGTTGTTGTTGTTGTTGTTTTAAAAAAGCCACTTCCCTCCCACCCACCATGGGCACAGAGCCTCCCCATACAACTTTGTGCCCATTTTCAGAGCCCCGCTACTCGCGGGGAGGAAAGGAAGAGGCAGGAGCAGCAGCCACCCTACCCCCAGGCTGTGGGATGCTCCTGGAACCACGGGAAGCATCAGGTTTTCCACAGTTCCCAATATCCAGCGGAAAGCCTGTGGCTGTCACCACTTGCCCCAGGGATTCCCTGTGCATCATATGCACGCACAGGGACACACAAGAGACCAGCCCAGATTTCTCCCATGGATCATAGGAATGCTCAAACTATCACAATCATAATTCTATTTCAGTACACTGATCATGATAATGGTTGTCAAGAGATTTGCATACCTTTCACAGTGATCCTTGAATGTTTGTGAATAGTTAAGAATATAAGAAGAGCCATGCTAGATCAGACCAAGGTCAATCTAATCCAGCACTGTGTTTACATGGTGGCCAACCAGCTATTAACCAGGAATCCACAAGCAGGACATGGGTGCAACAACACCCTCCAGCCCAGGAACTGATCTTTATAGGCTGACTTCCTCTGATAATAGAAGTTCAACCTTTGTCTATACCCGTGGCACAGCAACATGCTCTGTTCCTATGTAAAAGGCTTTTTCAAAGTATATATATATAGTGTCATTGATTGATTTTAAAATGTTTTATTCCAACTTTCTGGCAAACACTATGGCCGGCATCCAAATGCAAGATATAATACAATGTAACAAAAATAACACTTAAAATTGTTTACCAGACAAAAACATCAGAAGTCTGCAAACTCTTTCGATCCAGATGGATAGATAGCCTGAAAGTATAGGGAGGTCATCAATGCTTTCCGAAAAAACATAGACCAATGGAGCCAAGTAAATGTAGATAGTAGGGTGACCATATGAAAAGGAGGACAGGGCTCCTGTATCTTTAACAGTTGCATAGAAAAGGGAATTTCAGCAGGTGTCCTTTATATGCATGCAGCACCTGGTGAAATTCCCTCTTCATCCCAACAGTTAAAGCTGCAGGAGCCCTGCCCTCTTTTGTATCTGGTCACTCTAGCTCTACTCCTGCAGTTTTAACTGTTGGGATGAAGAGGGAATTTTACCAGGTGCTCCTTTTCATATGGTCACCCTATTCTAGGCATACCTCACTGGGGAAAGCTTTCCACAATCAAGGGGCCACTACCAAAAATGCCCACTCCCTTGTTGCTATCTTCCTAACCTCCCTGGAAAAAGGAAGCGAGCCTCCGATATTAATTATAGTGTACAAGTAGGTTCATATCAGGAGAGATTCTCTATCAGTTATTATGCTCCTGAGCTGTGTTTGGATCCTCCTTTTAACACGTAAACCTTACGTAATGTAAATAATCCCTTCTGAAACTAGATTTCTTTTTTTAAAAAAAATCTGACATTCTTTCCCCCATGTTCATGACCACATGATCTACTGTCATGACTACATACTGATTTTTTTAAAAAAACAAACAAAAAAAAAAAAAACCTGACGTTCACTGTTTTCTCAGAAGATTTAAAACTTCATAATGCAGAACTAACTGCCATTATATTCCAGTTATCTGCATGGAAGATAATGTAAATTATTTGATTTAATTCCTTATAAAAAATTACTAAAAGTACCACATTCCTATATAAATACTGTCAAATAGAGTCCTATTTAAAATGATCTGCAGTAAAACTCAGTACTAATGAAACCATTTCCATCCTCAAAAGACATTCATTGTAAGAGAATGGCACTGTGCGTGAGGAAGGCATATGGAAAGTTTTGCCATCAGCAACGTTTCACTCTTCAAGAGCCTGATGAGCTGCTAAAATTTCCTTCTGATCAGGTTAGCATTTAAGTTGTATTTATTACTTTTATTACAGCCCCGAGTCACAGAGACCAAAGAATACCATATTTCTGCACTTATGATCTCAAATAAACTAAAATCAATATTATTAAATGCTGAAAAAAGAAAAGAAAATTAGAATAATGGAGATTTAAGCATGACTAATGTGGGCAACTGGACGTTTTGAAGAGTGTTTAACCATAGTACTTGCAGTGGCAAAAGCACAATACTGTAGCTGCTGTTGGCGGTGGGGATGTATATGGCTGCCTCTCCCATGGACCTGCCCAGAGGTAGTGCCCCGGCCTTGAACAATGCAATCCTAGACATGTTTCTTCAGGGGGGAAAAGTCCTACTACTCCAGGGGAATCCTGGGAGTTGCAGGACTTTTTTCGGTCTAACCATGCATTAGACTGCACCCTAAGTAATCCAAACCACTGAACAAGGATGTAAGCTTTGTCCCCTGAGCCCCATCATCAGTCCTGTTCTCAACTTCCCCCCTCGTCCTGCCATCACTATGAAATTAGAGTTCTGCTGACTACAGCAGAGTCAAAGCCCTATCACATCTAGGTAGAAACGGGTGGCTCCCGTCGCTTCTCCGTCATCGCTCCAATGTCGCTTCCTGAAAACAGGAAGTAATGAGGCCCATTCAGTCCGGCAGGAGAAAGCAGCAACTGGACTTTTTCCGTGTGTGTGTGTGTGTTTGTGGCAGAACAAAGGCTAGAAGAGGTGGAAGACGCATGAGAGGCAGACGTCATGTGAACAATCTATGAGTGCCCAGTTGTTGTTTTTAAATGGATACTGTTGTTTTTATACTGTTTTTATGTTTGTTTGTTTTTTTAAAATGTATACTTTTAATGTTTACTATTTTTAATATTGTAAACCGCCCAGAGAGCTTCGGCTTTGGGGCGGTATATAAATGTAATAAAATAAATAAATAAATAACGAGCGTACATTAAAACACTCATCGGATGGAGCTTTCAGTTGAACTAGTGTGGAAAGAGAGTGGAAGAGAAATTGATTTCTACCTTTCGGTGCCTTGGAATATTGACAGGCATAGGTTCAAAGGGATAGACGCGCAGGCTGGGGTGCCAAGAATATGGATCGGACATTCATTGAGTTTCTCACCAAGGGATAGACGTTGTCTCTAAGTGAGGAACTGGCAACCATACTTACCTGGGAAACCACACTCCAGTTCCCACTTTCATATCACCAGTCCCAAGATGGCTCGAAGGAGTATCACTGCCCTTACTCAGCGAAGCAAGGAGACGGGATTGTTGCAAAAGAGATGCTTGGTGAATGCTGAGGTACTAGGATGCAAGAGGCTGGTTCCCACAATTGCAGGGTGGTTAACAAGCCACTGTGCTGGTTGCGCTGGTTGCATGATGACCAGATTTGCATGATTACACTCACCAGCACAGCTTCTTCTATCACGCCAACTTGGCAAGGATGGCTTGTTGAATATGGGTATCAAACCGCGTAGAACCCATGGGTTGTTGTACAGTTGTATGCCGTTCCAAGCCTTTCTCTGCCTCATGGTCTTTTGTACTCTTGCAGCAGTTTGTATGGCCATAGGTCTGATCATCTGCATCAATGAAAAATAAAATAAAATTGACACAAAGGAAGGCATCAGTAAATCACTCACAATTATTCTGAGCTTACATGTTGATCAGTATCCGATGATCATGCTGCACTAACAGAAACAACCTCTAGCACAACAGGAAGCTGACATTTCCTACAGCAATCCTGGAAACTAGATTTTCTCGAATGGAACAAATCAGCAGAGCTCACGGAAGGGACCTCCACTAACCTATCCCATTTCAGAAATTAGTTTCTGGAAACTAGTCGAACTGGTTTCTGAGGTTTCTTTGCAAGTACTAGCTCTTTGTTGTGCTAGTAGTTGTATCTGCTGGTGCTAAGGCGAATTGGTGGACTGCCAGCATTGCGTACTGCCCATTCTATACATTTTAGTTAGAGATGGTGCTATAATTTGGAATTCAGGAGGGAGTTTTAGAAATGACCTCATCAAACTAGAAAACAAGCTCATACATTTCAGAACTTTGGGCCTAGCTCACTGTTTCATGCCTGGGCTAGTATTCCTTCCCAGCAAAAAGCCCTCCTTGCTGCCATTTCCCTATTTTTCAAAAAATATACCCTGATTTGGCAAGGGGTGGCAGTAGTCACTTATTTTTACGTCATGCAGATAATTTATTTTAATGAGCAGTATAACATGTGAGCCAGAAACTGCATCAGTAACTTCCATGACTGGGGAGCTCCATTATATAATTTACCTGACAACTGAAGTTGCTGCTGCGGTATTCTGTCAGTACACAGCTCACACGCTGCTTTCTAGATAAGTAGACTACTTTCATTTGTTGCAATAAAAGAAATATAAATAAACAGTTAACAGAAATGAATGCACCAACACAGAAACATCCTATGCATGTATAATAAGTTGGGCCACAGATCTGTGGCACAATTAAAATTTGAGCACAAATGACTCTAGTACTTGTCCAGAAGTGGATCTCTAGGGGGAATAGCTGGAATTCACAACACAACCTGCAATTGCAAAATATAATTTGTTTCACCCACTGAAAGACTACTGCTACTGCTCAGATCTACTGCTCTGCTCAAATTCTGGCAGCACATGTTGTTAGAAACCCCCCTTTTCCTTATGGAGAATATTTATAAGAAAATAGCTTGCAGGTAACCGCTTGGATGTTTTATGAAACTGCTTGATCCATTAGAAAAATAATAATATAGGGTTTGAATGTTTATTTCTAACTTCAAATATGCAAGAGGAAATTACATTCAAAAACCCTCTTCTTTCATACATATTCTTGGGTCACCCATTAACTATATGCAGTTTCAATACAGGGCAATTTACCATTTTTATTTGTCCTATTTACATGAAAACTATCAGTAATGTTGTTGCTACTGCTTTTCTTACTAATTCACCTCTATGCTTAGTGATATCAACAGCAAATTCAATCCAATTGAAGGTTACTTTTCATGTTAATTGAAAGATGAGGTAGCAGCTACATGGTGTGTTGTTGTTTTTCTCTTTTCTTTACTCAACTGTAAGCATGGAGGAGCCCAATCTTGATTGGAACTCTGGTGTAGAACTAGGAAGGAAGGCTTTAGCTCATTGCCCCCTGCTGCAAACCTGATCAGAATCGGGGAGGCCACGCCTGTAATTTGCATTGCCAAAATAGGATCCATTATTTTTGAGTAGTGGGAAGGGAACCACAGAGCTGCCGGCTATATCGTCAAAGTAACATGTGTCTTCCAGTATCTTTGAATGGAGTTTTTCCTAATACTACATTCTGATCTACCCTTTGTTTTTCTACATGTACAATGATATAGTGGCCACCTGATTTGAAAGTGCATTAAAGAAGCTAAGATGAAATCCTATAAATAAGTCACTAAGTCCATATCTAAATTGGAGATCAGTTCTATTTGCAGAAACAAGTCTCCCTTGATTTGCATAATGAAATACTCACAGAAGCTGGTATCTGGATCTGTTGCTGGTGTGTCCATGATATTAGTTGCAAAGTCTAGTAGGAATCTAACTGAAAACTGTTGACTTCTGTGCATCCATAGCATTAGTTTGAAAAATTGTGCAGAGGGCAAGGAGTGAGCCCATTGAGTGGCCGCTAGTGCTGCCAGGAAAACTCATGCTTCCTCCTTCAGTGGAGATTTCCTGCTCTCACCCCGCAGCCCCAAAGTTGTGGGGTTTTCAATGAATGAGCAACAAAGCAATGCCATCAAGATCCCCCCCTATAGTAAGATAAACAGAAAGAAAAGAAATATTTTGTGGTGACATATTTAATTTGTCATGTGCAATCTCAATTACATATATAACTCACATGTTATTTCTTACACATTAATGACTTCCCTTGTAGGAATCTTATGATGTAAAGTAGCCATTAAGCACATTTTATATTTTCCATTTAAAAATGTCTTCAGTTTCAATCAATGGGACTTGGAAATACTTAGGATTTATTTAAATGCCATGATTGTTCGTAATGTGTTTGCTAGAAAAATCTCACTCTGCACAAACTTTGCTTCTCCTAGTTAGAAAAATGTAAGCAGCATGTGGAATTATCTGGATTTCAGTGGTGGACATCTGAGGTTTGCTAGGTCCAGGATGAAGTTAGCATCCTCCTAATGCTACTTCCACTGCACAGAGCAAGAAATGGCTTTTTATTTTTTACGTACGCTGGAACTTATTAGACCTGATTGTGTTCTGATGCACAGATGTGGGTCAATACAATTATTGTTGCACAATATTGTTGTGTAATAGTGCAATTATTGTTGCATCTGAGGCCTCATCCAGAGTATATCAAGAGGGCCTTTGTCCAGATCTGAACCTGCAAATTTATATCTGAACATCATACAAGTAATCCAGGATGCCTTGTTTATTTCCAGATGGAAAATAAGATAGTTTGCTCTTGGTGTTGAACTGTCATATTTCACAGTCTCACACAGAATCCTGGTTACATATTTCTTCAATTTTTTTTGGGGGGGGGGTAAGTGGGTGGAATCCCAAGGAAGGCATTGCATAGGCTCTTTCGACAGCTTGCTTCATAGCTCAACTTTTCTTAAGGTCTGAAAGACCTTCCTAATGTTTACTCTAAATCTATCTCCTTGTTGTTTAAAACCATTCTTATTAGGCCTTGGGCTGGGGCTAGAGTGAACAGCTATTGACCATTTTCATTTAGGCATTGTTTAAAAATATATTTGAAAACTAACAGCATATCCCATCTCATTTTGATTTGTGCCAGAGTTGGATTACAAGAACAATTGATGTTGCAATTAGGGATGTATGAGAATTTTATTTTGATTATTTATTATTATTATTATTATTATTATTATTATTATTATTATTATTATTATTATCATTGTTATTATTATTATTATTATTATTATTTATTTATTTATTTATATAGCACCATCAGTGTACATGGTGCTGTACAGAGTAAAACAATAAAATAGCAAAACCCTGCTGCATAGGCTTACATTCTACCAGAATTCTACCTATTTTTACCAGAATATACCCAGTTCACACTTCCTAGAACTGATCATAGGCCTAAACATGAAGTCCATATATTTCCAAAGTTGCAATGCATTTTTTTTGGGGGGGGGAGTGTTCAAAAATGCATACATTTGAACAATGCGTATTAAAATGTATACTTAGAAAAATGTTCACAAACATACTTTAATCTTGGGAGAAAATGCATACATTAAAGAAATGTGCACGAAGAACAAAACTTGCAGTCTGATACAAACAAGATTAAAAAATGCCTTATCTTGGGCCCAGCTTTTTTGGATATGGTGGGGGAGCATTGCAGACAGAGGAGGAGGCGACAAGGTCAAATGCCATTGGTGCTCTTGGCATGGTGCCGCCAGTGGGGGAGGGGGCCCTCCTCTCTGTCTCTTTGAAGCACTGTGCCCTCCTTCTCTCCCTATATGCGGTGTGGGCTTCACTGGTCGCCCTTTTGGTGGCCGAGTAGGAATTTTTGGCTCATTGTATGATTGGCTGGGTCTATGGGCTTTTTGCCTTTTTCACACTGTAATTGGGGGTTACGGGAGTTTAAAATAAGTCAATTTAAACAGTTAGGACAATTTTGTCACATTTGGTGCTAGGTAGACAGGAATGTGTGGACACCTTTAGTGGGACAGGGTTGGTGAGCATTCTGAGGCATTATTTAGGTGGCAGGTAATGCATGAGGATTCCAGCTCAGGGTTTTGTGGCCCCCGTTGGAAGGTAAAGATTACCTTTGAGACTGACTCGCTTCACCCACTTGGAGTTTCACAGCTTGGGAGCGGGTGACATAGGAAGGCCTACCTTCCCTGAAAGGGGGCATCTGACAGCACCATGTACATTGATGGTGCTATATAAATAAATAATAATAATAATAATAATAATAATAATAATAATAATAATAATGCCATTCAACAATACCTCACCTGAAAGACTGCCTCAATAGTTGCCAGAAAAGACAAGTTGCCTGCTTAGGAATTTTCCCTCCTTCACTGATTTATGACAATAAACGTGGCCCAGTGTTAATATGATATACCTTTATCTCATCTCTTCACACACACCCCTCCTTTCACAATGGGCTTTGAGGTGGAATTCAGAGATCCTCAATGAGCTCAACTTTTGCTGATTCACACATTCCAACTTGCAATTATTATATAAGAAGATGATCTCATGTGTGGTTTCTTGATCAGTAGTGATGTGCATGTAAAGAAATTGGGTTGTGTGATTCATGATGGAAATTTACATAAACAGGGTAGAAAATGCCACTTCTAATCTTTATGTAAAAACAGATGCACTTCTGTGAATGTATGAAAAAAAGTAGTTATGATCTTTCTGTTTTTATGGATCTAGTATATGATTTTGCATGCAATGAGAATATTTATATTCAACTTGAAATGGGAACAAAAACTGATTATGAAATAAAATTGGTGATGTAGTGGAAATATTCCCCCACCTGGCTTTCAGAATCCATTGAACCACCTAGCCTCTGTGGAGATGAAATTTATTATGACTGAGATTCATGATGAAGTTCCTTCATGTCAAGAATGCTAGTAATTAACTACAGGGGTCTTCCTTACATGGATTTTGATGTGCCTTAATACAGTTGCCTCATGTTTATTACTGAAAGATTTACATGAGGTTAATGAGATTAAGATGTAGCAGCTGTCAACCTCTGTAACCAGTCTCAGCTGTGGATCAGTCACTCAGGGATGCTGTAAGTAAAGCTTGAAAATATCCAATCCATATTTATCTCTCATCTTTCAGAGAAGGGGAAATTATTAGTTTCGGTATGCGGGTTCTGTCTTCTTTCCCAATGGCTTGGTGGCTTCCGCAAGAGCCACCAGGAGACTACTTAAGGGAGTTTTTGACTGAGGGGTTACAATTAGTGAAAGTTCAGTGGATGAACAGTCCATCGGAGTTGTTGTGGAGTGGAGATCACTAAGTAATTACAAGAAAGAATAAAAACTAATAGGAAAAAAATATGCTAGGCTCATGTAAACATTCACGTGGGTTTGAAGGAGGCCTTAGTGTCCATACAAGATGGGAATACTAAGACAACTGTACCCAGAAAGCCTAGGTGGAAAACATTTGAAATATGTATGACAGCATATTAAAAATATGAATGAGACCAAGTTTAATGTTCCTGGGTGTTGCTAAAAGCAGATGCTGTCTATGCAGTCAGGATATCTAGTTTATTTCAAAAGTACTAATTAAAATATACATTGCATACATATCTCTGGTCCAAAAGCCATGTGGATTTTTTTACTTTATCCAAAAGGAGAATCTACAAATGTGTTTTCTGCCCCATGTTCTGCATTTTTCTAGTGCAATAGACTGAGGACTTAGCTAGACCTAAGGTTTATCATGGGGTCGTCCCGGGGCCGTCCCTGCCTGCTCCCGGGATGTCCTGAGTGACATTTACATAAACAGGGGTGACCCTGGGATGATCTAGCTAAGGTCTAGCTAAGGCCTGAGCCTCTTCCAGAGATGGTGTTGTTTCCAGTGGTGTAGTGGTAAACTTTCAAGTTCAGGAGTTCATCATGACAGCCCCTGTAGCCATGTCCTGAAGGAGAATTCATAGTTATGCCCCCAGGAGATTGTACCCATTGCTTTTCTATTGTTTATACTCAAGGGAGCTAACACTGGTTAAAAACTCCATAAAACTCCGTAAAACACAGTAATCTAAAACAAGGAACTAAACAAACCACTGAAGATATGTCTACACCTAAGGGTGTAGCAGGAGGGAGTGGGGAGGATCGTGCACTTACCTGATTCCACAATCATCCCCCAGTGTCTAGATGGCCACATGACGTGCCAGAAGACAAGAGGGACATCACAGCAGCCACTTTTTTAACAGGAGCTAGTCCTGTGGGAAAAGGTAAAAAAAACACACCACCCCTTGGCACAGAGCCTCCCAACACAGCTCCATGCTGCCCAGCCCCACTACTTGCGGGGAAGAAGAGACGACCCAGAAACGGTGGCCACGCTCCTTGGTATGGTCCTGGGACCACAGAAATATTGGGAAATCCATGGTCCCAGATATCCTGGGAAAAGTCTCTGGTCATCCCGGGTTGCCCTAGGGAAATTGACCAGCTGCTGCATGCACACACAGGGATGGCCTAGAGATGACCTCGGGATATCTGGCAGGTGTAGACATGGATGTGAAATCAGGATTAAGTTTGATTGCAATCTGTTACATAGTTACCTGGCAGTAAGCTTCACTGTAGTCAGTAGTGCTTACTTCCGACCATGGACATTGCAATAAAATGAACAACAGGACGTGTGCCCCAAATCTGTGCTGTGCCCTAGCTTTTTTTAACTGTTCCAATGACGTCATCTGTCATAATGAAAGCCTACCTCCGAGCTCAGAAGCCTTGCAGTGACTAGCCCCCCGGACGAATTACTGCCTTAGCAGCCCAATTGGGGCTTTACCATGATCATTCTCCTTTTACATGCCCTGTGCTGAGAGCTAGCTTGCAATAAAAGTTTAAACTGCCAGAGGAAAGGTCAGGAAAAGTTCCCAGTGAAATACTAGTATTCCTCAGAGCATCAGATTTTACTACCCCAAACTGGAACTTTTGGCTTCTGCAAAACCTTGGTGGCTTCAGGAGAGCACAAGATTTAATTAGCCTCACAAATTTATTTTCCCCTCCTCCTTTAACTTCTCCCACATAGTTGCAATAATCAGGTTATACCAAAAGGAGGGTTAAGAATATATTCCATGAAGTGCTGTGGCTAGGGGTGACCAAATGGAAAGGAGGACAGAACTCTTGTATCTTTAACAGTTGTATAGAAAACTCTCTTTTACATCTGGTCACTCTACAAAAGAAGGCAAGGCTCTTGCAGCTTTAACTGTTGTGATGGAGAGGGAAATTGACCAGGTGCTGCATGCATACAAATGACACCGGCTGAAATTCTCTTTTCTATATAAGTGTTAAAGATACACAGGAGCCCAGTAAAGATACAGCTGGTCGCCCTAGCTGTGGCGACTGCATCCGATGGAAAACAGCCACTGCCTTTTGAGATACTCTTCAGCATAGCAAATGTGACCTGATACATAGAATTTTGTATTTACCACATCCTGAAAGTCTGTTTGCAGGTCATAGTAAATATCCATCTGCGTTCATAAGACCATTAGAACATAAATGCATGTATAACTTTTCCCCATGTTAAAAAGGGAAGTAAGAATTGGGCTTCAGTCAAGGCCCCCCCCCCCCCGGAAACCCAATCCACAATCCTGTAGAACTTTTAGATAGTGTGATTGAGGTCCACTGAATTCAAGAGGCATTATTTCAGGTGTTCCATTTTAACTAGATTGTGGATTGAGTTATAAATATTTTAAATAAAAATATTAGAAGGGTTGAAGATCAAGTGCCTCAGAAGTATATTGTCAAGGGAAAGTAATGCAGAGACATTAACTCGAAAAGGATGCTTGAAAACAAAGAATGCCCTGCTCACACTCTGGTGGCTGTCAATTTCCTTGTAAGAATGAAATTAAAAATGGACAGTACTTTAGTCGTAGAATTAATATTAGCTTGCATAATTTGAATGACAGAATCATATATTCAATTAGTCCCCAATTACCTTTTCTAAACATTATGCTGAGGTGGAGGAATAGCTTTGATCAGGCCAGTTTGGAAGTAAAG
Source organism: Elgaria multicarinata webbii (assembly GCF_023053635.1). Lineage (NCBI taxonomy): Eukaryota > Metazoa > Chordata > Lepidosauria > Squamata > Anguidae > Elgaria > Elgaria multicarinata. The sequence goes on along the minus strand of NC_086176.1, from coordinate 54,502,445 downwards.
GACAGTTTAAGTGTTTCTTTCTACTATATTTAGCATACTCAAATATTTACATACATACAATAAGTGATATCCAAGATATGTTTTATTCTACATTCTGCCTAATTTGCTAATTTAATGACTAGGCTGAGAACTTCTTTGCACTTTCAGAGAAACAGAGAAGGGATGTGTGAACACCTTGCTTAATAATTCCAGGTAATATGCAAGAGGGGCCTGTTCCCCTGCAGTTTTCTTCCACACATAGTTGACATTTGTGGGCTTGCTGCAGACAGGAACGTTATTCAGAAGCATGCAAGTCTGTTGGGTTCAAAGTCGTATCCTCAAAGTATAAGCAGAAATGCAACCAAGTCAAACACCATGTCTTTTCCCCCCCTCTGACATCCAGGTGGTCATCTGTAAGACGCCGGGATTGTGCCTCGTTATTTTTTAACCTGCATTTTCTGTGATTCGATTCTCCTCCCGCATCGTCATACTGCAGCAGCTACAACATGTTATTCCTTCAATTTAAAGGGGGGGGATCCTGTCATAAGAGCCCTGGCAGAGCGAGGTTGCTCCACATGGGCGGCAACCTTTTTTTTTTTAAGTATCGTTCTTTATGTGCAGCTCTGCATATATGTACATACAAGGGTAGAGAAGTCTGCACGCCCAGATGGCTAAACATATAATTTTAAATCTACATACCGAGATTTACTTGTATTAAAGAACTAAGGAAGATAAAATGAAATGGTGACGTCAAGGTTCCGCCCATGATGTTGGGAAAGGTATGCCCCTGATGGCCAAATCTCGACCATGGTCTCCTGATCCTTTGCATCTGTGCAGGTAAATACCTGCAGGATGTGCACACCTTGGTACCCAAAATGGAGATCGCTCCCATCTACCAATTCATTTCCCTTCAATTCTTCCATGAAACCGAGGTCTGGTCTACCAATCTATAGCCCACTCTACCAATCTGCGCAGCATCGTGTATACAATCGAGTGCCCAGTCTTCCCCCTTGAGTGCTCTCTCTTTAAATGGACTTTATGTGATGTGAGGTCCTGTCTACCCATGCAATACAAAGGCGGACTGCTCTGCTGACCTAACCCCCTGTTATTTCCATTGAAATTGGTGCCCGTAACTACAATCTCACTTGCAGAAACGGGCAGGTATGAGAGAGGTATAGGAAGTGAGAGGTGTGGTGGGAAATGGGCAAGACCTGACGTCACTTTGTCCTGCCCTCAAAGCTATGCCCACAAAAGCCGAATTTAAACCACCCCACCACCCCAGTGACACATAAGGGATAAAGCAGGGTAAACACAAATGTTTTGGAAAAGTCATTGTATAATTGAAGGTACAAATATGCGCATTTTCGGGGCTATACATCAGCCTTGCAGCGATTTTGCGGCTGCGTCATGTGTCGAACAATGGGAAAATGAAGAGGTAAGCCGATTTAAAGAGCCCGTTTAGCTGTGCCCCAGTTGTCTTGTTTTCTCATTTTGCATTTTAGATGTTTCCCTTCATACTTACAGCTTCAGCTACCACAGAGAGCTAGAGTGGTGTAGTGGTTAGAGGGTTGGACTGTGACCTGGGAGATCTGGGTTCTAGTCCCTACTCAGCCACAAAGCTCACTGTGTGACTTTAGGTCAGTCACTGACTCTCGGCCTAATCTACCTCACAGGATTGTTGTGAGGATAAAATGGAGAAGGAGGAGGAGGATCATATATGCTGCCTTGGGTTGCCTAAAAGAGGAAAGAAAAGCAAGATATAAATGTAACAATACATAATCTCTACCTATAAAGGTGAAAGTATGTGTGTGGAATGAATGTCTGGAAATGTTTACCCACTTCCAGATGAGTTAGAAACTTGAAATTTGGCACAGTTATAGGTCTAGCTGTACAACGTACCAGGAAAAGCACACACCTAAAAGCATGAAAATTTCAGTTTTGTGTAATTTTAAAGGATTTAATAAAAAAACCTAAGCTTATGTATACAACTCCCAGCATGCCTTGGGTGGAACTCCTAGCATGCCTTCGGCAGGAGGCCAGACTTACCAGCCCTGGGTGGCCATTGTGAGTGCGTGGATATGTGGCTGCTGCAGGCCTTTCACGAGCCAAACTCCTAAGATCGGTCTCGAATAGCCAAGGCAATTCCCCATAAAAAGAAAAAAAAAAACATAAATGGGCTGCATTCATTTGTAGTGCCTCCTCCCACCCAGCGTGCGTGCTTTTAAAATTACAACTAGATACAACAGTGTGACTTTGAGAGGCTGAACTCTGAACATGCTCAAAAGTATCCCATTCTGATATCGCTATTTTCTCAGAAATTGGGGGAAGTGTGTGTGTGGCGTTTGCTCTTAAGAGGGAGGGAGGAAAGGGAGGCACTCTGCACATGCCCAGAAACAGGCCCAACAAACAGAGGCAAGTGCCTGGGACAGCCCTGGCACTTCAGTACAGGCTCCTGATGGATCACTTAGTGGGCGAGAAGCATGGGCTGAGGCTGTCCCAGTAAGACTTGGCCAGAACTGGGCGCATCCACTGAATGCTGCTTACCTCCCCTCCTCAAGGATGCTACTCCTTGATGCTCTGTTGAGGAGCAGCATCAGGAAGGAGAGGAGGGAAGCACTTCTCAGATAATGTATGCACCTGTGGGCTGCCAAAGGCATGCTGGGAGGTGTAGTACTGACATGTAGAGTGGATGATTTTAAATAAATCATGGGTTAGCAAACCAGGTCACTATGTGCAAACCAGGGTAGGTTCTACACTACTGCTTTAAAACAGGTTATAACTGTAATGACAACTGTTGGGGCCCAGGTCACACTCCATAGTAGGGCTGTGCATGGACCCCGTTCCGCCCCACTCCCGATCTGCAAATTGCAAATCCCCACCTTGATTCGCCTAGGGTCCGCTCCCCTGTGGAGCTCCAGCTCCAAATCGGAGCTCCACAGTGGCGGGGGGAGGCACCAGGTAAAGCTCCTCCCCCTTACCTGCTTCCGTCCTGGCCCACCACCAGCTTCACTAGAGCCCGCGGCTCAACCAGGAACTGTAGGCCCCGCTTGCTGCCTACACTTCCAGGTTGAGCCACGGGCTCTAGTGAAGCCAGCGACGGGCCATGACGGACACAGGTAAGACCCCCTTACCTGGCTCTGCCCCCTCTCTCTTGCCCCCTTACCTTGCTCTGCCGCTGTCACTGCACAGGTGGCGGCAGCAGCGGCAGGGCCAAGTAAACCCCCCTTACCTTTTTTGCGGAGCTCCGGATTGAGGCAAAGGATCCGCCTTCACCTCGATCTGCTTCGTGACGCTCCACTGCTCCCGTGATCCTCTTTGCCTCCGCCTTAAGGAGAGGCGAAGCACCCTAATCCACTTCTGCTTCTCCGGTCCGAGGAGAAGTGGAGCACAGCCCTACTCCATAGACAGTTCTCAAACAATTTTCGAAGTGTCATAACCTGCTTGGTGTAGATCTGGCCCAGGTTACTATCTCTCAATCCTAACTCAGCTCCCACTTCCCTGACCTCTCACTAACTGTCTTTGTTCTCCTTCTATCTGACTTTCTCCAACTGCCACTAACCCTGTCCACCATTCCAATTTAGCCTAAACTGTCAGTCGTTCCTCCATTCACACTTCTGTTTCAGTGGTATAGTCAGGCTTTAACATAAAAATCATAAACTTTATTCAGTAATTCCTGCATCTGTCTTGGAATGTTTTGGTTTAGTTATAAAAGGGGGGGAAAGTGCAGCATAAAAATATCTCTTCAAGTTGAAAGGCTTTGGGGGGAAATCTCTTGGCATTTAAAAGCCATTAATGCGGCACTAGGCAATCCTGCCTGGGGAAAAAAGAAATCCACAATCAGGGTGCCACAACTAAGAAGACCCGCTCTCCAGTTGTCTTCCACCACACATCAGATGGTGTTCAAAGATTAATTTGTTATTCAGGGACCTAGGCTGACCAAGTCCCAGCATGCCTTGGGCAGTAGGGAAGACTTAGTGGGCTTTGGCAGCCATCACCTTGAAGTGGCTTTTCATCCTGGGCCTGAAGAAAGAGCACCTGGAGCCAGCTGCCTCAGTTGCTAGGCACCATTGGGAGCAGTAGAAGAGGAGGGAGCAAGTCTGGGGCTGTCGCCAATGGTAACGACCGAGTTAACCGTTAGTCAGTCAGCCGGTTGTCTCCTACGGGCATCGATTGCACAGTACAGTGTGGACTGGCTCAGACAGACTTTATTTCCCGTGAGCCTCAATGGCAAGACTCCCATTGGGCAAGTCAGCACCATAGCAAAAGGCATGCTGGGAGTGGTAGTTTTTGTTTTCGGTGGGGACAAGTAAAATCATGGTGGAACTCCCAACACCCCATGTGCCAAGGGTGATAGAGAGAGAAAAAGAAATGAATTTAATTTGTTTTACAGTTACATCACAGATCTAGCACTGGCCTACTACTTTAAGATGATTACTTCGCAGACCTATATCTTAGGGGATCCAAGCAACGCTGGGTATATCAGCTAGTAATAAATAAATACATTTCTATGATGAGTGAATATTTTTCCTCACCCTGACTTCTCACTTTGTATGCAGTCCCCGTTTTGCCCAAGCTACAGAAGTAGAGAATTGGGGCTGAAGGAGCAAGGGAAATATGAGTGCATGGAAGCTAATTTGCAAAGAAAGATATGTGAGACTGAAGAATATGTCTACTGCTTATCTGACATGGGTTTTAAGTCTGGTGCTGTAATTTACAATTTACATGACTTTTCTTGCATGAGAGAATATGTAAGAGCACTTCTCTTAAACCACAGATTCATACTCAGGAGGGCATCCCTCAACACTTAAAAGTGTGGTCAGAGGGTAAGAACAACCACTTAACTGAATCCAGACTCAGAGCCAGGTCAGTCTTACCTTTATTAGTATACCTTAATAAAACTCACACCGTTGTCACCATTGCAGACCTTAATATGTTAATTCAATAAAGTTGTGGTCAAGAGCAGTATCCAATGTTGCCTGCACACCAGTGGGACTTACTGCTACTGGAAATGAGTGGAAATTCTCATTGCCAAAATGGGGCAGGTCAGCAGAGCTTATGCAAGAGAGCTCCACTGACCTGTCCCAATCTGGGAATGAGCATTCCCATTTGTTTACAGGGTTACTTTAGGAAGTGCTCACTCCCCGTTGTGCTAGCAGGTCCAGAAGCTATGGTGGAGCTGGTGGAAGCCCAGCAGCAATATTAGAAACTGCCCTTAGTTTACTTAGCCTTCTAGCTCTTTGTTTCTGGATGTTGTCACAATGAGTAGGCTACAGGGGAGTTGATTCAGTGCTTGCTATATGTAGAAACTGTAGGAAACATAGTTGAAATGAAAGGTCTTCATAGTCTGGATGTAGCACATAGGCTATGATTAAAACCAAAGTTTTAGTTTTAGGAGGTTCCTTTGAAATAACACTTTAGAACAGGGCTGAGCATAATTTCAGTAGGAGAATTTGTTGAACTATGTATTCTGTGTGGTCACTGATATAAGTACTGTGGTTTTTATTTTACACATTCAGTGAACTGGCTTTGTTTGAGAATACTTTTGCTCAAGAACTAATTCATCCTTGCTGCAAACAAATGGTTCCCCCACCCCTCTCTTTCACCCGACTGCTATAGTTTACAGCAAATTACAACTATACTTTAAGTGACATTTCAAGGTATAATTATGCAGCTGAAGAGACCTGGATACACAGGAGTCCTTGCATCACCGTTTCTATTTTGGTAATAAAGTAATGCACCAGTGTTCTAAGTTCTATAGTGTCTTATTCTGCAAGCTGTGTCGTAAGTGTTAGACACAAAAGATATGCTGAAAGCTACAGAAGATAGAAACATTTATGTTAGAGCCAATTTAGATGGCTTTGATTTTGCTTCATAAAAACCATTATCGTCTTAAAAGCTCACCCACAGAGATTCCAGGCTGAGCAAGTAAAAAAGTATTTTAATGCATTTATTTGGTCAGTTTTATTACAAAGAATGACTTTGAATACTTTATTCAATGAGCGTTTCATTTTAAAATGAGTGTACATAGGCTTTTTACTAAGGGCATCATGTTCCCGTATATCTCTTCATTACCACCGTTCATCTGTATCTTGGTTTTCAACCTATAAAATAGTGTTCACAGTGGCATGTTTAGTGAAGCAATTTGGAATACTACATAGTCCAATGATACTTTGCTACACATTTGGACGACACCTAAAAATTGAGGGCTCTATATACATACTCAAGGCAAGCCCCTCAGTGGCTGAAAATCTGCACTGAGTCAGTTATATTGCCCCAACCTTTTCATTGGGAGCAAGGTCAGTACATCTCTCCTGCTGTCTGACCTCATTCCTGGGGCCAATCCAGGTGGCGGTCCTGATGGCTAACAGGTGATTGGTCCCCTTCCACCAGAAAGAGGGTAGGGAGCAGCTCCAGTATCCGGTTGACTGTCAGAAACCCCACTCTCTCTCCTTGGTATTGGGATTACCCAATGCTACCCTGGGTGAGTAAAACCAAGAGGTTTTAGAAGGAGGCGGTGCCAGCTCGAAACTGTGAAGACAGGCCCTTGGTATTCATTATATGGTTTTGGTGTGATGGTTGGCCCCAAAACACTTTTATTTTTGTTTTCTCATCAATTAACATTGTTCTGCAGTTGTTAGCTGCAAACACTGGTCATAAAGCAAGGCCAAGGAGAAGGAATTGTTCCTTATTACACATATGCATTAGCATAATTAACTTTTGTGGGATGCAGGCAACCCCCAAAGCATACAGCTCCAAAGTCTTAAGCCCAGGATGATGAATCTTTTTCAGCCCATAGGCTGAATTCCAATTTGGGAAAGGTCTCTTGGGGTGGGGGGCACAGTCCAGCCATGCACAGGGCTAAGGCATGGAATGGAGCCAAGGACAGGGAAAGCGAAAGGAGCAAGGCCAGATGTAATTCTTACCGATTTTGGATATTTTCTCACCAAATATTCAAAATGCCGCTCAATGTGAACTGCCCAGAGAACTTTGGCTATTGGGCAATATAAAAATGTATTAAATAAATAAAATAAATAAATTCTGTGCATGTCTACTGAGGAGTAAGACCCGGTGCAGCAGCTTTCATGTCTGCAATGCACAGTCTTTCCATAATCTCTTATCTCTATTCGCTGACAAGATAACAGCAGAAGAAGCTTGTAGGCCTTCATCCAATACACAAAAAATGCACGTGCCGGGGGGGGGGGGGGATTTTACTACCCAAGCCATTTTCCAATGTATCCTGGGGTAATATTTATTTATTTATTTATTTTATTACATTTCTAGACGGCCCAACAGCCAAAGCTCTCTGGGCAGTTCATAGTAAAATGTCTCCAGAAACAAACCTATGTCAGAAGCAGTGTGTTTTGAACTCAAAATATTAGAGAAAGTATCATAACTGTCAAGGTAAATTTTTAGGTAAAACTTTATTATTAGTAAGCACTAACATTTTTTATCTTGTGGGGTATTTCTCTAACCCCATAATAAAGAAAGAAGCACTCATCAAACTAAATACCTAAAAGAAAAAAGAAAGAAAAGGATCACACTCTTCAACCCAGTAAGGCCTCAGTTGTGTGTACTTCTACATCTCTTTGTATAGCCGGTATAGCCTGTGGCTGAAGGATTCACCTTGTCTGTCTACTTATGTCTGTCTTTAACAAGAAAAAGCAGTACAAAATGCATCTGTTTAGCCTTATCAGCAGGTTGTTGATCTGCCTTGATCTTTCTGCCTTTAAAATTTACTCTTTCAAAGCACTTTTTTTCCTCTGGCGAAATTGAGTAGTGTGCTTTGGATCTGTTTTTGGTGGTTGTTAGTAATAATAATATTACTTGATGCAAATGAGTTCCTGGAAGGAATGATGACCTTTATGTGGGGTTTAAACCATTTAGTTCCTCTGGTGTTTAATTTTGCAGAAATACCTTTCCTTTCATTGAAAGGTGCAGATGTTCCCTATTTGTTTCCTTATTGCTCCATTGGTTGGCTCTGCCCTGTGTTCTTCTGTGCTTGAATCCTACATTAAGATTGACAAATTCTAAAGTAATTTCAGAATTGGGGCATTGTGTAGATTAAAAAAGAAAAAGAAAAGGTTGGGGAGGGAGGAGTGGGTGACAGGATCTCTAAAGGACATGTGGAGTGTGATATTTTCCCAAGGCACTCTGTTGCTGTTCTTAAAGTAATTTAGTCCCAAACCATTTTAAGCTTTAAATGTCAAGACAGCCCTTTAAATTGGGCTCAGAAACACACTGGTAACATTTGTGATAGAACAAAGTTGTCATTATCTATGGAGCCCGAAGATCCTCCTGAAATGGCAGCCTTGTTCCTCAACACCACCAGTCTTGCAGTTCTCAAAGCCAGTTCTTAGACCACCTCTATCAATTCAGGGAGGAAGGCTGTTAGGCAGTGGAATTTCCAGAATTACTACTCTGACTCAAATGTCCAACACCAAGTATAAACCCTCAAAAGTGGAAAGCAGCAACAGAGGGAACCTGGAATTCCTAGGTATAGACCACAATACATCCTCCATAACCATCAACTCTGTGTTGTAGCTGCACTGAGAACACAGGTGGAAATAGCTGGGATATTCCTATTTCGTACTTCTATGGGCATGTCTACAGCAGCCCTATATCCTGGGATCGTCCCGGGATCATTCCTGTGCATCCAAATGCCACACAGGGGATCCCGGGAGCAAAGTGGAGCAAAGTCTGTAGGACTCCAATGTGTTGACCTATGAACAGACACTAGTTCAGATGGCTTTTAAACAAATCAAATCAAAACAAAACAAATTTTATTTGCACCAAGCCAATGTTCATACAAGTATACTTCATCAAACATAAAACAATCAATAAACTGTCCAGTATCCAGAGGAATCCTTAACACAGATATACTCAATATGACCAGAAGGTCTACCAAGTGAATAAAAACATTGAATACAGCTCAGACTAAAATTATACAATTTAAAACTCAGGATGCAATTGCAACTCTCATTTTAATAGCAGTTGCTAAAAAAATTCACAGTTTTTGGTGTGACCAACCTGTCAGTCCTCAATAAGAATATTCACATAATAGTTAGTTGGACACCCTGGATAAGGCAGTATTAAAGGGGTAATTAACTCTTTGTGGGAGTTTCTGTACAAAGAACAAAACAGCCACACGTGGTCCACGTTTTTGATATTTCCATCTCCACAAACACATACCTGATTCCCCCCCCCCCAGCACCTTGTTTGGACTCTGGCTTCACTTTTGGCTTCCTTCACTGCTTAATGCATATGTGGTAGGCTTTTAAGCAAATTCCTGGAAGATGCACATATCAGTGGATATGAACCACTTTTTGCTGGAGGTTCTATGTTCAGAGGTAGCGTATCTCTGAGTAGCAGGTACTGGAGATTTGGGCTATTGCTTTCATGCTCTGTTTGTCTCTTGGCCACTGTCAGACACAGGATGCAAGATTAGGTGGACCTCCTCAGTCTTACCCAAGTTTTCCTTTTGTTCTTACATTCTTGAATATTAAAAGTGAATAAAGCATTATATTACTTGACACCAGTTTTAACAGTGCAATTCTAGACACGTCTACTCAGAAGTAAGTTTTATTTATTTATTTATTTATTATTTAAGGATTTTTATGCCGCCATTCAGCCAAAAAAGGCTCTCACGGCGGCTTACAAAAGTATTTCTTGACAGTCCCTGCCCACAGGCTTACAATCTAAAAGACATGACACAAAAGGAAAGGGGATTGGGAGGGAGTTCCATTGAGGACAATAAGACCTACTTCCAGGTAAATGCTTTCCCCCCGGGGTTGTCCCTAGATCATCCCTCTGCGTCCAAATGATGCACAGGGGATCCCAGGGTCAGGGACAACCCCTCCATTTTTCCAGGATAATTGCTTCCCCAGTTATCCCAATTTTCCCCGCAGTCCCAGGAACACCCCGAGGATGCAAGCTGGTGTGCCATGCGATCTCGGGGCCTGAAACAGGCATGGAGCCATGTGGGGGTGGCTCTGTGCCCATGGGGGAGAGGCAGCAATTTCACCATCCCCAGGATGTCCGGGGGGGGGAGGTTTGGGGCACGGTTGTATTTTTTTTTTTTAAAAAAAAAATCTTTTTTGCTGTGCATGGGCGGGGTTCCTCTTCTGAAGAAAAAAGAAAAGGCAGTCACGATGTCCCTCCTTACTTCCTGGATGTTGCCTGTCATTCAGACACTGCGGGCGGATCACGGAAGCAAGTAAGTCCACGATCCTCCCCCGTCCCTCCCTCTACACCCTTAGGTGTAGACAAGCCCAGGGTTATATCCGAAGGCTTGTAAAGTCAGCAAAACAATAACTCCATCATTTGAAAGCTTACTAACAAAAGAAGGGAGAACTTCACACATTTTTTAAAAGAGATGATTCTCCCTACAGCCAATTAATTCACTGTATGTTCTTGGGCAATTCTGAAACTATCGTGAATGCGAAATATTGTTATGATTACTATTAATATTCTGAGTAGTACAACATTGCAGGTTCAACATAATGAATTAATTACAAAAAGACTCACACACGGCTGTTTGCTTGGAAGCTCAAGCTTTTGTATTATAAATGCTAAGCTACAGCTATAAATTGAATATGAAACCTTTTTTATTGCACTGTTTTATTGCCTGTGACCCTCTGGACGTAAGAGTTACAAACCATTTCCATCACAGTTTTTGTGTTGCATAGTTAATGAGGTTCTTTCTTTCTGGTCATTTAATTCCATTTTCAGAACAAAATGTGAAACCATGCAATGCAACATACTCCTGTAATTTCCACCTATTCCTTTAGATTCCTATCAAGAGATAAGCATCCCAATCATTATTTGGTGCTGTTAGAGGCATTTTTTTAAGCTTTACATCATAAAAAAAAGTATGTGTGGCACATTGCTTTCATAAACGAATGCATTATTTCTTTGTATCTACACTGCATTAAGTATACCATTGGTAGGAGACAAATACATAAAATATGTTATTCTCTGAACTATGAAAAATTCACCGTACTCATTAGAAAAAACAAAACAAACAGATAAAAGGTTGTAGAAGCAGGAAAGAAAAGGAGGAATCAGACTACTATGGCAAGGGAACTGAACTGAACAGTCTACAAGCTAGAAACAGAACGTGTGTTCAGGCACAGGGGTCATTGCTCAGTGGTATAGGACATGCTTTGCATGCATGTTTAATCCCATGTTCAGTCCCTGGAATCTCCAAATAGGGCTGGGAAAACCTCCTGTCTGAAAAACCCTGGAAATCCGCCGTGCATCTTTCAATGCAGACAACGGTGAACAAGATGCACCAGTGGCCTGACTAAGAAAAAAGGAAGATTCATAATTCATTTGATACACTGGGATCATTTCATGTCATGTCAAACTAGCAATCACACGGCGGATGGTTATTAAGGAAAATCACAGGCAAATGGACCCCTGGTTCCCCTGATTTACCCACCAGTGTACTTGCCCTGGTGTATTTAGTATCAGGCCATAGCTAGACCTAAGGTTTATCCCTGGATCATCCAGGGGTCAAACCTGCTCATCTAGGTGACACACAGGGGATCCAGTGCTCAGGCAGGGGTGAACCCTGGATGATCTCAGGATAAACCTTAGGTCTAGCTGTGGCCCCAGAGTTACTAGGAACATGGGAATATGCCTTCTACTGAGTCAGACTATTGGTCTATCCAGCCCAGTATCGTCAATAATGACTGGCAGTGGCCCTCCGGCTTTCAGGAATTAATTTTCTAGCCCTACCTGGAGATGCCAGGATTGAACCTGGGATCTTCTGCATATAAAGCATGTGCTCTACCACTGAGCCATTGTCTCTTCCCATTGCTGCCTTGCAACGTGGCGCTTAACACACACTTTGCAATATCCCCAGCGCAGCAAAAGACAAGGAGGCCACGCCACCTCCCATCCACCCATTCCCATGTCTGTACGGTCTGCCTCGGCCTGTATCACTGGCTGCATGGCAGATTTGAATTCCTGTTTAACACAGCAGGTAAGGCAGGAGCGCAGACAACCAGACCAGGCATGGAACTGGCAGGAGCCTTGCACCCTGCTACTAAAGTTAAGTTGAAATATCTAAGAAGGCCTTTTTTTCTTTTTCTCATCCTCCATCACAGAAAGAGAAACCCTACATAGTAGAATTTTCTTTGAATATTCTATACCATTTTTTGTAGAAGCTGCCATCCCCCTCTGCCTCTAGCTGCCATGTCCTGGAATGATGCCCAAGGCAATGTGAAGGAAGAGGCAGAATGGCAGCCAGGTTGCCAACATAGTTACTGGGGGTGAGTGAACACTTTGGGGGAAGCAGCAGCAGCAGCAGCAGCTATGCAACCCCTGCTAATGCTGACCCCCACCCATGAGAAACTGTTTAAAAATTTCTCCTCCCAATGGTACCCCCAGTTTCTCTGCCCACAAATAGTGTGGAGATATTCAAGAGACCTTTTGCACATAGCTCTACTGGCCATATCAAGTTAAAGGTATGCATCCAATTTCTGAGTTGCTGACCAAACTTGATTCCCTCTTAATATAGACATAAGTCTTTATGTAAACTCTGAATCATGGGATGATCTAAAGCCAATTTGAACAAGTGCCAATTTTAATGATAGATTTAAAAAATCTGAATCAATTGCCAGACTTTGCTACAGTTTCCTGTATCTTATGAATCAAAGTCAGTAAATATTTTCAGGTGAATTTCAGGTGCATGGTTACTTAGGTTCTAAAGAAGGTTTGTGTCTGAACCTTCCTTGCTGTTTTCTTCACATCAGAGGCCACCTCAAAAAGCAAGCCCCCTCTTCTGCAGGGAAAACAGCAAATAAGCAGCATTTCGGCTGTGAGCATTGTTCTCTCCCGCAACCACATATCCTGTCTTTTGAGTATTATTGCCACTATCAATGCCAATACAGAATGGCGTATTTAGAGCAAGGGGTATTAATCTGTGAAATAGAATCTTTAATGTAAAACAATATTGTATCAGTGTACCAGAATGACCTCTAGTGGTGGCAAACCATTACTTTGCATCTCACTGCTATTTTGTGAGGAATGTGGTAAGTAACGTTCCAGGAGAGTAGCCATGCCAGTTAACACCAGAAGTGCTGTGATTTCTTCATGAAATACAGTTCTTTTGGACTGACTCAAATGGGGGTGGGTGGGAGGCAGAGTGACCATAGAATCATAGAGTCAAATAATACTAGAGTTGGAAGGGGCCTATAAGGCCAGCGAGTCCAACCCCCTGCTCAATGCAGGAATCCACTGTAAAGCATACCTTATAATACCTCTAGTGTGGGAGAACCCACAACATCCCTAGGTAATTGGTTCCATTGTTGTACTGCTCTTACAGACAAGAAGTTTTTCTTGGTGCCCAGATGGAATCTGGCTTCCTGTAACTTGAGCCCATTATTCTGTGTCCTATACTTGAAAGGTTGTGATGCAGAGGAGGGCCAGAATCTCTTCTCGATCATCCCAATTACCTAAGGAGGGTGTGGGCTCTCCCATACTAGAGGCATTCAAGAGGCAGCTGGACAGCCATTGTTCAGGTATGCTTTAAGGTGGATTCCTGCATTGAGCAAGGAGTTGGAATCAATGCCCTTAAGGCTCCTTCCAACTACTTTATGATTCTGATTCCCTACTGCTATTTGCTGCAGAGAAATAGTGGTCTTCATCAGGATTGCTGCTGATCAAGATTGATGTTTCCCCATTGCTAATGGCAATCTTGTCTGTGCAGGATTCATGGGGGAGGCAGTATTAAACTTTCTTGCCCATCCTAGTGATCCAGATCAAAATGACTGGGAAGGTGGAGAGGTTTTAAACTCCTGCACCCACAAGCCCTGCAGGCAAGATTGCTAACAGCCAGCAACAGCAATCATGTTCAGGAATACTATGGGGGTGGGTGGGAGGTTAAGGCCAAATCTACACCAAGCAGGATATGACACTTTAAAAATGGTTTGAAAACTGTAGATGGAGTGTGGCCTGGGCCCCAACAGTTTCCACTACTGTTATAAACCATTTTAAAGCAGTAGTGTAGATCCTGCCTAAGGGGGTGTCCACGCCTGTCAGATATCCTGGGTTGTCTCTATGTCGTCCCTGTGCATCCATATGCTGCACAGGGGATCCCAGGCGCAATGTGAGATGACCAGGAATATCTGGGACTGCGGATTTCCTGAAATTTCCACGATCCCGGGACCATCCTGAGGAACATTGGTGGTGTGGCCGCTGCTCCTGGGTTGTCCCTTCTTCACCACGAGTAATGGGGCTGGGCATGGGGCTTTGTAGGGAGGCTCCGTGCCCATGAGGTTGGGCATCTTTTTGTTTGTTTGGTTGGTTTTACCTTTTTCTGCGCAACCAGCCTCATGACCAGCTCCTCTTTAAAAAAATGGTGGCTGCGATGTCCCTCTTCCCTTCCTGGACGTTGCACAGCCACAGTCTACTGCGGGAGGATAATGGAAGCAGGTAAGTCAGGGAACTTTTTTTTGCAAATAAAGTGGTATATGAATGTTAAATAATAAATCTGCTTCATTTTAAGGAGCCCCAGTAAGGGGTTGAAGGGACCTAATGGAATAATCCTTTAGTTCCTGGGAGAGCATAGACACTCCCCATGACCTTGGGTTGGTGACTCTAGGGGCGTTACTAGACGAGGCTCTAGCGCGCGTTACCTTCCGCAGTCACGTCGAGGCTTCCAGATGACGTTCACGAGGATCCGCCGTTATCCTGCGGTGAAGCCTCTTTCTCCAGACTTTAAAAAAGTGAGTTTTAGGGCGCCTTTTCCTGCCGTCCCGCGGTAATTTGGAGTACGTGTGGGAGGATGTGAGGTCACTGCGGTCCGCACTGGGCAGGAAAAGGCGTGCTAAGGGGGAGTGGTCAGCGGCTTCGGTCAAGCCGCCTCCGCCATTTGCGCGCAGTCCGCCAGCTGGGGCAGCGCGGCGGAGCGGCTTTTTTTTTTTATTCCCCCAGTGACAGTTTGCGCAGGAACGGAGGAATGGAAAAGTGGCTAGTGTGCTGCTGGGGTGTGTGGGGGATGGGTGGGGGATGTGCGCCTGTTCTAGTGGTTTTTTTTAAATTTCCCCAGTGACAGTTTGCGCAGGACCGGAGGACCGGAAAAGTGGCTAGTGACTCCTTGCGGTGGGCAGCTACCGTGGCCGCATAATGGCGGTGCTGTACGCTGCCTGTTAGTGTGGGTACCAGGCTGGCAGAGGGCAGAGCTGTTTGTGTGCTGCTGCCATGGCTACGGCCAGATGTGGGTTGGCTCCTTGGGATGGGGCACAGGGCACAGAGGCGGTCATCGCCGCCGACACCTCAGAGGCATGATGGGAGATGTAGGCACAGAGTGGCCATGCAGACGATTGATCTCAGGTCATATGACACCCGCCACGACCCCCATCAGGAAGTGAGCGCATCAATGTTGACCCTCAACAGCACCAGCAGCACTTCAGCTGGCACTGGCACTGCCGCCGCTGCCGCCGCCAGGGCCGGCGGCGGCATCGCTGACGGCTGCGCAAGTTTGCGGTCTTTCGGACGTGCGCAAACCGTGCAGCGAGCGAAAAAAAAAGCCGCGGCAATCAGGCCGGTGTGGCTGCGCAATCGTGCTCGCGGCGGCGGCAGCACAACCGGCGCAAACTTCCGCCACAAATCGAAGGCAGGTGTGGATCATGAGGCGTCACGGCTGAACGGGAAAAGCCGCTTTCACCGCTCCTCAACGACGGAACACCCGGTAGGTCTAGCAACGCCCTAGGTTTGCAAAGATCTAATTCCTCTAGCATCCTTAGGAGATAATGCATCAATCACCAGGAAAATGATGGAGTGAAGCTGGGCTTATATTGATGAGAGTGCAGTCACGAGGTCACAGATGAGGAAACTTCATGTAGAAGAAAAGTAACATTAGCAGTATTATGCAGGCTGTCTATCTAAATCTTTGATCACAGTGCTGTGTGAAATTGCATGTCCAGACTGATTGGGAACAATATGCTATCAAAATTAAGGGCTTCTTAAATACAAGCATGCCTGGCTTCACCTTATCAACCATGTCTAAGTAATGAATTATGTTGGCTGACCGCACAAAGTTCTATATGGAAAAATCCCACTAAAAGGTTACGTGTTCTCTTCTGAAGTATGCAGTGATGAATGTATCCTAGATAAATAGATAGATAGATAGATAGATAGTGTAGATAGATAATAGGGATGTATAGAACACCACAAAAGAAATGTTCTAGTTTGATCCCAACTAGTAGGGTGATGAAATCTGTCCTTCAGTTTCCCAAATTTCTTCCCCTGCAGAAGAAGCTTCCCCCCTTCATTCTCCAGGTGTGTTATAATTTCTTCTGATGATGTTTTTGAGCATACCGTTTCATTGCCATCTGCCAGAGGGTGTTGTGTTGTTTATGCTATTACATATTTCTCCCCAGCTGCCCATGCTTTCTAATCTGAAAGATACTCATGGGAGTAGTTATCTCATGACATCTCTTCCCTTGGGCTTTAACTGAAGCATGGGAAACTGGAACAGCAGCATACTACTGGAGAAATGGTTGTACAACTAAAAAACAAATACACACCCTTGGCTATCATGTAACTAAGGTAAGCTCAAGAACCCTGTACCCCTCCTGTGAGAGTTACTCCAAAATTTTCTTCTCATTTGGATATGTGTTCAAAATAAAAAAGAATACATCTTTTACAAAGAACTAAGCTGCTTTTGTTTTCCTCAACATTCTTTGGACATTTTGCTTGAGTAGAAACATCTGTCTTCACAGTATCATTTTACTTAAATTTATTTTATTTAAAAGATTTATAAACCATTCTACATTTAAAAATATTCTAGCATGGTGAACGATAATAAAAAGGATCAGAATATAAAAAAAACTAAAAAATGTTTTAAATCAAATTGTACTAATAAAACTGTGGCTGCGTGTTTTAAAAAATTGTTATTGTTATTCAGGAAAGGTTTGTTTAAATAAAAAATGTTCTTTAGCAAACACCAAAAACAGAATAATGTCGGCACCTGCAGACAGGGAGTTGCACATACAGGAAGTGAATACACTAAAAGCTCTATTCTGAGTGGACTCCAAATATACCTTATGCCAATATGGAACCATCAGGAATGCCTCATAAAATAACTTTAGTCACTGGGCAGGTTGATAAGGCGGAAGGCTTGTTCTCTGGTCTCAAAGACTTTACATACCAGTAACAAAACCTTAATCCTGGCCTTATAGCAAATATGTAGCAAGTAGGGCTGTACACCAATTGGCCTTGGAGGCCAATTCAGAGCTTCCAAATCAGTTCCAGTTTGACTTGCAGTGCCTTGGAACTGACTTGGCTCACTTTGGATTTGGTTCCAAATCTGAAGCAGGTCAGCTGTTGTGGTTTCCTGGGTGGCTACAGGCGACTGGGAAAGACAGGTCAAAGCCAACCAGGAGTCCCTCATCTCCTGCTCACACCTTCCCTCTTGGTCACCTGTCCTCTCCTGCTTGCCTCCTGAACCTGGTGAGCTGTTACCCACACACACACACCACCCGTGGGACTTACCTGAAGTCTGTGCTCGCACCGGAAAGCTGCCCATACTTCAGGAAAGCTGCTCTGCACTGCCATAGACCTACTGTTGCAAATTACCGTGACTGCAAATGGTCTTTTCCAGCCACCATAGTTTGCAACAGTAGATCTATGGTAGTTCAGAGCAGCTCTCTTGGAGGATAGGTGGCTCGCCATGATTGAGTGGAGGTTACATGGATGGGCGGCCAGGGAGCAGTGGCTGGCCATAGGGCTGAACAGGGTTTGGGACCAAGACAATGCACATCCCTAGTAGCCAGTGCAGCTCCCTCAGCAAAAGGGCAGCCCCTAACAACAGCCTAAGTCCTTCATTCTGCACCAGCTGCTTCTTCCAGACCAACCTTAAGGACAGCCCCATAGAGAGCACGTTCCAGTCATCTAATCTTGAGGTAGTGCCAGTACAGCTCTGGACAAGTTATCCCAGTCCAGAGAGAGAATGTAGCTGACAGATGGATCCAGGAGTATAACTAGACTTCAAGCCTGTTCCTTTCAGGGGAAATGCAACGCCATTCAGAACAGGCAATAAGCTTATTTCCCAGTAAATTTTGGGAACAATTCTAAAAATCTTAGCTTTGCCTTTTCTTTTCTTTTTAAGAGTGTTTTATTGAAGCTTTGTAAATGTTGCAGAATTTAAAAGTAAGCAACAAAAGGAGAAATCACTGAGTGCAAAAAATACATTGCATGTAGTACTTCCCGGAACAACAAACTTCTTTAAACAAGCGTTTTATAGCACACTCATGGATGCTTCTGGGTCATTTTGATGACTCCGTCAGCCTCCTGCATGTCTCCCGCTCCATTCCCCGGTTTTAGCAGTAAAAAATAAACCTCAGAAAACCCGAATCTTCTGAGATATATTGGTATTTGTCAGGTTTTCCTGCTGTGTACAGGCAAAGTTGTGCTATAACATGCCCACTAGAGGGCGTTGTCCCATTGAATTGTATGGGCCATGTGGTTGCTGCTCTCTTCCTCATGTAATTACAACTCGTTGCAAATGTGGAAGACAAGCAGGAAGCAGAGCCACAGTAAGGGAACATGATTCCCCTCCCCATTTGAAGGAGCTCAACATCTGAGGTTGCAGTGATCACCATTCACATGAGAAATAAATGCAGAGAAGTCATCCAATTTGACTAACTTTCCAGTTTTAACCTTAGATTCATGCTACAGAATAACATCTTGCCCAAATCCCACTGAAATTAATAGGAGTTCCGTGGAAGTTACAGATTCATTAATTGAACTGATAAGTTTCAGTATTTAGTACTGGCAACTAAGCTGTTAGGGTGATAGAGTAGCCCCCATACACTCCAGGAGGTAGGCATTGTTCACACACACATGACTGCAAAGAAAGAAAGAAAAGAAAATAGTGAAGCAGTTCATCCCACCAACCCTCCACGGTGTATCAACTTCTTGGGGCCTGAATTCTGGTTCAGTCAACAAACAAATTGGTGAAGTCAATGGCAGATGTGTGCAGACTACAAATAAGGACTCTAAGGGATGAGAAGTCTATAAAGGTTGTGGCAATTCTCAGGAGTTTGTTTTGGCCTTCATCTAGAGTAATGATATGATTATAATGCCTGACATGAATGCTTTTAAACATTTAGAGTTGCTAGATCTACCAGCTTTATAGGTTACTTTGAAGAAGTCTCTTTAGAAACTGTGCAGTGATATTCAGTGTCCTGAAAGAGGAGGGTGAGCTGGAACCGTCCAATCACATTATAGGCACTTATGTGACTAGCATTATACAACCTGTTTTCATTGATTAATAAAGATGGAATGAGAAATGTATGCACCATATTCATTAGCAATTTTGTTTTAAAAATATATATAATCAATCGCATACTGTGGTTGTAAGTGGCCTTGACATACCGGATAATTTAAATGATAGATCCAGATATTTTCATATGACATGCTGTCCTGTTTGCTGTACTTTCAGATTTTATTTTAACCTAATTCAGGAAAAGTTGTATTCTAAATACGTAAAACATTTGAAACTTGAGTATGACACCTGAGTATTAGCTTGTCCACTCTTAAGATGGAAATGGTCTCAATGGGTAGAAAATGGATCTCAGTATTTTAATGCATGTATTTTAATGTTATAAATTAGAGCTTGAAAAGCTGCTGCTGGTGGGAGCAAACATACAGCAGTCTGGGCCTCTCCACTTATTTATTTTTAAATGTGTTTCATTCTGAGGTTGCTGTGAGTTTTGTTCCTTGTTGAACTTAGTCTTCTTTTAATTTCATACTTGTTTTGTGTTTAAATCATATATATATATATATATATATATATATATATATATATTGTAAGGAATCCATATTTTGGGGCAACATACAGATACATAGAATAAAAACAAAAGTCACCCCCTGATTGGGATCCTGCTGTGTACACAGAGTTGCACCACAAGCCAGGATTACGCATTTCCTTCAAGTGGAAGTGTCTTTCCACTTGTGCTTTCCTTTGGCCCACAGAGTTGCCTTTTTCATTGAGCTGATTGGGAAAGTTATTGTGTGCATCAGATTTGTAGATGCAAATCCAGAGTTATTATATTTGCAAGGTGAGCAATTTTTTTACCCCTGGAATTCATAGTAAATGTAAAGTCTGGCCGTACTTCACAGCAAAAGTAGCCATTTGTAAACCAGACTATTACTGTTGAGTACTCTGGAACTCCTCACAACACAAACTAAGGAGATCATACCAAGAAGCAGGAGACCTTGGCGACCTTTCTGCATCCATCCTCTATGGTCAATCTACACCAAGCAGGATATGACACTTTGAAAACCATTTGAAAACTGTATATGGTATGCGTCCTGGGCCCTGACACGTGTCACTAATGTTATAAAATGTTTTAAAGTAGTAGTGTAGATCTTGCCTAAATCTCTCTGTTTATTTGATTTCTTCCTTCTCCTCCTCTGTAGCCCTGTGGGCAATTGGCTGCTAAACAATAGATGATAAACTGTGGACAGATAGATAGATAGATAGATAGATAGATAGGTAGGTAGGTAGGTAGGTAGATAGATAGATAGATAGATAGATAGATAGATAGATAGATAGAAAGAAAAAGGTTGCCAAGGCTTTCTCTTTTACTACATGTTTGACTATAATCTCCTTTGCTTGTCTGTAGGAGAACTTCATGTAAGGCTTACATGAGGCTAATTTGACCAGATGGATCTAATGTATAACTGGTCTGTAACATGTTTCTAACAAGTTTATCAGTATTATTAATGGGGAATAGCTAGCAGAAATTGTGTGCTACATTACTGTTTTGTTTTTTGTTGTATGCAATTATTAAAATATTATGAAATATAAAAGATCACTATCTACAGTCCTAAAATTGTGCCAGCCCATTGGAAAGCCACTGTGTTGTGATGTCCTTTTTATCCTTCATACCTTTACATTGCAGTGTTGTAGTTTCTGGTACATCTCATACTAGGGCCCTTTCTACACCTAAGGATTATCCCAGGCAAATGGACAGATCATCCCTGCCTGCCCCCGAGATCCCCTGCTGTGTGTCATTTGTGCCCATTTCCTGAGCCCTGCTACTCATGGAGAAGAGTGAGGACCCTGGGAGGGAGAGCCACACCACCCATGGAACTTGGGATGGTCCCATGGCAGTGGGGAAAATGGAAAAAAAAAGCATTTCCAGCTATCCTGGGAGAACTGAGTGCTCATCCCCGGTTCATTTGTATGCACTGGGATGACCTCATGACCACCTTGGGATAAATGGCAGGTGTAGATTAGGCCATAGTCTTGCTGCCTTCTCTTCCTCATCCATGGAAGAGAAGGCACTTTCACAGTTCTGTGTTATATATTAACAGGAAACTGTGTTTTAATAAAAAGTTAGTTTATACAAATGAGGGTCAAACCATCATTTCTGGCCCTAGTGGGCTATTAAACATGGGCTGTAACAAATCCATAGTTCCCAGAATTTGGATGGAACATGGAACTCAATTTTGTTCTAACTTTGGAAATGGGAGATTTCATTCTCTTCCATTTCACACAAAGAGTGGTGCGGGGTGGGGGAGTGAACAAATCCAAGGTTTACCATGATTCACTCCTAATCACATAAACCATAATTTATGTCAGCATTGCACAACTTGTAGCCCTCCAGGTATTTTGGCCTACAACTCTCCTCACCATTGGCTATGCTGGCTAGAACTGATAGGCCAAAATATACAGAGGGCCATAAATTCCCTATCCCTTGTTTATTTGATCATCTGAAATTAAGTCTGGAGTTATATCTACTCAATGTGTTATAGGAGAAAGATAGATCTACATAGCACTGAGTTTTTCACCCAAGCTCTTTATGCATAAGAAGAAAAAAGTTTCCATCGCAAGAGATAATGAGTAAAACCATACCACAAAAGATGACCTTTAAATTTTCCCTTTCAGGCTTTTTCAGGCAACACCAATGCGGATAGTGTGGTATCTTATAAGCTCCAACATTCCATCAAAGCAAGATTCCTGCGGTTTGTTCCTTTGGATTGGAACCCCAGTGGCAGGATCGGGATGCGGATTGAGGTCTATGGCTGTTCTTATAGTAAGTGGTGCTTTCTTTTTCTTTAATGAACTGCATGACATAACTGAAGGCTACAGAGACATTCTAAGCTCAAAATGAAATTCAGTTTGTTATAGTAATTGACCTTTGACCATTACGTACCTGAGTCTTGTGAATTTGATTGCATTATAGTGTCATAGTTTGGCTAGGTTAATTTTTGATCACATGACAGATTTTCCATCAGTATGTTAGTTTCAAATGTATCATCTTGCATGTCTTCTTTTCTGGGGACAAAATCAAAACTGGATATGTTAGGGGTGCTGGGAGGTTTGAGAGGCTGCTGGTAGATCCAGGCTGCTCCATTTTCTTCTCCGCTGCTGCTACTTTCCCTGCTACCCTGTGCTGCCTGACCACCACATTTTCTCCACCACACCCCTGCAGATCTGCTTCCCCCATCCATAAGCTTACTGATGGGAAAGGGCCCTTCCTCCTTTCCTTCCTCCCTTTCTTTAAAAAACAAAACCAAACCCCTATTACAAGGGAGTAACACTGTGGTCGGCTGTGAAGCATGGCACCAGCAGAGGTTCCAGCTGCCCACCAGCTGCATTGTCTCTGGACGCAAGTGGCACACACATTCGTTTTGCACTTTGCACTTTCTAGCGTGCTTTGGCCCAGCCACTCTGAGAAAAAGAAGTTTACTTTCAAAAGAAAGGGAAAGTCATGAAGCTTGTGTATCAGCCTACATAGGTGTTGGGCACCATACTCGGTGGTGATGCTGAGCCTGTTTAGTGCAGCCAGCCCCAAACGTCCACAGCCCTCTGGCATCTTATGTAGGGAGCAGGCTGCAAGCCACCAACTTTTGCTCCAAGGTCCCACACAAGAAGGTGCCATGGGTCAATTTAAGAACGCCGACTGGCAGCATCTCTCCATGACTTCAGGTAGGAATCTTTCACAGCCCTACCTACAGATTGAACTTGGGGTCCTTTGTGTTCAAACCATGTTTTCTTCTAATGTAGATGAAATGAAATTTCATGTCAATTAAAGATTCAGCACAATTTCAGAATTTGACTTTTCTTTTTGAATTTCCATACTTTGCTTCTGATAAAATTTGAACCTTTGGAAAGTGCCATGTCTCCCAAGTTGATCTATCTAGTTTTGGAGATACAACATCTTTGAAGACACACACACACACACACACACACACACACACACATTATAATTTCCTTTTCTATATTGGCAGTTATGATTTTATTTATTTTCTCCAAAAATGGTTTCTGGTTATCATTTGGATCGTAAATTCATCCTATTAGATATTATACCGAGTCATAACATTGGAACATCAAGCTCAGTATAATCTAAACTAATTGGCAGTGGCTCTCCAAGGTTTTAGACAGGGGTCTTTCCCAGTTCTACCTCAGACGTAATTCGCTTTGCATGAGAGTTGAGGTAAAACCAGCATCCCTGGTGCACTCTACCTTGGGGAGTGACATATAAAAATCCCTAATTTTGGGAATACCTAAGTCAGCCCCTTTTTGAAAAAATAGTTCTGAGTACTCTACAGTTAAGTGATTGGGCCACTGACAAAGACAAAAGTCGAAACGCGTATGGCCAGAGTGAAATGAGCACTGTTTTTAGTTTATTACTTTATCAGTAAATGTGTAAGAGTGCTCTTTGGAAGTATTAATAATTTAACTTTATTTGTATTACATTTTAATTTATAATCATATCCTTAACTTCTTTTCTTTTAATTGTCTGTTTTCGGTTAAGGTCAGCACCTTGTTTTTTGTGCTAATAATACACTAGAACAATTGTACATTTGTCTGCAACACAAACATGACATTGTTGTTGTTGCTGCTGCTGTTGAAATTCACATTTAGGTATTGTTGTTTTTTGAAGGTCAGAAAATAGGAAATCCAAGGAGACTAAAGTTCAGAAATGTATGTGTATCTGTTAACATGGAATATTACGGTTTATTGTAAGAGAATAGTAGAGGGATAGTAGGAATGCTATAGGGATTAGGAGTAACTATCAATGTTAATTAATTTATTAATTGATTTTTATTTATCTGCTGCCCTGTGTCAAGGATAGGTGACAACATGTTTAAAATAGATTGAACATGTAATTTGTTACCCACTTGATGCCCTAGATTTAATGGTCTAATTTTCCTAGTGAAAATACACTGATTAAAAAAAAAAATGATGGATGTGCAGAAAGTTCCAGTGTCCTCCAGGGAACTGTCCTTTCCAAAGTAAAACTCTTATAATACATTTTTATACATGTTACTCAGAAGTACATCCCACCGAGTTCAGTGGGACTTATTCCCAGGTAAGTAGGTATAGGATTGCAACCTTATTCATTTCATAGAGTAAGGCTTGTGCAAAGCTTATAGAGTGGCTCTGTTGGATATTAAATGTCATGTTAAAACACTAAAGATAGCTCAAAGTGAGTGCCTTTTGAAACACCTCAGGCACAATCCACCAGAGATCATGGATTCATTTCAATGGGCTTGCATAGGATAATTTCTCAGATAATTTCAACATTACATGGCAACCAAACGTAGAGCAATATTTTTCTCAAATTAAGTAATGTTAGCTAGCAGTTTTCCATTGACTTGGAAGAAGACACTCAATGAGTTGAAAAATGACTTCATATATTATTGGTTGTCTGCTACATCTTCATTTATTTCATAAACGTATCTTTCAAGAACTATTACCTCC
Organism: Elgaria multicarinata webbii; assembly: GCF_023053635.1. Classification (NCBI taxonomy): domain Eukaryota; kingdom Metazoa; phylum Chordata; class Lepidosauria; order Squamata; family Anguidae; genus Elgaria; species Elgaria multicarinata. Next base: position 54,477,736 of record NC_086176.1, on the reverse strand, counting down.
TTTGTCTTCTTTACTTACCCAGCATGAATACTCTGTGTGCTTGACTTGAGTGTTATCTCTTCCTTTATGTATTTCTAAGTCAGGTAGTAACAGATTGTGACAGATATTATTTTCCATTATTGGCCTAAAATCTTTTATTTTTGGTGAAGTGAATATATATGACCTTGAAAGATATTAGATAATATGCCATGAGACATAAAGTACATTTTTAAAAGGTGAAATGCTGTTACCTACTGTGGCATTGAGAGCATTTCATATATGTTAAATGGACATTTGCACTTGCTGGCTGAGCCTTCTCTTTTGTGTTTCAAAGCCACAACAAATATTCTTGTAATATAAAGTGCTTTTTTGCAATTTAATGTTAAATATGACCAAGAGCAAGCCTTTGAATTTTGCCTTGAATCATATTTCCCCCTCCTGTTGCAACCATTGAAATATCTTCTACCCCTTGCAATTGCACCTTTGACTGGTTCCATAATGATTAGGGTGACCATATGGAAAGGAGGACATGGCTCAAGTATCTTTAACAGTTGCATAGAAAAGGGAATTTCAGCAGGTGTCATTTGTATGCATGCAGCACCTGGTGAAATTCCCTCTTCATCACAACAATTAACGCTGCAGGAGCCCTGACCTCTTTTGTATCTAGCCAAAAGGGCAAGGCTCCTGCAGCTTTAGCTGTTGTGATGAAGAAGTAATTTCACCAGGTGCTGCATGCATACAAATGGCATGTGCTGAAATTCCCCTTTCTATGCAACTGTTAAAGATACTTGAGCCCTGTCCTCCTTTCCATATGGCCATCCTAATAATGATTATGGAATGGGATGGGGAAATTATTCACATTCTCCTGCTGACTAACACGAAGGAAAATGTGTGGGGTATTTCTCTTTTCAGCTGTGTGTTGTAAGAGAGCCCTTACTTGTGTTCTTCCCAGGATCTGAGGTGGCAGATTTTGATGGGAAGAGTTTCCTGCTCTACAGATTTAACCCGAAATCCACGACGGCACTGAAAGACATCATTTCTCTGAAGTTTAAAACTCTCCAAAGAGATGGTATTCTGCTACACAGAGAAGGACAGAATGGAGACCACATCACATTGGCATTAGCTAATGGAAAGCTTTCCTTGCTCATCAACATAGGTACCAAGTACACAATCATATTGCATCTACTTAGTATTTTAGCTTTTAAAGAAAAACATATATATAAACTGACCAATGCTCACTGTCTACACTGTTTATTGCAACAGATCTAACCATTTGTTTTTCTCCTCTTGAAGGTGATGCTAAAATATATTCTGCTGATGCCCAGATTAATATCACTCTGGGTAGCCTTTTGGATGATCAGCATTGGCATTCAGTCCTCATTGAACATTTCAATAATCAAGTGAACTTTACAGTTGATAAACACACTCACCATTTTCATGCAAAGGGAGAATTCAATTATTTGGACCTTGATTATGAGGTGTGAAAATTATCTTTCATTTATTAGATTTATTATCTTTGTTATGTAAATACAATTATGCAATTTAAAGAGACCATGGCCGGATCTACACTACTGCTTTATAATGGTTTATAATAGTATCGACAACTTGTTGGAGCCCAGGACACATTCCATATACCATTTTCAAACTGCTTTCAAAGAGGCATATCCTGCTTGGTGTAGATCTGGCCCATGAGCTTTAGGGGAATGTTTTTGGCATTCCAACTTTTGTTAAAGCTTGTACAGTATTGATTACATCTAATATTTTTCTGCAGACTTTTAATAATACATGGCTTATAGGTGTCCAAGCCCTTGACTTTTCTGCTGTGATTTAAATCAGCCCATATTCATTCTGTAACTGCAATGTTTACAATCTGTGAAGGGGCATACCAGTGTTGGTGAGACACAGCAGTACCATTCAGGAAAGAGGATGTGGAGGAAAAGCAGGTTCAGCAGTAGCATGAAATGCAGGTTTGCACTGGTGTTGCGGTAGCAATGGTAGATTACATCTCGCAGATTAGCACTGTATACACTTATATTCCTCAGTAGAACTGGAGGCAATGAAGCTTCATTTGTCAATTAAGACATCCACATCCCTTCCCCATCTGCTAGCATTCTACCAGCAATGGTACTCTTTACAGCAGGCAGGGGAAGGGTCAGCTGGGGTGACTGGGGAAGGAACAGGCAGGAGATCCTGTGCTGTCTTATCTTGAAAGCATCAAACAGTTTCAAGATGCAATGCAGATGTCTGAGTTGGCATCTCTAGACCAGGGCCATTTCCACAGCTGCCTTTTCCCCCCAGGATCATCCCAGGATCATCCCTGTGCATTCAAATGACACACAAGGGATCCTGGGAGCAGGCAGTGACGATCCCTCCATTTTCTTGGGATAATCCTTAGGGGCATGTCTAGATGGGGCAATATCCCAGGAATCATTGCAGGATCGTCCCTGTGCATCCATGTGTTGCACAGGGGATCCCACGAGCAGGGAAGGATGATCCCTCCCTTTCCCCGGGATATAGCCCTACACTTCTATCCTGGTTTTTCCTGCAGCATTGGGATCGTCCCAAGACCGCAGGACGTGTGGTTCTCTTTCGGAGATCCATGCCCATCGGGGCTGAATGGGAGGGTTTTGTTTTTGTTTATTACCTTATTATTTTTGCTGGAGCGCTCATGCGCTCCAGCTCTTCTTTCTTTTAAAAAAATGGTAAGCGCGACGTCCTGCTTCCTCCCGGGTCATTGCGTGCCGCGTGTAGACTGAGAGGGATGATCTCACGACCAGCATATCGTGAGATTTCCACCACCCCTCCAGCCCCCTGGTGTAGACATGCCCTTGGTATAGGAAGGGCCCAGGAAGCACAACTTTGGTAGGTCTGGAGGCCAATCCCTTCGCTGACTGGACCCATCCTTGCAACTGCTGCCTTGCCACAAAAATTTAGCAACAAAGCAATCCATGCGTGTGGGAGCTTTGGTGTAGAAATAGGGTTTGTTCACTTGCACTACCTTTGTGTACCCAAAAGTCCTTGCTCCATTAAAGTATACAGGAAAGTCTGTTACTTCATGTGAACAGCCTAGTGGATGCAGCATAGTGAACAGTATGCAAGTGCATAGCTTTAGTCAAAACAAGGAATAACAATACATAAATTTCTGAAATGTCTACATAGGTTGCTTCATTGGTTTGAAAATTTCAGGTAAGCAGTTGCAAATAGTCACATGAAAGACTGCTATATTAGTAGGGGGTTTTAAAGAAAACTTGCAATTATGTAACATGGAAAATATACAAAGATCAAGAAAACTTTGAATCATATGGAATTATATTACCTATCTTTTTCTAAGACCTTAGCTAGACCTAAGGTTTATTCCAGGATTGTCCCGGGTTCATCCCTGCCTGCTCCCGGGATATCCTGTGTGTTATTTACATGAACAGGGATGACCCCGGGACGATCCCAGGATAAACCTTAGGTCTAACTAAGGCCTAAGACTGTAATCATGTGCTTGCTTACCTAAGTGTAAGACTTATTTAACATAGTGGAACTTTCTTCTGAGAAAACATTAACAGGATTGCCCTATTCTGTTATTTCAATTCTAACATCCAAAGTAAGGAACATTTTCCTTTCTTGATGTGTTTCAATAAAACAACCACTATCAGAAAACAAAGGCACAATTGTTTAAATGATTTTTTTCTTTGTCTCCTTATTTACTATGCGCTTCATGTGGTCTGCATTTTAACCTATATTTTCAGTTAATGCATTTGAAAATTGAACAGAGATTTTTAAAAATAGGGTGCATCTAAATTGACCAATATGTGACTGCTGCTGTTTTTCCATTGTTCACATTTTTATCATCAATGTTGCAAGCAGATTGTCAGAAAATTATTTAATACTGTTATTGATTTTTCTTCTCTTTCTAAGCTCAGCTTTGGAGGTATTCCAGTGCCGGGAAAATCAGGGATATTACCATGGAAAAACTTTCATGGATGTTTTGAAAATCTTTATTACAATGGTGTGAACATTATTGATTTGGCAAAGAGACACAAACCTCAAATCAACATTAAGGTAAGAAATAATATATATAAGGTGGGTGCCTACTCTTACAATCTTATTTATAAAGATTTTTATTATTATTTATTTAAGGTGTTACAAAAAGGGAAATAAAAGTGGAGGGAAAAAAAGATAAATACAAACAATCCCCTAACAATTATTATCACTCCATTGGTTGTATAAATATGTATAGTATAAAAAGAGAAGAAAGGTTGATTAATACAACTTCTAGGGGAAGGTAGCTAAACAGCAAAAGAAAAAAAGAAAAAATTATCTATAATTGTAAGTAAATATATAATTAGTTAGTTCAATCTTACTTATAAAGATGTTCACTTCACAGCCTAAAGGTGTGCCCCACAACCCAATCAGCCAGGTGTATTTAATGATTTCAGCCGTACAATAAGTGAATGGAAGGACATCCATCGAAGGAAGTTTCCCATTGCATCCTGTTCTCCCTGCAGCCACCTGCACTGCCTAAAAAAAGCCTTCCTGAGCCATGTGAAAGGTGGCATGAAAGGCTGCTGGGTGGAGGGGGCAGGAAATGTTAGCTCTGTAAACATCCTTTAGTTAACACATCTTAGGATCCAAGCCAATTGCCCTTCTCCCAGCAGCCTCCTCACACAACACATATCAGAAAGACCTTTGTGCATGTGGGTGGAGGAATCTGGGGTGGGGGAGGAGATAGGAAATTTCCCTTCATGACCTTCGTCCCTTCCTTTCCAATCTGTCCCATTAATGCCAGTGGGATGATGTAAGTGCTCCAGTATAATTGGTTAATGGACTAAACCATAATTCACTTAGCAGAAACTGCCCTTATTGACTCTTTGTATGAAGAAATGGTAAGAGGAAGTGGAGCAGCAGGAGGGAGTTGAGCAATGGTGGGGGCTTACTCAGTTTGCCCCCCATCCCATATGACCAGTAACTGAGACCAGGTCAAAAAGGGCAGATCTTCTTGAAATGTGCCACCCCACCTTGCAATGAAAATTGTATTTTTGAATACCCCTGTGTTATATATGTGATTGTGTGCATGTATAGATGCATGCACATAGAAAACAATCTTATGCACAGAAACCTAGCACTCAGCTACCTTCCCTCTGTGTGTGTGTGTGTGTGTGTGTGTGTGTGTGTGTGTGTGTGTGTGTGTGTTGGGCCGAATCCTGCCTCCTATTTTTGGGAACTTTCTCTCTCCCTGCAAAGGAGGCATTGTTTACTTTCTGTCTCTTTCACAGGGAGGGGACAGGATTTCCACATACATTTTTTTTTAAGTATAGCTGGTTGCTGAGGGGCCGTCTTCTAATTTTTTAGTTGTTTTTTTTAAAAAACAACAACAACAACAACCCCTTCCCTCAGCATTGGGAGGAGCCTCACAGTCCTTAGTGAAGGCCTAGTGGAGACCATGTGACCTCTCCCTCTCCAATAAGCATTCAAAAGAACTCCTGGGCTCCTGAAAATGCCGTCGGTGTTTTAAAAATAAAATAAAATGAAAGAAGATCCCTCAATAACTGGCTATATTTAAAAAGGTATGTGGAAACCCTGTCACCTTCCCCAACAAGAAAATTCTATGATATTCTCCTCTCTCCCAGCCTCTTTTGCCTGGATTTTTGTTTCCCACTCCCATGAAATACCAAAAACAGAATGGTTGAAATTTTACACACACACACATACATACATACATATATATATATATATATGGACGTTTAACATAATATTGTAATTTGATGTCCTGGAAGGGACTTGTGTAGTCTCCACTGACAGCCACAAGGGGGATGCTCTAGAACCTCCAGGGGGCACCAAGGGGTTGTGCAGATTTTAACCCTCCTCTAGAGGGCAGAAATGAAGGAAGCTCCTGAGGCCTTAAGTTCAGCCAGCCCTTATTACCTCACAGCCTATGTGACTTTTAGCCACCCTACTCACAGTTGCATGAGCTGAGGAGACCTTTTGGAGGGAAGATTGCTTTAAAAAGCTGGATCAGGCACATGTAAATTGCATCTCCCAGTTCTGTTGGAGATTTGCAAGTTCTGACAGGCCAGCCAGTTGCTTCCCATTAATCAGAAAACCAAGTGTTGTGTATGAGGAATTTCATGGCAAGCCTAGTTTAGGTAATAAATCTAAGTACACCCCATTAAGATGCAATTCATAGGAAGCTTAGAGTCAAAGGAGTCAAGGTGCCATTCCCAAAATTAGCAGTGCCACAAATGGCAACAAATAACAGTCACATGGGGCTTATCCATCAGGACCCTGGCAGAGAAGGTAAGAGGCTTTCCCCCTTTTCTGTCCAGTTGGGTGTCCCTCACCAGCTGTGTGCTTTGGAAGGCAATCTCCAATTTGTGCCAATGGAAGCCTTTCTTCCAATGAACATAGCAGGTGGAAGTAGTCTAATCTGGATTGTGACTGCAGCAGGGAGCAAAGGGGTAAATCCTTTCCGCCCTCAGTCCCAGTGTGAACTTGGGCAGCTGCACCTGCTATTTATTTTTTAAAAGCCATTCAGACAATTGTTAATTGCGTTAACGATATTTCAACTAGTTTGGCTCTTAGTTTGTACGTCTTACTTGCAACATGATATGGGTGTGAGTCTTAGGCCATTTCCAAACCTAAGAGTTATCCCAGGAAAATAGAGGGATCATTCCTGCCTGCTCCTGGGGTCCCTCATGCGTCATTTGGATGCACAGCAGTGATCCAGGGATGATCCTGGGGGAAAAGGCAGGTGTAGAAATGGCCTTAGGCACTTGCACTTTCTCTCATAGTGCCTAAAATGTGAAGTATGGAGAGCCAGGAGCTAGTCAGGTAAATATGTACACGAGTAGACCCTGCTCATGTGTTTCATCCATTTGCTTTCTCCTGCAATTCTCTGTGAACTGGAGCAATATAACTTTGTTTCATATATCTAATATAAATTGTGATTTAATAATCTAAAACTGCCTAATGACATGAAGATCAGAATTATTTCATCAATATTTGTAGGAAGGTAATTTATGCTAACATTTTACTTTCATTATTACATATTGGAAAATATATTTGGAATGCAGAAGTGCCAGGTTGTGTTTCACTATGGAATTTACTGTGAAATAGGTAGTTGCTAGGCACCTGTCCAAAAGATGTCAAGGGGGAAATTCACAGATGGCGTATCATTTGGTTTTTCAAAAGATGTATTAGCCTTCAGATTGCCTTTTACCATGGGTCAGTTCATTTCACTGTTAATCCAGCCATGGTTTCTTTTATGAAAGTTTCAGGTTTTTTCTGATAATAAAATGGTATATACAGTTGTCATATACTACTATTCCAAGGCCATGTTCATGAGTTCTATATTATTTTGAATCACTTGTAAGAAAACAAAGGTAGAAAGATATACATTGGCTGCGTTCGGACAACATAATAGTCAATGGTGGGTTAATAGTCAACTCCAGAGTTGATTACCAAGGGGGTACTCCCCACACAATATGTTTATAATCAACCGTGGAGTGGATTAACCCCAGCATCAAGTTGACTAGTAGTTAGCTGTGTGTCTGATTAACACATCCCCCACCATCTATCCAAACCAGTCCTCCTTATTATTATTATTATTATTATTTATTTATTTATTTATATAGTACCATCAATGTACATGGTGCTGTACAGAGAAAAACAGTAAATCGCAAGACCCTGCCACATAGGCTTACATTCTAATAAAATCATAATAAAACAATAAGGAGGGGAAGAGAATGCAAACAGGCACAGGGTAGGGTAAACAGGCACTGGGTAGGGTAACTGCTGGTATCCCATCAGCCATGCAAGTTCTGCCAGCCAGACTAGAGCAAGTTCTGCTGGAAGACTGTAGGCAGCTGAAATAGTTAACTCAATGGAGAGAAATAGTCCATGGAGCCTGACAGACAACACACTAACCAACAGTTGTGCGACTAGTCAACTCTGCAGAATGTTGTTTTCCTCCGTTGGTTATTTTGATAAAATAGTCAACCGTGGGGTGGTTTTTGCCCAACAGACAACACAATAACCAGTGATTGGCCATTCAGCTAATGATTAACTACTTAAACTACCATTGGTTATTGTGTTTTCAAAATACAGCCATTGTGCCTTGAATATAGTGATTTATAGATATAATTACTGCTACTACAGTAAAATTATAATACTATATAGTAGCACTGCTGCTGCTAACACAGTGTCATAATCAGTATACATGGTACCTTACAGAGTAATTTTGGCAAAGAAAATTAGATGGGAGCCTACCCCAAGGAGTTTTCAACATACAATAGACAATGGGGGAAATGACAGAGGATGGAAGGATGGGTGAGATAAGGACTGAAAGAGATAAATGTGGGCAAATAGACTTAAAATTACTTAAAGCTTGGGAATGAGAAATAAGGGATTAGTTGGAATTTATATGATGTATATTTGCTCCTAAAAACTTAATGTGCATCATACACCATATATATATATATATATATATATATATATATATATATTCTTGCAATTTGAGAAAAACTTAACTGTATTTGAATGGCCTCCTCTGGAATCTGCATCTTAACTTCTGTGTGAACAGACCTCCTCATTCATTTCATTGTCTTGGTTCCCATGCATGGGATAATTGGGTTGGTGCTCAGTAATGATGGGGCAGGTGATTTTTAGAATGAACAGAGCTGCTAGCTATTATTATTTTCTTGTTCATAAAGTCCTTTTAAGATTGCTATTCAATATCATAATGTAGTGATTGATCATTTCTTTAACTATATCTCCGACATCTGAGGTTGCTTTTCCAAATTTCCACCTGCTCCAAAATGGCAGAATTTGTTGTAACATGTGTATGGTTAAATTACATGCATATCATCTAGTGCTGTGCCAAAATCTATCCTCCAATTTCCTGAATGATTTCTTCCCTAACAAAACAGGCATCTACAGTGTTTGTCTGTTTCATTCTCTTGGTGATTCAGTATTCCTTTTAAATTAATTTTCGTTGTTGTTGTTGTTGTTGTTGTTGTTGTTTTAGCATACTCTGTTGTTGTCACATGGCCGAGGGTGCCACATCTTATTTCTTTCTATTACACATCTCTCCATCGGTCTACAGTGTCCCTTTCTGCCCATGTTTACTAATCTGAAAGAGCCCTATAGGAATAATTACCCTAAGAAATCTTTTCCCCTGGCCTTTAATTGGCCTTTAATTCCCCTGGCATGGGGAGCTGGTACACACAGCTGGAGTGATGGTTTTACAACGGAAGACAAGACACTCACATAGATGTGTGCATGTGTGCGTGCACGTACACACATACGCACATCTTGTAACTAAAGTATGCCCAAGAACTCTGTACTCTTCCTGTGTGGTGTACTTCCTGTGAGAATTTCACCAACATTTTCTTCTCCTTTGAAAATGTGTTCAAAAGTAACTTATTTTTTATTAAATTGTATGAGAATGGTCAAAAATGCAGAAAATAATTTTACAAAGTACTAATCCCAATTAAAAAAAAAACACTTCAGAGAGCAATCCTATGCCCCCTAGACCGTGTCTGTGGGACATTGAATATTTTAGTTTCCTGGGTCTGAGCCAGTGCAGAAAGAACAATATTAACTGCCACTACGAGTTCACAAACCTGAGTTTGTAGGGGGTGAAAGTTTCTCCAGGCATTCCCAGCCTCCTTTCCTCTGCCTCCCCAAAGCCTCTGTTAGATGGGCAAAATCCCCACCCCCACCCCGGTCTAGCTAAAATGTAGAGTGAGAGGTGCTTTGTGCCTCCTGCTCTGAATTGGATACTCATAAGCTTCTGCATTTGGAGGCTTAGAGGTATCCAGGGTGTATGGCATAGGATTGCATCCTTAGTCAGCCTTTTTATGCAATTGCCATTTTCATAGTTTTGACTTTATCCAACTCATATTTCTTCTTATTTTTTGAATTACCAAATTTCTATATCAATCAATACAATCTTAGAATACCAGCATATTTACAATTCATTTCATATGTCAAATGTCTGCAACCTAGTGATCTCACAGCCCAACATTTTATTCACTTCTTTCTCTGATAGTAGTTATTCAGTTATTTCAAAACCCATTGAAGCTATGGATCTATGTTTCTCCATTGCTAAGGACTATTGTTATAAGTTGCTCCTAGAGGTGCTGGTTATTATCTCCAAAGTACATCAGAAGCAAAATTAGCTTTCTTCTATGCCAGTCAATCATCCATATCAACAATATTCAAAGGGCTGTTTCAAATGTTATGGCTATGAGGAGGCCTCTGAAAATTGCTTCCCCTTGATGGTGTTCCATGCAACATTTCAACATTTTGAAAGATGCTATGGTTCAACTGAATGTCAAGGAAACACATACAGGACCCAATGGTCCAGATGTGGAGAGAGTGGATAGTATCCAAAATTGTTGCAGTGCTAGTTATAATGACCATTGCATGAGCATAAACTAATGTTAGCACAATGTCATCATCAGTGCTTGCAAGTGCAAAGGGAAAAAATTGAGGTTTCGCCACCAAAATTTGGCAACAAATTGCTGCAAATGCTAATCATGTTACGCGAGCCTTGGTTTACACTAGAGCAATATCTGGTGCTAGGACTGCACCATCATTGGATACTATCCAGTTTCCACACAATTTGTGTTAGTTCCTTTTTTTAAAAGTACATCAGCTAGCCCGTGGTGATTAGCTTAATGGCCACCTCCTCAAGGCACTTAGATTATGGCCACCAGGTTGTTTTAACCAGGCCTATATTCGCTCTGATTTTGCCTGGGATACCACTGGCCATTATAGCTAGGAAAGATGGTTAGACTGAGCCATCTCGTAATGGATGGCATTCTCATCTTGGGAAATGTTATTATTCTTTTTTCCATCTGTATCTTGGATCGAAACAACCATATTATATGTAAATGTCACCCGTAATTCCAGACCTAATTATTGATAGATGTAAGCTAATGTGAGTAAATTTTCTGTCTCTGCATTTACCTAATGTTTTCTTATTTCATTTATTTCTAGGGCAATATATCATTCTCATGTTCAGAGTCCCCAATTATTCCTGTCACCTTTTTGAACCCCAACAGCTATCTAGCCTTACCTGGTACATCAGGGCAAGATGATGTCTCCATTAGTTTTCAGTTTCGTACCTGGAACAATGAGGGGCTCTTGCTATCAAGTAAACTATACCAAACTTCAGGTGGCCTCCTTATGTATCTGAGCGATGGGAAAGTTAAATTGAGCTTCTATAAACCAGGAAAGGCGCAGAGTGACATCACTGCAGGTAACAGAAAACAGAAAAAATAATATTTGTGGCATAAACACGTTGATTAAAATCTGCAGTAAGGTTATGATGAAACACTTTTGTGTTTTGTTTGTTTTATTTATGTTATAATGTTTAAATTACACCAAAGTAGTCCAATATATTTGACTTCAATATGTGCTGTTGTTATTGTTTACATATCTTCATATATAGCTCAGTACTTTTGGATAAAGGAGATTATATCATACAGTGGACACTGTTGTAGTGTTCACTGTACTATATGAAATACTTATTATACACTTCTTGTGAACTTCAAAATCTTTGGTTGTTCTCTGCTGGAGACGGAATGCTTGGTTTCATGGCTAGTATTCAGGCATTCAGACTGCACATTCCATGACTATGTGTACAGCTCTGCCCTTCTCTTTACACACATTTATTAAATGCCTGAATAGAGTACCACACGTACAGCTGTACACTTGGGAAGGATCTACACTACTCCTTTACAATGGTTTTGACAACTGTTTGGGCCCAGGACACAATACATATACTGTTTTCAAACTGCTTTCAAAGTGTTATGCCCTGCTTGGTGTAGATCTGGCCATGGACATAATTGTCCATATGATTGGTAATTATTGGTGGCAGAGTTCCCAGTTGCATAGAGCCCTCTCCTCATATACTGTAGCTGTAGGGACAGAGGCTACATTCAGAATGCTCATGGGAGCAGGGGTGAAGCGTTCATTAACATAGTGTTCATCGATGTGGTCTGGATACCTGAATGAGACTCATAGGGCATGTCTACACCTCCCGGCATTATGTGAGGGAGGGGGGGAAAGATCTTGCGATATTCTGCTTGCGAGATCCTCCCCTTTGGATAGACACGTGCGCGACATCCTGGGAGGATGAGGGATGTTGTGCTCACCATTATTTTTTTTACTGAAGATGAGTGTATGTGCTCTCCAACACAAAAGTATGTTTTTAAAAAAACAAAACCACCACCCAATTCTGCTTCCCCTCCCCCTCCTGATGGGCACAGAGTGCCTGAAGAGTCCGTGCCAGTTCCCGCCTCCTTGTGTTAATTCACAAGGAGGCGGGATGAAGCTGGGATAGCAGCCCACACCTCCTGTGGACTCGGGATGATCTTGAGACTGTGTGAAATAGCAGGCTAAAAGCCGTCCCAGCTATCCCGGGGAAATGGAGAGTTCATCCCTCCCTGCCTCCGGGATGCACAGGGATGATCCCAGGACTATCCCCGAGATAAGGCATAGTGTAGACATGCCCATGTAGTCATAAGAAGAGCTCTGGAGCAGACCAAATACCTAGCTAGTGAATATTCTGTTCCCAAGAGTGGCCAACCAGATGCCTCTGGGAAGCCTCCAAGCAGGACATGGGCACAACAGCACCCACCCACTCATGTTCCCCAGCAGTGGTACTGAGGCATATTGCCTCTGTTACTGGTGATAATACTGAAATCCAGGATTTTGTCTCCAAGAATGGACAACCAGAAGGTACTGGAACATAGGAACATAAAAAGGTCCCTTATACTGAGTCAGGCCAGCTCCCCAGGGTTTCAAGCAGGATTTTTGCCACTCTTAGCTAGAGATGCTATGGACTGAACCTTAGGCCTTCCACATGCAAATTATGTTCTCTGCCACTGAGCCAGAGTTCCTGAATATCTGAATAGAGATCTGGACTTCTGACCTTATTCAGCAAGACCAGCATGGGACTCCCAATGTTAAAAATGTCAATGAGGTTAGTGGTCACGCACAAAACATTTTTTTTTTTTTGAGGCCAGAAGTCACCAATGCAAGCATTCTAAGCACAGCTCTAATGCCTTGTATTAAACTAGTGTATTCCTAGGATGCATAAATAAAACATCTGTGCCCTGCATGATAAAAGTCCCGATTTTCAATAAGTTTCCACATGCCAACAATTACTTACAGGTCTCTATAATGAATGGTAACAGAAGTATAGAATCTGAAATAATTGACTGGTTGCCAGCAGCTATCGAATATCATGTTGATGATTTACATAAAGCGTTCATCCTAGAAGGGAGGCTTTGACATTGATTTTAGTAGCAGCAGGATCAGCTACAATGTATGCTAACCAACTCAAATAAATAATGCAGAGAGTATGCCAATTTATGACTAACAGGCTTCCCTGGGCTCACCATCTGAAAATGTTAATTCCATGGTAAGAGTGTCACTGATGTGCAGTTTACTGTGATGTATCTGACTTCCTCCAGAGCCATTTAAATCACAGCACAATTACATGCATGTTAATGACACGATCTTAGTTCAGTGCCTCTTTTAACAGGCTTCCGGAATGAGCTGTCATTTCTAACGGGCTTCCTGACATGTTTTTTTCTGTCAAACTACTAAACTACAAACACAAATCAAAATCTGTAAAATGTTCTCCAACAACTTGAAACTCCTCAAAAGGAAAATCAAAGTGCTGTGTTAAAGCAGAATTTATGTTATCGTATAATGTGGCTAAGGCAGAAATCCTGTGTGGTTGCAAATGTAAGTGTAGATTTGCTTATGCAACTGCAGAATGTTAAATCTTTCAATGAGACTCCTGCTTTCCTCAGCAGAAAATTATCTAACGAAACCATACCATCAACTTCCTCCCGCTCTGTATATTTGAAGTGTTTATTGTACCTACATTCATGGGAGTGAATCAAGTCTGCAACTGGAGATTGAGTAATTAAATTATGGATGGTTGGACAGGTTTGCTCCCCTACAGGCAAAGACTTATGACCTGGCTTTCACACATACAATAAGTGATAATTAAATTAGAGCATATTACTTGGAGCAAAGCTCTGAGACTTCATTACTAAAGATTCATAAAGATTTCTTTGTCCACATTAGAACCGAGAAAAATGGCTTGTATTAATTCATGAGTGATTAACTTACAAGAAAGCAAGACTTACTGCTGCAGAAGGGTCTGTATGTACTAATTTCCCCTATGCAGCCCATTTTTTTTATTATTTTGCCACTTAGTCATCAAATTTTTACAAAGCTTGAGGTTTGAAAGCAAGAAATTAGACAAGTTTAATTTACCCTAAATGATGGCTCTGTAAATATAAGAATGCCAAAAGTTGGAGTTGTTCTTATCTTGATTCTTCATTAACTCTGAAGTTTCACTAAAGTCAAGAGAGTGGAGACGCCAATGCAGGCTTTTGAGGAGGCTGGGGGTTCCAGAGACAATTTTTAAATGTACGTTAAATACCTTTTTATTTACAGAAACATTTGGCTCCTGCCTTGTTGGTTTTGGTGCTTTTAGATTAGAATATTATTGTTATATTTTAATTGCTTTATTGTGATAGTATGATTTTATGGGTGTTTTATTCTGCTAAAGAGGCCAGAACACCAAAAAGAATAGCCTAATCCTTAAAGCTTCATAGCTGAAAAAAGGGAATTGACTTACCTCCTGTTGAATGAGACCAAGCAAAGAAATTCCAGTGGATTTATTAATGACATTGTCATTAGCAATCATGAGCCTATATTTGGCACCACTGATCTCTCTCTATATATATCCATTAAATGAATATGTATTTATTATTGTTATAAAATTGACACAGTACTCCTGATATTCTGTAAATTATTTTACATATTTATGGCATTTTTGGTCTGTTTAAATAATATATTATTAATTCTGATTATAGTTGTCAGCGAGTTGTAATTGTCACTAATTTCACATGCACATTATATACATGTGATTATTTCAGTGGTTGTCTGTTTCACTAATGGACTTGCACATTAAGATATAATTAAATTGTGCTCTCTGGGTTGTCTGGCATGTTGTTTCAAACAGTATTTCAGTCATTTCTTCTTCTCCTTTATGTACGTTCCTATATGCACTCAGAAGTAAACCCTAATATGTTCAATGGGACTTACTCTGAGGTAAATGTGCCTAGGATTGTACTGTGAATTTTTAAAAAGATTATTAAACTATTGCATAAAATAATACCCCATTTATTGTTAGTTTTCATGTTATTCGTTTCCATAGTTACACAAACATATTTGTATAAATACTTTTACTACAAAATTTTCTATGCATCCTTGTCTTTTCTGTTTGCCCATTTATGGTGATACAACTCATTATTGTTCCAATGACCATATGCTTTTATTTGAAGGGAAACAAATGTATACATTTGATATTTCAATGTAACATGGTGGAAATATAGAAGTGGCGAAGGAAGGAGAAAGGATCAAACAGTATGTCTTAAAGAACTGGAAGCAAGTGACTTTGACATGCTCCTCTCTTCCCATTTTTGTACTTAAATATAGATATGATAGTAATGTAACTGTCATAATATAATTTAACTTTTATGTAATGGAGCAATTTTATTACATTAAAATATGACTATGGTCCAATTAATGTGCTTTAGCTACAGCAGTGGACACTACGGTCCTATTGGAGCTATGGCTCAATCCTATATTTGGCAAGTGAAGCAGGAATATTTCATTTCACCCCCTAGTCATGAAAATGTCTTCTGTAGGCACAAACGTGTTCTGGGTCTGTGCTTATGCTATGTTTTTTAGCCACGAAATGGACCTTGAGATATCATACTGTGCAACTATTGGTGTCCTTAACCCAACTACCTCCCAAATAATGAAGCAAAAGATCCATTGCATGAAATTGTATTTCATAGCCAAGGGCAAACAGCTGCAGTGGGCTCAAAATGGTGCTTTGTACCACTATATCATTGCTATGTATAACTTTGCAAAGGCACCCATAGAATGGGTTGGTAATTGTTGTTTTTGTTGTTGATATATACATAGCACCATCACTGTGTGCATGACACCGCACTTTATCACGTACAAGAGCTCAGGCCCCTGACTGCCCTGAAGTGGGCAATCTAAAATGTCATTTTATTTCCCCTGTTCTTGCTATTTTGTATTCTCTTATACACAGCACTTCTTTTCATCTTTTTGATAAAAGCATTATTTGTTCAGACAATTCCGTAAGTAATTTAAAACTTGTACATTTAAGGTTGCCTTGTTTGCTTCTGAGTGTTTGTTGTGTGTTTTTTGATCCTTGTGAAACTTTGATATATATGCCATTCAACATACCCACTAAAGAAAATCAAAGGAATATGGCTAATAGGCTGTGCTTGTTAGATATGACTCCCACACTGGATAATTTAAATGATACATAATGGTCTAAATCTGACATTATTGAGCAACAGGACCTTCTACTCATACAATAGGAGTTTCCCTTCCCCTCCTTCCCTCTGTGGACCCCCAAAACTGGGGAGGGGCACAGGATCTATAAGGGGGGGGGGAGTTCACTCTGCCTGCACTTTCAATTCCATCAGTGGAAAGACACCGTCAAATTCAACTCGCTATATACTTGAGGACTATATGATGCATACTTGTTTGAATCCAGCTTCTCTGTAGACTAGGGCCATAGCTAGACCTAAGGTTTATCCCTGGATCATCCAGGGGTCAAACCTGTTCATCTAGGTGACACACAGGGGATCCAGTGCTCAGGCAGGGGTGAACCCTGGATGATCCCAGGATAAACCTTAGGTCTATCTGTGGCCCATGTGACAACTGCACAACATAATGTGTGTTACTTTCCTCCAGGCTTCATTCATTAAGGGGCAATCCATTCATGAAGAATGCAACAAGAGAAATTGCACGAATACACTCATTTACTATGCAAGTTGAGCTGACACATTTAGTTCCAGATGTTAATTCAGTGCCATGTCTGGTGAATTGTTTCACACCTTTATCCATTGTATTAGGTTTGCTAACTTGGTTAGTCCTCTGGTATTCAAAATATTTCACACATACACATGCAGATTTGAATATATTTTTCATGGGGCTTTTGCAGAAGCACACTGTAAATTGCATCCACCCTTAGAAACATTTCCCTATGATAATTTGTAAACTGCGCATATATATATATATATATCATGCTTTGCTATTCAAGAAGAAAGGAAAAGTGAAAACTCTAAAATGTACAGAAAAGAGTGGGAGACATGCAGGAGGTGGATGACATCATTACAAGGACCCGCAAACTTTCATCAGTGGCCAGTAACAAGCGTGCTATAAAATGCTTGTCCAATGGCGCTCAAAGAAAGAAAGGATTGACAGAAGCTGAAATTAAATGCCATCTAGTAATTCCTCTCATTTTCTCAATAGTGATAAAGTTTATGAAATGTGTATCATACAGTGATTTTACACTAATCCATGTCATTGTTTATGATGTTCCTTGATTTTTTTCTTCTTTTTCTAGGTGCTGGATTACACAATGGACAATGGCATTCTGTTTCTTTGTCAGTTAAAAGGAATCGTGTGAGTTTAGTAGTAGATAACGATGCAAGCTCTTCCTCTCATGCATCAATACCTATACAGATTTTTTCAGGAGACACTTACTACTTTGGAGGTGAGATATCTTTTTCATTCTAGCCAAGGCTTGCTTCTGGTGGTCTAAAGTCTGAAACTTCATTAATGACATTTGGTTTCAGAAGTTTGGTCTGAGCATCATGATGAGTAACATTTGTTAAATAAATTCAGTTCAATTTCATTTCTAGTGCAAGCCATTAGTGTTTTCTGAAATTGCTGATCACAACCTGAGTATGAATGTTGAGCTGTTTAAATATCACAGATTTACCATAAACTACCTTAGGAGTATAGTTATAACTCATGTTGAGGCATTTGTTGATCCTCAGATTCACTTTCCAAAGTTCTTCTTGGTTGTGTGTGCGTATATGTGAAGGAACAGAACTGCCCTCTATTTTTGTATTTTGCTCCTTTTTAGGATATTATGGAGTTGACTCTTGTTTGTCTCTATGTGTAGTTAGTTTTGGACAAAAGGTTAATAGTTTAGAGATCAAAAGTTTAGTTAGAATGTAAATGTCAGGAAGTTGTTCACAGAGGAGTAGAGATTATAAAGTTCAACAAAAGATCAGAGGAAGAAAGAGGGAATAGAAACAGTTTGCAGAAATGAAGAAGAAACTAGCCTCCTGATTGGCTGGAGTTGGGGAGAAAGAAAATCCTAAATTTAAGAGATAAAGCCTATAGCAAAAAGGCAGAGGGGCAGAAAAGGAGAGGAAATAAGAAAAAGAGAAGGAAGGAAGGAAGGAAGGAAGGAAGGAAGGAAAGAAAGAAAGAAAGAAAGAAAGAAAGAAAGAAAGAAAGAAAGAAAAAGAAAATGAGATTTACCGGATGTGGAGAACTGATTGAGAGAACTGGTCAAGCTATTGTTTGGATAATATACCTGAATAAAATATGGACACAGTCCAGTTAGGTTAGCTTGATGTGTTTATTCCTGATCGTTTTATTATCCTGTTGCTCATATTATTATGTGGGATGGGGTTGTATGTGTTAGTTTGAGTTCATTCAAAATGTTTTCCTTTTGACACTTTAATAAAGTTCAAACCTTGCTATTTGAAACTTTGTGGTGTCTTTTGGTGGGGGGAGTTGTCTGCCCTATATCTAATAGCCAGGCCCAACTCTACTTAGAATAGATACCTGAGAACCAGAAAGTTTCAAGGCCTGTTTGGTGGAGGCAGCCAGAAGGGTAGAGGAAAGGTTTCCACTGGTGAAAGTGGAAAAGGCTACAGGAAGAGATGGGGAAAATATTTTGCCTCTAGTCATGAACAGGTTGTTGCTGGTCCAACATGACAGGGGAAATATAATTTATTTCAGAGTATGTAATACATATGATTTGATCCCTGATTTATTTAGGGGTGGGCAACCTGAGGTCCTCAGTCTAGTTTTAAAAGTGCTCTGCAAGTGATCTCTGACATGAGCAAATGGTCCTTGAGGGAATGGAAGGTGAAATAACAAGATGAGACAAGCAGTTTGGATTTAAATAGGGCCACATTTATTTATAATTCTGTGAAGGAAGATGGAGGCCTAGGTGGGCATCCTATCTTTGCCAACGTCTTGGCCATAACTGGGATCAGGCGAGCCATTTGTATCCTGACAGGTGACGTGTGTATGTTGCCACCCATTAGGATTCCTCTTTTGGGGTAGATAGGCCTTCTGATTGTCAAAACCCACCCACCCCCCATGTTGCAAAACTCTGAGTGAGCGAGTAAGCTTGGCCTCAGAGGAAACTCTTATCCCATCATCTGGTGCTGCAAGACTCCCAGTGAAGGCCTCAGGTGTCACCAATCACCACAAGGGTGCCTAAGAATGCTCACCAACCCTATCCTTGCTCCCGATGCCCACACACCTGCCCCAATTAAATGTGACCAAATTCAACCAATTAGCCTACTTAATTCTCCCCTGTTGTCTTACAATGTGAAGAATGTGGAAAAAACCCCAATCGCAAATTGATCGGGAGCAAAAAAAAATCCTACCTGGCCACCAGCTAGCCCGCACTGTCTACAGGGAGGGAGGGAGGAAGGGAGCCACGATTCAGAGAGGTAGCAGGGTAGGGCAGCAGTCTATAAATAAGGAGCTACCGGCCCCTCCCTCACATGAGTGGCACCACCGGAGACCACCAATGGATGGTCTCCACGCATCCCATTCTCCTCCACCCGCAATTGCCTCACCATGCACAGGCGAGCCGGGCGTGGTTGTAAGGCCTTTCTAGCAGCATCCTGCTGGATGAGGAGGTAAAGGGGGAGAAGGGAGCATCAGAGAGTATAAGAGAGAAGTGGTGGCAGAAAGAGAGAAGATGTGGCCATAGCCACTTTTGGCTCTTGCTCTGCTCACCAGTGACTTCAGTTCCACCCATTGCTGGCATGCAGCCTTTGACAGATCACCCCAAGGCACTCAACAGAAAAAGGGTTCCCATGTTAAAGGCTCTCAGGTACTTGGGATGCTTGAGATCCTGAAGAGCGATGTATTGAGTTGACAGTACTCAGCTAAGTAGATCAATGCTTGTTGGATTAGACATGGCACCAGAACAGGAATGGTATATGTGGCATTACCCTGGACACAATAGAGTGTGGTATTCAGGCAACAACCCCCACGGCAGGACACACCACTTCTGTTGTCATGATGCCACCATCCTGATAGCCTAAATGTCAGCACAGATTCTAAAGTGTGATGTGCCTTCCTCAAGTCATATCTGATGCCCTCAAAGTCCTCTCACTCATTCACAACAGCAAAAATGTAGCACCCTGATTGTTGGCACTAAGCCTGTAGGTGCCAAAAGCTATTTTATAGCATTATCACATCCCACAGGCTACCCATAGTGGCCAACCTTCTCTGATGTCATAGCAGTGTTTGACAAGCAGAAGTGTGGTGACTTCTCTGACTCCCATTGGCTTAGTTGTGATGTCACCCTAGAGAAGGATACTAATAACAATGTCTTTGTCAGCAAATTTATGCCAGGAACATGGAAATGAAGTAATTGGGTAAGCGCAGTCTCCTTGATGAAAAGCCTCTGTGATCTAATCTAATGGCTCTGTCATCTAATTTGGATGCAATTTATTATGAATAAGGCTTAATCAAATCCACAAACTAACCCTCAGATTCTCTCCCCACCCACACATTCTTTTAGCCAAATCAACCTTCTAAAATAGTTTCTGCTGCCGCCACCACCGCCACCAGTAATCCATGCACAGAATATAACTTTAACTTTAGACCTCTTAAGGCTTTCAAAAGAAAGGGAGCAGCAAGGCCACATCTGCAAGCCCTTCACCAAATGTCCTCATCCCCTGTGGAAGGTACCTTCAGACTATGCAAAATCTGAATGATGGTTTTAGGCACATTCGATTCAACATGCCTAGAAAGCTCCACATAATTGTGAACTTCCCATTATCTGGTCTAAAGCTCCCCTTGTGGGGATGGGGAAATTGAAAGTGGGGCTATTGTGCATAACCTTCTCCCACCCACCCCCACTCCATGTTTATTTTGAACGTATGAACTGGCTTTTGTCTTGTTATGGGCCTATTGCTACTTTTTCCAGAGTTTGATCTATTGGAGTGATAGGGAACTGTTTTCCAAATGAAATCAGAGGGTGGGAAAATGCCCCTGGCATCATTTGGTCCCCAGCTGATGCACTGGGAGGAAGAGCAGCTTGGGGAGTGGACCCAGAGAGAGAGAGAGCCCCAAGACTCTGCAGGCCAGATGGGGAAATCTCAACGTGCTCAATTAGGCCCACAGGCCAGATGTTACTGAGTCCTGACCTATTGTTTAAGTTTGTAAAAAAGAAAATATGGAGTAAGCAATTTTGTTTTCTTTTAATTTAGGAAACAGAATACTAATAAAGTATGTGGTATGCCCCCACCACAAAAGAGATGTAATCAATATTTAAATTGTTCAGCTTTTTGAGGCCAAACAGTATAGTCAAGATGAGGAACAGAAAGATGATATAGCAATCAGGTCTTGCATTTTAGAAAAGTATTAAGGCAAGGAAAGATGAATGAACAATGAGAAAGCAAATACGCCAAATTCCATAATTCATACAGAATGATTTATTTCACTATAATATATATGATTATAGCACACTGCCCAGAAATCTGCCCATCAGTTCTGTTAATAATAGTATGAATGATTTATTCTTTATCAAAAGAATCATATAGGGCAGGGGGTTTTTTGTTTTGTTTTTAAAGGCAGGTGTGTGAGTGTATAGAAAGCTAATAAGATTTCTCTATTTTCTTTTTGCTCTAGAAAACAATTTACCTTTTTAAAAAGTGAAGTTTGAAACATTAGTAAACTCTACTTTTCCACTACATTGACCATTTTTAAATGACAGTAATTTTAAATGAACATAAACCACCTAGAGATATTTTTGGATATTGACGGCAGTATATAAATCTGTTGAATGAATAAATAAATAAATATGCATTAAGCAATGTTTCTTGTTACAAGCTAATTCCCTTCCTGCTTAACAATTACTTAGAGTCCAAAGTGTGCTAGATACTGGACCTATCAAAGAGGCAGCAGAGTTCTTGATCAGATGTCTGTTGTTGTTGTTTTTATAATAATAATATACATAATTGGGTACCAGTAAATTTGCATAACTGCAATAGGTCAGGGAATGGCTTGCAACAATGTCATTAGTTGCATCCTTGTGAGGCCAGTGAAACAGAGCTCCCTTACTATCCTGTACCCCTATTTAAATATATTGTTATTGTTATTATTATTTTGTGTGTGTTGCTTTCTACCACAAAAAGCATTTTCGAAGTGACTTACACAAGCAGATACAGAAATCCAGAATTAATATAATAGACACCCCACAAAAACCATATAAGCCATAACATAATAATACAAATAAAAAATAAACACCATAAAATTAAAATAATGCAATACAAAAAAGTGTTCAATAATATAAACTCCTCACCATCTTGTAAACAACCATGAGCAAGGAATGACATACAATTTATAGTTCTTTCTGGTTTTGTACAATTTATGTGTAATCTATTTTTATTTCTCTTCACCTTTTGTAGGCTTCTGCTTGGAAGGGGTTTCATTAGTTCAGTTATAAATGGGTTTCATTATGAATGTGTGCTTAAGTTATTGCTTGCTAATATTATGAGACAACAAGTCCTTTGACTAATATGACCCAGGAGGCAATACTATTTGATTAAAATCAAAGTAGTGTCTTAGTGCATCAATCCTAAAGCAGCATTGCCCTATGAGAACAAATATCAAGGGGAGGGAAGATAAAGCAGTGGGCATCATTTGTCATGTTCCATAACCTATTAGCATTTATAGTTCAAGCTGATGACTACTCCAAGGACTTTTGCCAGTGGAAGAGGTATTACAGAGAAAATGAAAACTTACCAATTTGCATGTGCTGTTTGCTATGATCTAATTGCTAATGTCTTTTGCTTTCTGCTAGCATTGTATGGGCATCATATTAACCTGATTTATTTCTATTATGGATCTTTTTGATATTTTGATAATGTTCAAATATTACTCCCTCTGTCTATTTAAACATAATAAAGAAATACATTATTATTGTTATTATTATTATTATTATATTAAAAATTCAGTTGTATTATAGATTCTACTTTGCAAAAGACAAACGCCGTGCTATTCTGATCTCTCCGCAAGTTCTGAATTACCTGGGTTCTGAATTACCCTTTGCCCAGTGACCATGCAACACCTCCCTTCACTGCAACACATAGTCAGAGCATCTCCCTGCCAGAAGAGGCATGCCCATGATGTTCCAGTACTGGGTACTCTAGTCCTATAGGTTTTGTCTGGGAGCTGTTGTCGCTCCCCTAGGCACCACCACCACCACCACCACCAATGAATTCAGCACACTTGCTGGGACATGTGATAGCCCAAAACTCAGTTGTGCTTGGCAAAGGCTGTGGGTTCAGCTCCCAAGTGGAAGGGATGCTCTTTGGACCACACAGTAGTTATGGACTGCGATTTACAAGTCCTGAACTATGCTCAATAAAGGCAGCAGATTAAAACATCTGACATAAGTTTAGGGTTTGCAGCTGGCTCCCTTTGCCTCTCTGAAGGAGCAATATCGCTGTTGGCTGTGGTGTAATTTCCTAAATACAGAATGAGAGTAACACTCAAGATGTTTTAATGACTGCTGCCAATCTACTTTTATACCGCCCTAGGGGCAGTTATTCTGTAACTTTTTGAATCACGACACTTTTTTTTCCAACTAAAGTTTGTTAGTTGTAATTATGTATAAATTTCAGTGGTTAAACATGACAGCCAACATGGCATAAGTGAACATTCCCTTCCTCTCTTCCCTCCTGCACCATCCAAAACCTGCTCTAAAGGATCCCTCAACCTTCCAGAGCAGTTTTTGAGGCTTTATGGGTGGGAACACCCTTGGTGGAATCCATTCCTTTAGAAGGTGTGTGCCCAACATGGAGCTACCCTTGAACAGCATCCGGAACCTACAGTTAGTGCAACATGTGGCAGGTAGGTCACTAACAGTACACAGTATCAGCCCCATATTACACCTGTCTTGAAAGTCCTGCAATTTGGTTGCAATTCAAGATATATGCTTTAACCTGTGAGGGGTGGTCCTGCCTTGAGCAACCACTTGTCTCATTACGAACCTGCCTGGCATTAATATTTTATTTATTTGTTTATTTATTTATTTATTTATTTATTTATTTATTTATTTATTTATTACATTTTTATACCACCCAATAGCCGAAGCTCTCTGTAGGAAAGGCACCTTTGGGGGTTCCATTACCCACAAAGGCCCATTTATCAGACAGGCACTCATGAGAAGATTTACACTTGTGTTGCTCCCAAACTGTGGAATATGCTCCCTCAAGAACTACACTTGGCTGCCACTCTCATGGCCACTAGGGTAGGTGTAAACAGACACATCTTTTTAATCTAGGCATTCAAATAATTTAGTTGTTTTAATGTTCTAAGGTTACATTGTTTTCATATTCTTATTGTTTTATTGTTTTAAATTGCAGTGAATCACCTTGATTACATTTTAGCAAATAAGGTGATCTATAAATAAAAATGAATAATAAAGTGAATACCACCCTGTCTGATTTGTATAAAGCTGAGCAATGAGAGAATTGTCTTTCAATGTTCCTCAAGACATTAAAAGAATACTGTTCATTCTTTTGTGGGGCTTCCAAGGAAATATAAATTAGTTTGCAATCCAATACACACTTACTTGGGAGCAAGTCCTATTGAATTCAATGAATTTTACTTCTGCATGTGTAGGGTTTCACTGTTAATTTTCCCCCCTCCCGCAGTTTATCAAAAATTTTATGTATTGCTTTTCTAGGATGCCCTACCAATGCCAACAGCTCAGAATGTAAAAATCCATTTGGTGGCTTCCTTGGGTGTATGAGATTAATTTCCATTGATAATAAGGAAGTGGATTTAATATCAGTTCAGCAAAACGACATGGGACATTTCAGTGACCTTCAGATAGATTTGTGTGGCATTATAGACAGGTAAGAGGGTCTTTATTTTTTTCCCCATAGAATGGATTGTTTATGAATGCTGTTGACACTACATTTTTCGGGTCTTTTGAAATTACTCTCTCTTCTGGATCTTATTTCTTACACGAGTCGGCCATGTGTAATGTTAGGCTGACAGCTGCTTCTTCCTTCTAATGCACCCAGAGGAAGGAGTGATTTGTAGGACAGACACTGCAGGAGGTGAACACATGCTTTCCTGTTCCCTGAGATCTGCTTTTGCCCTGAAATTGCCCTCCCAATCTGCTCCCCCCACCCCAAGTTTCTTGGTGCTTTGCTTTGTGTTGCTTTCCTGTTTTATCAGTCTAAGGTTTCAGTTAGTAAACCATCATCCAAATCATTTTTAAGTACAAAGCACATGTTAAGAGTCTTGGGAAATTATTGTTTCCTACAGGATGTGGGAGGAAGGGTGTGGAGAGTGATGGAATAAACCAGCCACAGCTGTAATGGTTACAGCATAAAACAGGGAATTTGGTGGGAAACAGGGCGTGGATCCACCCATCTGCCAGCCTGCTTTCTGGCTGAAATCTTCAGCCCAGCCCATGTGCTGGGAGCATAGGGGGAAGCTCAGGTGCCAGAGCTCATGGCAGCACATGTGAGCAAATTTCTCAAGTGAGCTCCTCTTGTTCTCCCATGTGGCAGCTAACCATGGGAAATGGGGAGCCAAATCCCTTTCCCCCTGCAAATTGGATCTTGCCCAATGCCTTCCCCACCACAAAGCTGTGACAGATGAAACAAATCAACAAATAAATCCATAGCTCCATTAACATATATTTATCTATTTATTTATTACATTTCTATACCACTCAATAACTGGAACTCTCTGGGCGGCTCACAAAAATTAATAATTAATCAGCATTAATTAATCAACATTATTCTTGCTTTGGGGAAGGCAAAAACCCTGCTTAGCTGAGCCACTTTTCTGTGCAGGTAAAATTCCTTCCCAGCCCCATTAACTGGCAGATAACATATGTCCCTGGCAAGATGCCCTGAGCAACCTCTTCTGTTTTTGGTAAGGGTGAGTGGAAAAGTCCATTGTAGTAATGCCAGTAGCTTGACTTGAAAGGCTTAGAGCTTCATCCCACCAGCTTTATATTGTGTTGTTGCAGCGAAATCTACGCAAAATACTCAAATGATGCCAACATTATAGTCTGCTTTCACTGCGAATGACTCGGATGACGATGAGTATGTCCTGCTGTGATTGCGGTTCTTCCCCCCACCCCTTCCCTTATAGTGAAATATTTTGGTGCGGGGAAAGTCTGGTTCTTCCGGGCATGCGAAAACACATCACTCAAATTTCAACTTGTGTTTTCATCTACCATTTTCAATGCGCTTTACTATGAGCGTGTTTTCAAGGGGCGGTATTGCTGATGAAGGAGAGGGGTGTGCAAATGCAAATCCTTTCCTCCTCCTGCTTCTGAACTCCCCCGCTCCCTTCTGGCAGGGAAACAGGAGCAGCTAAATCTCCCAATTGAACAAGCAAAACTGTATGTGGGATGAACCTCTTATATAGGTCCAGAGCAGACCAAATGGAGAAAGCCTTTTATGGAGTGTGTGGATGGGCTAGGTATATTTGTTGACTTTGGTTTCCAGGTTGCCCAGTGGTGGAATGGGGGTAGCCAGATGAAAAGATTCAAGTGGATATTAGTAATTCCTTCCAGGTTTGCATTGTTCCATGGTCTTGTCAAGCCTAATAAGCAGTTTGTACTAAGATGATGTTGGTAGATAACTGGTTCACTTATATATTCATTTTTCTTCTACTTGCAGGTTTGGCAAGCTGGTACCCTCCAGATGTTTTGGACTGCAATCTCTCACCATTGGTGATGCTTTCTGGGACTAATGGAAGATGTAGAACAAAATATCTGGAGGGCACTAGGTTGCCTCACACTGCTTTCTGGAAGAATCACGTAACTGGAAGAAGCAAGTTTGTATTATGAATCAGGGTGGTCTCCAACAGATTAGCTTCTGATTAGCTACAGTCTGTAGTTTTTACATTTAAGTTAAATCATTGTGGATATTATTCATTTAAATATAGGCAAACAGATCTGACAAATACCAGATCTGTTTTCCTTCCCTTCCTGAGGCATAAACATAATGTTATCATGCAGACAGAAGTAACTATACATTGATCTGGTTCAAACGAGCAGAGTGTGCAAGTTGCATGTTGTCACTTCCACTTTTAATCAACAACCCATTGTTTCTGGGTTGTTGTATGACAGCTGAACCCAGAAACTCTGGGTTGTTTGTGGGTTAACCTAACAATTGCCCATTGTTTATTGACAGGATAATTCTGGCTTGTTTAACCCATAAACAATCCAGAGTTTACAGGTTTTGATGTCAGGAAACAGCCCAAGAACATGACATTACTGGGCTGTTGTTTAAAAGCAGAAAGAATGACCAGTTGGCTCACATATTCTACCCATCTCCCCAATTCCTTGGAATTGCCCAACATTACATCCAAACACGATCATTATGTTAACATCACTTGCAAGTGCTTATTAAGACATTAGTAAGCACTTATAGATTAGTTTTCATGACCACTTTCTGCATTGAGGACACCTGGTTTTGCAGCTTGGCTTGAAACATGCACTGCTGGTGGTCATGAATTATTTTTCATTATTTCATAAATTTTGCTTTGGCCAATTAACATACAAGCAACTACATGAAGGTTGACAGGGTTGGACCGTATCAAGGTGCATGCTTATGACATGCAGTTTTTCCACCACAAGTATGCTCTGTCACATTGCTTGGACAATTATTGATCTTATTTTCATTCTACCACCAAAACAGAGTCAAGTGCAGTATATTGTACTTGTTTCCTTCTCTATTAAATACGATGTAAGCACGTTCTACTCTCCTGTTTCATTATATGAAATGAATTTAAATAGAGAGATTTTTTTTAAATGACAACTTCAATAACTAATGAAGTAGTTATGAGCGAAAGCATGCCAGGTTTGGAAACCATCATAGACATAGAGAGTCGCTTTGATCTGAATGACCTGTGGGATTAATGAAACATTGGATAAACTGAAACGAGACAGGGATGCATTTGCTTATTGTTATATTATCATTGAAAGTGCAAACTGAAAAGGGGAGGAAAGTTAATCCAATGAACAAAAAAAAAGGACAAAAGTCCTAAAGGTGCACAAGAAATTAAGTTCATTAATACTCTACCTATTTTGAGTCATATGCTCTTTGTTAGGGGAATATGGAAACAAATGTATAACAAATGTACATATGTCCTTTTCTGAAACTTAGAGGGAGAAAAACTCTTCAAATTGGTGTGTGTGTGTAAGTGTAAAAAAGAGAAGCTTTTGTGGTGTTTGCTATACAGCTTCCCTGCCCTCACCAAAATCTGGTTAATGGGTTGTTTTTTCTCCTTCTTTCCTTACATTTTTCTCTTTATGTGATAGCCATAGGATTTAATGCTTGCAGCCCTTTAACCTAGAAGGGTAAAATGTTCTTTGAAGACACAGGTTCAAGTGTGTGTTTGCGTGTATGTATGTATTATTATTAATAATAATATTTATAAAGCACCATCAATGTTCATGGTGCTGTACAGAATAAAACCAAAAACAAGACAATCTGCCATATGGCTTACAATCAAAAATCACAGTAACAGACAGGGGAGGGAGTGGGAAAACCAACCAGGGTAGGGGGCATTAAAACTAAAATATAGACTAGTATGATCATGCTACAATTGAAAAGCTTTCGAGAAAAGAAACGTTTTCAAGCGAGATTTAAAAACTGTATGTATGCATATTGTATATATCTGAATATATATTCAGTATATTAATCATATACTGATTAAAACAGTCATATACTCTTCTAGCATATATATATGAATGATACCCGCCGAACGGAACGGATGGAAAGCGGATGTTGCCAGTGGGGAGGAGGAGAATGAAGGCATCGCATGTGCTTAGGCACGTGTGCCTTTGAAGCAGGGCGTTGCTGGGATTATAAGAGCCCGCCCGCCCAAACCCTCAGCCTCTTTCTTCTTTTGTTTTTAGGAAATAATATGAAAACAAAACAATATTTTACATTATAAAGAACAAGTTGTTTTATTTATATTTTATACTTCCAACAATATCTACTTGCATTGGCAAATTCCAACCAGAGTTTATACATCATGTATTTGAATATGTATGGGGTAAAGGCTGGTTCTTTGTTGTATACTAGATTGAAAGCTTCATCCCACGTACCTGTTTCCCTTGAATTATCCCCTACAGAGCTAAGCTGGCTTCATTGTTGTTGTTGTTGTTGTTGTTGTTGTTGCTGCAAAGGGTTTAAGGGGGGAATGTAAAAAAAAATCATAAAAAATCAACGGATGACCCAATCTGGTTCAAATTTGGTATGCTTAAAGCTCTCCTTAATATCTATTACTGTGCCAATTTTGATGTCTTTATCGTTAAAGTTTACGCAGATGTAAGCATTTGTTTAATTTTTAAAAAACATATCAAATCCTGCTGCTGCGCCCCCAGTGGCCACTCGGAAAACAACAAATGTTTCCCTCGAAAACTACTAGCAAAATATACCTCGATTCTTTTCCCTTTATAGCACAATTAAAGCAGGATGCATGGGAGTTCTTCGCAGTCAAAGCAGATTATAAACTGGAAAACTTCAGAGTACTTCACAATAAAAGCAGGTTATAAGAAAACTTCGGAGTCCTTTGCATGCAATTCGCAGTGATTGCACAGTATAACGCTGGTGTGATAAAGCTATCAAGCTGCAATCCTATATCCCTTTACCTGGGAATAAGGCTTAATGAATTCTGTAGTACTTCCTTTTGAGTAAACATGCACACCATTGTGCTGTAACAGCATGAGGTTTGATCAGATGTATCAACACTTTTTAGCTGCTATTTCATCTTATAAAGTTTTTTTTTTTAAAAAAAATCTTGACTACAATATAGTTGGTATTTTCAAGGGCTTAATATTATGGTTACTTAGTAACACGTTTTCTGAATAAAACACATAGGGCAGGACCCAACACTGGCCCTGCACTAGCAAGACCCAGTGCTAGCACAACAGGAAGCTACTGGATTCTGAAACAAACAGAAAAAAGCTGAAATGCTCATTTCCATAATAGGGCAATTCCGTGGAGCTTGCAGAAGGGAGCTCTGCTGACCCGCCCTGTCCTGGAAATGAGCATTTCCTTTCATTTCAAGGGTTGTTCTGGGAAGCACTATGAGACCACAAGGAGAGCCATGATGGATCAGACCAATGTCCATCTAGTCCAGTGTTCTTTTCACTCAGTGGCCAGCCAGCTGCCCACAGCAAACCCACAAGCAAGACATGAGTGCAACAGCAAACCCAGCAGCTTGTGTACATGACATATTGCCTCTGATATTAGAGCCAGCATATAGCCATTAGGGCTAGAAGCCATTGATAGCCTTCTCCTCCATCAATTTGTCCAATCCCCTTTTAAAGCCATCCAAACTGATGCTATCATTACATCTTGGGGAAGTTAACCATATGCTTTGTGAACTATATTCCTATTGTGATTGTGGTTTGGACTCCAGCTCCATGTGCATGGGAAGACTCGCATTGGCATTAGAGGAGATTATATATACTTACTCACTATGCCTCCTATGTAGTAACATCAAAAGAGCTTTAAACAGCATTTACATGTTTCCTTTTGCCCTTATAGATGTCTGCCCAATTATTGTGAACATGGTGGTGAATGCTCACAGACTTGGAATAGTTTCTACTGCAATTGTGCCGACACAGGTTACATGGGGGCCACATGCCATTACTGTAAGTCTTAGGTATTTTATTATATCTTTTGAAATGGTATTTTAGAGGAGAAATGCTTAATTGCAATTTTGGCTGTTGCTTATTTTTGGAATGCACACGGTGTTTTAATTGCGGGAAAATGTGAAGGTTGTTGCTCCAGTCTTGTGGGCTCTCCTATGCTCAAGCTAGATACTGCATTTAATTGTAAATAACTTCTGGGGTAGGATGCAACTTTTGATGTGGATTTTATTCTATTATTATTATTATTATTATTATTATTATTATTATGGTAAAGCAATACAAACTGATGATGAGATACTGGTTGCGCATGACCTGTTATATTCCTGATGACATAGAAGCCTTGCAGATTTGGAATAAGAACAATTTTATCTTGGACTAATTTATGGCATTCAAAATCAGGGATGCAGAACCACTTTCAGCCCAAGGGCCAAATTCCATATTGAAGAGAAGCCTTCGGGGGCCGTATTCCAAAGGCAGAAGAGGTGGGAGCCAAAATACCAGCTTATTTTAGCTTAAAGCTCTTGTTCCCAGTAACTCAGCCTTAGGAGAGGAGTTTCAACCTTTTAGAATGGAAGGAAAAAAACTGCTCAAAAGCCAGGAAACCATCAAATGATCAGTGGTTGGGGGAAAGAGGCGTAGCCATCTGGGGACTTCAGAAAGTTGGATTGGGCTCCCAGAAGAGCTGCATTTGGCCCCAAGGCCTGAAATTCTGCACCCCTACTCCAAATTAATCCAATTTGATTGGCCCTATTACAAATGGGAAGAGGGGGGTTGACCCATCATTAAACAAAAGAAGCTGTGTGTCATGCAATGCCTAATAAACAAATAGAACTTATTGCCACGAGATGTTTAGTGCTTATTGGTATATTAAAAAAAAACTTTATAAAATGAATAAGTTTAAGTTATACAGTTTTTTGTGATTAGCCATAATGGAACCTCAGTGTTTAGAAACTCCATATCTTTGAATTTGACCTTTGCCTATTCTAGTAAGACTTGGCCTGTTCCATGCCTCACAGACTAATATGTGGATTGGAACTTAGTTATCCACTGGCATCTTCACTTCTCCAATATTTTAGAACAGTTCTCAGATTTAAAGAACATATCAAAATAAGTTTCAAATGTGTATTTGGAGAGAAAAACAATATATTTAAAATATATATTTAAATATGTATTTTAAATATGAATTTTTGTGTGTATTTTTAAAATCCACATTTTCATGCAGAAATGGATAGACTTAATTATGCACACATGCATATGTGGCACATAATGGAAACAGGCTGGTCTGTCTAAATCTGTCTTTAATTACTGGGATGCCTATCACTGTCATGCCCTAGTTGGGAGTTTTCTGAGAACATCTGACTGTCTTCCTAAATAGTATCAATACAAACACTCCAGATGTAAGAGACCGATGTTATACTGTAAATTGTTACTTATGTCTACAGGAGTACCTGATGAAGACTTTATAGAGTCAAAACAGAAGCACACTTGGTTTCTGTAGACTAGCATAACTGATGTAGTTGCTTTGAAATATTGACTGACTGCTTATAATTCATTTTGTAAAATCAACTGGCATTAATGTACCTCTAATTAGTATAAACCTTGTATCTAACTGATTTAGTGTTATTTTGTTAGTCTCTTATACCTGGAGTGTTTGTATTGATGCTGTCTTCCTAAATAGACAAATGCTTCACAGACTTTGGATCTGTTGAAGCAAGCTAGTTCTTACATACTCATGTTCCATCACAGAATAATGCAATCAAGAAATCACTGAATGTCCATCTACTCCGCTGAGTCTTAAAATCTGTACTTTAAATGTTGTCATCAATCTCTGTCTCAACTTCCATGGCATTAAAATATCATCATCATCATCATCATCATCATCATCATCATCATCTGTATCTAGTGGTTCACTGCTACAGAGTCACTTCTCTAATGATGGTTTTGCACTCCTACTTTGTTAAATTCCCTGCATGGAACAACAATAGTATAATTTCATCTAATGCATTTAATAATTAAGTCTCTATCATAAGTGTTAATTCCATTAAAACCTAGCAAGTGGAGGAGGAGGATGTCAAGAAGAAATAGCATTTCTGTAGATCAATATTTTTAAATGGTCAATGTGCAATCATTTTTAACCCTAAATATTTTTTTAAAACAACATTTTTTACAGCATGATTATAGGGTGGTAATGCATCATTTCGGAAAGGTTAAACTAATGTACTTTTGTTGTAGAGTTATTGCCTAGGTGTATTATAATGAATGGCTTTGAGCTGTTTAATTGACAGGCTGGATGCAGAAGTCCATTTCTGCAAATTTACATCAAATACCTTTTCATATTTCTACAGTTTGACTGCCACAGTGCAGTCTGTATGAGGGAATGAAAGGCCAGAACCACGAGTACAGATTTATCTTTGAAATTAAAGCTCCGTCAGCTAGTTTGTCTAGCTGCCCAGAAAGCAGATAGGGGAAATCCTAATCAACTAAGAACATAAGCAGGAAATGCCAAGAGAACTATACTTCATTCTAACTAGGGAAGCATTAACATATTCCTGGTTGGTGGTTGATCTGTTACTTTACTGCATTGGATCACTGGATCCAGTGCAAGGATTCCATCACCACAGAGCTAGCCCAAGACATTGTTCTGCCTCAGGCAAAGGACAAAATGGTGCCTTCCTCTCATTCCATATACAGAAGCTGACCAGTTTCAAAGCTGAATTGAATTTCAGTGCTAAGGAGCAGCATTTTCCACCATATCTGATAGCAGCCATCTACCTGAAGGGGTGCAGAGCAGGCTGCATGGCACACACAGCTCTGTCCCCAACAACTTGCAATGGCTCCCGCCCCCTCAGCATCTGCCACCTGAGGTGGCAGCTTCACTCTGCCTAATCCCTGTAGCAGAAAGATAGCTCATTTCACTGAAATTGTGGCCTTAGATAGACCTACCTGATAATCCAGGATGGAGGAGGGAAGATGTCGTATTGCAATTAACACGAGATCCCTCATGTGAGGCGCGACGACCTCAGGAAGAGAGGCGTCGTGTCTGCCATTTTTATTTTTAAAGGAAGAGGAGCACATGAACGCTTGTGCACTAAAGGGAGGTGCTTTTTTAAAAAATAATTTCATTTCCTCGCTCTCCCCACTGTACCCCTGATGGGCGCAGCTCCCAGCTG
The DNA here is from genome assembly GCF_023053635.1 of Elgaria multicarinata webbii. Taxonomy (NCBI): domain Eukaryota; kingdom Metazoa; phylum Chordata; class Lepidosauria; order Squamata; family Anguidae; genus Elgaria; species Elgaria multicarinata. The sequence continues at coordinate 54,443,752 of NC_086176.1, read as the reverse complement.
TGCATGAGGAATCGCAGCAATGGGCCACACATTCCACAGTCTCGGCCTCAGGCCGAGACCAGGGAAAAAGAAGGCCCAAAGTGGAGGTCTCTATCCTGGGGCAAGGGAGGGATCATCCCTCCCTGATCCTGGGATCCCCTGTGCGTCATGTGGACGCACAGGGACGATCCCGGGGTTCACCCCGTGATAAAGCCCGGTCTAGCTAAGGCCAGAGTTAGAACTGCCCCACCACCTGTGTTGTCTGTCTGCTGAACCCCCTGCATGCATAGCACAGCTGTTCATCACAGGGGCTGATAAAAGAAGAGGCTGGTGGCTCATGTACTATATTTTGATGAAGAGTGGAGTGGCCATATCTCTTGATACAGACACATGTTTATACTGGCTGGTGCTTCTGAGCCTGGGCACACTTTGAAAACTTATTTCACTTTTCTAAGACCAGCTCCCGCCAGCGATCGGAGATGTTTATGTGTAGTGATATGGGTTATGCTGCTGCACAAAAGAATGGGTCAAGGCAAATGGATTTTACATAAAGGTAATGCACAGCTCCACCCACTTGCCCAACATCCAATGCACGGGTACAGGCATACACAAAATTGAATGTTGTCTGTATTGATAAATATTTATATCAAAGGTTAATACTGAGATTCCAGTTATTTGTGAATTTGAGATAAAGCAAGTTTCTTTATTTATCGTATGACTAGATCATTTAGACATACATCCACCACCTCCTGTAGTGTGAACTCTGTTGTTTAGAAGGTAAAGAGAAATGCCCAATCTATTATTTTTCTTTTGATAGGAGCAAATACTGTTTACTTATGCCTAGAGTGGTACAGTTTTTATTGTGTGATTTCCCTCTTATTTCCCGGAGCTTTGAATGCATGCATTGTATATCTCAATCCCTACCCCCACCAGTGTTCACGTTCCGAATAAAATGCAAAATGATGCCATTATGTTTGTGATGGAAGATGTTCTCTTACAGCTATTTATGAGCAATCGTGTGAAGCCTATAAGCATAGAGGGAACACTTCAGGCTTTTATTATATCGATTCAGATGGGAGTGGCCCCATGGGGCCATTTCTTGTATACTGCAATATGACAGGTAAGGTGATAAACTCCCTCAACTCATGGTTGTGTCTGCATGCATTCTCATTATATTGAAACACAATCTATCATGTAGAAAGTGTACCTCTTCTAGAGCTTGTGAGTTTAAAGTACAAGCAGACTGAAGGTGACTTCTCAGCTCAGAATATTGGAAATGAATTAGACAGGGAAATTACAATAACAATAGACTCAGATTGTGAAGCTGCCATTGTTTCTCTGTTACCATATTTTCATTTTCTGAACAATTTGGCTTTTGAGTAGTTAGCACTTAACTTCGCAAGTAAGCAAGGAATTGAAAATAAACTTGCATTTTAATGAGATAATTCTTTGAATTTATAGAATAGGTTTAGTCATTCTGCACATTCAAAAGTGATAGCACTGATGATGCTGTTTCTTTCTTTGTGTTGTTTTGATTGTGTTATTTATTTATGTTATTGGGAGCTATAATTATACAGCATGATCTAAGCTAAAAGTGCCAACTCTAAGCACTTTTGATTTCACCTCTTGATTTCAATGGGATATTAGGTAAGAACATAGGAATATAAGAAGTGCCATACTGGATCAGACCAAGGGTCCATCTGGTCCAGCACTCTGTTCACACTGTGGCTAACCAGCTATTGGCCAGGGATGAACAAGCAGGATATGGTGCAACAGCACCCTTCCACCCATGCTCCCCAACAACTGGTGCACACAGGCTTACTGCCTTGAATATTGGAGATAACTCATAACTATCAGGGTTAGTAGCCATTGATAGCCTTCTCCTCCAGGAATTTATCCAACCCCCTTTTAAAGCCATCCAAACTGGTGGCCGAAACTATTTATTTATTTATTACATTTTATACCGCCCAATAGCCGAAGCTCTCTGGGCGGTTCACAAAAATTAAAACCATCATAAAACAACCAACAGGTTAAAAACACAAATACAAAATACAATATAAAAAGCACAACCAGGATAAAACCACGCAGCAAAATTGATATAAGGTAAAAATACAGAGTTAAAACTGTATAATTTAAATTTAAGTTAAAATTAAGTGTTAAAATACTGAGTGAATAAAAAGGTCTTCAGCTGGCGACGAAAGGAAAACTACATCTTCTGGTAGTGAGTTCCATAATTTAACTATGACCTATGTAAAGAAGTACTTCCTTTTATTTGTCCTAGATCTCCCACCAATCAGCTTCATGGGATGACCCCGGGTTCTAGTATTTTGAGAGAGGGAGAAAAATGTCTCCCTAAATACATTCTGCATAACATACCTAATTTTGTACACCTCTATCATGTCTCCCCTTAGCCTCCTTTTTTCCAAGCTAAACTATCCCAGTTGATGTAACTTTCCCACATAGGGGAGGTGCTTCAGCCCCTTAATTATTTTAGTTGCCCTTTTCTGCACTTTTTCCAGCTCTATAATATCCTTTTTTAGGTGTGGTGACCAAAACTGTACACAGTATTCTAAGTGTGGTCACACCATAGATTTGTATAAAGGCAGTATGATACTAGTGATTTTATTCTCAATTCCTTTTCTTATAATGCCTAACATGGAGTTTGCCTTCTTTACTATGTGTGCTATGTGTTTATGTTTCTCCTACTGAAGTCAATGGGACTTCAAAGTGCTTATGTCTGCATCTTATGGGCACAATCCAGCCGCTTAGCAACAGCTGCATTCCATTAGATTGCAGTAGACTGTGAATAGGTTCTATGCTATGTCAGCTGCTGAACTTCCATTCCAAGATAATTCTACTTGAATAATTTAAAATGTAAGCTACATCGTGTTAGTTTCCCCCCTGCCACAATATTGCTCTCTGTGGCATATTAATGGTGCATCTAAACTTTCTAATTTGTAATAAAAAATAAAGCACCCTTTATTTATAAAATATACATATTTGGTGGCATTTAACTTAAAAAGAATTTCTATATTGGATCAAAAGTGCCCTTCCACATGCAGAAGGTGTCTTCCAGTCATAGAAGTACTCTACAGTTAAGAAATTCAGTGTCTTGCTTATCTTGAAAGCTATACTTTCAAGGACCACCCTAATGAACTGTCGTAACTGTTGTCAGGGCAGGATCTACACTACTGCTTTAAAACAGTTTATAATGGTATTGACAACTGTTGGGGCCCATGACACACTCCATAGACAATTTTCAAACCATTTTTAAAGCATTATATCCTGCTTGGTGTAGAACTGCCCCATGTCTCTCACAAGTGAGACAGAAGCACAACAATTCATTAATTTTTCACCAGATCAAAACAGGGAAAGGGGTGCAATTTAATCACTCGAGTGATTTTTAAATTCTGTCAAAAGAAGAGCAGCCCTTTGAGGTAAAGTGCAGTTTGATTTATCCTTGTGTATCCAGGAACAGCTGCTAGTGTTCTCATCAGTCACTCCTTATTCTACACATTAAGCAAATCTCATTGATCAGTTCCTCATCAAGAGATGCAATCTGACAGGAGGAATCTTCTGTATTTGTTTTCTTCCCTGTTTCTTCACAACTGGTATTCCCTTTTCCCACCAGAGGCAATGACTGCAGATGCCCACATTCCTTACACTGTTGCCTTGTCATTGATATTCATGTGGCTTTCTTCTCAGGCAGCTGGAAAGGGAGGTACTGCTATCCTCTCTCATTCACAGAGGTCATTTTCAATATCACATGCCTGAGGTCCAAAGCTTCACATCGGATGACATCTCTTTGTACAGAAACATTGTTCTTTTGTCTTTCTAGGGCCTTAGATGCAGCTTTAGAAGTTGCCCTTTTCCTCCTCATTCTTTAAATATGGGTAACCTTTGTGTAAAAACGAGTTTTACATTTAATCATGCACTGAGAAACCTTTTCCCCAGCTAACGTCAACTGAACATACTTTTACAGAGTAATCCCATATGTGTGTACTCAGACGTAAGTCCCAGTGAATTCAGTGGGGCTTACTCCCAGTTAAATGGGTATAGACCACAGCCTTAAAGTATCCATCCAAACCCCATAGCTAATAGATAAAACATTAGTGCCATGTCTGGTTATCACAGATTCGGATCTCCTCATTCCATATTCCTGCTAGAACTGATTTACAGGTCTTAAAAATATTCCTTTTGCTGCCAGTCATTCCCAGTCTTCCATAAATAAAGGAAGCTGAAAGCAAGGTGTCCTGATCTGCAGAATACTTAAAACACTTAACTGTAAAATATTGATTTAAGTTTCTCAGGAGACACTAAGCCTATAAATAAATGCAGTGAATGGATTGGCCGAGATTATAACAGCAAGTTCTTACATAAGGTAGGAGTCCAGCAAGGACAAAGGATGATAAACTAATAATAAAAAATAAAACCTGACAAATGAACCCTAAAATACGCTGAGCAACTTGTTCTAAATTTGACTTTGCTGTCTAGCAAGAAGCCTTCCTTGTCACTGCTTTCTGGAATGTAGCACGATCATTTGTATTACACTGTTTAACTGTGGTGGGCCAGTCTTTCCCAAAGGCCAGAAGGGCAGGGGTTTTTTTTGCTGACAGAACTGAGAGGGGAATGAACATCCCTGGAATATCTAAGGGCATGTCTACACCAGCCCTGTATCCTGGGATCGTCCCAGCATTGTTCCTGTGCATCCAAATGCCACACAGGGGATCCCGGGAGCAGGCAGGGATGATCCCTCCATTTTCCTGGGATAACCCTTAGGTGTAGAAAGGGCCTAAGACAATGGATCAGTCTCCATGCTGCCATTTGTTGAGGCAGGAATGTACGGTCTAAGGTTGCAATACTGCATGTGCTTACCAGGTAAATAAGTAGGGTTGTGCAGTAAGTAGCCCAAGAACAGGGTATAACTTGAACCACCAGTCAAATCATAAGTTCACAAAACCCCTTTGTGATTTGACCTGGAATGCTGTGATTCCACAAAAAAGAAAAGCAATGTCATATATTGGCTAGATGCACAGAAACATTTGGATCAGGGCCAGCGTCAGGGGTAGGCATCACTGAGCATCTGCCCAAGGCCCACAGCCCTACGGGGGGACAATTGATGACCCAGATCATCCTGGTCCTACTATTCTGCCTTGTGGTCATTGCTTGTTCACCTGCCCTCTCCAAGCATGCAAGCAAATGGCAAGAGTGAGGAGATGAGGCAGCACTCTTCCAGTCCAGGCAATTGTGCAGATTGGGCCCAGAAAGACAGGGCCAGGAACTAAGCAGCATTGGTTTGGAAAAAAGGGGAGGGAGAATGTGACAGAGAATGACCCATTCAGTCCCCTGTGCCCAAGAGCTCCCCAAAACCTTAAGCTGGCACTGATTTGGATGCAATGATTATGAACTCCGTCTGTTGAGCGTTTTATTGCATGCTGGGCACTCACGGATTTCTCGGAGGTCCTTCACATGACATCGTCTGCCTCTCTTGCCCCTTCTGTCATTCCTTGCGCTGCAAGAAAAAACAGAAAAAGTCCAGTTGCTGCTCTCTCCTGCTGAGTGTGGGAGAAGCAGCATGATTACAACGCCTGACTGAATGGGCCTCCATGCTCCTTGTTTACTTCCTGTTTTCAAACAGGAAGTAACTGAGTGATGACAGAGAAGTGACGGTAGCCAACGTTTCTTCCTAGGTGTGATGGAGCTTTATTTATTTATTTATTTATTGCATTTATATCCTGCCCTTTCCCCTCTTAAGGAGCTCAAGGCAGCATACATAATCCTCCTCCTCTCCATTTTATCCTCACAACAACAACCTGTGAGGTAGGTCGGGCAGAGAGCCTGTGACTGACCCAAAGTTACCCAGTGAGCTTCCATGGCTGAGTTAGGACTAGAACCTGGATCTCCTGACTCCCAGTCCAACACACTAATCACTATGCCACACTGGGTCTCAACGAAATTTGTTCCTGGCTTGGGGGCAAAAAGAGAAGGGGTGATTCCAAAATGCTGTTCTCTGAATTTGTCCTCTGAATTTGACCCCTCCCCCCCCACACACACTGAAAATGGAAAGGAAGCACCAGTATCTCCCCTTTTGCAAGGGGAAGGGGTTTACTACTGCTTCAAGTGGCAGCACCAGTAACTTTCCTGGTAACGATGCCCCAGACCCAGTTCAGAAGTATAGGAAGGGAGAAAATTACAGCTACCACAAAAAATAGTGGAGAACATTCAGAGAAAATTCTAAAAAGTTGCCATTTTTTTTCTTCTAGCGAGGAGGGGTTCAGATGTTTCTCAGGAAAAAAAATGTCTTCTGAGAAATTTGGGATCAGCTCGACTGAGTATATATTGAGTGTATATGTGCTTTTCATTGTGCCTGTCTATTTTCTGTTTCCCAAGACACGACTTGGACAATTATGCAGCACAACAACACCGAGTTAACCAGAGTCAAAACTGCTAATCGAGAGAACCCACACACTGTGTTTTTCAAATATGCTGCCAACCTAGAACAGCTTCAGGCTACAATTAACCATGCAGAACACTGTGAACAGGAGCTTGCTTACCATTGCAAAAAGTCACGGCTTTCAAATAAGCGAGGTAAGTAATGCAGACAAATCTTATTATGCTACATAATGTGTTATCCTCAACAAACCACTGTAGATATTTAATTCCACCAAGGTTATGGCATCTTGCCATTATAGTTTGTTTTTGTTTTTGTTTTGTTTTCTAAACTTTTTAAAGATTTAAAAAACAAATCCCTAACCTGTACGTTGCTGAATAGCTTCTGAACCAGAAAGACGCCAAGGTCAATTTATAATGAGCTTCATTCAAAGCATTAACTACTTTCAAAGTCAATTTTTCACTTAATCTTACCATTTAGCAGAAATTATATCAATCCTTCTTCCTGGCCTGCGTGTAAAAGACTTTGAACATTTGCCAAGAGTAAAGTAAATATTGAATCCTGATAAAAGACTGCACTGATAAAAAACACAGACTCAACTTTCTGCTTTTTGTGATTAAATATATTTCAGTGTGGATTTCACACAATGCTGAGAAAACTGAGGGAGGGGAAGAATACTCTAAAAACTTTTTAAGTAATAAAATAATTGAGATTGCCCTGATTTTAAAAAACATATGCCTAGAAATGGCATGCAATTCTTAAGAAAAACATTAACACAGCTAGCAAATTTGAAATATGCAATAAAGGAATAGACTATTGTGGAAATATAATAGGATGTCATGGAGATCAAGCATTCATCTAAAATGAGTGAAAATGATTTGATGTATTTGTGGAGAATTGCTCCATCAGTGGCTTTTAAATACTGTAAAAAAGCAGTTTTTCAGTTTGGCTGAGCTTTGACTGGTTTTGGATTCAAGGATGTATTGAAGTTGCTTTGCAGCATTCATGCTTGCTTTTGCAGTTGTTCATACACACATGTGCATATGCATACACACAGGCATTGAGGGTCATCAGATGAACATTTTATCACATGCTCTTCTGAGGGCTCTCAAAAGACCCTGAAAATCCGACTTTTTTAGCAGTAGCAAAACGTGCCACCATTTCCTGCTGTGTGCAGGAGAAGCAGTCGAATAAAAATGCCCACTGAATGGGCCACATGGTCATCGGCCAGATCTACATCAAGCAGGATATAGCACTATGAAAGCTGTATGAAAGCAGTATACAAGAGGCAGGAGCCACACTACTGTTTTATAGCGGTATTGAAGTGCACTGACAACCGTTGGGACCCATTGACACATACCATATACTGCTTTCATACCACTTTCACAGTGCTATATCCTGCTTAGTGTAGATTTGGCCATTGTTTATTTCCTCTTTCTTCCCCATGTGAAAGTACTGTGGGACAAAAGCGGGGAAAGCAACAGTAGGGAAACGTGATTCCACCCCCCATCTGATGACGCTCATTGTGTGTGCTCAGTCTTTCCATTTCTAAATATGCATATTATTATAAATTTCTCCTGTGCTCTCTCCACTAAAGGATATTATTCTGTAAACCTCATCTTCCCAAACACTTCGAATAATAAAATTACTAAGGATGCGAGTCCTAGAATTCCCAGCAATCCCCAGCATGGCTGGCTGGGAAATTCTGGGAGTTGTAGGACATTTTTTGGTCTGAACATGTATAAGATAGTGTCCTAAACTGTCTGTATAAACTTACCTCCTGCTCCTGTGATATTTACTTTTCATTGGGTAAGTAACACATTGCAGTTAACTGTCAATAAGATTCTTTGGCGTAAAGGCCTGGGTGTATTTTAGTTCAGATTCATTGAGCTCTCTTTTTAGTTGTTTAACTTCTCTAGTGTTTTATTTATCTTACACGTTTAGTAATGTTGTATCGGTTTTATTAATGGCCTTTGAAAAGAAATGATTGGGTATATATGAGAAATACAGCATTTGACTATAATTCAGAAAATTTATTTTATTTTATTTTATTGGTGGCATTTATATGCCGCTGAATATAACAAAATCTCTCAGCGGTTCACAATATTAAAATGCAATATTAAAAATACAACATTAAACCACAGCATTAAAAACACTTTATATTTATAGCGTGAAACATTATTGTTCTTAGACCGAAGAGGGATTCATTGCACTTAGCTCCTATACGAAAATTATGTGACTAAACTTTCAGAAGACGTCACAAGCTAATATTTCTACATACTACGGTTTCTTTTTAAGTAACTGAATCAAATCCATCGTTTTCCTTTCATCTGATTATTAGCATTCACAGCCAAAGAAGCCTAACTAATCACTGCTTAGTTATAATCCTTTAATAGCATTACCAATCTTACGTCAATACACAAACAACAGCTTCAGGTTTCCTTTTCTAGATAACTTGGAAGATTCAGCTCAGACACTATCCAAACAGCATTTATGCACCATTATCATAGAAGGTTTCAAACCTTTTTCTGTATTCCTGAATCAGGCACAATATGCACTTGGGCAGGATCCTAAGCTACATGCATTCCAGCTGTCATTATTAATTAGTTTATTGAAATCTGGATCAAATGGAATTAGGCATTGTAGGGGGGAACTAGGAGTATTCATTTGGGATGAGTAAAAAAAAATCACTTGGTTTGCATTTTAAAGTGAACTTACCAGCTGTGAACTTCAATCCAGCGGTGAGCCCTGCAGGACCGGTTCCTCTGCCTGATTCTCTTCCACCTGGCCTGGGAAGGCCTAACTCCAGCTATAAAGGCTGTTCCTGCTGCTGTAGGTGTCAGGGACCATCCAGCTGTGAGCCCTGCAGGACCAGAACCCTGGTCCTCTGCCTGACTTTCTGGTGGGGAATTGGCTCCTTTTTAGGGACTGAGTATTCGCCTGGGAGCAAGAATCTGGGGCCAAGTGGTGGGGGGGCTGTGTGTGTGTGTGTGTGGAGCAATCAGTGTATTGCTGTACAGAGGGAGATATGGCATTGTGAAGAAGACTTGTCAGGTAGAAGGAATGCAGCCCAGACAGCTAATGGCCATGACATGTTCCAGTCTTCCCTGCACCAACAGGATTGGTGGTTGCCCTATCTTCTCCAGATGCTGCTTTTTATTGCCCAAATGGTGCATAATAAATCCTCCCTCATCCATGACTTAACAGCAAATGAGGCAACCGTTCTGGCATCTTTTATGGAGACCTGGATGGGTTAGCAGGGATGAGACAGTCTCTCCCAGCTATTCCCACTGGGCTACATCAGGGTAGGCCTAAGGGCAGGGAAGGGGTGGTTGCTCTGGTCTATAAGAATTCTCTCTCTCTCTCTCTCTCTTTCTGGGTTCCCTGCCTGTCTGACTACCCAGTGGATGCAATCGAACTCTGGTGTGCCTATGGTGTATTCAAAGGCAGTGAGAGTGACAAGGGGGAAAAAATATTTCATTGTCTCCATTCCATCCTCCACATGCCACCCAGTGGAGCTTTTTAGGGTAGTTTAGGGCCTATTATATGCTGGCCCTAAGAACCCTGTGGACCCATTTGAGGCCTGCTGTAATGCATTAGCTATGCATTTCAAGATAAAATCTCTTGCATCTGCTAGGACTTAGGTTCCAGTGTTACTGCAGGTGAATCAGGTGAGGTTCCCAGAGCACAGTCTGGTGCAGTTTTCTTGGATGAATTTCCATTGATACAGCTTGAGGACACTGAAAAGGTGCTTGGAAAGGTTGATGTGACCACTTCTGTAATTGATCCTTGTCCCTCTTGGCTTATACATACCTGCAAGGAGGTAATAAATATCTCCTCACAAGAGGGAATGTTCCCAAGCAGACTGAACGAGGTGACCGTGAGACCACTTCTGAAGAAATTCTCTCAGGAAGATCTTAAAAACTTTAGGCCATTGGCAAATGTTCCTTTCTTGGGCAAGGTCCTTGAATGGGTGGTAGCACTCCAGATGCTCTTGGATGAGTCTGATTATTTGGATCCATTTCAGTTGGGATTCAGGCCAGATTTTGACACAAAAACATCCTTGGTCACCCTGTACGATGACCTATGTCAGGAGAAAGACAGGATGAGTGTGACTCTGTTGATACTTTCCGAGCCCAATTCATGCTGTTGGTTTTCATCTATAAATCCTTACATGTCTCAAGACTGCAATACCTGATGTAATGACTCTCCTGTCTTGAACTTGTCCAAACACTGCGATCAAAATCTGTGGCCTTCCTTCAAGTGCCTCCTCTGGGGTGGTGACAAGGATGGTGACTCCTCAACTGTAGAACGAGCTCTCCATACTTGCTCGCTTGGTGCCAACACTGTCATTTTTGTTTTGGCACCAGGTTACGTTTCCCCTCTACTCTCAGGCAATTAATGGCATATGATGGTACATTTATGCCAGTCCTCTGAACAGGTCTAGGGTATTTTTAGCAGTCTAAATTGTTTTAAATTTGGGGTGGGTGGGGAGAGAATTGCCATATTTTATTATCTTATGAATTGTTTTAAACTGCTCAGAGAGCTTCAGATATTGGGTGATGACATAGACCAGAATGCAGAGATGCAATGATATTTGCACATTCCTGAATTTTGTAATGGATTTCGCAAATCTAAAATATACACAAAGCAAGTGTATGATAGTGTACAATGCAAACAAAAATGAGTGCAATAAAGGAAAGTATGCACAGAAATGGGTATATCAGGGAAAGTGCACACAAAGCTGCATTGTATTATGGTAAAAATAATGTATATCTTTAGAAAAGTGCACAGCAATGCATATATTTAGACAAACTGTGCACAATAATATGTGTAAATTTTCATGCAAACTTTAAGGAAACAAATTTGCAAACGGATCCAGAAATGGGACACACTCAACTTAATGTAGGAAAAAATGAGAACTTCAGGGGAATTGAACCTGACAGATTTGCCCATCCCTAGTGTTCACATTGCTGGCAAGGAAACTTGACTGGGTTAACCCAGTATGACTGTAAGCCAAGGAATCAGGCTTCATAAATAGAGTGGGGAAGAGGGTTATTATATTTTTTCATTATAGGGAATCACAGAAGAAATATTACTTTGGTTTTTGCCAAACTTCTTACATTGTTTTAGACTGGCTTGACATTAGTCAAGTTAGTACAGCTTGTTAAACTTTCATTGCAGATCTATATCATCACACAACACAGCTAGTCCAGGTTTTTAGACAGGGAATGATGCTGGCTTGCTTTATCCCCTCCAGAGGGCAGTTTATAGCTTTGGTCTATGAACATGTAAATTGGATTACATTTTAGATCCCTCCTCTTTCCTTTTGTGTGAAACCTCCCCAGTAATCTAAGAATGCAGATATCTGAAATGAATGCACTGTTTGCCAATCCACATCTGCCTCAATGTCCAAGTTGGTCAACTAAAGCCAGTCCTGGCCCATCTCATTTGCCGTTACTTTGCTCAATCAATGCTTACTTGCTGAAAGAGTTAATTTTTATTTTGCTGAAACCTCCAGGAAAAAGGCACTACATAATATTATATGATATTCCGTTCCCCAGTTCTTGCTTGTTCACCTGGCAGACAACAAATCTGACAAGGGTTTGAATGTGTATACTTCCAATTCTCAGGCTATACAGCTATATGAAAGAAAGGGGGAAATGCTTCAGGATACCTGCTGTTTATTCAGAGTTCTCTTTATCTATTAGCATGTCTAATAAGTAGGCATGAGCTCAGGTGATGAATGTGCTTTTATCTGTAGCACATGCTTGATTTCAAAGAGTCATAAGATCTAAATTCAGAGTATGATGTCTAAGCATTTTAAATATTTTTCATGACACTTCAAAGCTTTCTCCCAACTCACAGATGAAAATGGCAGAGATCAAGGTGTACACCTGTGCCTGCCCTTCTGACCCTCTGGGTTGTGACATTTGTGTGTGTGTGTGTGTGTGTGTGTGTGTGTGTGTGTGAGAGAGAGAGAGAGAGAGAGAGAGAGAGAGAGAGAGAGAGAGGGAGGGAGGGAGGGAGGGAGGGAGGGAGGGAGGGAGGGAGAGGGGGGTCTTATGTAAATTATGCATGCATTTTTGCTGGTTTTCCAAATTCTTCCCTCCTCTCTCTTGGAAAAATCTGAGACATGCAATTATTCATCTTCCAGTCCCCCACTTCCTTGGATCTGTGTTTCCTTTTTTGATGGCGTGCTGGGCTGGCAGTTGTATAATGTGTGAAAAGAGTCAATATGTCACAAGCTGAGAGCTTGCTAGGGTGGAAGAAGGCTTGTCTAACAGTGAGCTGAAATAAGTACTGACAGTTGTTAGTAAGAAGAAGGGAGGCTTAAGTTCCAGATTCTCGGTGGGGGGTTGTTGTGGAAAGCTTGAATGCTCCTACAGAACAAAAGCAGAATCCACCTATCTGTTGCCGTACAATTTATTAGTGCATTATTTTCCTCCTGTGCCTTGACTTTTGTGTTCATTGCAAAGTTCACCATCCGTCCCTCTTCTTTAAGATGGATTATCTTCATGCTTCAGATCTTTTAGTAATTACCCATTTCTGTATGTTTTGTGCATTTACCGCTCTGTTTAGCTGGCAGCATCTTTCGCCTTAATGTACAGTACTGGAGAATTAGGGAGATGCTGTGCTCTCTCTCTCATTTTTACTGTAAACGCTGCCGAGGACAGAGCTGACTGTGAGAAGTTGCTTCTTGTCACTGGATACATCAGACCAGTTATGAACCACAGTAATTATCACAGACATGTCTTCATTGACTGCAAATAATTTGCTGCATGATCTTACTCCTGACAATCCTGATTCTCCCAACAAATGCCTTACCTAGCATCTGGCATGCATGGCCACCGGGAAGCTATTGCAGGTGGGAAGGAGGAGAAAGAGACATGATGGATCACCATTGGTGCTGATCTGATGGTGCCACCAGCTGAGGATGGGGCTCATGAGGCATTATTAGCCAGCAGGGCCCCACTTCCCAACCTCTTCAGATCATGGCTCTTTCCCTTCCTGTATGCAGTGTGGGCTCTGCTGGTTGTCCTTTGGAGGGTGGAATAGGAATTTTTGTTTCATAGTCTGATTGGCCAGGGCTATGAATCTTGTTGCCTACTTCACACTGTAAGTGGTGCGGGAGTGTCTTTAGGCAAATCTGATTTACATTTCAGTTATTAGGTTAATTGCTCACAATTTTACAGGTAGTCTGGTAGGGGTGGGTAATCTGGCATCAGGGATGGTGAGCATTCTGAGACACTGCTACGGTGACAGGTTCTTGCTGAGGGTTTTGCAGCCTGGGGGTGGGGGTGGGGATAAGGGTTACTTGTGAGTCCAACTCACTTCACCTACCAGGTGTTTTGTGGCTCGGGAAGAGGTGATATGAGAAGGCCTCCTCTTTCCAAATGGGATAGTCCTGGGGGTGGCGATGTTAAAGATGCCACCCTGCAGACATGGAATGTTTTTGCCTAATATTGCCTGGCTAGGGGCCGGTGTAATTTAGGGGCCTGCCCTGGTGTTTCAATTTTGCAGATAGTTTCATTAAATGTGGCCCAATTTTCATACCATACACACGTGTCTTGTTTCTTTATTTCCTCCCTCCTTTCATCTGCAGCAAACTATTCTAGAAGCTTACTATATTACTCTTTACAATTATAATGCCTATTAAACTTATCACTATTAAGAAATTATGATCATTACTCTTATTACCATGAGGCCTTTTTCAGATAATTCTTACTCTTCTAATTTTCCCCCTAGTAGATCCTTGATCTTCTATTGATCTTTGCTTCACAGAATAAATTACCTGTATTTTTTGGGTGAGGGCATCTCTTTTTCATATGCGACTGTAAAGGAAATAGCATAAGTAGTCTGTTTAAGATAAATGATTCTAATAACATGCCTGACTGATTTAGGGACTACCAGTTCTCTTTTTCCAGAAATGTAAGCAGAAACCTTGACAGTAAGTTAGTTCATGATAATGAAACATTAAAATGAATTATCTGTTAGTGTTTTGAAGAAGTAGGAAATGATCAAATTTCAAAACTTTTCTTGGAAATTCCAACAAGTACCAATATTTCCTACCTTGTCTTTTAGATGGAATTTCATTCAGCTGGTGGATTGGAAAAATCAATGAGACACAGACTTATTGGGGAGGTTCCATGCCAGAGGTTCAAAAATGTGCTTGTGGAATACAAGGAAGCTGCATTGATTCCCAACATGACTGTAACTGTGATGCAGACAGAAATGAATGGTGATTTTTTTTTCATTTATTTTGTTTGTGAGAAATTAAAAATTGATTGTTAAAAATGGTTTCCATTGTTTCTAATAGGTGCTACCCACCAGAGAAATATATCAATTCATATTTTTTGTGTGTGAAATGTTCTTTGTGGTTCCTTCAAAAGACCAGAACCAAAATATCTCAGAAGATATTTTTCTAAGAAAAATTCTACATTTTTTCCTTCTTACCTGCCCCATTTAGAAAAGGAAGGGTATTTTGCAGATTTTTCTCTGAATATTCTCCACCATTTTGGGAGGCTCTCTACCTCACAGTGGGCATGTTCAAACAACACGCTAAGGACTCCATCACACCAGCATTTTATCACACTCTTGTCATGCCTGGTTTACGGTTTTGCAGCGAGGCACTCAGATAATGTTGTGCCTGTCCTGCAGACACCCCTCCTCTTCTCCTCCCTTTTTTGTGTTTTCCTAGAGCAGGAAAAGTCTGGATTATTTCCCCCAAATGGAATTAAAGCACCCTTCAGCCCCTATATAGTGTTGTCCCCTCGCTATTTCCTTTGTTGGGACCAAGTGCTTTGAAGGGAGAGCTTGCTGATGAAAGGGGAGGGTGGAGTGGTTCTCCTCTTTCAGCACTGTGTTGAACCAACTGACTTGTGCTGAATCAGTTGAATGGACTTTTACTGCTCCTACCCCACTCTCATTGCCCGTAGAAATGGAACCCAGCCAATGAAAAATAAATTTGCTAGACAACACAGCCACAGTGAGGAGGGGAAGGAGCCCACGCTCATCACAGTGTTACAACCAATGAACTGGAGGCAGGAGAAGGGGTGGGGGTGGGGGTGTAGTCGAAGAGTAAACATGTGAAAGGGAGGTTTCATCTGTATAGCGTGATACCACAACCCCACATGAAAAGGTTCATTAGCTTGACACACTACTGAAACGGAGCTAGAAATCTCAGACACAAACCAGGAGAAAAAAGTCGGTGTGATGGAGCCCTAAGCCATGGTTAGGCTGCTAACCCTTTTGCAGTAAATGGTAAGTGAGCATGTTTAACCCTGATTATTTAGCCACCATGGTTAGGAATGGTTCACACAAAACACTAAGCCATGATGTTTAGCTCAAAATTCTTAACCACCATGGTTTAGTGTGTCATCTGAACAGGGTCAATGTCCCAGAATGATAGTAGGATTGGGGCATTGTGGAGCACAATGACTGCTTACACAGATGCTACTGCTGTCACTAGCAGTGGTAGCAAAAATACCATAGGAAAAAGAAAGAAAGAAAGAAAGAAAGAAAGAAAGAAAGAAAGAAAGAAGCTGTTCTACTGCCACTGGTAATGAAGAGCCCTTCTTTATTTATTGCATTTTTATACCGCCCAATAGCCGAAGCTCTCTGGGCAGTTCACAAAAAATCCCTACTTCTGAGAATCTGTCATAGAATTTCTCACACACACTGGAGAAATTTGGAGAATACCCCCACCCAACCCCAGTTTCTCTAGCCATAAATACAGTGGAGAATTTCAACATGCCATTTGTCATACAGGACTACAGGGTCAGAATCACTTTGAGTTTCAGTGGCAGATTCTTAAAAATAAGGTTCCTAACTCCTTATTTAAATTGCAATTACTATTTTTGAAGGAATTCATCTCTCAGATATAATTGCAGCAATATGTTGCTGTTGTTGTTGTTGCTGCTGCTGCTGCTGCTGCTGCCATAGCATGAAGCAGCCTAACAGCTTTGAAAATTTGGTTTTGTTAAAGGTCACTCTTATTGTCATATCACAATTTCCATCTCAGAATTTTCTCTAGGACAAAGGAAAACCTTGGAAACTTTGCTCTTACAGCCATATAGTTCTGTTCTAGTCATTGGACACTAGACTAGACATTGGTCGGTGAAAAAACAACCACAGCATGATGGATAGTATCCAATATGGGTGATGTGTGCACAGCCAGCCCTGCCAGGTCCCACTCTGTGCACACCCAGCCCCACCAGCCCAGGTTCATGCACTGCCATGATATAGCACTTCCAGGGCCAAGCCCCAATGTGTGAGAAAATGCTGGCTTCTGGAAGGGGCACAACCAGGGCTAGAGGGGCTGGCTGTATATGGACCAACCATACTGTATACTACTCAATGTCTTTGCTCAGATATACACCTATTTGCCCCCCTGGCTGGACCAGAGAAATAGATCTGAGTTGGATGTCTAGAGGTCAAGGCTACTTTATTTACTTATTTACTTATTTTTTAAAACATTTATATCCCATTCTATGTCACAAGAATCTCAGGGCAGTGTACTCTTGAACTCAGTGAGCAGTTACAAACAATTCCAACAAGGAGAAAAGATAGAAGACAACAGAGGAAACCAATGTGGCTCCACAAAAAGCTTAGAGATGACCTGAAAACAAAAAGGGATACATATAGGAAGTGGAAGGAAGGCCAGGCTACAAAAGAAGAGTACAGACAAGTGGCGCAGAAGTGCCGAAATGGCATCAGGAAGGCTAAAGCTGAGAATGAGCTGAGATTAGCGAGGGATGCTAAAAGCAATAAAAAGGCTTTCTTCAGATACGTGAGTAGTAAAAGACCGAGGAAAGAAATGGTGGTTCAACTGCTTAATGAGGATGGCAAATTGATAACAGACGACAAAGAAAAGGCTGAAGTGCTCAATTCCTACTTTGCCTCGGTTTTCTCCCAAAAGCGGGTTTATGACCACCCTCGAAAAAGTGAAGCAGAAGTTGAGGGGGCAGGATTGCAGTTTGAGATTGATAAACAAATGGTCAAAGAACACCTAATTTCCTTGAATAAGTTTAAATCTCCAGGGCCAGATGAACTGCATCCTAGAGTAATGAAGGAGCTAGCAGAAGAACTCTCAGAAATTTGTCTATTATCTTTGCAAAATCATGGAAGACGGGTGAGGTGCCGGATGACTGGAGGAGGGCTAACGTTGTCCCTATCTTCAAAAAGGGCAAAAAGGAGGAACCTGGGAACTACAGACCAGTCAGTCTGACATCCATCCCTGGGAAAATTCTGGAGCAGATTATAAAGAAGTCAATCTGTAAACACCTTGAAATCAATGCAGTGATACTAGAAGCCAACATGGATTTGTCAGGAACAAATCCTGTCAGACTAATTTGATCTCATTTTTTGATAAGGAAACCTCCCTTGTGGACCGTGGGAACGCTGTGGATGTCATATATCTTGACTTCAGCAAAGCTTTTGACAAAGTACCACATGACATTCTGATTAAAAAACTAGCTAAAAGTGGGCTAGATGGAACAACTCTTAGGTGGATTCACAGTTGGCTACAGAATCGGACTCAAAGAGTACTTATCAATGGAACCTTCTCAAACTGGGGAGAGGCAACGAGTGGGGTGCCGCAGGGCTCAGTCCTGGGCCCAGTGCTCTTCAACATTTTTATTAATGATTTGAACGAGGAGGTGCAGGGAACGCTGATCAAATTTGCAGATGACACAAAATTGGGTGGGATAGCTAATACCCTGGAAGACAGAAACAAACTTCAAAGTGATCTTGATAGGCTAGAGTGCTGGGCTGAAAACAACAGAATGAAATTTAATAGGGATAAATTCCAAGTTTTACATTTAGGGAATAGAAACCAAATGCACAGTTACAAGATGGGGGACACTTGGCTCAGCAATACTACAAACGAGAAAGATCTTGGAATTGTTGTAGATCGCAAGCTGAATATGAGCCAACAGTGCAATATGGCTGCAAGAAAGGCCAATGCTATTTTGGGCTGCATTAATAGAAGTATAGCTTCCAAATCACGTGAGGTACTGGTTCCTCTCTATTCGGCCCTGGTTAGGCCTCATCTAGAGTATTGTGTCCAGTTCTGGGCTCCACAATTCAAGAAGGATGCAGACAAGCTGGAGCGTGTTCAGAAGAGGGCAACCAGGATGATCAGGGGTCTAGAAACAAAGCCCTATGAAGAGAGACTGAAAGAACTGGGCATGTTTAGCCTGGAGAAGAGAAGATTGAGGGGAGACATGATAGCACTCTTCAAATACTTAAAAGGTTGTCACACAGAGGAGGGCCAGGATCTCTTCTCGATCCTCCCAGAGTGCAGGACACGGAATAACGGGCTCAAGTTAAAGGAAGCCAGATTCCGGCTGGACATCAGGAAAAACTTCCTGAGTGTTAGAGTATGACAATAGAACCAGTTACCTAGGAAGGTTGTGGGCTCTCCCACACTAGAGGCATTCAAGAGGCAGCTGGACAACCATCTGTCAGGGATGCTTTAGGGTGGATTCCTGCATTGAGCAGGGGGTTGGACTCAATGGCCTTGTAGGCCCCTTCCAACTCTGCTATTCTATGATTCAGCAGAACCGAAATCCAATGGTAGTCAGCCCACCGCCAGTTACCATTTACATATCTCACTAGGGTTGGACAGATCAGACATACTGGTCCATGTCAGAATGCAGTTATAAGTCCGTCCCATCCCATTTTTGCATTGCAGGGGACATAAGCAAAATCACATTTATTTTCATTCACAATTTCACCTACCATATGCATTTTTCTATGTCATTTCTCCTAATATATGCATTTTGCATGCAACTTTCCCATAATATATGCAGTTTTGTACACCATTTTTGAACTGAGGACTGCATCTAAAATTCAAAGCTGTTCGCAATCTGAAGGATAAATGTATCCCAATCTGCATATTAGACTGGAAAATTTTGAATCAGGCCAGTTCACTTAAACAAAATTCTTCCCCCAATCCTGATTATCACAACTATCCCCGCCCTGTGCGAAGCATAAAGACTTACTCTCAAGGGATAGTGGGAAGCTGAGTTTCCCCTTATAATGAAAAAACTTAAGATGGAGGAACTGGGAATTATGAAGCTCAAATGAAATGTTGAAATGACATTTCAGCATTGGCTAGAGGTCAGAAGGAAATCGGCAGGCATAAAAAGAAAACAAAGTTAGCAAAAGAAGTAAAAAAAATTACAAACTTTTGTGTCTTAGCTTTTCTTCAGGCATTTATGTCTGCCTTCTTCTCTTAAAGGAATCAAGAAACACCCGTCAAATGCAAGGTTTTTCCACTCTGATGATAGTAACTAAGAGAAACATAAACATTGTATTCTCAGCTGGAAATCATGAAGAAGAAGGAAATAAGCATTGCATATCTTCTTGTTGCTCTCAGTTCTCAATAGCAATTATACGTTTTTTGACCCACTTCAGTGATCTGTTCCAGACATGGAACAAGGAAGGGTTGTAGCTCACTGGCAGAACCTGTGCTTTGCATGCTAAAGATCTGAGGTTCAGTCTCTGGAATCTCTCCAGGTGAGGCTGGAAAAGCCTTATACCTGAAAACTGGAGAGTCACAGCCTGTCAGTGTCGACAGTATGGGCTTGGATGGACAAATGATCTAACACACTATAACACAGCTTCCTATGTAAGCTCTGATGTATTGATGGAACTAGATTAGACAGAACAAATGCCCTCTGTGCAAAGAATACACACATGGATCTGTGCACGCCCAAAACTCTCCAATTGAAGTTTAATGTCAAACAACTTCACAATGCTTATCTTTCAACAAATCCGGGAAGTGGGCTGTATGTTGTTGTAGTTGTTTCAAATGGTATTCAACAAAAAGTTAAGGATATATATACAGTGAAACCATAATATTTACTATACAAAGATAAAATAAAGATTAACTATAATATTGCATTAAAAGTGCAACAACATATCGCACCGACCAATGTATAACTAAAACAACGTAGAAAAAGGCCAAACACATTTTGACAAGAGGTCTGCATCAGTGGCCAATGCTAAAATATAATATACAAAAAGAACATGTTACATGAATATACATACATCGGCAAATGGACCAAACACATATTACTGATTGTTATTTTGAATATAGACACAAGGGTGTGTATATAGGACAGAACAATTAACATACTGGGCTGCTGTGTACTCCCTGAAGATTTATTGGGGCTAACTTTACAATTCCCACAATTATGTGGTATAGGGTGTCACTCCCCTTTGAAAATATGCCGGGCCTCCAAAAAGGAATAATGACATATTTACACAATAATACATCTACCCTCTATAAACTAATGGAAGAAATACATCAAAAGTTTACTTACAGCCTTTTCAAACCTTTTCTTCCATTAGTTTATAGAGAGACAAATTTATAAGGAATTCTCATTAACAATATGGGACTGTTAACATGTATTATTGTGTAAATATGTCATTATTCCTTTTAGGACGCCCGGCATATTTTCAAAGGGGAGTGACACCCTATACCACATAATTGTGGGAATTGGAAAGTTAGCCCCAATGAATCTTTACGGAGTACACAGCAGCCCAGTACGTTAATTGTTCTGCCCTTTATTCACACCCTTGTGTCTATATTCAAAATAACAATCAGTAATCTGCGTTTAGTCCATTTGCCCATGTATATTGTATTTTAGCATTGGCCACTGACAAAGACGTCTTGTCGAAACGCGTTTGGCCTTTTTCTACATTGTTTTAGTTATACATTGGTCTGTGCAATATGTTATTGCGCTTTTAATGCAATATTATTGTTAATCTTTATTTTACCTTTGTATATTAAATATTATGGTTTCACTGTGTATATATCCTTAACTTTTTGTTGAGTATTATATGGTTGTTTGTTAAGGATTTCACCTTTCCTTGCTCTTGTTGTTTCAAATGGAGCATGTAAGCTTAAAAACTGTAGCTACAGAGTGGGTTCATAAATGGAAATTTGAAACAGAGTATAGGGCTTTAATTAATTAATTAATTAATTAATTAAATGTGTATCCTGCCTAGGCTAGAATGCTCTGTTTCTCAGTTAAAGAAATGGGGAGTTTTCTCAGCACATGCGAATTATTTATGGACAAATTGCCTAACTTGTTTTAACAGGCCAATTAGGTTCCTAATAATGCAGAAAATGTCATGCTTACATAAAGCTGGGTGCAATTCCAAATCTAGCTCTGGCGGTTTGATGTTGGCACACAAATGTATATTTTGTGCTGGTGAGGAGCATAGAATCAAAACTGTACTATAAATAATACATTGCCATTTAGGTAACAAGTTCCATCATGTCTTGACTGTGCTGTCCATCTACATCTATTCAAATGCAGCAGTTGGCTACATACAGCGATGACAAAGACAGTAACGTTCCTTCACGGGACTGGAATTGAAAGCAGATGGCTGTGTTTCAAGCACTGTTTAAATTGTGTCTCTTTAACTGTTTTAGGGCTAATGATACAGGACTCCTGTCCTATAAGGAGCACCTGCCAGTAACAGAACTTGTCATCACAGATACAGACCGACCCAATTCTGAAGCAGCGTACAAACTTGGTCCTTTGCTTTGCCAGGGTGACAGTAAGTAATTCTATTTTATGAACATACATCACCTGACTTCTGCTACCTGTGGATGTGCAATTCATGTGGGACTTTCAAGGCTTCATTTGATCTGGTGGTCTGTTGGGCCTCAGCACTTGCGCATCCTTTTTTGACCAAAGCCTGATGATTTTTTTTTCCATATTTGACACTAAATGTGTGTTTGTTTGTTTTCCATTCCCCATATCAGTAGTGCAAATGTAAAAGCTACATTGGCTAGATTTGATTTAAAAATGGCCACCACAACATTCACACATGCATGCGCACAAAAGGCAGAGGAAGGAGCACTTGTGCAGCCAAGCCTATGTGGCTTTACTTAGAGGGGGATGCCCCTGCACTCAATGGGTCTATTGATGGTTCATTTCTGGTAATCCCAATTCCAGGGCTTAATCTGGAACTGGACTGCGGGGTGGGAAAACGGTTAAAGAACTAGGGTCCTAATACACTTTGGAGGCCACACACGCACATTTGAGTAAAGAAAAAGAAAGCCATAGCTACTAGCTACATCATTAAAGTAATGTGTAGTTTGACCCTTAATGTAAAGGAGGGTGGGGAACCACTTTCAACTTAAGGGCTGATTTAAATTTTGGAGAACCTCTTAGGGGCCATATTCCTGTGGTGGGAGGGAACCAAAAGTGAAGATCTAGGCTCAAAACACCATCATGAGAAGTGCCATCTAGTCCAGCACTCTGCTCACACAGTGACCAACCAGCTGTCAACTCCTCTACGAGGAAAGATTACACTTGTTGGGACTGTTTAGCTTAGGAAAAAAACAAGTAAGGGTAGACATTATAGAGGTGTCTAAAATTACGTGTGGTATGAAGACAGTGGATAGGGGGACATTTTTCTCCTTCTATTATAGTACTAGAAACTGTGTCTTAGCACTTGTCTCCTGCTTGCGGGGTCCCCACAGGCAGCTGGTTGCTATTACGTGAACAGAATCCTGTACTAGATGGACCCTTGGTCTGATTCAGCATGGCTCTTCTTAAAGTCTTAATTAAAAGGGGAGATTTCCCAGGGGGTAAATTTGATTAAATGAAATAGTGCTTCAGCAAAGCACTATTTTGTACATACTGTTCACATCACCTTTATTCCTAATGCACCCTGCATAACCTGCATCATGTGCAAAGATCCTAACATTATCATAGTCCTTATCAGCATATATACATTCCTAGTTTGCAATTATGAACTAATATCATGTGCTCTGTTTTTCCACGAAGGGTGTGGGTTCCTATTACATTTCTCTTAGCTAATTATATTAGATGGTCCATAAAATGAATTGCCCCTCCCTGAATAAGTCTCAAGCTGCAATTCTGTGCACACTAACCTTGAAGTGAAAGTTAGTGGGACTTTTTCCCCGGAGTGAATGTGCTTAAGGGTGTGCCATCCATCAACTGTACGGGAACTACTTTTCATTCATCTTTCATGAGTAGATTTAATATGAAACTGTCTATACAAATATTTGAATTTTCATTTATTGATGGTTTTCATTTATATTTGAACAATTCCCTAGGCAGGATCTACACTTCTGCTTTAAAATGGTTTATAACAGTAGTGACAACTGTTGGGGGCCCAGGGAACACTTCGTATACAGTTCTCAAACTGTTTTCATGGTGTCATATCCTGCTTGGTGTAGATATGGCCCAACAAAAGTTGCTAAAATATGGAATGATTTTCAGAATCCTAAAGCAAGACAAATGTTAGCTTAATGGACAGTCTTCTATAAAGAAACATAAAGCATTTCATAAAGCAGGGGGAATGTATACAACTGAATTGTTTCTTATATGCACTTACAGACAGTAGGCAACATAAAAGCATTTGTTTCCATCTTCCTTTTGAACAATGCAAAAAGGATCAAATAGAGAAGGGGGAGGTTCATTACCTAGAACTATTGTCAAACAAAGAATAATGGATATTGCTGCTGGGATCATGATCTTAGTTTGCGTGCCCACCAGACAGATCCTTGCTGCTGTCTGCTGCTACTGCTCTCAGAGACCAAATTATCTTACCCCACTAAAAAGAATATATCTTCATATGACACATATTCTTTATTCTTTTTTGAAATACATAAATCCTTTTCCCCATAATTGTTCACCAGGACACTGTTCAGAAGGCAGACTGACAGGATGTTTACTTCCATTTCTGACCCAAATAACAAAGGCTCCATTAAATCTTTTAGAATGGAAAACCTGTATAATCTATTGACTCTAATAACTAAGCTGAAATGTGCTTACATAATGAAAGACCTGTTTAAGGAAAACAGAAAAGCTAAATAGCTCTGTAAATAATAATGTCCTAAAACCTGTTTAAGCAGTGCTGTTCTAGTAAAAATAGCTTTGTTATTCAAAGTATATTTTCTCTTCTTTAGATTAATTTCATTCTAAGCTATTCAACCTTGATCCTTAGATTACATTAGAGGTGATTCAAGCATTGAACAGGGAATGTTGTAGGCCTGCTCCAGTTATGAACATTTTTGAATGTGTCCATATGTCCAAATTTCCGTGAATATTCAAAGATAACGGAAAAGTTAGGCAAAAAGCCTTCCTCCCCATCTGCTAGTGCTTCATGTGCAGAGAAATTGTGATATGGGGAACATTCAAACATATGACCTCTCACATATATACGTAAGTTGATACTGCCATGTGAGGGCCATATCAGATCCCTGAAGACCCCCTCCCTTTTTTTAAAAAAAATGGTTCTAAAGGTGAAAAGGAAGTTAAACCTACACATAGCTTGCTGTTGTAAGTTTATTCCAGAATCATAGGATATTTAAAATAATGATATTGATGTCTTCTTCTGCGGTTTCTTCTTGTGGACCATGATGGACCATACTTATTATCCTGACAATATAATAATGGACCAAGTTACTGCATAATTTTATAATTAAATGATTCATTCTGTTTCATATATTCCATTTCAGTTTTTTTTTTGAGACTAGCAAAATATCAGGAAGGTGATGAGAAAAAGGGAGGCATCAAGCACTTCATGGCAGAGGCAGCCCACTCACCCACCTATGTTCCTCTCTCTTTACCCCTTCCAGTTGTTACAGTGATCACATCAGCTCAGTTGGATCCTCTTGGCACCAGCTTCTTCCTGCCTATGTTAAGCCCTCCCCCAAAACTACCAGCTCCTACCTGCCTGGTGCTACGCCTCTCACAAAACGTTGCAGCCTTTCGCCCGATCTGCTGCTGTGGCTGGGTGAGGTCCCTGACAAAGATAACATTTGTAGGCATGACTTCCCAGGGGCTGTCTTCACAATGCCAGATGGACGCCACCTCCCTCTTCAACCTCACATTATAGCCCAAGGTGGCTTTGAGTAATCCCGATGCTGAGGATGGGGTGCTGGGTTTCTGGGCAGCCATCCAGGCCTGGAGCAATCCCCACCCTCTTCCTGGTGAAGGCAACCAATCACTTGTCCCCTTCCACCGGGCTCTGGCCCCAGGTTGGCCCTGGATTGGCCCCAGAGTGACGTTACATGGCAGAAGCAACATGTTGCCATTGCTCCCTTTGAAAAAGTCAGGGTAAATCCCCGACTTTTTCAAAATGCAGCATTGCAGAAAAGGCCTACGGTGGCTGCAAAGCTGCGCCTGCATTATCTAACTGACAGGGCACAGATCCACAGATCCCCTGGCATGCCAGCTTTAGGGCTTCTGTCATGGGTGGTTTAAACCACAATTTCCTACTACATCCTAATCGGGAAACTGTGGTTTTATGTCGGCTTAATAAACAGGATATTAACCTTAGAGGTGCCAAATCTGATGTGCAAGTGGAGGAAGGGAGGGGTAAGACCACAGACAAGGTTCTTGTTCTTGACTGATCAAATAAGCGACAACATCCTTTAGAGAAGTGAATAATATCCAGGCAACAAAGTGGAAAATTGAAAAGGTATTATCTGAACTTCCTTTGAGAATAAAACTTAGACCTCCTGGTCCCTTTCCTTCCACTTTTACAATATTATATTACATGCCAGGTTCAAGATTGTTTTGTTTTAACTCTTTGGCTTGAAGACCTGTCAATAATATTTTGCCAATTGATCCACAATTTAAAGACTAAAAATCATCTCTGTCTAGAAGCTGTGCCGTATGGCGCTATTGATTCACTGCCACCATCATTTTTTTTAATCCCTGTTGGAGTTTTACACATAGGAAGTTTATGATTAATCACATCACAGTATTTACAATAGCGTTCTTGCAAATAACTAACAAACAAATTTGTGTTGTGATTCCAACACTAGAGTGTCATAATGACTTTTCACAGATAGGAGGTTGCAGTGAAAGACTCTTTTGTAATGAATTGGACACCATTCAAAACCAATAATTTTCTGGCTTATGTTTTCTTTTGTATCCATTTCTGTTTGCATTTTATTTCTAAATTGTCAACAACAAAAAGAGAGTTAATTAATGTTCTTTTTTTACTGTGCCTTTGAAACCATGAAAGCAAATGTTTTGTTGCATATAAATAGCAAATTACTTCTTATTGGGGTGAATATGGATGTGGTGCTATTTATAGTACATTAGACATCCTTTCTTGCACCTTTTGTTGTTGTTGTTCATGGGAAACTGAAGTCTAGCCCTTTCAAATAAGATCCTTCATGTGGATGTTTCTTTACAGACAATGCCATATTTATGTGGAAACCTTAAGGGGCCTTCTCATAGTCATTGATACATAGCTCCTTGAGAAGTAAAATCAGGAAAAAGTCTCTCCATGTCTGTTTATTGTAATTATTTATCTATGGCACTGGGGAAAGAAAAATTTTCTGGAATTCTCCATATCAAGACCTCAAAAGAAATTCTTTGCTACTTTAGTTCTGTACTAAAGTCCAGTACAAATGCTACTTTAGTCTACTTCTTTTGAGATTGACATAATTGGTCCTGGCGTAATCACCCCAGTTCCCATTTTTCTTCGAATTTAGGCATCGTTATAGTCCAGGGATAGGCAATATGGTGTCCGTGAGCACCCATATGCCCCGGACTCCTTTCTTTGTGCCTACAAAGGGGCCACTTTTTTTTAATTAACAAATTTTCTTATCAGCTGCTGTGATTATTTGAAAGCAAAGCATGTATATGAATGAATAGTGTGTGTGTGTGTGTGTGTGTGTGTGTGTGTGTGTGAGAGAGAGAGAGAGAGAGAGAGAGAGAGAGAGAGAGAGAGAGAGAACGAGAACACAACTATGGATGTTGGGCCAAGGAGGAATGAATTGACAGATAGAAGTAGAGAGGAAAAAAGTCTGCCTTCTGTGAAATAGGTTTCTGTTGGTACTTAACTTTGTTGGTTCAACGGAATTGTTTAGTGTTTGAGGACTCAGACCACAGCTTTGCCTTTTACTCAATCTTCGGGACAGTTTACTAATCCTTTTTTTTAAAAAAAAAATATCAATTTTTAATTGTGAATTTTTACACAAAAAATGACTAGCTACACCTCCCATGGCAGCCATTTTGTGCTGGTGACCAAGAACATTTTCCCGAATTGTCAAATGTGTCCACAGACCCAATAAGGCTGCCTAGCCCTTCTTTAAGCCATACTTGGTTATATTGTATGTTCGATTATAGCTGGGGAGATCACTCTACAATAAGACCAACTGATGTGATCCCATTCCTTACATCTATTCCCATAACACAACATGTCATGTGAACAATCTTTTGCACTCTCAGCACACAGAGTAGAAAGCATAAAAATAGTTATAGAAACAAAACATAACATAGAAATACCAGGTGCTCTAACAGTATCCTGCACAACTTTGCTACCATCTGCTAATTACATGGTTGCACATTAACATCATTGCATATTAGCTAGACATTAAAGGGTTCATCGACATGCATTGATGGCACAAGCATCATGATAGCTTCACCCAGTGCACAGCTTACCTTGCACAATGTTTAGGATGGCTGTGTGTTCGTCTTTACAGTCCTTATTTGAAAGACTGCCAGGGGACTGTTGTCTGCAGTTTGAAGGGCTGCTTAGTCAAGTCCAATTTAAAGGTAACAAGTCATGAAAATGCAACCACAAGCTCTTGAGGTCTTCTTTCAGAGAACGCTTCCAATCCACTGACAGTGCAAAGCTATTGCTTGTCAGAACATCACAGGTCCCATTCTTAGCTATTGTCTCCAAGGGGAAAGGGAAGAGATGCACACATATGTGCATCTTCAACAGTGCAGTGTGATAGCTAGTCATAATGGCCTCATTCAGAAGACATCTTAAACCACAGCTTTAACCATAGTGGTTAAGCCAGAAAGCTGGGCTGTGTTCAGAAGACACCTTACACCACATCTTTAATCATGGTGAATAAAGCAAAAAGCCTTATCCACCATGGTTAAAGCTATGGTTTAAGGTGTCTTCTGAACAGGACCAATGAGTGCTTCAGAGACCAATGTCTCATCCAGGCAATTGTTGGCCCCAGGATGCCTGTACTTTCTCCCAGTGCCTTCCACCCTATCCAGCTTTGTCACTGCCCCATATACATTTGGTAGCTGGCCAGCATATATTTGCACTTCACAAGCACAGAAAGTGGATAAAATTTGGGGATGGGAAGTGGATTTAGGCTGCACAAGAACCCAGCAGATATAGCGTGGGGATGGGATTGTACTGTAAAAACTAGATAAGAGACATAAAATGAGTACTGGCATTTCTTCATTTACTTTAGTTACATATGCACCCACATTTTAAATCAATCTTATAGCATCTTTCACAGGTAGTGATAATTTATAATATTTATATGACAAATATAAAAATATCAATAATTTCCATTTAGATCCCAAAGATGGAAACAGAATTTCCCTCTGAATGAAAGTTGCCCCAATATCACCCTGGGTCAAACAGGGTTTGCTAGTGTTTATACTACTTCAAAAACCTGTTTAGCCAGGAATGATACTGAAACAAAACAAAAAGGGGGGTGTTCAGCATGGGCAGTGAAACATCTGTCTTTCTGCTTTCAACTCTCTTAAAGATTCTTCTCTGTCTGCATGCTGAGATATCTCTCAGGTATGCAACTAGCTATTGATGTACTATGGGAAGGTTTATCTCTAACGACTTCAGACTGCTAGATTATCAGCATTATTATCTAGGGACAGGGCAGGGGAGGAAATATTATCTGCTACTCAATAGATACTGAGAATATGTCTCTGAGTAGCCTGGAGAGCAGCTTCTTTCTGCAAAAGGCACATTCCTCTTTGTAAACCAGATTGTATTCTTAGCTGCAATTTATAGTACTCAGGATTGCAGGTAAAGTATCTCCGTTGAGACGAGTTCCGTATAGATGTCAAGTACATAGTATAAGACAGCTTTGCACTGTCGATGAGGAGAGGTTAGAAACATTGGCGTCCCTTTTCATCCAATAACTCTGTGCGGGACAAATGAATATACTTTGCATCACATTTCAAAGAGAATGGTTGATGGTATTCATTATATTCATAACTGTTTGAAAAATGGAAAAGACCACACAGGTCATTGCTTTCTTAATGCTTTTCGTTTATGATGTATAGTAAAACATTTCATCAGCTTTGCCATGCTATTATATTCCATTTTCTTGTGCAGGTTGTGCAGCAACGTTTGTTAGCTGTACCCATGGGCAAAGAAAAACCCCAAGAGCCTTGCCTTGATATTAGGTCTACAATTTAAAAAAGAATTATTTATTTATTATTTATACTACCCGATATTTGATGCCCTCTGGGAAATTCAAAATCCATCTTAAAACCACAGAATACACTAACATAGTAAAACATAATATAAAAACAGTAAATTTAAAATAGAATAAATCCAACTTCTAAAATAACCAGAGTAAAAGCCGGCAGCAGTGCAAAGCTTTAAAAATGCATTTTTTTAAAGAACTGGACTGAAAAGCTGGGTAAAATAAAAAAGGTCCTCACCTGGCATGAAAATACCGCAATGTGGGCACCAGCTGAACACCTCTAGGGTGGGCATTTCATGATGCCAGTTCTAGGTTTTTGAGGGCCTTTGGGCAAGTCCACCTTCTCATCCCATTGTCATCTGCCGTGAGTGCTCATCATTCTCTTTCTCATCATTGCCACTACTTGTTTGCTTGACAGATGGAAAGCCAGGGAGCAAGTAGGCAATGTTTTATTTCTTAGCTTTGTAAGCCAACTTGGGAGCCTCCTTGGTTAAATGGTGGGATAAAAATACAATTAATGAGAAATAATAATCTACGACTACTCTTTCTCACCAGCCAGCACAAGAAAGCAAGCAGATTGCAATGGTGAAGAGGAGCAAATCCATTGGGGTTATTGTCAGTGGGCTGCAGGCCCTCAGCCGGTGCCCAGTTTTTGTGAACCGCCCAGAAAGCTTCGGCTACTGGGTGGTATGGAAATGTAATAAATAAATAAAATGAATTCCCTTTGTTGGCCCTAGTTCTGGCATTCCACACCAAGGGTGCTACCACTGAAATTAGTGAAAGTTCTTATCCCTTAACTGGTAGGTATGGAAGAGTTCTATAATTACTGGACTTCCAAGAAATTTATACTACTACTAGAGCAGGACTGTTATTCACAAATGCCTCAAGAACTTCCCTACAGAGCTGTTATACAGATGGTTTTCAATTGCAATGTAACCCTTCTTATTAAGTAATGGGAGTTAAGGCAGCTTGCGGTCACTAGCCAACCAGGGTTAAAAAGACACATGCACACACATCAATATAACATCTATGTTTCCCACAACAAACACAGTGTATGGAGCCAGGCCATCCTGATAATGGAAATTCAAGGGAGTTTTGAAAAGAAATGTTTAGAAAACTGTGCATATAAATATATACCAGAGTGTATGAAGGTGGCCTTGTTCAGAACCAGGTTTATTTCACTTTGTACTACATTTTCTATTATTATTATTATTATTATTATTATTATTATTATTATTATTATTATTATTATTATTATATAATGTAACATATGTTCCCTTTGCCAGATTCTTATACATTGCACAATGTTCATCACTGGAACCTGATGTCACCATTTTTTAAAGTTCTAATTTCAGTACTAGCTCGTTTTGAAAGCTACTCTTTTTTGTTTTTTTAGAAAAATCTTGGAATTAGCAGCAGAAAAATATATTTGGCACTCACTGGAAGATATTGCCTAATTTGATTCAGAAAGCAGTAGAGCTTATGAAAGTGACAGATACAACAGTAAAGATTTAGGAGAAATAACAAGGTATATTTAAATGTGCAGCATAGTGTCAAACATCTCATATTTGGGCCTGAAGTCTACTAAAAATGTATAAGACAAGATCAGTGTTCACTAAAATGCCCACTAACTAGGAAACACAGTAGCTACAAAGTAATTAGTTAATTCGTGTAGAGCTATCAATAGAACAGTCCAATGGCCTGATCCTAATTGCTAAGATCATGGTCAGGAGGATCTGCATTATGCCAGCACTGCTAGAGCTGTATCTCCCCACCCCACTGAAGTTAAGCAGAAAACCTAAGCATGCATACACATGCACAGATTTCTCCATTATAAGGTGGCTATGAAATAAACAAGGCATAGGGAATAAAAGCAGAACAGTACCATAACAAAATTAACAGGGAAACAGAAACAGTAGCAAAAACAAAAACACCCAAGGGAGGAGTCATTCAAGTCAGTCAACACAATGGGCCCATTCAGAAGACACCTTAAACCATGGCTTTAACCACAGCAAATAAGGCTTTTTGCTCTATTCACCATGGTTAAAGCCGTGTTTAAGGTGTCTTCTGAACACAGCCTGACTTTCTGGCTTAACCACTGTGGTTAAAGCCATGGTTTAAGGTGTCTTCTGAACAGGGTCATTGAAATAAAGTGTTTTCTGCCAAATGCCAAAAGACCATCAAAGTAAGGGAGGGTGAGCATCCCATGGCAGGAGAGCTCCATAATATTGGCGAAGCAACCATGACAGCCCAGTCCTGTCTATCTCTAAAATACATTTCTAATAGAGGTAGGATGCAGAAATAGGTTCATAGATCTAAGCAGGTCACAGGATCATGCAAGACAAGGCGATCTGTTTAATTATCCTGGTCCAAAGCTGTTTATCACCACGTAGGAATTGCAGTATTCATGGACTGGAGCCTATACATAATTGGAAGGGAAGAGGGAGAGTGGGTCCCATTCTTCTGAGTAATTAATGTATTGCTTTTTTCATTTTAAATACAACAGTTGCGTAATTTTGTTTTCTAACTTTTTTCTCGCTAATTAGGAGATTTTTGGAACGCAGCCTCCTTCAACACTGAGGCCTCATATCTTCATTTCCCTACTTTTCATGGAGAACTTAGTGCAGATGTATCCTTTTTCTTTAAGACTACAGCTTCTTCTGGTGTGTTTTTAGAGAATCTGGGAATTAAAGACTTCATAAGGATAGAGCTGCATTGTAAGTCTAATTTAACTATGCTCCTTTGTTCTGGTTCAAATGTTTAGTTTAGATAATGGTACGGAGAACACGAATTTGCTGTTTTCCTAATGTTTTGCCATATTAAGCAGTATAATTGCCTGGCCTTCTGTTACATTGATGTGAACTGCCATAAAATACAATGATGCAGTAGCCTCAGAGAGTCATGAAACTGAAAACAACAGCACACTAAGTTTTAGTAATTCAATCTGGAACCTTAGAAGCTGTAATGAGAGCCTGATGGGATGTTGGTGTTCAAAATTCAATAAGTTGACATGGGAAACAAACTAGGGCTGTGTCGGAAGTCAAACCTGAAACTTTTGGGGCACATTTTTGCCTGTTGCTCACTCTTTCCAAGGGGTTACTTTGGCCACTAGAATATTACAAGATAATAACTTGAGTTTTGAAACAATTCATATTTATCCCCCACTGTTGTTCTTTAGATTGCACTTTGAATTGTATCAATTGTATAAAAGAGTACAGAAGAGTATAGTAACATCTTAGACAAATGTGAAAGTGGCTATTCAGACACCCAATTTCCACACCCAATTTATTCCCAATTTACCTCTGATGCCATCATTTTCACCAACTCTAAAAACTCCAGAAAAGATTGATGATACCTGATAATGCTGAATAAGATATAGGCCTTAGCTAGACCTAAAGTTTATCCCGGGATCGTCCCGGGGTCATCCCTGTTCATGTAAATTACACACAGGGGATCCGGGAGAAGGCAGGGATGACCCCGGGATGACCCCGGGATAAACCTTAGATCTAGCTAAAGCCATAGGCCTCATTGCAGAATCACTATCTCCGATTACTTATCTAATTGTTTTACAATTAGAATCTACATCCAGGCAATCCTAAGAAAGCAAGAGCGTTATAGGGCCAGGGAGTATCCTATGAAAGTTTCAGAATATCACCCTGTTGAGACAAAATGCTATTCCATGATGGTTAAGCATTTTGAGCTAACTATGACGGCTTAGCATGTTTTTCCTAACCGTAGAGGCTACATAACCATGGCTTAACTATATTCACTAACCGTGGTCCTAACCGTGACTTAGCCTATTGTCAGAACAGGCCCTATGTTTACTATTTCTCAGAGAAGGAACAACAGGGTTTGGATTTTAGCAAAGTAAAGGAAAAATAAGCCAATTCAATCTTCTGTTGTTTTAGTTCCTTATTTTATTTTAATCCAAATAG
Organism: Elgaria multicarinata webbii; assembly: GCF_023053635.1. Classification (NCBI taxonomy): domain Eukaryota; kingdom Metazoa; phylum Chordata; class Lepidosauria; order Squamata; family Anguidae; genus Elgaria; species Elgaria multicarinata. Next base: position 54,410,226 of record NC_086176.1, on the reverse strand, counting down.
TACTCCCCCCCCCTTAAATTATGCTGCAAACAGATTAGGTCCACATTTCAATCTATTTTACCTAGTCAAGATAAGGGGAGAAAGCTACATGGGGTTCTAACTCAGAAAAGAGCTTCAGCAACTTTGTGAAGACATCTCCACTTTTGAAAGATATAGAACCAATTTAATCTCCAATAGGAGAAAATTGTAGAACAGGGTGTCACTACTGAAAAGGCCCTCTCGGGCATCTTGCCCAACCTAGCATCCACCCAAATTGAAATGCAAAGAAGACTTTTCCATCAGATCTTAAAGTACAGATAGAAAGACATGGGAGGGAGCAGTCCCATGTTTGCTATTTGCTGTAACCAATCCTAGCACTTTCCTAACACCCAATATAACATGCACATTTTTGAGATACAGCCAGTTGTAGTCACTTCCTTTGGGACAGTTTTTATTTATGTCCATTACCTGTTCACAGTAAAGAAAGTTTAAAAAATAAAGAGGATACACTTATCTTCCTAGGCTATCAAAGAAAAGGAAGAAAATATAACAGAAAGCAACAACATTGACAATGATTTAATTGTCAATCTTTCAACTGATAAAAAGCATAATTTATGTAATCCCTTATCTTTAAGCCAGAAAAGAGTATCAAAGTTTGAACTTTAAAAGGATCACACTTGAAAGGGGGAATGGTAATGGGTTTAGAGAGTTGCTAAAAGTAGAGATTGCCATGTTTGTTCATTTTTGTTGCTGTTGTTGTTGTTTTACTAGTCAGGTAGCTTTGTGACCAGCCTGTTTTTAATCTTGGGCTAATATTTTGGCCAATTGACCCATGAAGTGTTAACTCAGGTTATTATAACCAATACAAAAGTATTCTATAAATTCAGCCCCTAAATATAATCCAAGTTACATTGACGTGTTGCTTTGCATGTTTGTGTTTCAAATTCTATATGAATAAATCTTCTACAGTTAGCTCAAGCTCAGGTTTTCTGGTGTTAAAAAGACTTAATATTTGAATTTATTATGTGAGACCATTTGGATAAATTATACATTCATTTCTAATGTGTTTGAATATAAATTGGCAATTTGCATTTGACTGCTTATTAATTGTTCAAAATCACTTAATGTTTTGTAGGTTCAACGTTTGAAATGTTACTAATAAATAACAATTAATATGTCATGTTCAGGATACCATTCAATATGGTAATATACTAGAAATGATTTAACACTCACTATGACATTAATAATTGACTTCACATTGTTGCTAACACAGAAACCATTTTATTTTGCGATTTAATTTCTGATTTATGTGTCCTTCCTAGTATGAGGTCTTTGGCCATTTAGGCTGCAATTACATATGCACTCAGTGGGACTTGCTCCCAAGTAAATATGCATAGAATTGTACCATTCAGCAAATTCCCTTCCCCTTTTAGTGAACAAAGAATAAACACTATTGAGAATGAGACTCACTTCCAAGTAAATATTGTTGGGACTGAGCTGCCAGGCTGCAGTTTTCTGTGCAATAGTGCACACATCTCCCATTGCTGTTGATGAGTCTTAGTCATACAGAACAATGTGCAGGGTTACAGGTTTTTTTTTTAATTGTAGAATGCCAAATAATAATGATTAGAGTTGTACAGCACAATTCAGGAACACCCTATCTAGATTTAGTGCATGGAATTGGGACCATACTACAACTGTCCTGAAAGACCTGTATTGGTTGCCAGTTACTTTCTGAGCACAATTCAAGCATTTGATTTTAACCTTCAAAACCCTAAACAGCTTGGGGCTTGGTTATCTAAGAGACCATCTATCTTGCTATGAAACTGCCTGAGTATTAATATCTGCAGGAGAGGCCCCTTTAAGAGCATCATTACCCACAGAGGCCATTTGTTGGTCATGCGAGACAATTAGGGATGAACGGACTCACCTCCATCCATTTCAGACACTCCATTTGCCCACTGATGCTGCCCCTGTCTCCCCCCCTTCTTTTGCCATGAGTGGGGCCAGCATTGTGTAAAAGGCGGCATTCACCAAAAGTTCTGTGTCCCAACCATTTGCTTGATTTTAGTCCTATCCTCGATTCCCTCCCCCTTGCCCATTCGGAGGCACATCTTAAGTAAATGTGCACAAAATATATTTTAATGGAGTAATTTACCATCAGAATACTTCACTGTTCTGTTCTTTAGGCACCATACAGTGCCATTGATTTTTATGTAGAAGAAATAAGTGTTTTCAAAGAGGAGTCCTACTTCCAATGTGATTGGAAAATGGGTTCCCTTAATTGAGGAGCAGATAGCAATCATCACTTTTACTTGGCTACTTGTTCAGATCCATGCAGCAACATGAATCATAAGTTATATACTGCATGCCATGTCGCTGATTTCAGCTATCTTCATCAAGAGTATATACTGGATAGAATATATGAAAACTGTCTGCAACACATTCCTTTTCATTTTTATTTCTTTAAGTAAGTCTTGTTCTTCTGTTTGATTTTTTTGAAACTAACTTTGAAAAAATTCCTTTGGACCACCCCTCAAGGATGCTATCGTCAATACACTAGTATATTCAAACATGAGGTGTACTACAAAACTGAGTGCTGGATCAAGAAATAGTAGTATTTAGACTAGACCCACTGAAAGTTAGCAACTAGATTTAAGTTCATCCCATTTATTTCAATGGTTCTACTTTATGTATGATTTCTAATCCAAACACGTGGACTGACTATCCAGAATTAAGGCTTCAACATTTTTGATGAGGACTAAGAACAATGGCCCATATGAATAATACGTATCCAAACTTTGGATAGATGTTTTTTGTTTCATAGGTTTTTCTGTTGAGCCGAGTCCATTTGAAAAACAGGACAGCCAATATGGACCCCCAAGAAGATTCCATAGTGAGACAACATTGAAAATGACTTGATTTTATTATATGATTAAACAGTTGAGTTTTCAATCAAATCTTAAATTTAAAATCTTTTTCACATAAAAAACACACACCCTTAAGTTTATTTCAGCTATTTTCCCCATATATCCTCTAGGGAGGATTTTTTTTCTCAACATGACTGTTAAGATATATTCTTTTTATCTCAGATTTGTAAGCAACCAAGGTGTGGAGTTTCTTATTTCTTTTGCTAAGATTTTACCTTAATACTTCCCAATGAAGATGGTGAATTGTAGAGGTGATGAAGAAGTCATCTGAATTATTTACTGTTTTAGTTAATGGAATAATAATACAAAATAACTGATTGAATGAGGGCTAAACACTATGACTTTCCAGGCAATTCAATTCCCTATATCTTTAATTTTACAAAACAAAATATTGAGTGCTGTTTTTTAATGTTGCCACAGATCTCAATTCCAACTGGATATTTTTAAGTAATTGAGTTAATTCTGATGGTTACATTACCAGGCTCTTACTCCTTTAAAGAAACATTCCAGCGTTCTGACTAATTAGGAAAAAAACCTCTGTGAGGTTGAATTCTACCACTTATCAGTTCCCATGCTATTGAAAGCCTGCAGCAGCATCAGTCATAGAGCATAATATTACATACTGTGATTCCACTGGGATGTAGAAGACAAATCATCACCCTACTCTGCATTTGGCTCCATGCCCTGCCAATACGGCTTCTGTGCCAGCATTTGGGGGTGGGAGATCCAATCACTCAGAGCTGCACAATGGACTTTTGAATTTAGAGCAGATAGAAAGATATGGTGCTGCTCACAACCCCTAGCAGGGAATCCCAATACATCCCTTTAGTGGGAGAGCAAAACAGTGAAGTAAATGGGATTTTAGAGGCATTAAAGAATCTTACATAGGATGTCCTTGCAGTGTTTGTGGCACAATCCTTGCTTATACTGCAATACTCGTAGCGGAGGACTGCAGCAAACTATGTAATTCTGTATTTGCCACCGGTTGGTTAATGCAATAATACTAGCTGAGGTGTTATTTCATTCCCTCTCCCTAAATATAAAATATAAAATATTTACAAAGTGCTAAGACTTCAGCTTGGCAACAGTATGATTTGGGACTACCTTTGGTGTAACCAATTATTTGGTACAAATGAATAGATTAAACAACAGTCAGTCAAACTGCTCAGACATCTTCTGATCTCTCATCCAAATTACTTCCCCCTTCTACTTTGAAAGAAGGCACTGCTCACAGACTCCCTTGAATTTAGGATTTGTGGTGACATGCAAGCACCACCACCCCACTTGCAGAAGTGCCATATAAGTAGGGATATACGGAGCTCATAAAATCCATTCCATCAATGCTTCACAGATTGTCAGGTGCCCTTTGTTCCGTCATCCATTCACAAATGTCCCTGCCCAAATGTGCAAATCCTGCCCAAGTGAGTATCTTCATACTATAGCCCATGGGGAAATGCTCATTTTTAGCTGCTGTTCTTTTTATTTCATGTATTTTTCTACGACTAAATTTGCATAAAATTCTCGAAAGTTAAAAAAAGAAAGAAAGAGACACAAGTCCAATGAATCCATGTGATCTGCGACTTGTGTTGTGGAGACCATGGGTTCGATTCATAGAAATCTGAACTCATTTGATTCTGCTGCACATTTCTCCACCATTCCTCCATGTAGGTTAGAGATGTGGTCCATGGTGTGCTTTAACCGCAAGAAATACAGAGGAAATTGCTAAAAGCCTTTTCCAGAGCAAACAGTGCTGAACACTGAATTAAAATCTGCTCTGAAAAGCAAGGTCTTGACTGACATGGAGCATATGCACACATGGAACTGTGCATAATCTAATGATGATTCCCTTTTCCTTCATATTAAGTATAGCTATATCAGAGTATAAAAGGAGTTTTAAGTTCAGGGAGTTTTCAGAGTTCAGCCTTCCATGTGGTAACTCAAAGAAAAGAAGGCAGTCCACAAAAAACAAGCAAACCAGAAAAATGGTTCACAATTGTCTATTTCTAATGGGCAAGGATCATGTACAATGAACCTGTGGAAGCAAAGTGAGGCTCTACTCACTGTTTCCACTGTGCCCCCCCTCCGTGTCACTGCTTTGACCACTATGTAAATAGCCATTCTTGTATATACAGAAGAGACACACAACATTGTACACTGATCAATTCTGTGCCCACAAAAACAAGGAATTCTTGAAGCTCAGGGGTATGGATCTGCATTCATGGTACACAGTTTGTGAATGTGTGAAAGCAGCTAATATAACACATAGACTGTGTTCGTACGATCACAGAAGCAAGTAAGCCACAGTGGCTTATTTTTCCTGTCAAGTGTGTCAGGGGTAGGGGATTGAATCATTACCTTGCTGGCACAGCCTGCTGGGTCATGTGAACCTACCAAAGGTTGCTTCTTGCTATGGTTAATTATACAAATCCACCCACCCACCCCAGGTACATATCTGGCATGCACAGTGAGTGAAATAAGCCACCATGGCTAATTTCCCCTTTCATGGTTGTGCATACAAGCCCAAATTTTAATAGGTTTCGGTTTTACCATTTAGCTCAGAGAGATAAGGATGCATCCAGTACAAGCACAATCAAATGTACTAGCTGATAGAAAGTTACATCTTTGCATGACTGTATCCACCTAACTCATTTCAGAATATAGGTTTTTTGCCACCTCCTTTTAGAAATATTAAATATTTGACACCTAGGCAATATTAAAATGCATTTGATATTACTGATATTAAGCTAGATGGGCTGAACCTGTTACCAAAGCTGTGTGACAGAAAATCAGCTTTACTACTTGTTCAATACTATATTTAAACTAAAAGTTTATTCTATTTTTGGTAGCCAATTCGACAAATCAGTAGTATATATTTTCCTTTCTTTTTCTTACTATTGAAAGCTAATTTGGGTTGTGTGTTGAGTGTTCCTCTTGCAATATTCCAGGCAGCTTGTTACACTTTAACTTTTCTGTTTCTAATAAATATTTCCAGAAGCTAACGAACAAGAAGTTTAAAGTCATCTTTTTCAACAAAGCACTTGTCTCTTGCCCTTTCACAACCAGAAGAAAAGAGTCATATGCTATGCTTTCTGTTCAATTTTTAAAAGATGTGTTTTTTGGTGACCCCAAATTCTAAACTGCCTTAGGTGTCTTTACTCTTTCTAGCACCAACTGAAGTGACATTTTCATTTGACGTGGGAAATGGGCCTAATGAAATCATAGTGCAGTCACCCGCTCCCTTAAATGACAACCAGTGGCACTATGTGAAAGCTGAAAGAAACATCAAAGAGGCATTATTGCAAGTGGATCAGCTTCCTCAAAGGACTCATACAGCTCCATCTGATGGGCATATCCGCCTGCAGCTCAACAGCCAGCTCTTTGTGGGTAAGTCCACTTTTTTAGAACTATTTCCCAGTTGTTGACAAGGGAAGACAAATTGATTCATATCTGATTCATATAAGGTAGCCATTGGTACGGTTAGTAAGCTAATAAACACATGAACAAGATAAACATATGAATGAGACACAATTTATTTAATTATTTATTTACTTAATCAATTTAGTGATTTAAAACGTGTATACCTCACCCTCCTCCAAAAGGAGCACAGAGCACAGCTTACGATTTAATAATATATAACAATAATAATAATAATAATAATTTCTTACTATTACAATAAACCACGTACAATACAACAACACTAACCTAAAAACTCAAATTTACAGAAGACATGTATAGAGAATTATTTGTTCCTAGCATTGCCACAACATGTGGGGTTTTCACTCACAGCACTACTACCACCTGTAGGGAATTCTTTTTTTTTTTTTTTTTAGGAATGCTTATATTTGAACTCCCAGCCACAATAACCCTGAGCTCTGCAAGCTGTCCATTTCCCACTGCCACAAATTCTCTTTAAAAACTCCAATTAGTTTAGGTGTGAGATGGGCATCACTGCTAGAAACAAGATGGACTATTAATTTAATTGGTTTATTAGAGACATATGTGTATATAAGGGATACTAATATTAGGGGTGGCTGAAATCCCTGAGTGCTCGCCCCTGCAGCCTAAACCTCTACCCAGCCAAATTTACTCACAACCAGGTCCAGCTCTTCGGTACAGTATTCCTCTGTTGTACTTTATTTGGATTTTAATACCTGTTTGGCTAGCCTCCTTCTGGTAAGATCTTAGGGCAGCCTCCTGGTGTAGTACAGCCAACTTCGAATCCTCAGCAATGTACGGTTATTACAAAGAAGGAATAGCGTTATATCCAGGCTTCAACTATTCACTTTCTCCTTAGCTTTTTCCTTATCCTTATAACACACCCTATACCAACCAACATACTTTCTCTCTCTCTATCCCCCCACCAAACTCTCAACTGCTCTTTTCCACCTAGTTAGAACCTCCAACCAATCAGAATCTGAAGTTTCCTAGACCAATCAAAATTGAATTTACCTGATCCAAGTCCTATCTGTAATATAAATATTAGAGACAATACAGAACATCCACAATTATTCATATCCATAGCATTTCTTCAATACATATGAACAGAGATTTACAGAATATATATGAAAATGCAGAGCCATAACTGAAAGCAATAAACAATACAGAATTGTAGAAATCTGCAGTGCAAAAGCCCCCACAAACGAACCCGACAGAGAACTACAAACTAAAGACACAAATCCCCAAATGTATGAAAATGGGAATATAATTTCTATTCTATTTGTAATGAAGTAACCAACTGTTCAAAACACATAGATAGAATTGAAATAATTCAGCAGATGCCACATTTAATAGGTTGTTACAACAACCTATTAAAACAAAGCATAAATATGCAATGGAACAATTGTAAGGAATAAAGAAATAAGTCTCGTAACAGTACGTATATCTGTGACCCAAAGTGACATGAATCTGGATAATATTTAATTTCAAAAACTACTTCAAAAAAATGTATATGTTCCAAAATATTCCTTGCAACCACATATGTTAAATTTACCAATCATATGTTTAAGAGGACAGCTGAACAGAAACCTGGCAACATGGACTACTTTCTTTAAGACAGTAAGAAAATGAAAAGAGAAAGCCAGCATCTCGGATTTTCCCCTTCCAAGATCATAGTTCTGTCTCAGAGGGACTTTTGAAGGACAATAGGATTGCTCTTTTAGCGTCCCCCCGCCCCAGCAATTCCCATGACCATACGATTTTTAAAACCTCTTCAAAATGAATCATTTCCATCATCTATGCGGCACTGTGGAGTGGATATTTCAGAAAATAATTTGAATCTACTTATCTTTGTCAATGTGTTCTTTAATATATACATATAGATATAGAAATCCTACTGCCTGCTATAAAGAATTATTTCCTTTTCTCATGATGCTTCTAGGAGTTTTCACTTTTTGCTTCGTGCTGAAAGGTCCTTTACTTTTGTCTGGTTCTTTAGGGCACTTGGAGTAAATTGAAACATTATCCAGTATAACCTCTGTTGCTGGCAGCCCCTCAAAAATCCATGCAATTATTCTTTTGAGTACTTTGCAGAAGGACTGATGAAAAATGACTTTTGCTTGAATTTATAAATTCCATGAGGCATTTTAAAACTTTGACAGAGTAGAAATAGTACATTACAATTTGATCCTTTGGGTTGATGGGGAAAGCAATCCTATGGTCCCAGGAAAGCAACTTAAGGACCGTAGGATTCTTCAGAGTCCCACCTCCAAGGCTATAGACACTCCAGTCTCCAATCCCTACCCTGCCCCCGCCCCTCACAGTAGCCACGGAAACCACACTAGCTGCTTTCTCAGTTTAGAGCATCCTTAGAGAGGTCAGAAAGGAGATGTGTCCTTGGGCAGGGAGGAGAAGCAGAGGCAAGGCCAGGAATATGAGGAATTCTAAGGCCTCCCCAGCACCACCTTCTCACCTTCTCTAGACAGGCTGGGGGGGGGGGACATTTAGAGAGAGAGAGAAAAAGCTAAACTCATAGTATAAATAGGTGAAAATGGCCTCATCATTCCTCCTGACTTGCCAACAACAGGTCAGTAAGTCTTTGGATATGCAGAAGACTTTGAATTCAGAGGCTTCCATATCATGATGGTGTAACTCATCGGATTGCAGCCTGAGTGAATTTTCTTTCAATAATATTGAAAATATTTCTGCTTTAGAGAATGTTGACTTCCTCTCCACTTATTCAATTCAATGCATTTACATTTTTTGTCATATAAATCAACCCTCTCCTCGAAATTCTTATGCTTTGAGATCTTTGCGCCTGGCTTTTGATAACTCCATAACAACAAAACAGTTTGATTTCTTACCACTATGAGAATGTCTGGTTGGTCAAAAGGAGAAGTTGCTATATGGATAAAAGGAGTGTCAGCAGAACTAATAAATGAAGATTTTTCACACAATACCACAAAATAAGTAATTACTTCAAACCAGGAGGGGAAGGGGGAGAGGAAAGATCAAACTGCAGATAGGAGCTAGGAAATGTCTACCTAAAATAGGCCTGCACAACAGGTAGCCCACCAAGTCATATGCCACTGACCAGCAACATATGTATGGCAGGATCTACAGTACTGCTTTAAAACAGTTTATAATAGTAGTAACAACTGTTGGTGCCCAGGGCACACTCCATGTACAGTTTTCAAACCATTTTTGAAGTGTCATATCCTGCTTGGTGTAGACCTAGCCCATGGTGACTCATAATCCGATTTGTCATTCAACTATTCCCAAAGGCACAAATAGTTAATATGTACCCCCAGCCCCCCTCATATTAAACATGTCCTCTCAAAGTAGGTTAATAAAGAGGCTGAAAAGGGGGAGTCAGACCACATGGCTCCCATGACAAATGCTGAAACTAGCTGGCAATTGCCTCAGGTGTTTTTTGTGTCTGTTTAGCTCAGCCTGGAGTGCACTCACAAAGTCCTGATGACACAATTCTCTATAATTTGAAGTGTGGACATAATGGTTTCAGCCATTCGTCAGCCTTGATGTTCTCGGCAGTGTTGGGTAATGTGTATGTTTGCACTTAGCAGGATATATGCACTTTTGTGGAGACTGCTCATATCCAGTGCATGGCAGCTGGAGTGCGGTGTCTATCTTCACCACCGCATTCCAGCTCCCCTGCATTTCGGCTAGATGGGTAATTTCACCCATCTAGTAATGGTGCTTTGGAGTGTGAGGGAAGGAGGCTGGAGTGGCCATACGAAAAATCATATGAACAATGTCCCATTCTTGTCCCCTCCTCATCCCCGGAAATGTCCAGTTTCCCCCCAACTCCATGCTCCATTTACTAAACACTGAAAGCCTGCAGAGTGCTCTCCATGCTGGCTATGATAGGGAGGGGAGTGTGGTTTTCTGGCTATAAGGAAAAGGAACAATCCTAGGGCACCCAAGACATTGTTGAGGGGGCATATGATTGCTCTGTAATATAATAAACTTGTTTAGCCAACTCTGGAAGATTAGTCTTAATTTCTGGAGTGGGTACCAAATGTGTTGGGTCAAGGTTTAATTTAACAGCTCTGTAACTACAGTGGTAGTAAACTGGAGAATCTGGAGCTTGATTTAGCTTTAAGAAACAGTTTTTTTGTATGAAAAACAGCTTTCAGCTTTATGGTCAAGGTTAAATTTCTTCTTCTAAAGCAGGTATTATTATTTTTTAATCAATGAAAATGTATGCAGGACTGTTTTCTTTAAAATTTCATTTTATTTAATAGTGTATTTCTGTAAGTATGTGGATTAACTATCAGAGCATCTGGAAACTCAGATGATGATCATATATTTTAGGTGGTGTTGTTCCATTAGGAGAAACAATTTTATATGATTTGTTATAACTCATAACTACTTTCCTGAATCAAAGTTGTTAGGAAGAAAACTCTTCAGTTTTCTTTCTCCTTGAGTTTTACCAGGTTTTTGGAGGGTCAGATGCTTTATTGCTGACTGGAATTCTGGGAACTGGAGGAATAAATTAAATAGTGAGGAGCAAGCCCTCTTCCTTCCCAGTCTGCTTGGTCACTGAGGTCATCAGGTGAGGCAGTCCTGGTGGTTCCACATGGACCTGCTATCCATTTGGAATCTACTTGGTGTACAGCCTTTGGTGTATCAGCTCTCTCTCTTTGAACTTCCTGCCTGTTGATGTCAGGCAAGCACCAACATTGTTTCACTTTCAGCGCCTCCTGAATACATTTTTATTTAGAAATTTCTTGAAACCCATGGTTTTATTGGCAAAATCTGGTTTTAATGGATTTAATTTTGTATTTCTTTTACTGTTTTTCCCCCCATGATTCACTGCTTGGAGAGAGAGAGAGAGAGAGAAAGATCATTCATTTACTTGAGCAGTAGATAAATCTTGTAAACAAATAAATAAATAAATAAATAAATAAATAAGAGAAGGCTGATGATATTGGCTAACACTGAGCATTACAAACCTAGCCAAAATTTCAAGGGTGTGTGTGTTTGGGAATGTCTCAGCCAGAGCTGTGCTCCACTTCGCTTCGGAGGGTAGAAGCAATAGCGAGGCGGCCTGATTCGCCTCCGACAAAGGCAGAGACAAAGCAGGTCGGGGGGGAACTGTGGATTGGGGCAAAGAGGATCGAGACCAAGCGGATCCTTTGCCTCGATCTGGAGCAAAGGTTAGTGGGGGCTTACCTGGTCTTGCCACAGTCCATGCAGCAATGGTGGCAGAGCCAGGTAAGGGGGCAGAGGGAGGGGGGCTTACCTGCCTCTGTTGCTGTCCAGTGGCGGCTTCAACTGAGGCTCAAACTGGAAGACCAGGCCGCAACAGCAGCCTGCCCTTCTGCTTTGAGCCTCGGCCTCAGGTGAAACTGCTGCCGGAATACGCTGGACGCAGGTAAGGGGGGAGGAGAGAGGGGGGCTTTACCTGGCGCCACCGCTGCCAGTGCAGTCCGTGCGGCAATGGCGGCAGAGCCAGGTAAGGGGGCAGCGTATTACCTGAGTCCGTCGCGTTCCAGCAGCGGCTTCACCTGAGGCTGAGGTTCAAACTGGAAGACCAGACTGCAACCGCAGCCTGCCCTTCCACTTTGAGCCTCAGACTCAGGTGAAGCCGCTGCTGGACTCAGGTAAGGGGGGAGGAGGGAGGGGGGCCTCACCTGGTGGCAGCGCTGCCGCTGCGGAGCTCCGATTCGGATCCGGAGCTCTGCAACGGAGCGGAGTGGACCATAGTCAGATCGATGTGGGGCAGAGCGGACTCGATCCAAAAGTTACGAATCGGGTGCAGAGCAGATGGGGGTGTTCATGCACAGCCCTAATCTCAGCAAGTTCTTAACTGGGGAAGTTCACATTTCTAGACTTAACTCCTTACTTTTTTTTTTTTTTTTTTTGCCATCATCACTACTCTCAGCATGCATTCTACCCTCCCATGTAGTAATCAGTATAATTCGCAGGAGTTTCCATGCAGGATGAATTCCTCATTAAGTGCAGGGCAAGAGGCATGCAGGATTGGCTTTCTCCTTTTAAATAAATGAACCATCCCATACATGCAAAACAGTCACATGCACATCATAGAGCACATGACTCTCTGAATCAGTGCATGAATCCAACTTATTGACAATGACACTGTTTCTCTATATTTTCCATTCAGTTTTTCTATGTCCTTTCATTATTGCTTAAAGAAACTTTTTTAGGACATCATCTGTGGGGTGATGGCATAGAAATAACAAGAACTGAAGATACTGTTCTGTTTTTCTTATTCATTGGCCGCATTCACATGGAAAGTGGCATAATTTAACTCTGAGTTCCAACTCTGGCTTGTCTCTCTAGAGTTCCTGCCTTACATGTAATGTTTAACAACTCAAGGATGGAGCATCCTTGGTATTGTTTGCCTGTTTACAGCAGGAGCAATTAGACAATCTACACTAGCACTTAGGGGCACTGGAGAAATTTGAGTCAGAATAAAATGAGTTTGGATTTCTAAGAATCTGACCTGTGGAATGTGCTATGGACTGGCCTCCTTAGGATGTACAGCATATGTGGACATTTGACATTTACTTTCTTGACATTTATGTAAAGTTACTCATAGGGAAATATGTAAGTTTCTGCATAATGTACATGCAGAAAAGTTGAATGGAATGGGGACAGTATTTATTTATTTATTACGTTTATATACCACCCCATAGCCGAAGCTCTCTGGGCGGTTTACAACAGTTAAAAATGGTAAACATTAAAAAGTATACAAAATTTAAAAAACCATCAGTATGCTCAATGTTATGCATTAATGTAAATTACATAAATTGTTACAGACTCTCTTATAGGATTATTTGCATATCTTTCTGCATAATGAATAAAAAATGAATCTGTCTGTGAGCAGTTGCTGGAATGAACTACACCATACAATCCACAATAAACATACAGGATGGTTTTCACAAAATCCGGGCATCCCTAACTATCACACTGCGGTATTCACAATAACCCAAGGCTTAAAAACAACAATAATCCTGGGTTGTTGTAATGTGCAAACCAGGCCACTATGTTTATTTCCCTTGGAAAAATATAAACTCCCCATTGTCATTAAAGATTATAATTTCCTAAATTCAGGTATATGGTTATTTAGTAGTTACTACTTACCAAAGTCTTAAAGCACATATCAAGGACATTGTATGAAATCCATAGAAGGGAATAATAAATAACAGATAAGTGTTCTGTCATTTGTTCGTTTCTAACATTTATGTATTCCATTGCTCTGAGATTGCAAATCTGTGCTTTTATTTGCTTTGAAAACCTTGTCTTTCAGAAACAGCTTTGGGGACTTATTGTAATTACTTGACAAAAGTTAAAGAAACTTTCAAGATATCCGTTTCAGCAGCTGTTATTTCTAAATATTTTCAGATGTGCTTGCATAATAACAGAAAAGCAGAATGGAATGTTTGAACTTCTAAAATATATGTAGATTATTACAAATCAACTGACTTCAAAGCTTATATGAATTTATATATCTATTGCAGGTGGGACAGCATCTAGGCAGAAAGGATTTCTCGGGTGCATTCGGTCTTTACAGTTAAATGGAGGAGCACTTGACTTGGAAGAAAGAGCAAAAATAACCCCAGGTGTAAAACCAGGCTGCCCTGGACATTGTAGCAGCTATGGTAACTTATGTCACAACGGAGGAAAATGCAAAGAGAAATACAATGGATTCTCTTGTGACTGCACTTTCTCTGCATACACGGGGCCATTCTGTAAGAAAGGCAAGCATGAACTGTAGATTTGTTTTGTATTGAATATCAGATGAACTAAGGAAATAAATAAGATTATATTTTTAAATGATAATTTAGAGTACAGTCCATGGATGACTTTATATGTTTAAAAAGAATTATAGTCATATATTCCAGAGCACATTTTGTAGAAAAATGTCTTCATCAGTAACTGTAAAGGTGGCAGTCAGGTTTGCTAAAATGCAGATACTTTTTTTAATGGGTCTTCCATGGGATTAAGTGCAATGTACATCTTGTAAAACAAAACAAAACTGTGGTATATAATCTGCAGAATCAGACTTCTGTGTGCAATGCAATTCTGTTAGTATTTACAAAAATATTAAATATTAAAGAAAGTTAAACTGCAGTCCTCAAACTTATTACACTAGAGTAATTGAATAAATGAGAATGCAGCTACATGAGACCTATGTAATGATTTGAGAACTGTAACTGACACTATGATGGTGCAATCCTGTATACATGTTTAATTAGAAGTAAACCTCATTGAATTCAGTGAGCCTTACTCCCAGGTAAGTGTGTATAGGATTGCAGTCTAACATTAGTATTAAATTTCCACTTTCTATTTTCACATCAGTAAATGAAGGGCAAATGTAATATTAAATGCCATTCCTTTGCATGCTGAATCTGCAGTTTTCAGCAATTTTTCCAGCTGTCAAAGCTACTTTTAATTATATATATTGTTGGCCAATTGTGGTCCATTTTGTTTAAGTTTGAAAAGGTCAGGTGTGGAGGGATTGTCTTAATTTTCAAATTTTTATCTAATTATTTAAACATCCATATTATCATTAAAAAACAAAATGTATTTCATTGGAAAGCAAGTAATGGAATCTGAATAAGTATGTTTACTTAACCACCCATTATGCTAATCACAAGCTATTACAAATCTTTCCCCCTGTTCAGGCACTCCTTCCACCATTTTCTTAACTAACGGAGGTGGGAGAGAGATACCTGTAGCTCCTCCACCAGCATTGTGTGTTTGTTGGAACATCTGTAAAGGAGAGACTGTGTGCATTTATTTATTTATTTATTTATTGCATTTCTACACCGCCCAATAGCCAGAGCTCTCTGCACGGTTTACAAATTTAAGACAATTCAAATATAAAACAACAGTATAAAGCCATAATATAAAATACAATATAAAAGCTCAATCAGATAAAAACAGCAGCAATGCAAAATTACAAATTTAAAACACCAGTTAAAATTTATTTATAGACTGTTAAAATAATGGGAGAATAAAAAGGTCTTCACCTGGCGTCTAAAGGCATACAATGTAGGTGCCAAGTGAACCTCCTTAGGGAGCTCATTCCACAGCCGGGGTGCCACAGCAGAGAAGGCCCTCCTCATGGTAGCCATCTGCCTCACTTCCTTTGGCAGGGGCTCGCGGAGAAGGACCCTTGAGGATGACCTTAGGGTCTGGGCAGGTACATACGGGAGGAGGCATTCCTTCAGATCATAGAATCATAGAATAGCAGAGTTGGAAGGGGCCTACAAGGCCATCGAGTCCAACCCCCTGCTCAATGCAGGAATCCACCCTAAAGCATCCCTGACCTCAAGCCGTTTAGGGCTTTAAATGTTAATACCAGCACTTTGAATTGCACCCAGACCTGGACTGGCAGCCAAGGAAGCTGGGAAAGGACTGGCGTGATGTAGTCTTGTCGGCCAGTCCCTGTTAGTAACCGTGCTGCCCTGTTTTGTACCAGTTGCAGTTTCGGGTCCGTTTTCAAAGGAAGTCCCACATATAACACATCGCAGTAATCCAAACGAGAAGTTATCAGAGCATGGATAACTGTAGCTAGGCTATCTCCGTCCAGATAAGGGCACAGTTGGTATATCAGCCTAAGCATACGGCTGTATGTGCCTGTTCTCCACATAATCTGAACCCATGTGTGATTGAGCTTCTGCGTTGTATGGAGAATTAGTGCTGAGCCAAAACCTGCCCCCTATTTTCAGGAACTTTCTCTCACTCTGTGAAAGAGACATTGGCTGAGTTCAGACAACACGCTAATCAATGGTTGTTTCCCATTTTGTTCCTATTACACCCTTCCCCCCGTTGAGTAGTGTGTCGTCCGAACTCAGCCATTGTTTTTCTGGGGAGTTGTAGAATTTTCTCCTTGGGGAGGGGGACTTTCCTTTTTTTTTTTTTTTTAAGTGTAACCAGTTGCTAAGTAACCTGCCTTCTTCCTATTTTTTAGTTTTTCAAAAACAACAACACCCCCTTCCTCCAGCATTTGGATGAGCCCAGCAGTTCTAAGTGAATGCTTGTTGGAGAACATGTGTCCTCTCCCTATCCAATAGGCATCCAAAAAGCACTCCTGGGCTCCTGAAAGTGTTTTTAAAAAAACAATTAAAAGAAAGAAAAAAGACCCCTATCTGGAAAACCGGTTCCCCTCCCCAAGAAGAACATTCTCTGAAATTTTCACCTCCCCCAGCCCCTTTTGCCTCAGTTTTCATTCCCCCTCCCCCACAAAATTTCAAAAATGGAATGGTCAGAATTTTCAGCACTGCTCTATGAAGAACACATTTGCACACAGTTATATACATTTTGACAGCCCCTTATGGATGTCTCAAATATGTTGATATTATGTGGGAGAAAGGAGGCATGTAATATCATCAGGTGCAGGGCCAGCAGACATGGACTCACTTCTCTTTCCATGCGTGAGGTAAATGTGTGAGGGGAATGGTTTGATATGGCTTATGGAAAATACAATTACAGAATAATCCTATGCATTTTTAGCCATGTTGGGAGTTGTAGGACATTTTACTGTCTGAACATGCATAGGATTGCACCGTTAGAGACCAAAAGAAACCACCAAGTATTTTTTTTTTCTTTTGGCCTTGTCAGAGCACTCAAAAAGATGTACTTACAGAGCTTTGCCAAAATGCAGAAACTAAGCTGAATTCACAGTTACCTTGTCATGAATTGATGTAGCTGGAACTTAGCATGAACTCGGAATTTTCCTGTGGCCACTTTACACTGAGAGGCTCCTAACAAAAGGCCCTGACAATCATGGGTAATGTTCCTAACTACTGTATGGAACAATGGTGACACCATTTTGTTTTTATTTCCCTTGGAACATCATTATAATATAAAATGAAGAAGAAATGACAGCCTTAGTTTATATCAGGATTGTGTTAACAAAACAAAATTGCACATTGTTTCAGAGATCTCTGCATATTTTGGAGCTGGCTCTTCAGTGACGTATAACTTTCAGGAATCCTACAACTTGGCTAAGAACTCCAGTTCTCATGCTGCTTCTTTCCATCCTGATATGACACTGACCAGAGAAACTATCACTTTTACCTTTCGAACAACAAGGATTCCTGCCTTACTGCTTTATGTTAGCTCCTTCTATAAGGAGTATCTTTCAGTTACTCTTGCAAAAAATGGTGAGTATGACTTTCTAATGGCTTAACAAAGTTATCATAATTGTATGTATAATTGTATGTATTCAGAAACAGGACCCACTCTCTTTAGTGGTGCTTGCACCCAAGAAAGCTGCCATAGGATTGCACTCACAGAAATATGAACAGCTTAGATTTCTACAAGCAAAATCACAAATATACCCACTACCAGAGAAAAAGAGAAAGCTGCAGTGCAAAATGCTGCATCCCATGCTACATTAGCACATGTATCTTAATGTAACAGAAATCACTAGATCAAAGGTCACTAGCAGAAGGCATACAGCAATTCGTAACCAACAAAGGTCCTATGTGCTTCTCCCATACATACTGTAATGTGACCTGATAGAGTTTCCCTTTACACTCTTGGAGCCTTGAGAATCCAAACAAAACATGTTAAGACTTGGCAGTTAATTTCTGTGGGGGGCGGGGGTTGTGTGTGTATTTTTCCTGGCAAGCCCATTGGTATATTACACTATTTCAATTAAGTGTTAAGTTTTCTTTTTCATGAATTTGCATTTCTAAAGCTTTTTTTCTATTCCTTAGAAAGTTGCAATAGCCTTTTGCCAAAAGCAATAAAAGCATGCTGCGCATGGTACATGAATACTTGTGGTAATATTAAAGTGTGGTAATATCACTGCAATAGGTAAATGTGATGGATGAAATGATGGTGTCTGTCCTCAAACAACCACATGAGTATGAAGTGCCATTTTGGGGGATTTTACCAGTAAAGTACCTTTAAACTATTCTGCTTCTGGTAAAATTGAAAATTTGTTTGCTATCATAATATAATTTCTTGGAATCATTCATGCTTTCTCCGAATACTTTTTATCCTTTCTTTGTGTGTGTCTGTAAGTGTGTGTTTATTGTTCCTCCCTAATTATTATTTTAAAATATTCATTTTTTAAGATATCAAATATTGTTTCACAATGGTTTTTCAAATACTTCCCTGAAAACTGCA
Organism: Elgaria multicarinata webbii; assembly: GCF_023053635.1. Taxonomy (NCBI): domain Eukaryota; kingdom Metazoa; phylum Chordata; class Lepidosauria; order Squamata; family Anguidae; genus Elgaria; species Elgaria multicarinata. Next base: position 54,391,747 of record NC_086176.1, on the reverse strand, counting down.
AAGATTATCTACCTATTTTGTATATACACCAGTCATGAACCTAAAATATCATTTCCCCAATTCCTCCAGGAAGTTTACAGATCAGATACAAGCTAGATAGTCATCAAGATCCTGACATCTTTAGCATCAATTTCAAAAGCATGGCCGACGGGCAGCTTCACCGTGTGAAGATTAACAGAGAGGAAGAAAAGCTATTTGTGGAGGTAATTTTAAAAAAATAAAAATAGATTGTCATCAAAGCTGACAAGCCCCAAAGCAAAATAATATATATAAATACAATATAGCATGTGTCGCTGAATAAGTTTGTGTGTGTGTGTAGTGTGTGAAGAGCTCAAAGAACTAAGGCAAAACACAGCAGGATATTGCTGTGCAGAGAGGATCTTGCTAAGTGATGTCTTTGATGTTCACCTATTACCATTTAAAAAGGTCAGATTCTTTTTCACATTGGTTTGCAAGGAGGACAACAACAAAATCCTGGTTCTTGTTAATAAAAGACTATGGATGGGTACAGTAGATAATTTATATAGAACAATGGATACATAGAAGTATTATGAGATGTTAATTCCTATCAAGCATCTGATCCTGGAGGCTTTCGAGATTCCTATGCCCTACTGGGCTGCTGCTGGCAGATGGGAGGACTGATGAAGGTGATTTTTCACTTCTCCTTTTTTATTTATTTTTTCTTCTAGAGGAGGGGAATACCTGGGGCTGGGAAGGTTACACAATACAGCGTACTGTATCTTGGCCTCTCGCCTCCCCTAGAACATCCCCTTTTTTGCTTCCCCGAGGCCACTTTTGCAACCTTGGGAAGAAGACACCAGAAGTTAATTCCATGGTGGCTGTGAAGGGAAGGATGCAAGGGGAACACAGAGGTCCCCCTCTTGAGGCTGTAGAAGTTTCTATGGTCTTGGGAGGGGAAATCCCCTCGCCCAAATCCTATGATACCTGAGATGCTCTCCAGGGACCATAAGATTGTGTCCTAAGAAGTTTTCAACTGAGTGACTGTTCTATTAAAAACTACTTTGGGGATTTGGGATGGAGGCAGCGGATTGGCTTAGCTCCTCACCCCACAAAAAAAATCTTATTAAAAAAAACCTGTCAAAGCAGTTAGACCAGAGACTGGCATGGGAGAAAAATAATAAATGTGTGTACTGTGGACAGTATTGGCCATATAAAACTACCTCCACATTGCTGAAAGGTTAGCACCTGTGCATAGCAGCCTACTATGTGCATTTCAGTTTTGCTGTATTAGAATTTGGGTGAATATAAATCTTACAAAATTTATTTTAAAAGAAATATATATAGTTTGTACCTGATTTTCAAAATGTATTATGATTCAAGACGTCTACTTACTTTGGGGAATATGCACTTCTACTAGGATTAATGGGAAAGTTACTTGGAAAATGTATTTATGCCTACCTCATTACACAATTTCTAAAAGAACTGGAAGATTAGCTTGCATAAATCATGTCTGAATGTGGTAGCATTGAGCCAACCCTATTGTAGAAATGTCATAATCAAAAAATATATTAGGCTAGGAGCTGGTGGAGTGCAAATATATGCTGTCATCAGCATTTGAGGGCAAGCAATTTATGTAATGACACAGGGACTTCCATAGTGTAGTATTTAATTGTTTCAAATTTAAAATTCATTCTCAGATAAGTAAGAGCTTTTATGTTTGGTTGGGATGCCTTGCCAATTATATTGTAGTTAACAGATGAATAAAAGGGAGTTACGTGAATGGATTATATAAAAAAAGTGTTGTTTATAAGTTGCAGCTGCTTAAACAGTATCTTGGCTGCAATAACTGTATTCAAAGAAAGATATATCAAGTTTATAAAAATGTTACCTTGATTTTAATGACTGTCACAATATTTTAGTATTGCTCTCTTAAATGTTATGCTATCATTGACCAGCATTTCTCATTTATTTTTTCCACCCACAATTTCACCTTTCCTCAATTAAATTGTCTTCTATATCTCACTGAACAATATGGAAGGTTAATCAGAATGAAAGGATGAAATTCTTTCTGTCTTCGGATACACAATTCAATGCAATCAAATCACTCACACTCGGCAAGATCTTAGGTGAGTACAGTGCTGCTGATTTTCCTTCCGAAACGAGTGGGGTGAAAGTTCAAAAATGTCATCACACACATATAAAAATAATAGCCCCAATCTTGTTGAGAAATTTCTTTTTCGCATTTGATTAGGCAAAGAGTGACACTCAAGGTGGAAGCTTCATTCTTGTCAAAGTACATACATACATAATCACTAGTAAGTGCTTCTAGCAAGATGAGCAAGTGGATTCCATTAAAAATAATTTCATACTTATCTTTTTCATGTTGCAATCAGGCATAATGAAACATGGCATTTTCAGTGCAGTCTAACAAAGAAAAGACTAAATCACACTCAAATTATAGGTAAAGACAATGCATTAGTTGCCCAAACTGCAAAAATTTTCTTCCTTTTGAACAACACACCATTGTGAACAATGTCAGAGAGGTTCTATTTTCAAGTGAACTATCTATGGTGATACAATGAGACCTAATGGAACCACAGCTAGACCACGTCACTGTGATATATTTCTATTGCAGTATGGATGGTGAAGACTCCTCATAGAGGAGAGTTGGACTTTAACCAGGGAAACTCAGGTTCATAAAGTGTAAACATGGTTTTAAAAATGATCAGCAGTCCTTAATATTTACTTGCTATGTCATAGGTACATGGCTATAACTGTTAGGGATGTGCTCCGCTCCGATTAGGAGCGTAGAAGCAGTAGCGGATTGGCCTGCTCCGCCTTACCCAGAGGCGGAGTAGGAGCGGACCGCGGACCCCCTAGAAGCAAGGCGAAGAGAAGCGACCATTTTTCGGAGCTCCGAGTTCAGGCGGAGCGCTCCGGTCGCCATCTTGAAAACATTTCGCCATAGGATTGCATTGCGGCAAATAATCGCGCATAACTACGTTGTTTTTGAAGCTATCGTTCTGGAAATTCTTGTGCACAGAGAGTCGTGGATGGGGGTCATTTTGAGACCACTCTCACCTCTCTGCGTGCTGTGGTTCACGTGCAATATTTTTTTAAAAATCGGGTCAACCGCGGGGCTCAAACTGCGTTTCGGCTTTTCGCCCATAGGATTGCATTGAGGGAAAGAATCGGGGATAACTGGGGGGGGGTTTAAGCTATCGTTCTGAAAATTCTTGTGCACAGAGAGTCGTGGATGGGGGTCATTTTGAGACCACTCTCAACTTTCTGCGTGCTGTGGTTCACGTGCAATATTTTTTTAAAAATCGGGTCAACCGCGGGGCTCCGTTTCGGCTTTTCGCCCATAGGATTGCATTGAGGGAAAGAATCGGGGATAACTGGGGGGGGGGTTTAAGCTATCGTTCTGAAAATTCTTGTGCACAGAGAGTCGTGGATGGGGGTCATTTTGAGACCACTCTCAACTTTCTGCGTGCTGTGGTTCACGTGCAATATTTTTTTAAAAATCGGGTCAACCGCGGGGCTCCGTTTCGGCTTTTCGCCCATAGGATTGCATTGAGGGAAAGAATCGGGGATAACTGGGGGGGGGTTTAAGCTATCGTTCTGAAAATTCTTGTGCACAGAGAGTCGTGGATGGGGGTCATTTTGAGACCACTCTCAACTTTCTGCGTGCTGTGGTTCACGTGCAATATTTTTTTAAAAATCGGGGTTTGGGTTTTTTTTATTTTTTTTTTTTTATTTTTTGGAAGCGATGACAGGCACATTCAACTCCCAATCCTGATGAGAATTGATCTCCTCAGAAAGCATCCTCCTCCAATCCCAGCGTTGGAGGGGGGACTAAGGCAGACCCACCCTGAGAACTTTCTGTTTTGTGTCTCTTTGTGGGTTGGCGTTCGTGGAGGGAACACTTACTTAGCTAGTGCTCCTGCTTTGGAGATAGATTAATTTAATATAGGTTTAGTTTGGCGCGTGTGTGTGTTTGTTTGCTTCTTTCTGACTTGTAGCTTAGTTTGCCCTGTGTTTTCCCCTTACTTTGATTTAATATAAACTTTATTTTTGAATTTTGGAGTGTGTGGTTGGGTTGGTTGCCCCCCCCTTCCCTGTATTAAAGCCTGACTGTTCTGCTTTTGTGAAAGCTTTCTTTTGAAAGCATACACACACTTTTTGTCCCATTTCCCTACATTTATATTCTTAAACATATTTTATTATATTCTTTCACATAGTCCATTAGTATATATTCTCATACATATTATATTAGTATTCATATTTTGTTCTTCTTATAGTAGTGGTTGGTTCTTTTCCCCCCTCCCCTCTCTTAAATCCTGATTGTGTTTCCTTCTATCTTCTATATACCAAATATACCAAAAAAATTGGATTCTCTTTTTCTTCTCTGTGTAACTTCGACGGAGTGGGCTGCTTTTGTCAAGTTCAACAGGCAGCCACAGATTGAGCATTTTGGGGAAAGCATACGCACACCATTTCCCTATTCTTAAACATATTATTATTATATTCTTTGACATAGTCTTAGTAGTCTATTAGTATACATTCTCATACATATTATAGTAGTGGTTGGTTCTTTTCCCCCCTCCCCTCTCTTAAATCCTGATTGTGTTTCCTTCTATCTTCTATATACCAAATATACCAAAAAAATTGGATTCTCTTTTTCTTCTCTGTGTAACTTCGACGGAGTGGGCTGCTTTTGTCAAGTTCAACAGGCAGCCACAGATTGAGCATTTTGGGGAAAGCATACGCACACCATTTCCCTATTCTTAAACATATTATATTATATTCTTTGACATAGTCTTAGTAGTCTATTAGTATACATTCTCATACATATTAGTAGTAGTAGTATTCATATTTTGTTCTTGTTATAGTAGTGGTTGTCCCATTTCTTGTCCCATTTCCCTACATTTATTAGTAATATTCTTAAACATATTATTATATTCTTGTAGATATTCTTAGTAGTAGATATATATATATATATTAGTATATTCTCATACATATTAGTAGTAGTATATTTTATTGTTCTTGTCCCATTTCCCTACATTTAAACATATTATATCTTCTTATACATATTCTTAGTAGTACCTTATACATAGTATTAGTAGTATTAATATTTTGTTAGTCATCATGAAAAGAGGAAGCAGGCGTGCTGAAAGCAGCAAGGCTCAGTCTGCCAGCAGTAAGCAGGCTTCCTCTCCTCCTGTGAAACTCAAACGGGCAACTCCTTGGCTGACTGCTCCAAAACAGAAGCAGGACAAGCAGCAGGCAGAGCCACTCTCTTCTGCAACTTGTGCCCGGCGTTCTCTTTTTGAGGGTGGGAATGGGAAAAGTGCCCGTTTGCAAGAGGCACGTGGCAGCAGTGCCATTAGAGGAGGAGGAGTATCCCCAACTCCTTCATTCTCCTTTCAGCCCACGAGCCCGATGATGGACCTAGACGAGGTCCTCAGCACAGTGGAGGGGGGGGAGGAGGAGGAGGAGGCGGTGGGCCTCCAGGATGTGGGGGCTGAGGAGGAGCAGCAGCAGGCCGAGGCTCTCTCCCCAGTCTCATCCCACACCCCTGTTTCTGTGGCAACACCAGAGAGCTCAGGCGGGCAATTGGTGGTGTCACCACGGAAACGAAAGACAAGCATCGTGTGGGACCACTTTGAGTTGGGAGCGGATCCCCGCTTTGCTGTCTGTCGCCACTGCAAACTCAGCCTAAGCAGGGGTTCATCGACAGGGCATTATGGAACCAGCAGCATGAAGATGCATCTTAAGAGGCAGCACCAGTCGGTCTTGCTGGGGAAAGAGGCGGGCAAGGCGACTGGTTCCAGGGGAAAGCCGAAGGCGGCGGCTGCTGCTGCTGCTGCTGCTGCTGCTGCTGCTGGCACTTCCAGTCTCAGCTCTCCATCTCCCATCCCCACAAGGGTTAGGCAGGCAACCCTGCCGGAAATGGGGTGGGGGAAGTATGGAACCACAAGATGGCGTTTTCCAACGCCCTCCCAGATCACCACGTCAATCGGTGAGATGGTGGCGTTGGACGACCAGCCATTCAGCCTCGTCGACAACGCAGGCTTCAAGAGGCTGATGGCGCTTGTGGTGCCATACTACAAGCTGCCGTGTCGCACCACCCTGAGCAGGCGGGTGGTGCCTTCCCTGTACCGTTCCTGCAGGGAGTTAGTGCTGGGTCGTCTGTGCCAGGCAGAGGCACGGATGGTGCACTTCACCTCGGACATTTGGTCCAGCGAGGGCGGAGTGCACGCTTACCTGTCCCTGACGGCACACTGGTGGGCAGCCGTGGGGCAGGAAGGATCCAGCACTACAGGGACTGGCAAGGAGGGCTACTGCTGGGCCCTCCTCCACACGCAAGTGATGGACCAGTCCCACACGGCAGGGGAGATTACGGAGGCCATGAACCGCATGGTGGATGGGTGGCTAGCTGGGCAGAAGGTCACCCGCGGTTACATGGTCACGGACGGGGGAGCCAACATGGTGAAGGCGGTGCGCGACGGCGGATTCGAGGGCGTCCGCTGCATCGCGCACGTCTTGAACCTGGTGGTGAGGGATGGCCTTGGGATGGGCAGCAGCAAGCCCAACCTCGGTCCCCTGTCCGGGATCCGTAACCTCCTGGAGAGCTGCAGAAAGGTGGCAGGCCATTTCCACCACAGCGTCAAGGGCAGTCGCTTGCTGCGGGAGAAGCAGGAGGAGTTGAATCTCCCGCAGCACAGGCTAGTGCAGGATGTGGTGACACGCTGGAACTCCACCTACCTGATGCTGGAGCGGATGGTGGAGCAACAGCGTGCCATCCACGACTTGTTCAGGGTCAGGGACATGGGCGTCCACCACCTGGGCAAGCAGCAGTGGGACGCCATGTCCCAGCTGGTGGCGGTCCTCAAGCCGTTCCTGAACGCCACCGAGACCCTGAGCAAAAGCTCTGCCCTCCTCAGCCAGGTGATCCCTGTATGCAGGCATCTCCAGAAACAGATGGGCGACTTTCTGGAGTACAGGGATCCCGTCACCGGCAGGCGCTTCGAGCCCGAGGTCCGCGAAGCGGTGACTAGGCTGAGGGACGGCGTGACGCGGAGGCTGGAGCCCATCCAAACCGACAGGGTCCACATGTTGGCAGCCATGTGCGACCCTCGTGTGAAGGATGGGCTTTGTGGGCCAAATAGCAGGCAGCACTGGGTGGAAACGCTGGTGGGCGAAGTGCGGGCGGCATGGGCCAAGAGGGTGGGGCAGAGTGAGGCAGAGGAGCAGGCCACCCCTCCCCGCAGCAGCACCAGCAGCACCAGCAGCAGCCTCACCTGCATCCCTCCCAGCAGCAGCACAGGCGAGGGGTATTGGGAAGAGGCTCTGCACACCGTGTTTGGGCAGAGACCCTCCCCAGCCACCAGCCAGGATGACGCTGCAACCACCGTGCAGCGTTACCTGTCAGAGCCCATCGAGGACTCCTCCATGGACCCCCTGGCCTACTGGTCATCCCGTTTTCAGATTTGGCCGGACCTGGCGCGGGTGGCCATGGATCGACTCAGCTGCCCACCCACCAGTGTTCCAAGCGAGAGGGTGTTCTCTATGGCGGGCGACATAGTGACCCCTCACCGCTCTCGCTTGGAGCCGGACTTGGTGGAGCAGCTGGTCTTTCTGAAGGGCAATCTCCCCCTGCTGGGATACCCCACCCTCAAGCCCTCGTGGGAGTGACAGGCAGGCTCCCTTTAATTCCACCCCTCCTTGGGTTGGCAGGCACACTACAGTTCAGGCAGGCTGGTTTTTTCTCTGTAGGCACTAGGCAGAGTTTGTCACCGTGCGTGTGTGTGACTGACTGTGAGGGCAAAGCACCGCACTTGAGTTCATTTCATTTCTGTGGCGTCCGGTACAGCTTAGTCAACTCATCCGGATAGTTTTCCACCCAGTTCCAAAAGACTCCATTTATTTATTTATTTATTTATTTATTTAATTAATTACATTTATATACCGCCCCACAGCCAAAGCTCTCTGGGCGGTTTACAACCGTTTGTCCATGATTGACTGCACGTTTAGGTGAGGTGCAAGCAGGGGGCAAGGCAATGCCTGGCACCACCACCACCACTAGCCAGGCTGCCTCTCTCCAGCAGTCCACGGGTCGCCCTTTGGAGTGCCCTGGGAGTGGAAGACGTACTCCCTGATCCAGAAGTATGGTTTTTTGAGAAGCAAACAGGCGAGTCCTCGCCTTTGAGAAGCAACCTTTCACTTGAACTCATGGAAGTCATTGACTTCAGCACAGCCACTACATAGAGGCTGTGGACCTCTGGGTGACTCCATCAGTGTGCTGATTTTGAGAAGCAACCTTTCACTGAAACTCATTCACTTCCCCAATTGAGGGTGAGGGAGGTTACACTCCAGCAGTCCACGGGTCGCCCTTTAGATAGCTCGGGGATCAAATGGAGTCCTTGATCTGTGTGCTGATTTTGAGAAGCAACCTTTCACTGAAACTCATTCACTTCCCCAATTGCGGCTGGTACTCCAACAGTCCACCGAACGCCCATAGCACAGCCACTTAGTGCATAGGGACAGTTTAAGTTTCCTCCTGAGAAGTGAGCACTCACTTCAACTCATGACAGCCATTGACTTCACCACAGCCACTACTGCGGATGCTGTGGTCCTCCAGGATGTGGGGATAAGTAGCAGTCGCTGGTCGAGCTTCTCTCCCCAGTCTCATATGGAGCAATTTTGAGCTCTCACTTCGACTTCAAGTTCAGACACTTGAGCACAGCCCCTACGGTGGAGGCACAGCTGGCCGTGCCTCTCTCCCCAACCACTGACTGCACAGGGACAGTTTAAGTTTCCTCCTGAGAAGTGAGCACTCACTTCAACTCATGACAGCCATTGACTTCACCACAGCCACTACTGCGGATGCTGTGGTCCTCCAGGATGTGGGGATAAGTAGCAGTCGCTGGTCGAGCTTCTCTCCCCAGTCTCATATGGAGCAATTTTGAGCTCTCACTTCGACTTCAAGTTCAGACACTTGAGCACAGCCCCTACGGTGGAGGCACAGCTGGCCGTGCCTCTCTCCCCAACCACTGACTGCACAGGGACAGTTTAAGTTTCCTCCTGAGAAGTGAGCACTCACTTCGACTCATGACAGCCGTTGACTTTACCACAGCCACTTCCTGGTGGATACTTTGTTCCACCACGATGTGGGTGAGGAGGATTAGTTGCAGCAGCTGGCCGTGCCTCTCTCCCCAACTACTGACTGCATAGGGACAGTTTAAGTTTCCTCCTGAGAATTGAGCACTCACTTCAACTCATGACAGCCATTGACTTCACCACAGCCACTACTGCGGATGCTGTGGTCCTCCAGGATGTGGGGATAAGTAGCAGTCGCTGGTCGAGCTTCTCTCCCCAGTCTCATATGGAGCAATTTTGAGCTCTCACTTCGACTTCAAGTTCAGACACTTGAGCACAGCCCCTACGGTGGAGGCACAGCTGGCCGTGCCTCTCTCCCCAACCACTGACTGCACAGGGACAGTTTAAGTTTCCTCCTGAGAAGTGAGCACTCACTTCAACTCATGACAGCCATTGACTTCACCACAGCCACTACTGCGGATGCTGTGGTCCTCCAGGATGTGGGGATAAGTAGCAGTCGCTGGTCGAGCTTCTCTCCCCAGTCTCATATGGAGCAATTTTGAGCTCTCACTTCGACTTCAAGTTCAGACACTTGAGCACAGCCCCTACGGTGGAGGCACAGCTGGCCGTGCCTCTCTCCCCAACCACTGACTGCACAGGGACAGTTTAAGTTTCCTCCTGAGAAGTGAGCACTCACTTCAACTCATGACAGCCATTGACTTCACCACAGCCACTACTGTGGATGCTGTGGTCCTCCAGGATGTGGGGATAAGTAACAGTCGCTGGTCGAGCTTCTCTCCCCGGTCTCGTCCCACCCCTCTTCCGCTGTAACCCTGTCTTTGAGAAGCAAGCTGTCACTTCAACTCATGGACTTCCCCTATGTGCGGGTGGTACTCCAGTAGTCGACCGATCGCCCATAGCACAGCCACTTAGTGCGTAGGGACAGTTTAAGTTTCCTCCTGAGAAGCAAGCTGTCACTTCAACTCATGGACTTCCCCTATGTGCGGGTGGTACTCCAGGTGTCCACCGATCGCCCATACCACAGCCACTTTGTGTGTACGGACAGTTTAATTTTCCTGAGAAGTGAGCACTCACTTCAACTCATGGACTTCCCCAATTGCGGCTGGTACTCCAACAGTCCACCGAACGCCCATATCACAGCCACTTAGTGCATAGGGACAGTTTAAGTTTCCTCCTGAGAAGTGAGCTTTCACTTCGACTCATGACAGCCATTGACTTCACCACAGCCACTTCTCGGTGGATGCTTTGTTCCACCAGGATGTGGGTGAGGAGGATTAGTTGCAGCAGCTGGCCGAGCGTCTCTCCCCAGTCTCGCAATTCAAGTTATCTGAGAAGTGAGCTTTCACTTCGACTCATGGACTTCCCCTATGTGTGGGAGGTACTCCAGCAGTCGACCGATCGCCCATAGAACAGCCACTTAGTGTGTACGGACAGTTTAATTTTCCTGAGAAGTGAGCACTCACTTCAACTCATGAAACTCATGAAAGCCATAGACTTCCGAAGCAACCTCTCTCTCCTCAGTCTCATCCTCTTCCTCTTCCCCTTCTGCTGTAACCCGTCTTTGAGAAGCAAGCTTTCACTTAAACTCATCATTCACTTCCCCAACTGAGGGAGGTAAAGTCCAGCAGTCCACGGGTCGCCCTTTGGAGTGCCCTGGGAGTGGAAGACGTACTCCCTGATCCCGAAGTATGGTTTTGAGAAGTAAGCTGTCACTTGAACTCATGAGCCTCTGTGCAAAAGCTGTCCTTGTGTGTGTGGTTGTGAGTGTTACTGCAGCTGCCTGTCTCGCTGCGAAAATGAAACAGGCAAGTCCTCGCCTTTGAGAAGCAACCTTTCACTTAAACTCATGGAAGTCATTGACTTCAGCACAGCCACTACGTAGAGGCTGTGGACCTCTGGGTGACCCGATCAGTGTGCTGATTTTGAGAAGCAACCTTTCACTGAAACTCATTCACTTCCCCAATTGCGGCTGGTACTCCAGTAGTCCACCGAACTCCCATAGCACAGCCACTTAGTGCATAGGGACAGTTTAAGTTTCCTCCTGAGAAGTGAGCACTCACTTCAACTCATGACAGCCATTGACTTCACCACAGCCACTACTGCGGATGCTGTGGTCCTCCAGGATGTGGGTGAGGATTAGTCGCAGCAGCTGGTCGAGCTCCTCTCCCTGGTCTCGTCCCACCCCTCTTCCGCTGTAACGCCCTCTTTGAGAAGCAAGCTGTCACTGAAACTCATGAAAGCCATAGACTTCCGAAGCAACCTTTCACTTCAACTCATTGACTTCCCCTTTGAGAAAAAGCTAAGCTCCAGTAATGCACCGTTTTTCCGTGGGACAGCTCTCTTTCGAGAAGCTGCACTGCATATGCAGCAGTGCCATGGCTTTGAGAAGCCGAGACCCATCCCAGCCACCGGGAACCGGAGGAAAACTCCAGCAGTCCACGGGTCACCCTTTAGATAGCTCGGGGATCAAATGGAGTCCTTGATCTGTGTGCTGATTTTGAGAAGCAACCTTTCACTGAAACTCATTCACTTCCCCAATTGCGGCTGGTACTCCAACAGTCCACCGAACTCCCATAGCACAGCCACTTAGTGCATACTAGGGACAGTTTAAGTTTCCTCCTGAGAAGTCAGCACTCACTTCGACTCATGACAGCCATTGACTTCACCACAGCCACTTTGTGTGGGATGCTGTGGTCCTCCAGGATGTGGGGATTAGTAGTAGTCACTGGTCGAGCTTGTCTCCCCGGTCTCGTCCCACCCCTCTTCCGCTGTAACCCTGTCTTTGAGAAGCAAGCTGTCACTTCAACTCATGGACTTCCCCTCAGAGAAAAAGCTAAGCTCCAGCAGTCCACCGATCTCCCGTAGCACAGCCACTACGTTTCCTGAGAAGTGAGCTCTCACTTCAACTCGTCTTGTAGTGCGCCCGCCGAGTTGAGCACAGCCACTACAGTGGAGGCGCCTGCCCGCCTGCCTGGGAGCCATCCTTGTGAGGTAGCTGGATCTGCTGGGACTGACTCCCCCACAGATCTATGGCTTACTTGTGCAAGGTACCAGCTTTTCTGGGCCCGCCAACCCATGCCTGCCTGCCTGTCTGCCCGCCTCCCCCGGGGTGCTGCTGTGGTGGGGCATCTGCCAGGACTGACTCCTCGCCTACTCTGCCTGCCTCTCTGCCCGCCTGGTGCCTGGTTTGCTCCCAATCGTCCTCCTCTGTGCCCCTCAAGGCGTAACTGCTGGCTTAGAAAGAAAGAACCAGCCATCTTTGCCTCACTTTGCGCCCACTTATGGGTTGGTTTGCTATGCGTTAGTGCTCAAGCCATCCTTGCGGCACTACAATGCATGCTGCCTGCCTGCTTTCCCTCCCTTCTCCCCTTCCCGCCTTGCAGCGATGGTGTATGTGTCTTGCTTTGACTAAGGGGAGAAGTCCTTCCTGCGCTCACTTAGACTTTATCAAATTCAATAATCCCTTTTTCAAATGTGCCAGAAGATTTAGGGTTATCTCGTGGCATGTTGGGATTGCCTTGGAACTGGCCCCATTGAGCTGTCTGCAATTGCAACTTTAAATCCCTGACATACTGGAGTGTTCAAATTTCAAAAGTTCCCCTAACATCAGGGGATGATGGGATTGCCTTGAAACTTGGTGTCCATGGGGACACATGGGTAAGCTGTCATGGGACCAAAGGATAGGTTTCTAACGTGCAAATTGACGTAGTTGTAGAATGGGACTTGATTTGGGGTGAGTTAAAAAGTTTAAGCCGCGCCAAAAATCAGGGGATGATGGGATTTGCTTGCAACTTGGCATGCATGTGGACACATGGATAAGCTCTCCTGGTGCCGAGTTTGAGGTTTCTAACATGCAAATTGACGGAGCTATCCCAAGGGGTGTGAATGGGGTGCCCGATTTTCATAAATTCCCCAAAAATCAGGGGATGATGGGATTGCCTTGAAACTTGGCGTGCATGTGGACACGTGGATAAGCTATCATGGTGCTGAGTTTGAGGTTTCTAACGTGCAAATTGACGTAGTTGTAGAATGGGACAATTTGGGGTGAGTTAAGCCATGCCAAAAATCAGGGGATGATGGGATTTGCTTGCAACTTGGCGTGCATGTGGACACATGGATAAGCTGCCCTGGTGCCGAGTTTGAGGTTTCTAACATGCAAATTGACGGAGCTATCCCAAGGGGTGTGAATGGGGTGCCCGATTTTCATAAATTCCCCAAAAATCAGGGGATGATGGGATTGCCTTGAAACTTGGCGTGCATGTGGACACGTGGATAAGCTATCATGGTGCTGAGTTTGAGGTTTCTAACGTGCAAATTGACGGAGCTATCTAAAGGGGTGTGAATTAGGGTTATGGGAGGTGCGTTAGAGGGTAGAGCCGCGCCAAAAATCAGGGGATGATGGGATTTGCTTGCAACTTGGCGTGCATGTGGACACATGGATAAGCTGCCCTGGTGCCGAGTTTGAGGTTTCTAACATGCAAATTGACGGAGCTATCCCAAGGGGTGTGAATGGGGTGCCCGATTTTCAAAAATTCGCCAAAAATCAGGGGATGATGGGATTGCCTTGAAACTTGGCGTGTGTGTGTATACGCCCATGAGGTGTCATGGTGCCAAACGTGAGGTTTCTAACTTCAACGGAAAAAAAGTTGTTTACTTTTTTAGCTTTCAATGCAACCCTATGGGGGGGCAAAAACGGAGCTCCGGATCCGGATCCGGAGCTCCGAGCGGAGCGGAGCGGAAGTGGGCGGAGCGGGGGCGGGGCGGAGCGACCCGCTCCGAAAAATGGCGGATCTGCAAGTGAAGCGGAGCGGGGGGTCCGTGCACACCCCTAATAACTGTTAACTTTGTAATCTATGGTGCAACCTTTAATGTGTGTTTTTTAAAAACATCAACAACAAAAACATTATGACTCAGGCTATAAAATGTCCAATGGTACAGAAATCTTCTGGATTGAGAAGTTTGAATATTACTGCTAACTGGAGGCCAGATCTATCTATCTATCTATCTATCTATCTATCTATCTATCTATCTATCAAGTATCTATCTAAGTATCTATCTGCTCTCTCTCGTAAACTTCCTTGAATTTTGTTCTCTGGTTTTGGGAGTAATTGGGTAAAAGAGACTTATTAAAACCTTATATTTCTGTAGCCTGTCCTTGATGCTAAATCTTATTTATGGCTTTTCAAAAGGCTTGGATCCAGAGGAAAAGGCAGAAGGTGGCTTTCTTCTCCCTCTCCTCTCAGAAGCAACCTAAATGGGACGAGCTGGGTCAAGAAGGGCTGAAGGAGAATTGACAAAAATGAGACAGAGGCACCTTCTGTGAGCCAATTTCCAATTTACAGAAGGTGCCTCTGTCTGATTTTCAGTGATTTTTAGAGACTGGAAATTATGCACCAAACTTCACCATGTATATGTGCAACTCTTTGTTCTGCCAGTGTTGTCTCTAATCTTAAATTTTGTTTCTGTATCATCTGCTAAAATTTTTGAACTGTCACGTGGTGACAGCTAGATGATGTTCATAGGACAATGACCCCTTTTTATGTATATTGTCCCAGCTGGTTTGATGCTATATTAACAGGTGGCAGTATGCATTAGATCCATATGCTACACTTGAACATCAGCTAGCATTGGGATGAACAGTGGGAAAAGCTATATAAGCCTGGCCCCCACCCTCACTGGCTAAATTCTCACGTTGTTTTGGCATCTATCCAGCCATCCCAGTGTGACAGCGTAAATTGCACAAGGACCAAGTAGGAATTTCTGCCCATCAACCAAACAGGTGAAGGAAGATGTGAGCTTGTTTTCCCCTACTCTCTACCAGGGTCAGGATTGGTAAATAGTGCTGAAGGGCTGCCTCTAAATAGGAGAGAAAATCCAATCACAGTAGGCAGATGTCCCTGTGTCTAAGGGTATGTCTACACAAGGGGAGGGAAGGGGGGAGGATCTCGTGATATGCTGATTGTGAGAACCTCCCCTTTGTCCACACGTGGTGTGTGACGTCCAGGGAGGAAGGAGGACGTTGCGCCCACCATTTTCTTTTTTCTTTTTTTACTGAAGATGAGCACACGTGCACTCCAATGAAATGGTCAGTAAAAAAACAACAACCATCCCGCTCCTCACCCCTGATGGGCACAGAGTGCCTGGAGAGCTCCATGCCCAGTGCCCGGCTCCTTGTGTTTACTCACAAAGAGCAGGGATGAAACCGGGATGGCTGCCCACACCTCCTGTGGTCTCGGGATGATCCTGAGACCATGGGAAAAATTGGGTTAAAAGTCATGCCAGTTATCCCAGGGAAATGGAGGGATCTTCCCTCCCTGCCCCCTGGATGCCCTGGGTGTCATGTGATCCCCGGGAAGGCATGGTCTAGACATGCCCTAAGTTGCAAGTACCGTCTTCAGTGAACACTTGGAAGCACCAAGATGGTGTGTGTGTGTGGGGGGGGCATTCTTTAGGTCTGCCATCCAAGGGTGTTTTTGGAACCCATTGGGGCTTTGCCTTCTGAACATGCCTAGAATTTTTGAGTTTGGGCTTGTGAATTGGTTAGGCCTTCTTCACCAGATGGGGTTGAAGCAGTCAGCAGTCAGCCAGATTGGATGGAAGCTTCCAAATGAGGGACAGGGTAGTCTCATCCTCAGTTGTAGCGGGAGTGGATCTTGCATTAGACAGAGTCCTAAACAATTTGAGTAATCATTACAGTCTATAAATTTAATTTTAACTTGGCTGTTTTAAATTTGTATTTTAAATTTGTATTTCTGCACTGCTGCTGATTTTATCCTGGTTGTGCTTTTATTTTATATTTTATAGCATGTTTTTATATGGTTTGTTTTATACTTTGAGTGGTTTTAATTTTTGTGAACTGCCCAGAGGGCTTTGGCTATTGGGCGGTATAAAAATGCAATAAATAAATAAATAAATAATGAATAAATAATAAAAACAAATCTCCTTGCTATGTTAAGCTGTTAAGCATCAATAAAAGTTGAGTACCGCTTTAGTAGTAAGGCCAGATTTGATAGACAGATGATAGCTAGCTAGATAAAAATAAAATAAAATAAAATAGAAGTTGTGGCCCGAGTTGACCCAATAGCAGGTGCCTTGCTGCTTTATTCCAGGTGGGAGCAAATGGTGAACATTAAAAAAAAAATCTTAAAACTCTCTCAAAATCATCTGTTCCAGTTAGATAACTGAGATGCATACCCCTCTGACCTCTCAGTGCCAGTGCTAGAAAATATGCTTCATATTTGCACTATTTTCTTTTGTTAAACTTGAGTTGGAAGTCGTGTTTGGTATAATTTTATCCCAGCTCTACAGAAATGGGACATCTTATGCTCAAATAGTTTAGTTAATAAAAGCAGTACTCATACTTCTTAAAGTTAAAAAAAAGAGGGAAAGGGAAGCCTTTACTGAAGAATTTGCATTCATAATGTTTCTTGAGCAAATCACATTTTGCAGCTGGAAAATAAATGTAGAGTCACGGAAAGCATACATGTAGTCTGGATTTTTGTAATAATATTATGTTATAGGCAATTCATATTTTTATTCTCAGAGGCAAGAATTAATATAGTTCTGCTACTGGTTGGATATCAACTTCTACAAGTGACATGGTTATTAAAATTTAAGCAAAACTAAAAAGACAAATAAAATGGGTCTGTGTAAAAGTATGGGTTATAAACAATTCTAAAATCAAATCTATGAATCTGCAGGTAGACAGTCTTAACAGGAATCTCATAATTATGCTGTTTGTTGAGAGTTCTGTTATGTGCCATGGATTTTCTAAACATTGTCTCAGTACTTCTGAGGATAAGTGGGTGAGAAAGAAACAGAAATAGGTTCAGTGTTGAAGTCTCTAAGTGGGGTGATTGTGTCTTCATTTTCTCAACAGTTTTAATACAAGTGAACTAAAGACAGTTCACAGATTAAGTATATGTTCAAAAACTGTAATGCACCTCTCAGAAAATTCTAAATTTGCAGTTGCTTCAACATTTTATTTTTCTGATACATTTACAAAAGGGATGCTGCAGCTGTGGTGGTCTAATTAGCAGGACTTGAATGTTTAAGAAAGTGCTATTTATAAATAGCCATAATGAAAAAGAACCATATATATATATATATATATATATCACAGCATGGTACCCAAGTTCCTTGAACATACCTAAATGAATATAGGATTTGCAACCAGGCTCTGAGCAATCCTAAAAATGAGCCTGCTTTCTTCCAGATATCAATGTTTTATATTTGCAGTTAGTAGCCCTCATCCAAGGGCCAAAGAGGCTTTATTTATTTAATTATTAATTTTATATAGTGCCCCATAGCCGAAGCTCTCTGCGCAGTTTACAAAGGTTAAAACAGTACAAATATACAAAATTTAAAACCATCAAAAGCATAAAAACAGATAATAACCAGTTAAAACAACTATTCTGGGGTCATTTTAAAAACTCAGCATATGCTGTTAAAGCCTGGGAGAAGAGAAAAGTCTTGACCTGACACAGAAAAGATAACAATGTTGACACCAGGCGAGCCTCATCGGGGAGATTGTTCCATAATTGGGGGACCACCACTGAAAAGGCCCTCTGCCTTTTACCATCTTCCAAGTTTCCCTCGGAGTATGCACCCGGAGGAGGATCTTAGTAGTGTTCTCCTGCTGCTGCAGGCACTGGCTGTATAGCCATAGAGATTTCTGTGACTGACACTAAAGTACTATATGAAGTATATCACTTAATGCTGTGCCAAAGTATTTGGCCAAGAGTGGTTTCAGCATTTGTGGGGGCTGGGTGAATCTGCACCACAAAGATCAGCTTAGTTTTTTAGGGTGAGAAATCTGAGAACTTGCAAATGAGTTGGGGTGGGCTTACCTTTAAAGGCAATACGGCTGATGTTTTCTCTCTCTTTAAATGGGGGCGTTGTTTGCTCTGCGTCAAGTGGCAACTTGGCTGCCCTCAGCAGCATTGCCTTTGTAATTTGAGACACATTGCCCCCTGGGAACAACACTACATGATGACATAATACCATTTCCATGGGGCATTGTGTCTCAAATTATAAAAGGAACGCCTCCAGGCCACTGAAGGAAGCCATGTCATTGCTTAAAAAAGTGGCAAAGCTCCTTTTTCTGTTATAGAAATAGAAGGAAATAGACTTTGCAACCTTTAAAGGTAAGCTCACTCCTAGTGAACGTTTTTAAAAAGTGCCTGCTGCTCCCTGACAGTCACCAAATACCCTCCCTTTCGTAAGGAAGAATATGAGGCTCCACAACGGAAGAAGCCCTTTCTCCAGTAACTGTTAATGTAATTTTAGATATCATGTGGGTGTGGAGACTATGAAAGAGGCTTCTGATGAACATAACACTTGGGCAGATTCATCCACGAGATGGCCCCAACCCATTTAGAGCTTTAAAATATGCATCAGCCCAGAAATGGACCAGTGAGATACTCAGTTCTATCTCCAAGTTTTTGAGGGCCCTTGGGCAAGCCAACCTCAATGTGCCCTTTCTCTCAGTGAGTCTACCTTGCCATTGGCATCGTCGCAAACTTCTATTCTTCCTCATGACATGATGTGCGTCATCATCGAGGAAGTAGTATTGAATCTTTATATCATCCATATGTGGTGACATCTTTTGATTGGTGTTCTGAAGGATATCCACTTACACATGCGTAATTATGTCACAGGTTTCTAATATTATGCAAAGTTTGTTTGGAATCATGCAAAGAACACCTGATAAAGACATTATCCTGACATTTTGCAATAACCTAGTATAATCTTCACTTGACATGTTAAAATTGAGCTCTGAATACCATTTTGCTGTAGATAGAAACAAATTAGCATACAGGTGTTTAGTAAAACAATAGCAGTAATTACTATCATCAGAAAAGCCTAGGTTCAAAAAATATTCTATAATACTTGCAAGACTTGATATAGTGATAGGTTGCACAATATGAAATAGATTTGACTTTATGAAATGATGTTTTTCATTATCTCGCCTAGAAATGTGTCTTCCAGGGGCTTATCTATTGTGTAGTGAATATTATATGCATCACCACTTCTAAATAGAGTAACTTGAGTCATATGATTTTCTCATAGTTCAAAAAGAGGGTAAGGTAGTTTGAACAAAATTCCCCCCTAACGCACACATAGTTGATAATGATGGTGTGTACAAAGAATACATATGATTGAAAATAAAATAAAATATAGAATTTTGATAACACTAGTAAAATATTTGTGGTATGTGTAGTCTCTCAAGTCATTTGGAACTTATGGTTGGGATTGTTTTCAATGAATGTTTCATATTCATGCAGAATCAAGAATAACATTCCAAGAATCAAGAAAAAAAGCAATGTATTTAAATAGTTGAACTGAGTTTTATATTTTTTGCATTGGAACTTGCTATGCTAGTTAAACATATCTCCCTCACCCAGTCAGAAACTGTCATTCTTCTTCTTTTTTAAAAAAGCAGAATATATTTGACTATATTTTCATTAAAGGCAGGTAGAAAAAATGGGAGATAGCAAATTTGCATATGTTGCCATAGCTCACAGAGGCTCAGAGGAATGCAGGTTAATTATTCAATTATTCAACTGTCTTCTTGTTTTGTACATTTGCACTATGATTAATTGTGTTCTGTTTCTTTTGATTAGCAGAGAATAGTGATGTAGACCTGGATACCATGAAGGCAAACTCTCAGGGGTTTATTGGATGTCTTTCTTCAGTGCAGTTCAACCATATTGCTCCCTTGAAGGCTGCACTGCACCATTCCAGCTCAGCTCCAGTCACCGTGAAAGGACATGTCATCGAATCCAACTGTGGCACTTCAACAGGAACAGATTCAACATCAAGTGAAACAACCCATTCATTTGCAGGTAGCGACTACATGATTCTCATTTGTTCAGTTCTATGAGACAGAATAAGGGCTGGCCTACCCATGAAGCAGGGTGAGGCACCCACATCAGGTGGCAGAGTGGGAAGGGCAGCAAATTGCTCTGCTCCACTCCAGTCCTTTTTCTGCCAGGAGGGTCCACTGCAGCAGCTTCCAGCAGGTACTCTGGAAAGCCCCACCGACCATTCTTCTGCTGTGGGATTTTCTGCAGTGAGAAAGCGGCCGGTGGGGCTCTCTGTAGCATCTGACTATCCACCCCTTCTGTCATCGTTCACAGCTGGAAGAAATGGTTGCGTAGCTCTCACATGAGCTTGCCTGAATCTTCTGAGACCCATGCAAGCTGTCATGAGAGTCCTGCTCCACTTCTTCTGTTTATGGAAAAGGAAGGGGGTATAGGATGGAGGAGGGGGTGGCAGGTTGTCTCGCCTCGGGTGGCAAGGGACCTTGCACTGGGCCTGGACAGAATACAAGGCAATTGTTCAGAATTTTAGTCATGGTTGTTGTGTTACCTAGTAGTACACCTAAAGAATAGGATGCAAAGGTGCTGGATTCCTCTAGTTCCTCTCCCAAACCTTTGTCTTTTCCTCTAAATGTTTGCATCTGTGTGTGTGTTGTTTAGCTATTCATATTGTGACTTCAAAGAGAACATTTGCCAATTGTGTGGTATACCCATCTAAAAAAGAAAGGAAAAATTATTGCTCTTCGTAGGCCTTGTGTAAATATTATAGCTTGTGTAACCCTTACTTATAACTGTATGTAATTACATACAGTATGTAAACCTCAACTGTGTATATGGCTACCTTGAGAACTCTCCTTTCTTCTTGTCTGTCATTTTCCTTTTTGTTTCTGCTGCAGATCATTCGGGACCAATAGATGAGGGAGAGCCTTTAGCTAATGCAATAAGGAGTGACTCTGCAATTATTGGAGGTAATAGGGACTATAATAGCTCAGCTGTTGCCATTTTAAAATTTCTTCAATTCCTTCATTGCTGAAGAAAATTGAGTGGGTGGCCAAGCATTCTCATAAACTGAGGAAATTATTTCAAGAAGCAATAACACAATTCATTACTTTACTTTGTTAAGACATTTGACATGTTGTTGTTGTTTTTTTAAAAAACTGCTCTAAAGCTTCCAACACAGTACTTCTCCCCCCTCTTTCTTTCTTATCTTGTTTTGTAACACTGAAAGACATTCACATGTCTGGATATAGTCTAGAGCAGTGCATAAATAGCCTCTTTAAATTCTCCAGCCTATTTGTGGACAGAGAAATCCATTGAATTTCTCCAGGGAGAGGAAACGTTCTGTAAAAGTTTCTTGGGGATGGGAAGCAACATGACCAGCAATAACACAATTCTTTTTTTTTTCTATTTTCCTAATGCATTTAGTTTGTTTATGTTGCCAGTAGCAACTGTGTTGGCAGTCTGACCAATGTGTTGCTCCCTCCACAATGCCCCCAGAGCTAGCATTGTTCAGATGCAGTGTGTGTATTGAGGGGATGACAGTCACCACCCCAAAAATTGATGGACAATACTTGTAGAAAATTATGCAAAGTGACCTTTTCCTAAACATTTTAGAAAAAAAGAAATATTTCAGAAATATCTTCTCAGAAAATTTAGCTGAGCTCTAGAAAATACACAGTAAACATGCTTCAAGAAGCCACAGTTCATTAGAGCTTCTTGGTGCATGTTCATTATGCATTTTCAGGCATTCTACTGTCCTTCAAATTTTACAGAGAAGATGTAGTCAGTCAGTGGTGGAAATATGGCTCCCATCTTTTCTTCCAACATATAAAGTGTCCCTCAGTGTTAGTAGGAAAGGTTAACACAAGTGTTGCATCCTCTGCAATCATATCTGTCTCATTTCTGTCCCTAAATGTACGAAGTGCTCAAAGGTCTTATTTACTCAACCTCACAACAATCCTATGCATTAGATATTAACAACAACAACAACAACAACAACAACAACAACTTTATTTCTTACCCGCCTCTCTCTCTGGATCGAGGTGGAGTACAACACAAATACAAACTCCATAAAATACATATATTTGATTAAAAACATATAAAACTAAGACATTATTAAAAGGCAGGACATTATTAAAAGGCAACTTAAAATTCAACTGGGTAGGCCTGCTGGAAGAGATCAGTCTTTATGGCTTTCTTAAGTTCCAGAAGACTATTAAGTTGACGGATCTCTCCTGGCACGCCATTCCACAGTCTGGAAGGGGCAGTCTGGAACTGAGTTAGCCCAGGGAATGTTTTAGATGACTATATAATTGTGATTTTTATAGCCAAGGCCAATACCCTGTTTACTAAACTTGTTTAATTTCAGAACAGTTTGCAGTGTTTCTTTAGCTTTTGTCCTATTCATGTAGACACTTGGAAGCAAAGTTCATTGAAATCAGTGAGGTTTCTTCTTCTTCTAGGTAAATGTGTTTATCGTTGCTATACTAAGTGCAAATAGAAAAGACACAAACATTTGCCACTTTTGAAGTTTGACTCAACATGTGGGGGTTTAGTCCTGTGGATTTTTTCCCCTCTCTCTCCAAAAGCAGCCTTTCACAGCTCAAAGTTCTCATTTGATTGTGGAGAAAGGGCAGCTTTTGCAGTCTAGCTGACAGGTGCAAGAGGAAGAAAAATCCCTAGGGCTTCTGGGACTGTTGAGAGGCTGAGGAAACTTGCCAAGCTATACTGGAAGGGACAGAAAGCATTTATTTTTCCCTTTCATCTCTAGTCAACTACAGATGGTTTTTTGAAATCCTCTTTATTCCCTCCTCCAAACTTTGAGGGAAGAAGAGATCCACAACTTTGGAGGTAAGATTGGCTCTCTGCCCCCTCCCCCAACAACAGAACAACTACAAATAATATTTTAGATTTTCATGACAAATGACCCAAACAAAAATCATTTAAAAAAACAAACCTGCCTCTCTTTTATGAGCATGAAAATGAAGTTGCAACACAACAAGCATTTCAGCTCAGCCCTAAGTACAAATATTGCAATGTTGAAGATGCAAAGAAGCGCACTGGATATCTTAGGGGTCAAACATAATATTTCCAAGAAGAGAAGATTTGATGCCATGTTTGTCCTACACTTCTGCCAAGAGGACATGCCCAAAGAAAAGCACAGGATTGCTTCACAATTTACCAGGAAGTGGGGACAAACAATGTTCAAGAGACAATGTGCATCCTTCCTGGACTTATGTAAAGGGGGAATGTGGTGTACATCTCCCCTCTCACAGAGAGATGTTAGCTCTGCTTGTAGTTGGAGCACATGCATGCATGGTTTATTTATTTATTAAATTATAACCCACATTCAGACTGGATGTCCAAAGCAGCAGGTGGGGGGCGAGGGGATGGACACACACGATTGCACTAAGACAATGCGATGTATTGGCAATGTCTTTCATTATGAACATCAACATTATCAACATTATCAACATTATCAACATTAATTGAAAAATGTAGCAAACATAATCCCATGATTCGTCATGGGAAAATGGAGAATTAAACATAGTGTCTCTATCTTCTGCTGTCGCTGCCATCAACAGCATGACTGAGGGTTGGATAATTTCTTATTCATGGTGTAAGATCTTACTGAAAACAGAACCGCAAACTATGGAAAGAGGAGTCAAGTGCATAATCCCGTGTTGTCATTTCCTTACAATGTGTAATGCAGCCCATATGCATGGGCAGGTAGTACACTCATATTCATCCTAAGATTTGCTCTGACTAACTACCAAATATGGTCTATATGTTATGACTGCTGACTCCTGGGCCAAACCCAAGTTCAGTTGGAATATTTGTACAGAATACAATTATTCATTCTTATTTGCAGTGTAATAATTGTCTGAACCCCAGTGAGCTTATTTTACTCTTTTCCCCACCCTTCTTGTCACAATGACAACAGGCAATTTGCGGTCTTCACTGTATGTACAATGGTGATATATGGAATCCGCACGTCGTACCGAGACCGCTTCTAAGCGACCCCAGTGCGGCCCCAGAGCGATCGTGCAACTTGCCTGGAGAAGAGACAAGAAGGAGGTGTCCTTGCCGCCGCCGCTGCCACCCACAGACCTCCTCGCCGGCTGGGATGGAGACCTCGGGGGAAGAAGGCGGGGTGGAGAGCTTCTTCCGCTTTCCACTCCGCCTTCTTCTGCCAAACTCTCTGAGCTGGCAGGCGAGGAGGGAGTTGGGTGGCGGCGCTGGCAAGGACGCTTCTTCCTCGTCTCTTTTACAGGCAAGTTACATGATCGTTATCGGGGTGCACTGGGGGCGGATGGAAGCGCCCTGAGAACGATGTGCGGATTCCCATGCAACTTGTATGTGTGCAAGCCTTGTACAAGCAATCAGATGAACACAGGGAGGTCAGAAGGAGGGGGGGCACAGATGCAACCCTGCAGGGCCAGCCCAAGCCATTTTGCCATCTGAGGCAGAACTCATCCCCACTCTCTACACCACTGGCAGCCAATACTTATTCACACCACTACCACACAGAAGCCACACAAGTCTCTTGACTGTTGTCAACATCTCATGAGACATGGATAGGCAGGCCTTGGGGGGAAGCCAATATAAAGCCTCTTCCCGCATAGCCTCACCTCATTCTGTGGGTGGTTGCTGCCCAGCCTGATGCTGTTGACCAACCTAGCTGGATATGGGTGGCAGTGGTGCGCTTGGTCAGGCAGCTGCAGCCACCTGCTCCCTCTTCTGTTTGAAGGGGCTCCTGCATTTCAATCAGAAAAGCAAATGGCCCAGCAGAATACTGGTCAACAATGGGAGGGAGGGAGGCTTAAGCATTGCAGTTGCGGTGCACCACACCCTGAGAGAGTGCCATCATAACTGTGGAGCAGCTGGTGACACAGCTGTTGTCAGTGGTTTGAGCCCAGTGGCTGACCCAGGGGGCCCTTGTTTCAGCACGGAAACAGGGATTCAGGCAGGCAGCAGTGCGGATAGCACTGAATTCTTCCAGCCCTCCCAATCTACTACCAAAGGCAAGTGGCTGAGGGTTGCTCAGGACAGGACTGGCCCTGCCCTTCTATGAATTCACTGAATGTCGGCAAAGGCTTTCTGCTTTTCTACCAAACCAATGAAGGAGGTTCATGCCAAAGTGGATTGCATTACAATATCAAGTTTAATTAGTTTATTGGTAAAGTGGCAAATATTCAGACACAGAACATGACCCTGGAGCTAAGAATCATGAAGCCTAGTTGCATTTCATTCTTCAGAACTCCAGGAAACCTACTATTTTTATCTGCTCAGAAAGAATGAAGAGAAGGCAAGAATGTTTTGGGGACTCAATGTTCTCAAGAGGATTCTAGTTTCTTTGACTAGTGTACAAGTCTGTAAGCTTCAGTGATTATTTTAAGGAGTTATTTCATGAGACTCAGAGTTTTCTGATAGCATTATTTTCCCAATGGGGGGAAAGCACATTCGCCCCCCACCCCCGCTGGAAATGCTTTCTCTGCAGTATAATTCAACCACCCAATTTCCATTAAGTGTATTTTTTATAAGGGATATAGAAGAAGGAAAAGAAACCAGCTTATACTCATGATAACCTCTGGTTAACTTCTGAATAGGTGACTTTGGTAAGGTCGGAGACTACTATACAGATAAGTCACGAACTAAAGAATTCAATCCAATGAAAAATCACCAATTCCCATTGAAAGCTGAGCATTTAGAATAGGAAAAGGTGAAAAGATTTTTAAAATTTATTTTTTCTATAACAAGAACATGTGCTCACTGATACAGTTGCTGCTGCTGCTGAAATTATGCCATCCACTAGTCATTAGGTACCTCATTAAGGGCTTATTAGCTGCATTAATCACTGCCTTAAAGCAACCGGAACCACAGTTGATCAAAGTCTCATGTCTTCAGCTTAAATGGTAGGCCATTCTTTGCCATTTTATGAACATAGATCAAACCCCAAATCCTGTCTTCAATAGTGGTCATCCAGATGCTTTTGGACAGCCAAGCACAAAGGCAACAGCTTCCCACCAGTTTTTGGTTGTCCTCCACAAGCTGGACTTTAAAAGTATGCTACTCCAAACATGGAGATTCCATATAGCTGTCATGGCTGTTAGCCAGTGTGGATTTGCTAATTCTCCTTTTAAAGTAATCTAAGGGCCTTGCTAGATGAGGCCTTAGTGCGCTTTGTGGGCCGGTTTCTCTGCTGTGCGTCCACATGACGCACCGGGGAATCCGGCGGCAAGCCACGCTGAGGCCTCGTCTAACGCGCCATAAGCAAATTCGCTTATGGCGCGCCTTTTCCCCAGCTCCGGCCTCAGGCCAGGGCTGGGGGAAGTCTAGCTACTTCCGTGGCTTTTTGCGGCTACTCGCTCGTGAGTAGCCGCGAAAAGCTGCGGACCTGGCACAGCGCTCATACAAGCGCTGTGCCCATCGTGCCAGGGGGGGTGATCCGGGGGGGAGATGGCAGAGGGCGACGAAGGAGACGGGGGGAGATGGTGGAGGGCGACGAAGGAGACGGGGAGGGGATGGCGGAGGGCGCGAACGGTAGACGGAGATGGAGAGGGGGGTGGATGGGGGCGGCTTAAATAAAAAAAAACCTTACCTTCTCCGGCGGCTTCGGGGCGCACGCGGCCCCTTTAAAAACAAAACAAAAATGGCGGATGCTGCAGGGATCCAACGTCCCTGCGCATCCGGCGTCTGGAAGCTGCGGCGGCTCGCACTAACGACAGCGTGCTGCCGCCCCGCCTCCCTGCCGGCATAAGCCGGCAGGTCTAGCAAAGCCCTAAGACAAGGGCCAGCTTCATAACTCACAGTTCAATCTTATGCATGTTGACTCAGAAGTAAATCCTACTGCATTCAATTAGGCTTACTCCCTTGTAAGTGTGTTTAGGATTGTACCCTCAATTATGCAAGTACTATCTTTTGGCCTGAATGTGCCATCTATCAGTTTCACTGGATGACCTCATATGCCAGTAATGTCAGAGAAGAATTTATTTCCTTCTCTTTTCATTTTTCTCAACAACATGCATAATTTAACAACAAAACCAAAATCCTCCTTCCTAGTTTCCTGTGTCATTTCCCCTCTAAATTAAAAAGTTCCATATACTTTAGCCTTTCCATATGGGAAGGTACTCCGGGTCCATGATCATTTTGGTTGTTTTTGCACTACCTTTTATTCTCAAATATCCTTTTAGAGATGAGGAGGCAACCCAACTGTATGCAGTAGATCAGTCTTCCCTATCTTGAGCCCTAAAGATATTTTGGACTAAAACTACCATCAGCCCCAGCCTGTACAGCCAATGGCCAGGATGATGGGGGTTGTATTCCAATCCATCTGGGGTCAACAGTTTGGGGAAGGCTGTCATAGATTTATATGTCAACATTATGATACTGCTTATGTATTTTTCAGTTCCTCTCCTAATAACTCCTCGCATGGAATTTGCTTCCTAAAAGTCTGCTACACATTGAGTGGACATTTTGATTAAGCTGTCCATCATGATTTGGTTTGTTGCAGAATTGAGATCCAAGCACTACATAAGGAGTGTTTGCTTTCCTGCTACATAACTTTTAGATAGCACTGTGGTATAGTGGAATAGCGCAAATACACACGAGGAAATCATGCTTTGATTTGCTTTCACAGTTAAATGCCACATTTTCCCTGCTCTAATAATGCTCATTGAAAGTGCTAGTTAGACACAGAAGCAAAACTGGAGGGTCAAGATATTGTCTAAAGAATCCATAAACAACTATGAGTAGGGAATGATGAACATGCAATAAATGTCTCATGTTGAAAATCCCTTTTATTTACTTATATTGATGATCACTTACCATTTTGGCAAATTCACCCAAACTGCCCATTTACCCAGTCTGATGAGATTATTTTGAGTCTCTACATAGTCTACTTGGACTTTCACTATCCAAGAAAAAAATGTTTTAAAAAGTTGTTGTTTTAAAAAAAGTTTTTAAAAATCTTGCTCATCTTTGACTCCAGATCATGTATTTAAGTATCATTGGTCCCAATACAAATGTGTAAAGTGTTGCCTTGTCCTCCTCACCCTGCTGCTGAAATAATCCAGGTGCTTAATTTGACCGTTTCATTCACTTTTTATCAAATATTTGTTGGTGGGGGCGTTATGATGCTTCATCATCGGGGTCTGGGATGTCTCTGAACATTCACAGCTGTGGCTTGCTCAAAAATGTCAACTGAATTACTCTTTCCCTACCCCCAACCCCTGTTGTGGCCATGTAGAATATAAGAGCCTGTGAGTAGCTTTCCCCCCAAAACTAATTCAATCCAGACAACTAATATAGCTGCTATGATCTGCACAGATCAATTATACTATCTTCATGTGGCAATTTTAGAATTATTGAGTCTATAGAGGAGAATAAAATGTAATGCCATTTCATCTCTTGAAAAATTTAGATCCCCAAATGAACTGATAATAGTAATTAAGGTGTAAAAACTTGACTAGAACATTTATAATTACATATTTATTGTTCATGTTTAATGAACATTACACCTTTGTGAATTAAGTTCTTGACATTCTTCAGAACATTCTGTGCTGGCTAGGGTTACGCTGGTACTACAGAAATACACATCAATTTTGAATTCCGCCCCCCTTCCCGGTAATAAATAAATTGAAGTTATTTAAGGCTTCATTGATTAGATGAGATTAGTACTGTATGAATCCTGCACCCTATATATATATATATATATATATATATATATATATTTGCCGGGGGGGGGATTTCCTTGATGCAAAAGAAGCATTGGGGTGTTTGTTTTGTTTTTGCCTCTTTCGCAGGGAGGTGAAAATTTTGGAGAATTTTCTCTTTGGGGAGGGTGACAGGATTCTGATATTCTGTGTAACACAGGGATTCCTCAAATGTTCTGTCAAAGAGTTACCAAAATAGTTGTACTCCCATATATACACATACTTGATGATTCCACCATCAAGTAACAACTTGCATCAGAAATATAACTTCAGAGACAAAACTTTCATATTGCCTCTCATCACTTCTAATAGAATAAATTTAGTAGAATTGAGGGCAGGGGGGTTAATCTTGTATAAGTAAGTTACTCAGATTTTTATATGACAACAACAATAACAAATAACAAATAAAAAAGAACAAAAACCACCAAGTTTGGCAAAGCTGGTATACTACAATATTATTGGGAACAAAAAAATCCTGTAATTATTAAATTAGTTCACATAGCCATCTGCTAATCATCAAGTCTACAGTGTTCAAAACTGAAGCAATGTTTATTTGTTTATTAAATTATAATTATACCAGGCACCTGGGTTGATGGACTATATATAAAATCTTTTGAGCGTATCATAAAACCAAGAAAAACCAATAAACACAGTAGCAAAAGCAAAAATCTGGTTCCCTTGATTTGCACAAATGGAATCATTGGAGGGGGGCATCTATTTTTTCAGGTCTGTTGATTTGTACAAATGAGATCTTGCCACTGCTCCCCCCCCCCCCATGTCTTTCAATTTGGATAAATTGGACATTTGGGTAAATTGGACACCTATTGGATCAACTTGCTACAGAGCGAGTCAATGCCAAACAGGGGAAACGGACCAGGGCTACACCAGTAAAATCAGTCAAGATTTTGCTTCAAAGTGGGAGCATCATACATCTCTAATTTATAATCAGATTGATTGTATATGTTGCCTCACCAACTATATGTGAATTATTGGTTGGTTCTCAGAACTCAATGATTTTTTCATAACCATCTGACACAGGACCTCAGAGGTGAGGTTTGAACAAAGAGTTGTTTGCTATGGCCAGTGGCCAGCCAAAATGGGGCTCAGCTGACCCAACTGAAGAGTCCTGGTTTAAACCCCCACCCACCCATGAATCTCCCTGTTTGGCTTTGGCTAAGTTCTGCCTTTCAGCTTAACCTACTTCAGAGGTTTGTGATGATGATGATGATGATGATGATGATGATGATGATGATGATAGCACATGATACACTAAGGAGGGCTGCAGCAATGATTAACAGACATTCTTGTTTTATTACTGATGTCACTTGACTGCTTACTTTATTCTTTTCTTTTCTCTCCCACAGGTGTGATAGCTGTTGTGATATTCATTCTGCTTTGCATTGCTGCCATTGCTGTACGGATTTATAAAAAGAAAAGTGTATATATAAAAAAGGAGACGAAAGGATCAGAAAATGAGGACAGTGCTGAGACTGCCCTCAAAAGTGAGCTCAACGCACAAAACACAGTCAATGAAAATCAAAAGGAGTACTTCTTCTGATTCAGCATTATGATTTAGTTTATTATTATTAACAATGTGACTGTCTGACTTTCTTGCTAAGCCAGGGGCTCTTGACATACACACACAAACCTGTTGCACTCAAAGAACATGCAAAATGGATTTGAAACCTATTAAACTGCATATGTTCAATCGTTGGATGCTATGGGAGGCCTCTTTAAATGACATGCATTCCTTAGCTATTATAACATAAATGCATTTTATGTAACAGTGAATTAGATATTGTAACCAATTTCATTGTTGGTAGTTTTTGGCTGTTCTGCTGTGACTTTCTAGAATGGAAGTTTAATGTGCATACTGAACATGGGCTTTGAATGGGGGGGGGGAATCTAATGCAGTTGTTGTTTCTTCCTCTTCCCTTACACCCTGCCACTTCCCTTCCAGGCTTTGCCTTTAGAGATCTATTTTTTAGTGATATCATTCAGATAGATTGTAATGGTTTCCTCTGAACACTTGGGCTGCAATCCAAAGCAGAGTTAAGAACAGACCACCAGACTAACAAGCTTAAAAGTGCTTATCTCTGTATTGGATACTGGTGTTGATGTAATACTTGGTTTCCAATGAGCAGTTCAAATAACTGATAGTGAAAATTTTATTTCCGTTCACTGTTGGCCAGTTTCCATGTGTGTAGGGTTTGGTGTATTTTGTAAGTGCCAACCCCATGAACTGTTATTCTATCCATCATCTTTGCCCACCAATATCAATCTGTAATCTGATGAATATTGGAACTGATGTAGAACACAGATTTATTAATAGGCATAATTCCATGACAAATGAACTGTGAATGACAGTTTGCTTGTAACTTGTGTGGAGTGGCTGTTCTTCAGCAGCTAAACTGAACCAAGTTTCAATGTCTAAGGAAGCCAAAGCATTAACTCTCAGCATGGCATGCCTGTACATTGTTCCATCTCTTCTGACCTATATGTACAGGTAGACTGTCTGGATAGCAGCAGATTGCAACCATTCATGTACATTTCTATAAAAAAACAATATCCATAAAAGGCAACCAAGTTTCTTCTTCTTCTTCTTCTTCTTCTTCTTCTTCTTCTTCTTCTTCTTCTTCTTCTTCTTCTTCTTCTTCTTCTTCTTTACATTTATATACCACCCCATAGCCAAAACTCTCTGGGTGGTTTACAAAGATTAAAAAGATTAGATTAAAAAGACTGAACATTAAAAATCAATATACAATATTTTAAAACAAAAGCATAAAAACAGCTAACATTTAAAACAATTACATAAGGTTATATAATTTCTTTTTTTAAAAAAAGAGGAGACAACATTTCCACCACCTGAAGGCCACACAGGCAAGATGTCAGTTTGTTTGAATACTCAGGCCCTAGGTAAATACTGGAACTTCTGCCATTGGCAAGATCCCACATTGCTGAAATATGAATCTGGATTCTGGAACCAAGTTGGCAGGGCCAATTGTGTGGGTCTTTATAACTATCATGGTCCAGCAATCAGAGCAAAATGCCTACAAGTAAAGTCCCAAAGTAGCAACTAAGAGTCCAAAGAGCAAGAGGCAGATGACATGACCTAAAATGGACTCACAGTTGGTTTCTAAAGCAGGCAAGATGATTTATCTGGCAACAAAAACAAGTTGCTCAGAGTGTAGAACCAAACTTGCAGCTACAGTCAGACCTCTTGGTTCTTCAGGTCACCTAATTTGGCTGGACAGATGGGAAATATTACTCATATGTGATATTATATGGATGACACTGCAGCACAGCAGAAATCAACCACTAACTCTTCCATTTTGAGGAATACCCCAGTAGCAAAAGATGGTCTGGGACCTGGTGCTAGAGTCCCCAGTTCAGGTCCCATACAACTGGTTAGGAAGTCCTCACACAGTTGTCTCTACCCAGGGGATTCTAGCATTCAGGTGCATATCTCATTGGTAAGAGATCTTGCTGTATCACTAGAGAAAAGTGTGAATGTTACTTTATTGTACAAAATGAAAAGGGGATGGATTAAATGCAGAAAAGGAGTTACTAAGATCTCTGTGGATCTTGTGTTCTTCAAGCCTCAGCAGTCTCCAACTATGGTACAGTCTCCGTTTTCTTTCTATCTTGCCTTAGCGGTCCTGGCTATAATGGCACATGAGGTTTGTACAGCTTTGCTGATGAAATGGAAGAATTCCCACTCTAAAGTGGACTGAAACTAAGTTATCTAACATGTCATGAACAATATTTTTAAATGCTAAATAATCAGTTTGGTCCTTGGCTGTGTGATGTTGAAAACAAATTAATTTCCTGAAGGGTAGATGGTATATATTTCTCTCAGAACTTAAATCTGTGCTGTTTCCCAAACTCTGGATTTCATTTGTGTAAACTCTAAATACTTGCACTCAAAGTGTTGTCCAGTTAGATGGAATAATAAATAGACAAAATGCAGGTCTTCATCCCCACTCCCTTGGTCCATATTCCTCCAGATTCTAAAGCGCTTTTGCAAATTTTCTTCCCTTTTACTGCACCTGCTGTTTTCAGCCCTGTGTGAACTTTCCTCAGTCCTACATGGGCCTAATCTACACCAAGCAGGATATTGGACTATGAAGGCACCACGAAAGTAGTATATAAGATGTAGAAGCCACACTACTGCTTTACAGTGGTATTGAAGTGCACTGACAACTGTTGGGGCTAGGGGTGTGCACGGACCCCCCACTCCGCTTCACTTCCAGATCCGTGATTTGCAGATCGGGCCGATTTACTCCTCCCCCGCTCCGCCCATGTCCACTCCGCTCCGCTCGGAGCTCCGGATCCAGATCGGAGCTCTGTTCCCCCCCATAGGCTTGCATTAAGCTAAAAAAGTATACAACTTTTTTTCTGTGAAAGTTAGAAACCTCAAGTTTGGCACCATGACACCTCATGGGGGTATACACACGCACGCCAAGACTCAAGGCAATCCCATCATCCCCTGATTTTTGGGGAATTTATGAAAATCGGGCACCCCATTCACACCCCTTTCCATAGCTCCGTCAATTTGCACGTTAGAAACCTCAAACTCGCCACCATGACAGCTTATCCAGGGATACACATGCACGCCAAGACTCAAGGCAGTCCCATCATCCCCTGATTTTGGGGGAATTTATGAAAATCCAACACCCCATTCACACCCCTTTCCATAGCTCCGTCAATTTGCATGTTAGAAACCTCAAACTCACCACCATGACAGCTTATCCAGGAATACACATGCACGCCAAGACTCAAAGCAGTCCCATCATCCCCTGATTTTTGGGGAATTTATGAAAATCCAACACCCCATTCACACCCCTTTCGATAGCTCCGTCAATTTGAACGTTAGAAATCTCAAACTCACCACCATGATAGCTTATCCAGGGATACAGATGCACGCCCAGACTCAAGGCAGTCCCATCATCCCCTGTTTTTTGGCGGGGCTTAAACCTGCAGACATCTCAATGGGGCCATTTCAAAGGAAATCCCAACATGCCATGAACTGGGGAGTATGAATCTTCTTCCACACTTGAAAAATGGATTTGGAACTTCCAAAACTCCAAGTGAGCGCAGGAAGGACTTCTCCCCTGAGTCAAAGCCAGACACACACAACATCCCTGCGAGGTGGGCAGGGGAGGAGAGAGGGAAGGCAGGCAGGCAGGCAGCAGACATTTTTGGGGGCATAAGGAAGTGAGCCAAGGATAAGCCAGTAATGCATATAAAATGGAATAAATAAATAAATAAACAAAGGAGGGGTGGAATTAAAAGCAGCAGTGTTGCTGAATAAACAACAAGAAGAACTTTTTAAAAAAGGCTATATCTGTCTTTTACCAGCAATAGGGGGACGTGCCCAGGGGAGGGGGAAGCAGCTGCCAGTTCAACTCATGAAAGACATTGCTCCACCACTAAGAAGTAGAACTGTCACTTCAACTCATGATAGGCATCGCTCCACCACTAAGAAGTAAACGCTCACTTCGACTCATGATAGGCATTGCTCCACCGTTTTACTCTCTTTGGAAGGCTCTGATGGCCTTCCAAGTACAGGAGAGAGTGGGAGCACGTCCACATGGCATGCCCTAGGGGAGCTCATCCCCTTGCACCACATCTTTTCAGTTGTTCCCCAAAGTTAGGGTGGGTAGCAGTGCTGTGTTTCTATCTCTTATTATTGGCTTAGTATATGATTTCACAGGTTGTGTTTGTGCATTTGGTGGGGCTACTGTTTTAAAAAACACTGGGAAAAGTCCGTTCAGACTAAGAAAGAGAAGTTCCCAGAATCCCAAGTTACCCGTTTTGCCTATCCCCTCCTCCAACTTTGGGATCATGTGATCATGACCGGCCGGGAGTTGACTGCCCCTCAGACCTTCGGAAAAGGTATTTTTCCCGCCGGTTTTTTAAAAAATTCTAGCGCGCGACCCGCACCATGCAGAGAGCTGAGAGTAGTCTCAAAATGACCCCCATCCACGACTCTCCAAGCACAAGAATTTTCAGAAAGATAGCTTCAAAAACAACACAGTTATCCCCCTTTCTTTTCTGCAATGCAATCCTATGGGCGAAATGTTTCAAGATGGCGATAGAAGCGGACCGCGGAAACCGGAGCGTTCCGAAAATGGGCGCTTCTCTTTGCCTTGCTTCTAGGGGTCCGCGGTCCTCTTCTACTCCGCCTCTGGGCAAGGCGGAGCAGGCCAATTCGCTCCTGCTTCTACGCTTCTAATCGGAGCGGAGCACATGCCTAGTTGGGGCCCATTGACACATACTGTATACTGCTTTCATACCACTATATCCTGTTTGGTGTGTCTCCTGCCTTTTACATACCGCTTTCATGGTGCAATATCCTGCCTGGTGTAGATTAGGCAATAGTCTACAGTTCTTTGTTTTCCCTGTTGTTCTTTCCTTGCTATTTCTGATTCTTCTACAGTGTCGCCACCCTGCTTCTTAGCACACTGCATTCTCTTTCTCCAACCTTCACCCTCTTTCCTTTTGACTTCATGGCTCTTTCCCATTTACTGTAGCTCTCTCAGCCCTAGCCTTCCTTCTTCACCAGCACTCTTGCCATTCCTTGGACTTCTTAGAAACAGCACATAACCTTTGTAAACCACCCAGAGAGCTTCGGCTATGGGGTGGTATATAAATTAAATAAATAAATGATCCACTATACTATAAAAGCATCTCTTTCGCAGCAAATTGGACTTTTCATTCCATCCTAGAAGCTGTTCTGATTATCAACTGAACGTTTGCAAAATCATGACACCACACCAGCTCAGCCATTGTGTTGGGAGGAAAGAGCTCACAGGCAAATAACAGTCACTCTTTCTTCTTTTCTTTTCTAGCAAATATATAATACAGACATCATTCCTCATAACATTGAAATTGTGCCTTTTATTTTATTATCTTTCTTTGTATCTTTTAAGAATCTTAATGGGTAAAGTATAGGTTTCTTATGAGTTACACACACACACACACACACACATACACACACACACACACACACACACACACACCATATCTTTGAAAAACAAAACAAGATTTCTGAGCCAGTGACATAATGGTAGGAGTAGAATTTTTGATGCTAAAACAACAAGTGGCACTTTAGAGACAAACAAATATATTGTGGCATAAGCTCTCATGCACCAGAGTCCAGTTTATCAGATACATGACAAGAACTGATGCTACAATAAATTTGTAGGTTTTGAGGTTGGGGCACGGGCTCTGTTTATTGTTTTTGCTGCAAAAGACAAACATAACTTACCCCTTTGTAATTTTTGAGGCTGAAGTGCTTGCTTTAATCCTTAAGAATTATCCCTTGATGCCAACATATATCATCTGTACAAGATATCTGAATTTATATATTAGAACACAGCCATACCTTTTTGTTTTGTTGGATTCTTAAATCTTTTCTAACTTCTTTTCTTATTATCCTACTGCCTTGTCATGTTTCACTGTTCCATTTCATTGTGTAAAGCTCTTTTTGTCTTGGAACTACTTCTCTCTTATGCTGACAAAGGCAGGAACATTGAAACACACAGTGCCAGCCCCGGGCCTATTCATTACAATGAATGAGCTTGGGTTCTTCAGCATCAATTTTATTTTATTGCTATTGTAACTAACTTGTGTTAAATCACTCTCTCTCATGCTCACTCTCTCATCATACAGTATTGGTGGGTGGGAGAGAATATGTCTGTCACAAAATAGAACCAATCAGATTATTGCTAAATTAGGACCAGGTACTTATAACCAGTACTTAAAAATAAGTTTTTGCCATTTTACAAACTTTCAAAGTCACATAATAATAATAATAATAATAATAATAATAATAATAATAATAATAATAATAATAATAATTTATTTCTTGCCCGCCTCTCCATTTTGATCGAGGCAGGGAACAACATAAACGATAAAATACATAATACTCAATTAAAACATAATATACATTGTTAAAAACATCCTAATAAAACATCCTAAAAACATTTTTAAAACATCTTAAAATTCCACTGGATAGGCCTGCCAGAAGAGATCCATCTTTATAGCTTTCTTGAATGCTAGAAGACTGTTAAGTTGATGAGTCTCCTCCGGCAGGCCATTCCACATTCTGGGAGCAGCAGAAAAAAGAAAGAAATACTCAATAATCCATGAATCAGGGCAAACTGGAAATCTATAATTGGTTTGTTTCTAATTGTTCTTTTGTTTATTTACATGTGTGAAATATATATAATTCATTTTATTTCTTTTTTAATTTAACTTTTTTATGTCTTAAGGAATGAGTATCTGAATACCCTTTTGAGTGCTTTTATTCTATATTCTAGAATATACCTAGACTGTACCTTCATCCTGTGTCAGAGAGTATTGAAGGGGGAAAGTCTATAAGGATATCACATATTGTGAGAAGGGGGAAGAAAACCCACCACTTTTATTGTATTCTTTGAAGGAATTTAGAAAATATAGTTTGATTGAATGCTTGTCTATAGATGTATAGTGTACAATAATTGAATTTCTTACAGACAGATAATGCCCATTGGTATTTTGGAAGCCAGAGTTCACAAACACTATGTTACAGGCCAGACTAAAATATGAACACATTTACATGGGCCCAGGCAAATCTAGAAGTGCCTGTTTTCTTTGGGCAAAAGTTAATGCAAAGACTGTAAATAATGTAGTTCTAGATTGACCTGGGGAAACTCACATCCTCTACAAATGTCTTGTCAAATTCTCAAGCCTGATCCATTAACCATTTTCTCTTCATTTGTTCTGGATTTTGGTTGGTTGGTTGGTTGGTTTTGCTCACTTCCGCATGTGCCCAAGCTGAACAAATAGATTAAATCTATAATAAATAGATCTTTGGTTCAGAATTTGAACCAAAGAAGCAGTGAAACAGCACTACACATACTTTGCTGCTTCCTTTATAGTGGGGGTGTGGAACCTCCAGGTATTGCTGAACAACAACTCCCATCATGCCTGACCATTGGGTGATGGGAGTTGGTCCAGCAACATCTACAGGGGCAAAGGTTTTCCACCTCTGTTTTATAGTTACTGTTCATTGGCTAGTTCTCCCTGAGATAGTAAACCTGTACCTGGACTGTACCAATTTAGACTTAAGTCAGGACGTACATGACTGGAAGTTCTTCATACAAAAAACATTATTTGCCTGTAGAAAACTGGCATGTCAGGGACAAGCAGTGTCATAGGGCAGCTGACTCCTGCTGTGGGTCTGCCAGTCACCATTTAAGTTTTCCACAATAACACCATGTTGTTGAGCACCATGCAGCATTGTGGGAAATTAAAATGGCAACTCACAGCCACCCTTGGGATGCTGTTGCCACTGCCAGGTAAGCCAGGTCTGTGTAAAAGAGGGGCATGAGAGGGAACTTTGCTTCCCAAACTTGGACCAGCCCTGGTCAGACAATAGGATTCCTAATTTGCTCTCTTCCTGATACACTAATTTTCTAATTGTGGAGAATTCTTTTTTTGATGGAGGAACTTTCCATCATGTGAGCTTCTGCCTACACTTTGTAATGGCACAGACCAAAGGCTACAGTAAGAACTAGAATGGTGGCGTAAAATTGCACTGACCCATCATATACCATGGCTGTCCTTCCCCAGATCCCTTTGCTCCAGTTTGTAACTTACCGCCTCTCTGTTAATAAACAATCAATTTTTAAAATAAAGCGAGGAAAATATTTTTTCAAGACATTGTATTAAAGCCTTGAATAATTTTCGCTCTTTTCCCCCTAAAAAATGTAGTAAAAAAAAAAAATGTAGAAATGCACATGACATATTGGTGAGTTTGGTTCTTTATACACTTGAACTGAACTAAATTAGCATTCTTACTTTGACATATGTGAGGATCCCCCTCCCCATATAGCTGTGTAATCATGGGCATTTGCAGCATGGGTTTTGTGAGATGCCAAATCATGTGAGGCCCAATGTACTTGAGGAGAGTGTGTGTAAAGTGTGTGAGAGGGGATAATTTTAACATCACCATTGCAATTATTTACTTCTAAATGGTTGCACTGATACAGTTAAAATGCTTATATGCCACACCGGAGCCTTTTCACATGCACCATTCCGCACCTTTCAGAAGCCAAGTCGCCTGACATGTTGGCACAAAGATAACATGGAACGTGAACCCATTACAACTCACATGGATGGGAATGCCTCGAAACACTTTAAGAACACCTTGCAGAAGAGAATGAATACTTCAGACACTTCCGCTCACATGTTCAAAGAATGCAAACTAGCCACACACCCTTTTGTGCTCAGTGGCCATGTCCCTCCCATCATCCATGTGTTCAGCACACATGAAAAGGGGCACTGAGCATGTACTGCTATACACATGTAGAGCTTTGCCCGACAAGAGTGAATCCTGTAAGAGCCTCATTGGGCTAATGCGGGGGAGGGGAAACCTCTTTTCATGGGGCTCTAGATGGGCCTAGAAATGGACTGGGCCAATGAGAAGAGCAACCCTTCAACTATCTAAAGGTGCACATAACTAACACAGATATAAATATTAACTGACAGGTGCATGGGGAAGGTTGTGAAAAGCAGTGCATTTTGCTAATTGAAGGGGACCTCTTGAAATCCAATACATTGAACTATAAACGCAACTAAATATTTGTGCATGATGCTCAAGAAGCAGGCTGAGGAACAGAGAGCCATTCACAAGATGTTCAGTGTCAGAAGGTTTGATGCCACACACCCACTGAACAGGCAGTAAGGGGACACCATTTCCCAGTTATTTTAATGTTTGCTTAAATATTGATTCCTTCTCACTGCCAGCCACCCTGGGGGTGGGGGACTCTCCTTAGGCAGAAAGGCTGGGTAGGAATATTTCGAATAATTTGATAAAGACTGCTGACCTCATTCAATATATAATATAACGTACATACTTATTCCTTCGTTGTAGTGCGATCCTATGCAAGTCTACTCAGAAGTAAGTCTGGCTGCATTCAATGGACCTTACTCCCAGATAAGCCGGTATAGGATTGCAACTTAAGTTATCAAGTGTATAGCAGATCAACAGCAAAATTGGGCCACATGAAAATAAAGTGATTTTCAGGAGACTCCCTAGGCATAACGTAAGTATACACATGGAGAAGGACAGAGAATGAGAGCAAGAATTGCATCCAGAAAGAAGACTACCATTTTTATTAGTTACATTTAAATGGGTTTGGCATGGCATCTCACAAGGATCCAGATTTTAGAGGGCCCAGCTGCTGATTGATGCAATCTTCCAGCCCATGTATTGGGAAAACGTCAAGGCATGGATGGAAACACAGGGCCACCATGCTGCGAACAAACACTATGGGCCATTCTTGGCATCGGGAATGCTACCTGCAAAAATGATCTGGGCTTTGAAGTGACACTCCAAGATCCCTTAAGGTGGGGGTGCGTCAAATCTCAGGCTCACAGGCCAATTCTGGGTGCTGTTTATATGTGTTCAAAGCCTGCAGTGGCTGTGATTCAGCGCTTCATCCACCACTGCGGGACTTTTCCCAGCTTGGGACTTAACCCAACTTTTTTGTTGGGAGCGAGGTCACCCCGTCTCTTCTGCTGTCTGACTTCACTCCATGGTTGAACTGGTGGGCATTCTGGGCAGATCATGACTGGTGATTGGTCGTTTGAAGCCAGGAAGAGGGTGGTGACGGGGGGCTCCTTCAGTTTCTGGATTCACTCTGCTTTGTTCAGCAACTTCTGCTAACTAATTGGTCTGTCTCTGAGCCCCTAATAGCTTATGACAGCTTTCCCCAACAGGGTGTTCTTCAGATGTGTTGGACCACAACTCCCATAATTCCCAGCCAACACCAGGGTGGGAGAGGCTGGCTTATAGTCAGGGCTGGTGCCAGACTATTTTACGCCCTAGGCAAGGTGAGCTCTGGGCGGGGAGGGGGCTACCTCACAGGTGTGTGTGTGTGTGAGGGGGTGTCACTTGCGCTGTCCCAAAGCTTACTGGGGGCGCTGCCCCACCCCTTATTCCAAGGGGCAACCCATGGGCGCCACTTCTTCCACGCCCCCCTAAGCTCTGGAAGGGCAGCCCATCCAAGCCTCCTTTGGGGCGCAGCAGCAAGGCCGGGCACGCCGCTTCTGCCCCCAACTGTGCAGCTGCTCCTGCACCTCTATGCACCCTGTGAGGAGGGGCTGTGAATGAGCCCTGGCTGGCTGGGGTGTGGTCTCTGTCCCGTAGTCCCCACTCGGTCTCCAGCGGCTGCAGCCCCCAACGGGAAAGGCAGCGTACTGAGGCTGCTGCTGCTCCGTGGGGGCTGCCTGTCTCTGCATCCTCCTCGCCCGCCTCCCCGGCCCACAGATCCTTTGGCTGTCCCCCGGCCCGCTCCTCTTCCATCTCCTCCATGTTGTTTCCGAGGGTTTTGCAACAAGCAACACCCCCACCCACCCCGTGGACAGTGGAAATGAGTGGCGCCACTCCGGGGCCTCTGATTACAGCTGCAGGAAAAGGCTGACCACACAGGGGGCACACGCAAGCCAACCCCCACCCCCAAAACCTCTGACCCCAGGGTGGGGAGAGGGGGCAGTCTGTGCCCCTCTGATGTCTGCGCCCTAGGCAGCTGCCTAGTTGGCCTTAATGGTAGCACCGGCCCTGCTTATAGTACCCAGTAGGCAGTGGGATCTGGCAGATGTATGTCATAAGGTTAAAATACTCTCCTCTCCAACTGCAGCTATATCATTAAGCATCACCTTAGGAGGGTTGAATCCTAAAGACAGCTTATAGAGCTTATAAATAAATAAAAATAATAAAGTGCTCAGCTACATAGCTGTAGCCACCAGCACCATTCATGAATCCAGAAGGTTCTTGTTTCAGGCCAGCTGGACATCTGAAAAGAAGCACACCTGATAGGGTCCGGCGATAAAGT
Organism: Elgaria multicarinata webbii; assembly: GCF_023053635.1. Lineage (NCBI taxonomy): Eukaryota > Metazoa > Chordata > Lepidosauria > Squamata > Anguidae > Elgaria > Elgaria multicarinata. The sequence continues at coordinate 54,350,239 of NC_086176.1, read as the reverse complement.
GCCACATTTTGTTTCAGCTCACCACTTCTATGTGTACCCTCCCCTGTCGATCGATCGATCTATCCTGTCTGTCTGTCTGTCTGTCTGTCATGATAAAATAAAACTGAGGCTGCTGTACAAAATTATATATTAGAAAGACGGGAAATCTATCTTGTTCAAAAGCACATTTCATCCTCTCTAGAGTGTCATACTAGAGCATGCAAACTCCCATTTAATTGAACTGTTCAGTATTTTATTAACAAATCCTTAATTTTACAGCACAAAGCACAAATGAATCCCTGGTGTTTCTGATCATTTAATGAGATTGAGGATGATCAAGCATACAGTAAAAAAAAAAAAAAAAAAAAAGCTCAAGATTGCAAAAAAATACTATTAAATAAAAGCATAAATGGTATGATAACTCCACAGACCTCTCAGAGTTTTATTTTAATCATTTTCTTTGGCATTTTAGACACACAATTTAATGAAACCAATAATAGGGAGGGAAGAACGTAGAGAGAATAAGCCAATTAAATTTGATTTAACTCATCGCTAAGATGTTCAGTTGTTTAGTAATGGATTTCATTTTCATAAATGGTTTTTAGACCAATGTGACACAGCACAAAATATCACTATCCCCAAAGTTTAAATGAAATTAACTGTATTTCCGTACTAGGAATGAGAAATATGTCAGTTTAGGACTTTTACAAAATTATTATTATTTATTATTATTATTTATTTATATAGCACCATCAATGTACATGGTGCTGTACAGAGTAAAACAGTAAATGATGCAATAAGAACTAGGGTTATATGAAAATGTCATTTCAATTTGTTTTGGAGCAGGAGCTACCAGTTTAAACCTCCTGAACCCAAATGGGGACCCCAACACAAACTGTGTTCAAAGTCCACATATTTCTGAGTTCACAATGTGATGTGCAGAACAACAACAAAAATGAATTAAAAATGTGCCCAAACATAGTTTAATTAATGGGAGAAAATGTGTACATTTCAAAAATTAACGCAATTGATGCATACATTTGAAAAATAAATGTGCACAAGTATATACACATTTTTATGGGGAAAGAAAAAAAGAATAAAATTCACAATCTCATATGAACATGAGTTTCGAAGTGGAATTCAGAAAATCTCAACAAGCTCGAGTCTTTCTGATTCATACAACAATAGCCAATTTAGATTTTACGTTTTGTAGTGCATATTGATAACTAGGCAGAAAACATGAATGTGTGGAAATCAGCTTTCAATATGTTCATCTGGCTGGGTTGCTCTGTATACGCAGAATATGATGAGAGTGTGCAGTGGTAGAAAGGAAAGGTGCAACTTTATCTGCAGGTGAGAAATCAAATTTTGAATGTACCTTGCATGTAACTCCCCACCCTATGCAAACAGAAATGGACCACAGCAAGGTGTAAACTGGGCTAGAAGTGTATGTGCTAATTTATAACTTACAGGGGGGCTTAGATACAAAATGGCATCCTCCAACTGCAGCCTGAAGTGGGATAGTCCAATCTTCCACCTCGGAACCCTACCATTTTATTCTATTTCATGGGTAGAACAAGTCTTAGGCACCAACACCTGAAGAAAACTGTTCCTGTTGAGTGTGAGTCAGCCCAAGGCCAACACCTAGTTTGCACTGTGAGTAAGCCTGTGTCTAAACTGTAACATTTTCAACTGCAGGTGGAGGCCTACATAATTGAATGATTCTCTATACAAAAGATTCCCTGCCCATAAAGAATAGCATGTCAAGCTAGGCTAGCACCTATTTCCTTAACATCTAATTTTCTGTGTGCAGACAATTTTTTTGTATGGAGGAGCACTTGGTAACGTAAGTCCCCATCTGGATAGTCCAGGTACAAGATTACCATCTCAGTGAGAAATAGGCCCAGAACACTGAGCAAGACTGCCATGTCCTCGGAGAAGGTGGACCTAAGTGCTTCTGGTCAAGACATGGGCTTGGTGATCTTCTGCTGCTGCTGCTTCTGCTTCTTCTGGAGTGTTATGGAAAGGTGAGGCCTGAAGGCCCTATTACTGCCACTTACTGATGTCTACTAACCCAGCAACTGATTTACAAACTGCCAACTAAATTACTAGATAGCAAAAAATGCCAGGAAGCAGAGATCACACAGGATTGAAACTCATGGACCTTAAGCTCAGTGATCTCCTTATAATAAGAAGTAATATAAGTGGACTACGAACTGGGCAATTAATGTGGCTCCTCCTGCCATTCCAAAACCAGGTCACTGAGCAGATAAATCATGATCACTTGAAGATGCCTTCCAGACATGAGGACTGCAAGTGCAAACCCGAACATGAAAAAGCTGGCAAATCATTTGTTGTGGATTGCACTTTGGCCATTGTTTCTACTTGCCTCCATCATTTGTGCATTGAAGCAGTCATAACCGAAGTACTGTATGCTCACTGTTTTCTCTGACTTATTATTTGGTGCATTTTTGTTGAAGCCATTGCCTCTGGCTTCAACGTTATCATAACAGGAAATGAAAGAAATGTAGACGCTGTCACTGAAGTGGTCCTGCAGCCACCATCTTAAAAATTCGAAAATGGTGCAACAGCGCTAGTAGCTACCAGAGGATGAGAAACACCTGGATCTTGGACAAGTAGGAATGTGCTTGTGGGAAAACAGACCTGGGGAAGCAAGGAAGTGAAGACGATTACACAAGAAGAAGCAGAAGCAGAAGAAGAAGAAGAAGAAGAAGCAGCAGCAGCAGAAAACTATATTGAGATATCCTGACTTGTAAAATACTAGGTGTGTTTTAATATATTCTGATTTGCTAAAAAGCCATCAAGGCAATGCACAACAATTTAAAACACTGGAACCATAACACAGTAAAAAGGGGTGGAAGAGCAACCCCCCACCCCAAGAACATTAAAAATTGCCATGAGATTTCACCATATAATTGTACAACTTTTGTTAGTAAGGGTAAAATCCAAAATCAATGTTGCAATGTATTTTTTCCAGGACTCGTCATAAAGTCCCATGATTGCAGTACTGTAACTGCTGGATTGCTTTTACACATTGCTATGCGGGATAGAAAACCTCTGTCTAGAGAGGGAGAGGGATAAAATGTACTTACAGACATTCTTAAGGCCAATTGCTCAATGATTTCCAATGGAGTGTGTGCGTGCATGTGTGTGTGTGTGTGTGTGTGTGTGTGAGAGAGAGAGAGAGAGAGAGAGAGAGAGAGAGTGGAGAGTGGGGGGAGAAAGAATACAAAGTTTAAGAAAAGAGCTATTGTTTGCAGCCGACACATCTCATAGCTAAGTGGGTGCTCTTAGTAGCTGATAATAGCATGATAATGAACTCCCTTTGATAAATTTGCAAACATTTTTCCAGTCTGAATTACCATGGGGAAGCTGACCCACTATATTCATTTGTAAAATATTTCTGCAGATTTGCACCCTTGATTGGGGTGGGGGTTATGGGAATGCCAAACTTGCATTCAGACAGAAGCTGTATTAGGGTGCATAACCTCTGACTTCCCAATCCAGCCCACCATGTTTCCCTGGATGGCTATGCACCCTTTCCCCTAGCCCCACCCCTTTCTTCCAACCACCTATCATTTGGTGTTTGTTTTCCTGCCCCTACAGTTCATTGGTTGGTGGTAGTTGGACACCGCACCCTCCCTATGTGGTTATTCCCTGTTGCCTAGGCTATACCCATTGCCCTCATCCTGCCTGGAGGCTTTGGAGCATGAACATACTAAAGTCAGATGCAGGCTTCCCTTTGAGTAAACCCCATTGAACAGAGAGAGACTTACTTTTGAGTGGACAGAAGTAAGACCTCATAAGTGAGCATGCAGTTGCAGAGCACTTCTTTCCAGTTTGCTGTTTTAAGACTTTTAAATATGTTTACTCAGAAGTAAGTCTCTCTCTGTTCAATGGGGTTTACTCAAAGGTAATCATGCATGCAATTTTAGCAGTTGAAATCAATGGGATTTACTTTTGAGTAAGGGAACAGCAGATCTGTAGTTTATGAACTTGAAGATGCACAGCTTCGCATGATCAAAGCAATGGAAGCATTCTGGTTCCTGACTTGGAGCTGAGCAGGAGCAGGGAAGAGCAGCTGGCCCAGCTCAAGTAGGAGCTATAAAAGTAAGCCAGATTCCCAGGGAGCGAGCGAACAGGAAGAGCAAACAGGAGTTTGACAGGGGGAGTTCAGCAGGGGAGGTCAAGGGGGGGAAATAAAAAAATAAAAAATAAAAAATAAATAAAAAATAAAAAATAAAACAAATAAAAAAGAGGTGGGAAAACCAAAGAAAAACAAAGAGAAAAAACACCCACAAAACCACCACAAAAAAAAATAAATAAATCTTACTTTCCCTTAAGACATACTCATATAGTTGTGTACCTTCAGAGAGGACACAACAAAGCAAAGGCAATTCCACTATAATCAAAAAGGAAAAAAAAAACAAAGCAGAAATCGACAGTATCAATAGAAAGGAGTCCCTAGAGGTGGTGACCTGCAAAGGGTGTGCAATGTTCGTGTTTCTGCCTGAGCTCAACATGGCGTACACCTGTAACAAGTGCAAGCTGGTGGCACTTTTGGAAGAAAAAGTGAGAGCACTTGAGCAGCGAGTGTCCACCCTCCAAGGAATAAGAGAAGTCGAGGAGTTCTTAGACCGAACGGTGGAACTGCAACAGCAACAAGAAGCACATGAGATTGAAGAACAACAGCCAGCTGAAGCAGAAGTGGAGTATGCTGAGGGGAGGAAAGCCAATGAAGAGGAAACTCCCTGGAAAAGAGTGACAGTTAGGAGCAGAAGAATTAGAAGGCATTCTGCACCAGTGGAGCCATTGGAGTTAAGCAACCGCTTTCAGCTTCTGGAGAATGAGACTGAAGGGTTACCGAAGCTCATAAAGCCCACGGACACATACCCCTTTCTTCTCATCCATGTGGGAACAAATGATGTCGCCAAGCAGAGCTACGAAGAAATCATTTCAGACTTTGAAGTTCTGGGAAGGAAACTGAAGAATTTTGGGGCCCAGGTAGTTTTCTCATCCATCCTCCCGGTTCTTGGAAGAGGATTAGAAAGGGAAAGAAAAATACTCCGGATGAACGACTGGCTTCGAAGGTGGTGCCGTTGTGAGAGTTTTGGATTCTGGGACCACGGGCTATGCTACTTGGAACATGGACTGCTGGCAAGGGATGGGTTGCACCTCACAAGGGCTGGAAAGAATGTGTTCGGCCACAGCATGAAGAACTTCATCAGGAGGGCTTTAAACTGAATCTTACGGGGGTGGGAGACGTAAATTTTGAGGCAACAATGGATGAAGGCCAATGCACCACAGTACAGAGAACAGCTCCAACAGTGTCCCAAAATAGTGTCTGCAACAAGGTAGGAACAAAGCCAGACTATAAAACACATGGTCTTCGATGTCTATATACTAATGCCCAGAGCATGGGAAACAAACAGAATGAACTTGAACTCTTATTACATGAAGGCAAATACGACTTGATAGGTATAACTGAAACTTGGTGGGATGACTCCCATGACTGGAATATAGCAATTGAAGGATATAACTTGTTCAAAAAGAACAGAAGAAATAGAAAGGGAGGTGGAGTTGCACTATATGTTAAAAATACCTATCCCTACACAGAAATACAGGCGGATGAGACTGGGAGCCCCGTCGAGAGCGTCTGGATTAAAATAAATGGGGCTAGGTATAAAAAGAATATGATAATCGGAGTCTACTACCGACCACCCAATCAAGGAGAAGACGAGGACGAAACTTTTGAGAAACAAATTGCCAGTGTTTCAAGGAAGTGTGATGTAGTAGTGATGGGGGACTTCAATTACCCTGATATCTGTTGGGAGACCATTACTGCCAAAAGCGGCCCTTCCAAGAAATTCCTGACATGTATGGGTGATAACTTTCTCCTACAGAAAGTGGTGGAAGGAACTAGAGGATAGGCAATCCTTGACTTGTTATTGACCAATAGGGATGACTTAGTGGATAAAGTGGCAGTTACGGGAACTCTGGGGGAAAGTGACCACGTCATACTTGAATTCTTGATTATGAAGGAGACAAAAGTCAAGCGTAGCCATACACGTACTCTGGATTTTAGGAAAGCTGATTTTAATAAACTCAGAACTATAATAAGTAAGGTCCCGTGGCAAGGGAGCCTAATGAGAAAAGGAGTGCAGGATGGGTGGGAGTATTTAAAAAATGAAATTTTAAAGGCACAGTTACAAACAATTCCAACAAGGAGAAAAGATAGAAGGCAACAGAGGAAACCAATGTGGCTCCACAAAAAGCTTAGAGATGACCTGAAAACAAAAAGGGATACATATAGGAAGTGGAAGGAAGGCCAGGCTACAAAAGAAGAGTACAGACAAGTGGTGCAGAAGTGCCGAAATGGCATCAGGAAGGCTAAAGCTGAGAATGAGCTGAGATTAGCGAGGGATGCTAAAAGCAATAAAAAGGCTTTCTTCAGATACGTGAGTAGTAAAAGACAGAGGAAAGAAATGGTGGTTCAACTGCTTAACGAGGATGGCAAATTGATAACAGACGACAAAGAAAAGGCTGAAGTGTTCAATTCCTACTTTGCCTCGGTCTTCTCCCAAAAGCGGGTTTATGACCACCCTCGAAAAAGTGAAGCAGAAGTTGAGGGGGCAGGATTGCAGTTTGAGATTGATAAACAAATGGTCAAAGAACACCTAATTTCCTTGAATGAGTTTAAATCTCCAGGGCCCAATGAACTGCATCCTAAAGTAATGAAGGAGCTAGCAGAAGAACTCTCAGAACCTTTGTCTATTATCTTTGCAAAATCATGGAAGATGGGTGAGGTGTCCCTATCTTCAAAAAAGGCAAAAAGGAGGAACCTGGGAACTACAAACCAGTCAGTCTGACATCCATCCCTGGGAAAATTCTGGAGCAGATTATAAAGAAGTCAATCTGTAAACACCTTGAAATTTATGCGGTGATCACTAGAAGCCAACATGGATTTGTCAAGAACAAGTTCTGTAAGACTAATTTGATCTCATTTTTTGATAGGGTAACCTCCATTGTGGACTGTGGGAATGCTGTGGACGTCATATATCTTGACTTCAGCAAAGCTTTTGACAAAGTACCACATGACATTCTGATTAACAAACTAGCTAAAAGTGGGCTAGATGGAACAACTCTTAGGTGGATTCACAGTTGGCTACAGAATCGGACTCAAAGAGTACTTATCAATGGAACCTTCTCAAACTGGGAAGAGGCAACGAGTGGGGTGCCGCAGGGCTCAGTCCTGGGCCCAGTGCTCTTCAACATTTTTATTAATGATTTGGACAAGGAGGTGCAGGGAACACTTATCAAATTTGCAGATGACACAAAATTGGGTGGGATAGCTAATACCCTGGAAGACAGAAACAAACTTCAAAGTGATCTTGATAGGCTGGAGTGCTGGGCTGAAAACAACAGAATGAAATTTAATAGGGATAAATGCCAAGTTCTACATTTAGGGAATAGAAACCAAATGCACAGTTACAAGATGGGGGACACTTGGCTCAGCAATACTACAAACGAGAAAGATCTTGGGATTGTTGTAGATCGCAAGCTGAATATGAGCCAACAGTGCAATATGGCTGCAAGAAAGGCAAATGCTATTTTGGGCTGCATTAATAGAAGTATAGCTTCCAAATCACGTGAGGTACTGGTTCCTCTCTATTCGGCCCTGGTTAGGCCTCATCTAGAGTATTGTGTCCAGTTCTGGGCTCCACAATTCAAGAAGGATGCAGACAAGCTGGAGCGTGTTCAGAAGAGGGCAACAAGGATGATCAGAGATCTAGAAACAAAGCCCTATGAAGAGAGACTGAAAGAACTGGGCATGTTTAGCCTGGAGAAGAGAAGATGGAGGGGAGACATGATAGCACTCTTCAAATACTTAAAAGGTTGTCACACAGAGGAGGGCCAGGATCTCTTCTCGATCCTCCCAGAGTGCAGGACACGGAATAACGGGCTCACGTTAAAGGAAGCCAGATTCCAGCTGGACATCAGGAAAAACTTCCTGACTGTTAGAGCAGTGCGACGGTGGAATCAGTTACCCAGGGAGGTTGTGGGCTCTCCCACACTAGAGGCCTTCAAGAGGCAGCTGGACAACCATCTGTCAGGGATGCTTTAGGGTGGATTCCTGCATTGAGCAGGGGGTTGGACTCGATGGCCTTGTAGGCCCCTTCCAACTCTGCTATTCTATGATTCTATGATTCTATGAAGATCGATCTTACGATCCTTTGCACTGTTGGACTATGAGGAAAAGACTTTAAGTGGGGAATTTTTAAAAATCATAAAAAATCAAGGGATGAGCAAATCTGATTCAAAGTTGGTATGCTCAGAGCCCTCCTTAAGAGCTATCACTGTGCCAATTATTATATCTTTATCTTTAAAAATGAGGGTGCTGCTGTCAAGGAGGGTGCATTTTCCACATTTCTTTTAAGGTGAAAATGCCTACTCAGGAGTAAGAACATAGAGTTCAATGTGACCTCTTCTTGCGGGCTATAATGCTGGTGTGATGGAGCTCCATATGTCCCCGAACCTACCGTAACGTTGTCAGGGTTGACAACAAATGAAGGAGAAAGCATCCAACATTTTGTATGCTGAGCCAAGAAGAACTATGAATATAAATCTCAAGCCAGAACTGGGACTTGACAAAGCCTTGTTTCCAAGCGCTTTAAGTAATTACCATGACTTTTACCGTTTTTGAAGTGCACCTTGTACTTCATAATTTTTATGTTGCCAATGTCATATCTATTGCAGCCTTGATAAAACCATTAACCTTTCCACTCTATCCTTTCTGATCCATTAGAATGATATGAAGAAGAACGCTTGTGATTTATGGAGTTTAATGACTGATTGTTTGTAGAACACTTTGAAGTTGAAAGCCCTACATATCAGTGCTAAGCGGTGTTACAATAGCACACAGATCATCAATCTCTAGATTTCAAACAACATTATTATTATGAATATGCATAATGGGAGGCTCATTTCTAATGTAATGAATTTCCGACACAGAGAGCACTTCTGCAGAGCACTTATGTGAGGCGGACGGAAGCTCCTGCATGAGTCAGTGGGGAGTAGAAAGAGCAGCAACTCTGTGCCACCCCTGCCTGAGGCAGGAGGGCTCACCTGGTTGTCCTGGGCAAGGCAGCCTGGGCAGAGCAAGGCAAGGCTTAACAGCCCTTACCGATGCTGTTCTTCAGCGTGCCTGCACCAGGGCCAGCCTTAGCATTAAGCAGAAGGAAGTGGGCACAGCGCCTCCCACTCCCAACCCTGCCGGCCAGCTGGCTTACTTTCCTTAGCAGGGACACGCATGCCTGCATCGCCAGTGCTCTGCTTCTGTAGGGTGTTTCTGTCTTTAGGAGCTGTGCTGGACAGGTGCGCAGGTGCTGCATGGATCCTGAAGGCAGAAAGACCTTACAAAGGCAGTATACTGGTGATGCAGGTGTGGGTGTGTCCACACTTGGAAAAATAAGCTCCCTAGCAGAGGTCAGGGTCAGGAGGCAAGGCAAGGCACATGGGCAATTGAGTGGATTCTTCTTCTTGGGCACGCATGGGAGTGGGCAGAGGCAGGGGGGGGTTTAAAGCAAATTTTCCAATTGCACAAATGCCCTGTCATTCTCTCCCTCTCCCCCAGCCTCCAAGCCAAACACATTATTTCTCTTTCATGACTGGATAGATTATCACCAACACTAGTAGCACCTTAAACTTAAAAACAGATTGACAGGGCCATACGGACACCCAGGAAGGACGACAGACCAAGAGAAGTACACCACTGGTTGTCACCTACGGCCCCCAATTGAAACCATGGCAACGGATCATCAGTGAACTCTAACATCAGCACAGATCCTTTTCTCTCACAAGCCTTGGGAGGCAGACCAGTCCTGGGGGGGATTCCACACGTCGTACTGAGGGCGCTTCCATGCGCCCCCAGTGTGGCCCCAAAGCGATCGCGTAACTTGCCTGTTCGAAGAGACGAGGAAGAGGCGTCCTTGCTGCCGCCGCCACCCACCTACCTCCGACCTAGCCGGGTCGGAGAGCTCGGCAGAAGAAGGCGGGGTGGAGAGAAGCTCTCCACCCCGCCTTCTTCCGCCGAGCTCTCCGTCCCGGCTGGCGAGGAAGTAGGTGGGTGGCGGCGGCAAGTACGCCTCCTTCTCATCTCTTCTCCAGGCAAGTTACGCGATCGCTTTGGGGTCGCAATGGGGGCTCATGGAAGCGCCCTCAGTACGACGTGAAGAATCCCCCCTGGCCTACAGACAACCTCCCAACCTGAAGCAGATGCTAACCAACAATAGTACACAGGACACAGACACAGACAGAGGGACCAGACCATGTGTTAGACCCAAGTGACAACTCTGCCCCCACATCTATTCAGCCAAGACTGTCACAGAACCCAACAACATCAGTCACACCATCAAGGGCTCTTTCACCTGCATCCTTATATAATTTGTGTTACATGCTATCCCTGACTTTGTCTATTGTTAAGTTCTTAATAAACACATACACATAACACATGAGTGTCTTATTTTTTCACCATTTTTTTCAGCTGCACATTATGAGATTTACAACTGCACATTTTTCCCAACTGCACATTTTGTGTCCAGCTGCTCTCTAAAAAAAACCCTGGGCAGAGGGGATCACGGGAGGGGGCAGAGAAGAGGGGGCCATGGGGGTGCAGCAGGTCCCTAGCGCTTCAGGCTGCAACCTGCCTTAGGTCTGGTCTGCACTTCCATGTAGGGGAAAGCACAAAAGGCATGTGTAGCAAGTGATAACCATGCACATGTATCTGCCCTCTGCCCGTATTAGGGCTCTTCACTGCATATATCAATGTGTACCTGCTGCAATCCATGTACTGAAACACAAGTGTGCAATATATGCTCACAAATACAAACAAGAACCCAGGTGCCTATCACTGCTGTAAAAGGTCTCAACATCCATGGTAGCTAAGATGGTGTTTTCTGGGAGATGGCAAATGGATTGTACCCCATAACTAACTTGGAGATTGGAGTCCATGTAACCAGACACCCCAGCTGCGATTGCACCAATGCCCCACTCAATTGGGCAGCCAGGGGTGCTGGCTTTTGTGTTGTGGATAGTAGTGAAGAGATGCCTGGTTGAGGCTCTGGATGTATCCATCTCAGGCATATCCTCTGGAAATTTTGAAATGGCACTTAGGCCTAATCTACACCAAGCAGGGTATTGCACTATGAAAGCAGTATGAAAGTGGCATGTGGTCTGTGTCAGTGGGCCCCAACAGTTGTCAGTGCACTTCAATACCACTATAAAGCAGTAGTATGGCTCCTGCCTTTTATATACCGCTTTCATACCACTTTCATAGTGCTAGGTATTTTACAAGGTCATATGATAAAGCTTTTTTTAATGACTGTACCACAAACATTTTTCTTCTGATGTTTGTTATATGCTTCTATGCAACTTTTGGTGCCTGCGTAAACAGCCCTAAAGTGAAGCATGCCATTGCTGAACATTGGAAGCTCACGGCTCTGTTTTGTAATAAAGCATCACAAAGTGGCTTCTTCTATTTTCAGGGCCCCTGGAAGGTATCTAGATTGTAAATGAAGATTTAATTTTGGAGTCAGGGTTAATTCACAAGCATACGTTGATCATATTTATTTATTTATTTATTACATTTTTATACCACCCAATAGCTGAAGCTCTCTGGGCAGTTAACAAAAATTAAGACCATGAGGAACATGATAAAACAACCAATAATCTAAAAACCCAAATACAAAATACAATATAAAAAGCACAACTAGGATAAAACCACACAGCAGAAATTGATATAGGATTAAAATACAGAATTAAAAAAGCAAAATTTTAATTTAAGTTAAATTAGGTATTAAAATACTGAGAAAATAAAAAGGTCTTCAGCTGGCGACGAAAAGAATATAGTGTAGGTGCCAGGCAGACCTCTCTGGGGAGCTCGTTCCACAGCCGTGGTGCCACAACAGAAAAATTACTTAAATGGTAATCTGAAAGGGAGAGGAATCCATGGCAGAGGAATTGGCACTTCCTAAGCCCGGATGGAAGGCTGGGTGTGTGAGTACCATTTTCCCTTCTCCTTGTAGACGCTTTCCCCTTCATTTCCCTCACATTGACATGAAGGGCTGACCTTGTTCCTGGCCCTAATTTGGGACATGTCGGGAGAATGAGAGGCATAGGATCCTGAGGATTCCACCAGTCTACCCCATTCCCGGCTGTCAGAGCAGAGATGTCAGAACAGTGATGATGACACAGCTTCCTGCCACTGTCTTGGGGAGGCCTTCACCTGCAGAGAGGAAGACTTGCAATTTCCTGTGGCTAGGGATGGGTGCATCTGTTCAGTTCACTTTCTCCTACAAAGTTCAAATTCATTTTCTCCTGGATATAAAGAACTCCGATAAATTCTTATAAAAAATGAACTGAAACAAAATTCACACCCAATCCTAGCAGGGGGTGACATCAGTTCTATCTGTAATGTATTTATTGTATTTCATCACTGTATTTCCTCTGCTATGATACATGAAAAGTTCTTAAGTTTCCCACTACTAACCTCCAACACAGGATTTCTCAATCAGTCAGTTCACACATTGAGATATGCGTCCTCAATTCTACAGCAATTGAGAATAATTAACTAATGCAAATACATGTGTAGTCCAGCCTTTCCCATGCAAGCAGAACTAATAGCTGTCAGCAGTATAGGAAGTCTGTTACACAAAATACATATTATGCGCTGATTTCTTGCAGATTTGGTCAGTTGTTAGAGCAATTATGAAGCTATGGTGGATAGTTCTCTCCTCACATGTTACATTTCTTTAGCTTACTTCTAATGGAAAGACAGGTTCTACCTGTTCAAGAAATGATGCACCTTTTAATAAAGAAAGAAAGAAAGAAAGAAAGAAAGAAAGAAAGAAAGAAAGAAAGATCTAGAACATTTAGGCCATGGTAGAGTATACTAAGTCTAAGTTGCATCTGATGGCTACTGGAGGAAGGTGGGAGTGTAGATGCAGAAAAAATGCAGGTGGAATAGGATGTAACTCTTGGTTTGCCATTTTTGCAAGTGGCTGTTTATGTAAGCTAAGTCAAATTACACAGAAGAAATACATTCATGGGATTTTTGCATTATCATAATGAACAAATGTTCTTTTGTACATATGTTCACAATAAGAGTTTAGGGGTATTAGGAGGCAGGTAGTGCTGTTATTGCAACTAGTGCTGTGCCGAATCCTGCTCCCTATTTTCGGGAACTTGTTCTGTTCCTGAGAAGGAGGTATTGTTTTTTCTGCCTCTTTTGCAGGGAGGGGGAGAATTTCAGAGAATGTTTCTCCTTGGAGAGGGGGACAGCATTTCCACACACCTTTTAAAAGTTTAGCTTGTTGTTTCAGTGTCATTCTATTTTGAAAACACACACACCAAAAAAACCACCCCACCCCTGGCACATGGAGGAGCCCAGCAGGTCTTCATGAATGTCTATTGGAGACCTTGTGGCCTTGCCCACTCCAATAGGCTTTCAGGAAGAACTCCTGGGCTCCTGCAAGTGCTGGTAGTGTTGTTGTTGTTGTTTAAATAAATACATAATAAAATAGAAAGAAGACCTCTCAACATTTCTTTCTTAAAGAAAATTTTATATTTAAATTTCTTAAAAATATATGTACAAATTCCTGTCCCCCTCCCCAAGGAGAAAATTCTCTGAAATTATCACCTCTCCCAGCCTCTTTCGCCAGAGTTTTCATTCCCCGCCCCCACGAAATGCCAAAACTGGAATAATCAATTTTTTTGGCACAGCACTAATTGCAACCCATTCTAATCTTGTTATTTGGAGGTTAGAGCAGCTTTCCCACATCTGGTGCACTCCAGATGTGTTAGACTACAAATTCTATCAGCCCCAGCCAGCATAGTCAATGGCCAGAGATTATGAGAGTTGTAATCCAAAACCTTTGGAGGGAACCAGATTGGTAAAGCCTGATTTAGAAGTATAACTGCAGGTATAGACATGCTTGTTCATCCATGGATCCATTTCTATTTCTGCAAAGTTTTTCCTCATCTATTATGTTGAAGTATACACCCATAACACAACAGCTTTTTTAAAAAACCCGAGTAAGTGAGAACACATTAGCAAGCTATATAGGGACAGACACATGTGTTAATCTACCTTACAAGGCTTTCATTGGAAGATAGTATGGCACATTTAGTATGTATCAGTGTTTCTTAAAAGCATATTATAAACGGCTATTGTCCTTCCTATAATGAATTCTAGTTTCTTGTGCGCTACTTTGTCAGAGTTCCTTCACAACCAATAATAAACCCTTTTAGTTAGAATTTAATTATGGGAACTTTACTAAATGCCTGTTATTGAGCAGCCCATAATGGCTAAAATGTTACATTTTAAACGTGAAATGAGACGCATAATGGCAATACTACTAGAATGTTGCCCTTGTGTGGAATCTGCTTATGTAGCATGGCATTTTGTGTTGATTAAAATGCCAGTGTATATTACCTATTTAATTCTCTTTTATATATTGCAAATACACTTAAAATGAAACAAAATTACAGTTACAGTGATGGAAATCTCTTATGCCCAGTGGTCCACATGATATTGTATTATGTTCAAGTCTGTGTCTTGGCAAACACCACACACTGGTTGAACTAGTGTGGTGACATGTAATGTCTCTCAGGGAACAACTCTTTACGTGAGAGGTTGAATTAAAACCTCACAAAGGACTTAGCTAGACCTAAGGTTTATCCCGGAACTGTCCCGTAGTCATCCCTGCCTGCTCCTGGGATCCCCTGTGTGTCATTTACATGAGCAAGGAAGACCCCGGGACAATCCCGGGATAAACCTTAGGTCTAGCTAAGGCCACAGTGGCAGGCTATAGATAGGGAAGAGGTCATGCTGTAAAGAAAGGGATGGGAACTCACGGACAAAGAGATAGAAAAAAGGGTAGGCAAGGGTATAAAGTAGAAGAGCCAAAATAAATGATAGAAGAAGAACTAGGTTTTAGGACAAGGGTGAGAAGAGACAAATTGGACAGCTTTAAGGTCAAGAAGGAACCTTGTATGATCGGGTTTCTGATCACGTAGAGCATTTATGGCAACGATGAAGACTGACGTAGATGCTGCTGCACCATGGAGACTCTTCTACAGGCAAACACTCAATTTGGTACTTGTGATGGAGGGCCATTATAGTTGTTCCAAGTTATAAACTATTTCTTTTAAAAGGCTGTCCCACAATTTGCATTTGGGGAACAGTTGTTGACCAGACTAGTCATCACCACTTGTAAAGTATGCAAGAAAACGAGAATTGTGGCCCAGGTAAAATGCATATTGACATATTTAAATGCATTTCTCCATACTGACATCCTCCTTAAACATGCATATGATTGCAACTTTAATGTAACAATTTTTACATTATTTCTTCTGTGTGTTTTATACTTTTAGGCTGCAATTCTAAACACACTGACATGGGAATATGCCCCACTGAACATAGGTCAAGTTATTATGAATCACTTACCTGATGTTTTTCATGTTTTTCACTTGGCTTCTTTTTACTTCTTATTGATTCCCCCCGCCCCCCGTTCTTTTCTGCATAAAACGTGTTTTCAATTTTTTTAAAAAAAAACTGTGACAAAACTGGAAGCAATTATCACGTCCCATTTAAATGAATTAAGAGCTTAACTTCCTATGCCTTGCATCCAAATGCTGTAATTCTCAAACCATTTACTCCACAATACTCCCACGATGCCCATTACATTGCCCCAAAGGGCTGAGGATTTCAGATGAAGTAGATTTAATTTGGATATCACACAAAACAGAGAACCTGTTCAGCACAAATGTGCTGGTAACAATTATATAATAACTGAGGACCTCTTAATGCATGAAACTTTTCAGCTTATGTACAGTATATGTGCATAGAGCTGTCTGCAGGCAGGGGATTCATATGAGGGTGTTGAACCTGCCCAACGTTTGCAACATATCCCCAGATGCTATTCCAGTAAGAGAGCACTATGGCATTCATTGACCCGTTTCTTTCTTTTGTAGGGAAACCTTGCAGACAAAACTGGCATGAATAAAAAGCCAACTATAGGGATGGTTGATTCTGTTGATCCCCGTTTCTTTTGGCTTCTCACTTTTTTCAATCGTAACTTTGGTAAGTCTTGAACTTTGACCATTTTTCAGTCTTAAGGTTGGTTCATCCCAACCTTTGAAGACTTTGTTTTTAAAAGTTTGCATGAAAATTCATAAGCATTTTTCTGTCCATGTCTCCTAATACATACTTTTTGTTTGCCTTTTATTTTTACTCAATACACACATTTTTGCGAGTAATTTTTGTAATACAATGCATTTTTGAAATTATTTCCCCTACTATAGACATTTTTATTATTATTGAAGGACTCCCCTGAAAAAGCCAGGGAAGTGCAAATTTCAAATGATAACTACGTTTTGCTTTGCATAGTAGTTTGAAAGTGTGAAATTATGTAAGTTCACGTAAAATGCAAACTGAACAAATGTATCCCCCATCCTTAGCCATCTTCTACCTATTGTTCCCCCCCCCCATGAAATACCCAGCTTTGCTTGCCATAAATGAACCGTATTTTTGTTTGCAGCGTGGTTTTCTTTGCTACTTGGAAGGGCTGTGTGATCTGATTCCTCAGCTCTTTTTCTCTCAGAACAAAGTGTCATAATTACAATATGGCAATTTCAACTAGCATGGTTGCTCACTTGCCCCCTCCCCCCACAAAAAAAGTAAAATAAAACCCACTTTGCATGATTTCTTTAAAGTACTTTGCTTCCCTAGCGCTTTCTGAAAGAGTCACACAGATGGAAGGGAAGAATGCAATATTCACTAAAGGGAAAATGAAACCAGCAAAATACAGCTTGATAACAGAACAGAGCACAATAAGAGTGTTCTTTACTACCTTCCTACTCACAGTGCTGCTTTCCCAGCATGGTGTGTGTGTATGTGTGTGTATGTACGCACATGAGGTTGAATTATGTGCGTTAATTTTTTTTAACCTTTCAGCTATTACTTACAATACTTTATTACTACATTACACATTTTGTGGGACGGACGCAAGAAATAAGAGACGACACAAGTGCTGGAGTTAAACTGGGCCACATTTATTCAAGATCTGCAAAGGGTTACCATCGGGCATCCAGCCAGGCCTGCGTCAGGCCTTACTAAGCGATGGGGCGAGCTTTCCGTGACCAGCGGGTGGCGCACAGCATCGCCGCCCAGTTGGCCATCCCCTATGTGGGGTGGGAGACCTTCCCTTGTCACCCCCAACCCATGCCCCCCCGGGCTCAAGGTGGGTGAGAGAGGTTGGCCTCAAAGGTGGTCCTTATCCCCCAGCCTGGCCACAAGGCTCAACACTGAGAGCCCTCGGGAGTCACCTATCACTGTAACAGTGCCTTGGAAGCTCGCCATTATATCCCTCTGGATGCCCTTCCCTACCTGCCATGAATTAGGTGACCAAATTAAATCGCAGCCAAATTGACCTAGTTATACTCCCCCCGCTGTCTTACAGTATGGAGTAGGCGAAACAACTCACGACCAAATTGGGACGTGAGCAAAAAATTCCTACTCGGCCCCCTATTGGCGACCAGTAATTCACACTGTCTACAGGGAGGGAGGGAGGGAGCAGCCGAAGCAAGAGGGCTGGTAGGGGTGAGACACGTGCTTATAAAAGGTCATAACCCCGCCCAGCCTTGGTGGCTCGAAATCCTGCCAATGCAGGATACCAACGTCCCCTCCTTGCTCCGCCCACAAATCCCTCCCCATGCCCAGGCTTTGCCGGGCATGGCAGAATGGGCCTTTTATGTCAACTGTTGCTTCCCCCCACCCCTCAGACAAAACTAACTAACATATTTCAGAGGTACTGGGTGCAGCTTTGCTCAGGTTTATTTTAAGTCACAACAAGCCAGTTTATATTAGGAACAAATTAGTTGAAAACAGAAGCCAGAGGAAAAGTATGGAATATTTTCATCACACAATCCTACTCAGAAAGTCCCATTGAATTTTGTTTTTTGTAAATGTAATATTGTGTAATGGTGGCCATAAAGGGACCATTTACACAACATTACAAAGAAACAGAGTTCCATTTTGTGCAAATTGGTGGTTCAGTGGAGACTACTCCACTTGCTGAGCTAGGCACGTGCTGAGTTGGGCAAGCATGGCAGTCCACAGACTGGAGTCTGGAGGCCAAACAGAGGGAGTCTGCTGAACACCATCCCCTTTCCAGACTCTTGTGACATCCCTAGAACTGGGTAAATTCATTTTTGTAAGGGAAAAAAAACTCAATCAAGCAAATTTCTTATACATTTTGAGGTATAAGTGTGACCATATAATATTATTTATTAGTATTGATAAGACTCCTGGTCAGCAAACCCTTCATGTCTCTAGCAACCCAATGTTATTCTACGTTTACTTTAAAGCATGTCTCTACGCTCAGTTGGGCTTACTCTCAGGAAAATGTACAGCAGAAGCTGTACATTTTCCTGTGAAAAGGCTCCACTGAACCCAGGTAGGCCTGTTTCACTCTAAAGAGTAAATTTTGTGTATAATTGCACTGCCAGTTTATATATAGTATAAGGCCATGATAAATATATAAATTCCACAATCCACAGGAAAATTTGTGTAGGTTTTTTCCTGGTCATTATGTGGACACTTCACACATGCTGTGTAATTTCTTGCAAAACAGTGCAGTTGTTATTTAGAATCTCCTTCTCCTTCTTCTCCTTCTCCTCCTCCCTCCTCCTCCTCTACTGCTCAGTTCAGTTCTTATAAGTAGGGGTGTGCATGGACCCCCCGCTCCGCTTCACTTCCAGATCCATGATTTGCTGATCGGGCCACTTTGCTCCGCCCCCCCCCTCCGCCCATGCCCGCTCCGCTCCGCTGCGGAGCTCCGGATCCGGATCGGAGCTCCATTTCCCCCCCCCCCCCCAATAGGCTTGCATTAAGCTAAAAAAGTATACAACTTTTTTTCTGTGAAAGTAGAAACCTCATGTTTGGCACCATGACACCACACGGAGGTATACACACGCACGCCAAGACTCAAGGCAATCCCATCATCCCCTGAATTTTGGGGAATTTATGAAAATAGGGCACCCCATTCACACCCCTTTCGATAGCTCTGTCAATTTGCACGTTAAAAACCTCAAACTCGCCACCATGATAGCTTATCCAGGGACACACACGCACGCCCAGACTCAAGGCAGTCCCATCATCCCCTGATTTTGGGGGAATTTATGAAAATCCAACACCCCATTCACACCCCTTTCGATAGCTCCGTCAATTTGCATGTTAAAAACCTCAAACTCGCCACCATGATAGCTTATCCAGGGACACACACGCACGCCCAGACTCAAGGCAGTCCCATCATCCCCTGATTTTGGGGGAATTTATGAAAATCCAACACCCCATTCACACCCCTTTCGATAGCTCTGTCAATTTGCATGTTAAAAACCTCAAACTCGCCACCATGATAGCTTATCCAGGGACACACACGCACGCCCAGACTCAAGGCAGTCCCATCATCCCCTGATTTTTGGGGAATTTATGAAAATCCAACACCCCATTCACACCCCTTTCGATAGCTCCGTCAATTTGCACGTTAAAAACCTCAAACTCGCCACCATGATAGCTTATCCAGGGATGCACATGCACGCCAAGACTCAAGGCAGTCCCATCATTCCCTGATTTTTGGCGGGGCTTAAACCTGCAGACATCTCAATGGGGCCATTTCAAAGGAAATCCCAGCATGCCATAAATTGGGGAGTAGAGATAAACCTATATGAATCTTCTTCCACACTTGAAAAATGGATTTGGAACTTCCAAAACTCCAAGTGAGAGCAGGAAGGACTTCTCCCCTGAGTCAAAGCCAGACACACACAACATCCCTGCGAGGCAGGAAGGGGAGGAGAGAGGGAAGGCAGGCAGGCAGCAGACATTTCTGGGGGCATAAGGAAGTGAGCCAAGGATAAGCCAGTAATGCATATAAAATGGAATAAATAAATAAATAAACAAAGGAGGGGTGGAATTAAAAGCAGCAGTGTTGCTGAATAAACAACAAGAAGAACTTTTTTAAAAAGGCTATATCTGTCTTTTACCAGCAATAGGGGGACGTGCCCAGGGGAGGGGGAAGCAGCTGCCAGTTCAACTCATGAAAGCCATTGCTTCACCACGAGAGCTGAGGAGTCGAGCTCTCACTTCAACTCATGATAGGCATTGCTTTACTCTCTTTGGAGGGCTCTGATAGCCCTCCAAGTACAGGAGAGAGTGGGGGCACGTCCACATGGCATGCCCTAGGGGAGCTCATCCCCTTGCACCACATCTTTTCAGTTGTTCCCCAAAGTTAGGGTGGGTAGCAGTGCTGTGTTTTCTATCTCTTATTATTGGCTTAGTATATGATTTCAGGTTGTGTTTGTGCATTTGGTGGGGCTACTGCTTTAAAAAACACTGGGAAAAGTCCGTTCAGACTAAGAAAGAGAAGTTCCCAGAATCCCAAGTTACCCATTTTGCCTATCCCCTCCTCCAACTTTGGGATCATGTGATCATGACCGGGAGTTGACTCTGCCCCTCAGACCTTCGGAAGAGGTATTTTCCCGCCGGTTTTTAAAAAAATTCTAGCACACAAACTGCAGCACGCAGAGAGCTGAGAGTTGTCTCAAAATGACCTCCATCCATGACTCTCCAAGCACAAGAATTTTCAGAAAGATAGCTTCAAAAACAACACAGTTATCCCCCTTTCTTTTCCGCAATGCAATTGTATGGGTGAAATGTTTCAAGATGGCGATCGGATCGGACCGCGGAAACCGGATTGCTCCGAAAATGGGCGCTTCTCTTCGCCTTGCTTCTAGGGGTCCGCGGTCCGCTTCTACTCCACCTCTGGGCAAGGCGGAGCAGGCCAATTCGCTCCTGCTTCTACGCTTCTAATCGGAGCGGAGCACATGCCTAGTTATAAGTGCAATATAAACCCTGAAATTACAATTATGGCCTACTTCTGTTCAGAGCTGTTGAATGCCAATGAATATCTTCATGATCCCCTTGGAGGTTAGACAGGCATCAAGACAGGGCAGCTTTTAACACCAGGTGAAAACAATTATTTTCTGCTAGGCCTTTTGATGAATGGTTGGGCCTATGTATCAGAGCAGGATTTCTGAAGGCAGTGACTAACTTTTGTGTACTTTTTATTGTATTTCATAATATATTTTGTGACAATGTTTTGACCACCCTGGAATTGGTTTATGATGAAGGGCAGGATACAAACAACTTCACAATTAAATAAACCATTTCAGAAAATGTTGCTACTGATGGTGCTTCAGGTTATAATTTTCTGGGTTATAATGTGAATTCAATTAGGCATACATTCTAAAGGTGTGCACAACTGATGTGTACATTTGAAAAATATATTCACACAATATGCACAGATTTTCATGTAAAAAGAAAAGAACAGAGCTTGCACTCTCATAAGGACTCAAGCTGAAATGAGATTCAAGGTAGAATTTGTAGAACTTGGAGTGAGCTCAAATTTGCTGACTCGCCCAATCACCCCCATATACTCATTTTTGTGCTCATTGTGTGATTGGAGAACTGCACTGAAAAATTTGGAGAAATTAAATTTCGAAGATTAATTGTGTTTTGGTTCGCATATTGGTTTGAAAGTCTGGAATTAGATACATCTGCATTAAAATGCGAACTAAACGAATTTCTCCCCCATCCATAATTGAAACGTGGAGGATGGAATATAGTGTCAGTAAACACTACAAACTACAAAGAAAAGTAGGGAGGAAAACAGGCTGGAGGCTCAGTAGATCCAATGCGGCTTATAGCCTACCTAGCTGGGATAAAACTGTAGATGCCTGTGAAAGAATTCCTCCTAGAGATGAGATTGAGCCCAGTGCCAAATGCATGGCAGTGCCTTTGAGACAGCATCTGAGCCTCTTCTTGCGTGCAGTGTAATCCATGTAATCACAGTCTGTTGTTATTTCAGAAACAGTCCACTATGCCTGAAAACAGAAAAGCAGGGAGATCAGTGATACTGAAACTGAAAGAATTGGGACAAAAGACAACCCCCACAAAACAAAACATTTTTTTAAAAAAAGAATAGCACAACGTAAAGGCAAGCATTTCCTGTCTGCCAAAGGCTTTACAAATTCTTCAGTCGTAATTGACTGGATGTTCTCTCAAATGTGTTTCTACTGTCATCTGCTGATGTTTGTATTTCATAGCTAAAGTGGCTCCATGACTTCAGTTATTGAAGAGTTAATGCTGCAATCCTGTGCACAAGGACTTGGCAGGAAGCCCCACCGAACTCAGGGAGATTTACCTTCTATGCATTGACACAAGCGGAAAAAGATTTTTGGAGCCATTCCATGTTTTGTTTCCTTGCTCCTGTGGTACCTTTTATTTTACAAACCACTCTGACACCAAAAGCAAAATGTTTTCTGTCCTTACCTAAAAGCTTCCCCCTTTTAAATGTGTTTGTGGGTTTTTTGTTTGTTTGTTTGTTTGTTTTGGTAGGGGATGGAAACAGGCAGAACAATTCTTAACCTTTTAAATTTATTCACTGCAAGCCCAGCATCAGGGGTTGGCAACACCGGGAAGCTGACAAGGCCTACAGGCTCCAAAGGCCCACCCCTGCTGACCGCTAAGACCATCTACTCACAACAACCGCTACCCATCCACTGGAGAGCTATGCCTTCAGCAAGCCTGCCAGATCTAAACAATTGGCTTTGAAGCGGTCTGGCAGTGGCAAAAGCAGGGAGGGTGGGGCCTTTGGTGGAAACATGCCTGAGGGCACGTGGAAGTGTGGCATTGGCCCTGATTCATTGGGTGAGACATTGTAGAAGTGGAAGACAGATCTCACAATGGAATTCCATTATTCCTTGTGACTCCTTAACCACAATCAACATTCAAACAGTAGCATTATGGGAACATTCCCAAAGTCAAAATTCTTTTCTAGACTCAACTTTGGCCTGTTTTGGTCTAGTCTGAAATGGATCTCGATACTACCAGCCTTGATCTGAGGCTCAGTTCAGATGCAATTTGAAGTGTGTATCCATTTTCCATTTGAACATTATCATGGTTACTCTAGTTTAATTGTGGACTGGATTTAGGTGGTTTTGCCCACCTTGGGGCATCTTCTGGTCGTTAATACTACTACTATTTGTTTAATTTGAACCACTGGTGGACAATGTTGCATTTTCAGTTCAGAGAGGAGAAAGGGGAGAGGATACTTCTCTCAGTACTCCCTCACCCTGTTTTCTAAATATAGACAGAAAAGTCACAGAAGCATGTCTTGTTACAAGACAAGAGGGAGATGATCAAGGAGATGGTTCTGCTTGCTGCCTCACTCACTTAGATTCTTCAACTCTGCTTTGATATAACAAATGCTACTCACTGCCCTGAATAGAGACCTTGAATGTAGAAAAAGAGGACATACAACTGTTAGCAAAGAGGGAAAATATTTCAAAATACACTAAAATAGCGCCTTAAAATCTGGAAGGAGATGTCACCTATTAACTCATGGGAATCATTTATGATTCTGGCTAAACTTAATGAGCATTGTTTATTTTTGTTTAGTTTGGGGAATCTGTATAACAAACAAGTAGCAACGGTAAGAACAGACCACGGAACAACGGACTGGTTTAAGATTGGGAAAGGAGTACGGCAGGGTTGTATACTCTCACCTTACCTATTCAACTTGTATGCAGAACACATCATGCGACATGCTGGGCTTGACAAATCCAAGGCTGGAGTTAAAATCGCAGGAAGAAACATTAACAATTTCAGATATGCAGATGACACCACTTTGATGGCTGAAAGCGAGGAGGAGCTGAGGAGCCTTATGACAAAGGTGAAAGAAGAAAGTGCAAAAGCTGGGTTGCAGTTAAACCTCAAAAAAACCAAGGGCGTTGCTAGACCTACCGGGTGTTCCGTCGTTGAGGAGCGGTGAAAGCGGCTTTTCCCGTTCAGCCGTGACACCTCATGCTCCACACCTGCCTTCGATTTGTGGCGGAAGTTTGCGCTGGTTGTGCTGCTGCCGCCGCGAGCACAGTTGCGCAGCCACACCGGCCTGATTGCCGCAGCTTTTTTTTTCGCTCGCTGCACGGTTTGCGCACGTCCGAAAGACCGCAAACTTGCGCAGCCGTCAGCGATGCCGCCGCCGGCCCCGGCGGCAGCGGCGGCGGCGGCGGCAGTGCCAGTGCCAGCTGAAGTGCTGCTGGTGCTGTTGAGGGTCAACATTGATGCGCTCACTTCCTGATGGGGGTCGTGGCGGGTGTAATATGACCCGAGGTCAATCGTCTGCATGGGCACTCTGTGCCTACATCTCCCATCATGCCTCTGAGGTGTCGGCGGCGATGACCGCCTCTGTGCCCTGTGCCCCATCCCAAGGAGCCAACCCACATCTGGCCGTAGCCATGGCAGCAGCCCACAAACAGCTCTGCCCTCTGCCAGCCTGGTACCCACACTAACAGGCAGCGTACAGCACCGCCATTATGCGGCCACGGTAGCTGCCCACCGCAAGGAGTCACCAGCCACTTTTCCGGTCCTCCGGTCCTGCGCAAACTGTCACTGGGGAAATAAAAAAAAAACACTAGAACAGGCGCACATCCCCCACCCATCCCCCACACACCCCAGCAGCACACTAGCCACTTTTCCGTTCCTCCGTTCCTGCGCAAACTATCAGTGGGTGAGTAAAAAAAAAAAGCCGCTCTGCCGCGCTGCCCCAGCTGGCAGACTGCGCGCAAATGGCGGAGGCGGCTTGACCGAAGCCGCTGACCACTCCCCCTTAGCACGCCTTTTCCTGCCCAGTGCGGACCGCAGTGACCTCACATCCTCCCACACGTACTCCAAATTACCGCGGGACGGCAGGAAAAGGCGCACTAGAACTCACTTTTTTAAAGTCGGGAGAAAGAGGCTTCGCCGCAGGATAACGGCGGATCCTCGTGAACGTCATCTGGAAGCCTCGACGTGACTGCGGAAGGTAACGCGCGCTAGAGCCTCGTCTAGTAACGCCCCAAGATTATGGCAACCAGCTTGATTGATAACTGGCAAATAGAGGGAGAAAATGTGGAGGCAGTAACAGACTTTGTATTTCTGGGCGTAAAGATTACTGCAGACGCTGACTGCAGCCAGGAAATCAGAAGACGTTTACTTCTTGGGAGGAGAGCAATGACAAATCTCGATAAAATAGTTAAGAGCAGAGACACCACACTGACAACAAAGGTCCGCATAGTTAAAGCAATGGTATTCCCCGTAGTAACCTATGGCTGCGAGAGCTGGACCATAAGGAAAGCTGAGCGAAGGAAGATAGATGCTTTTGAACTGTGGTGTTGGAGGAAAATTCCGAGAGTGCCTTGGACTGCAAGAAGATCAAACCAGTCCATACTCCAGGAAATAAAGCCAGACTGCTCACTTGAGGGAATGGTATTAAAGGCAAAACTGAAGTACTTTGGCCACATAATGAGAAGCCAGGATACCCTGGAGAAGAGGCTGATGCTAGGGAAAGTGGAAGGCAAAAGGAAGAGGGGCCGCCCAAGGGCAAGATGGATGGATGATATTCTGGAGGTGACAGACTTGACCTTGGGGGAGCTAGGGGTGGCAACGGCCGACAGAAAGCTCTGGTGTGGATTGGTCCATGAAGTCACGAAGAGTCGGAAACGACTGAACGAATAAACAACAACAACAAAGAATATATTTGTATTTGGTTTTTGTGATGGTGAAGATGATTATGCAAACAGAAATAACCCAGCTCTGAGGTGGTGAATGTCCTTGCCATTCTCTGAACCCAGATTCGGAGAATGTGGGCTTGTTCAACTGCATTTACAGCCCCCGCCCCCTGCTTGTAAACACACAAATAAACCCCACTGAATTGAATGCACCTGAGTTCCAAGTAATTGTGCCTAAGATTTCAGCTACCATGTTTATCACTGCCTTGCTAGGCCTTCCCTGTCTAAAGGCCAGATATATCTCTTATCATTGATGGCTAATGGGATCAGGGATCACTCACAAACCAGGCAGCGGCATTGTTTATGGAGTATGCAGCCACAGATGAGTAGCAAGTTGTCAGTTGTTTTCTTTTTGGCATTTGCTGAGTAAATATGCTGAGGATTTTGCAAGAGAGAAGGACCAGAGTGTTAGGGTGAATTCTATCTTCAGCTTTTCATTAATTGGTGCAACTGCGTTATGATGCTACCTGCCGTGTTAGCCCATGCCTTCTTTATCTTTCCAAGGAGAACATTCAAGTAAGGTACTACATTCTTAATGTGTACTGTAAAAATAAGGACAGCAATCTTATCCTGGTTCTTCAAGCCTCTGCTTAATTCAGTTTCCTAGGCAAAATGGAGATAACGAGGGACAGGGTGCTAATGATATACTTAGAAGGACAGTGAGGCTAAGCTTCTCAGTAACACTAGCCTGTGAAATCCTGAGAGAGGAAACAAAGGGTGTATCTTCTTGATGCCACTCAGCAACACTTATTTACAAGGCTCCATCTAGGGCCATGCCCTTAAAATTCCTGTTGTCTCTTACTCAAGAATGGTGGTTGACATGAAGTTGTAGAAGATTTTAGGTGCTCTATTGATCCCAGATCCTGTTGAAAAGCATTCATTTTCCCTAAAGATTTGCACTGGCAGCAAGTTCTTCATAACTTGCCCCTGCCTGATTTCTTGATTTCTGATACCTGCTGATATGAATTGATGGATCCATCTGTTTCCTTTTTGACAACTTTTAAACTTTTTAAAGCACAAGTTGTTTCTGTCCTGTTTCTTTATTGATGTGCTATTATTATTATTATTATTATTATTATTATTATTATTATTATTATTATGTAAAAAGGCCACATGAAAATTCATATGTATTTTTGTACGTATTTGTCCTTAGTTTGGGAAGTGCAACTTAGGATGGTTAATATTTAAGTGTGAACCAAACAAATTCTTTCCCCATCCCTACTTGCTGTTCGGGATGGTTCTTAATTTCAGAATTGTGGGTGGGCAAAAAACGGTCTTCCAGTTGAGAGATACTGGGCCAATTATGAGATCGAAAGTCCCCTCCCAATGGTGATTTGGCTTGTAATAAGTCCAGATTGATTCCAGCTAGCCCCAGATTTCCCTGCTCCTGGGTTTCCAAATGACCCCTATCATGAGTAACACATCTCTGGTAATACAGTATTGTTTGTAGAGATAATATACATTAATAAATAGTAGCAAAGTACTGTACAAGTTGAAGCATGAGCATCTGAAATTTCTTTGATGCATGGCTCAGCTACTTAACGCCTTGGAATGTAGGTTTTATACATTTACAAAGATATTCAATTTGTTTTAAAATGGCATTTGCTAAACCTTTCATTGCTTTCACGGGACATGAATAAAGATCAAGCTGAGATAAGATACCTTGTTATAGGAAAGGCTGTGTTTTAGGTTAATCTAATAAATTTAACAAAAGCACAATACTATTCATCTCTGACGAGATTCACATTTCACTCTCAATAAATTGCAAATGTATGTTATAAAATGTTCTTTGACTTTGTAATGAAAACCTTCATCCCTATAGGTATACAACAACAACAAAATGACTGTGGCAAATCCATAATTTTTCCCCTTCTAATCTATTTTCCTCTCTTATGTTAATGCCATATTTCTGTATTCCGAAGATTTACTGATTATCTTCTTGCTCCTGCTTCATGTCTTACAATCTACTATACCCATAAATTTAAGACCACAAGAATATTTTACAAAGGTAGTGTACACTTAGAATGCTGAAATGCTTCTTTGTTGCAAATTTAGTTATAATAAAACCCAAAGGCTCGACTGCTCAAGTGCTATGTTTAACTTTAAGTGGTAGACAAATATAATAATGCCAACCAGCAACATCTTCTAAGCTCTCTACTGGGCCTGGGTAAGGGGAGAAGAAGATAGGCTACACTCTGACTTTGCTGGGGGACCAAGTGGGTCAGCATGTAGGGTGGCCAGGTATCCTACTTTAGAGAAGACAGCCCCCCATGTGGAGATCAGCCAGGGTACAGTCCTCTGTTCAAAGGTATTCTCTCTTTAAAAATCTGTCCAGCCCAAGTCAGGTTTAAAGATAAAATGTAATAAAAGAGCAGGGGTCTTGAAGTTACCATCAAAAGCAGGCTGAGCAGACACATAGGTTACCTGGTCATACTCTTCCCCACTATGGTGAGATGCATTGTATTGAAATAAATTTCTGTTTTCTAAATTTGCATCTATACATATATAAATTAGCATATCAATCAATCAATCAATCAATCAGTGTACCCTTATTGGCATAAAACAACCACAAACCATACAAAAACATCTTAGCATATACAATTCGTGTGCAACCCTGTGTCCTCTTTTGTCCCCCACCTTTTTTTGGCAATGTGCTACTGGCTGCCCTCAGAAGCAGGTCCAGCATTAGCATAAGCAAGCAAATGACGGTGTTGGGTGGCGGTGGGGGGATATAATGAAGGATTATGCTTGAACTATTCACCATTTTGGCTTCTCCGAATATTTATTCTCCAATGTGGCAGACTGACCTAAAACATCTATAAGCAGACCAGACAACATGTGTGTTTGTAGGGAGGGGGTGGGAATACCTGTACATTCTGATTTAAAAAATGATTTATGAAAACCAATGGGGTCTGCAGTCTGTGTCAAGAAATATATGTAGCTTGAGAGGTATAAACTCTCATGAGAATTACTGAAAATTGGAAACCCAAGTTAGGCAACAGAGGGGTGTGTGTCTGTGTGTGTGTTTAGAAACATGATGGGGAGAGGAAAGTTTTAAGTATTTCTTTAACATAGGCTCCATAGTGAAGTCAATGTGTATCCCATTTTTGACTGGCTGCTATACCAACTTGAGGCACCTATCAAAATCTGTCACAATTTTGGAAGTTCATATTCCTGCAATCAATGAACTGAGGAAAAATTGACAGCCACAATCAGTAAATATCCTCCACCTCCACAAACAGCACCACTTTCAGACAAAGCATGCAGAAAACATGAGTATAGCCACAGTACATGAGGGAACACAGTACATGAGGTACATGAGGGAACAACAAAACATTTTCTATGGAGTTAAGGAGTTAATCTGAGTTGCTTCAAGCCTCATATGCCAAGCAAGTTGCTCCTTTCCTCTCCTGCCTTTTTAAAATGATTGATTTCAATTGTTCTTCAATGTTACAAGATCCTTTTCCATGAGCTTAGGGCAATGTAGTCCATAGCCAATCACCTGCTATCTTCCCTAGTGCATGGTGAAGGAGAGGGATGAATAGTTAAGAATTATTATTATTATTATTATTATTATTATTATTAATTTATTTATTACCTGCCTCTCCCTCTGAATCGAGGCGGGGAACAACATTAAATACATTAAATACATGCAAACCATATAAAGGCTTTCTTGCTTTGATTTATTTATTTCAAACCTTATACTTATTCCAGTGCAATTTATTTATTTATTTATTACATTTTTATACCGCCCAATAGCCGAAGCTCTCTGGGCGGTTCACAAAAATTAAAACCATGATAAAACAACCAACAGGTTAAAAGCACAAATACAAAATACAATATAAAAAGCACAACCAGGATAAAACCACGCAGCAAAATTGATATAAGATTAAAATACAGAGTTAAAACAGTAGAATTTAAATTTAAGTTAAAATTAAGTGTTAAAATACTGAGTGAATAAAAAGGTCTTCAGCTGGCAACGAAAGGAGTACAGTGTAGGCACCAGGCGGACCTCTCTGGGGAGCTCATTCCACAACCGGGGTGCCACAGCGAAGAAAGCCCTCCTCCTAGTAACCACCTGCCTCACTTCCTTTGGCAGGGGCTCACAGAGAAAGGCCCCTGTAGATGATCTTAAGGTCCAGGTAGGTACATATGGGAGGAGGCGTTCCTTCAAATAACCTGGCCCCAAACCGTTTAGGGCTTTAAATGTCAATACCAGCACTTTGAATCGGGCCCGGACCTGGACTGGCAGCCAATGAAGTTGTAAAAGGACTGGCGTAATGTGATCTCGCCGGCCAGTCCCTGTTAGTAAACGGGCTGCCCTGATTTGTACCAGCTGAAGCTTCCAGACCATTTTCAAAGGCAGCCCCACGTATAACGCATTGCAGTAATCCAAACGAGAGGTTATCAGAGCATGGATAACTGTAGCTAGGCTATCACTGTCCAGATAAGGGTGCAGTTGGTATATCAGCCTAAGCTGATAAAAGGTGCTCTTTGCCACTGAGTTCACCTGTGCCTCAAGTGACAGTTCTGGATCCAAGAGCACCCCCAAACTACAGACCCGATCCTTTAGGGAGAGTGCAACCCCGTCCAGGACAGGGCAAACATCACCTCGCCGGACAAATGAACCACCCGCTAACAGTACTTCCGTCTTGTCTGGATTGAGTCTCAGTTTGTTAGCCCTCATCCAGTCCATTACCGTGCCCAGGCACTAGTTCAGAACAGTCACTGCCTCACCTGGGTTTGATGAAAAGGAAAGGTAGAGCTGGGTATCATCCGCATATTGATGACACCTCAGTCCACATCTCCGGATAACCTCCCCCAGCGGCTTCATGTATATGTTAAACAGCATAGGGGATAAGATAGAGCCCTGTGGAACCCCATGGCTTAGGAGCCACGGCACAGAGCAATAATCCCCCAGCACCACCTTCTGGAATCGGCCATCCAAGTAGGAGCGGAACCACTGCAACGCAGTACCTCCAACTCCCAGCTCAGACAACCTATCCAGAAGGATACCATGGTCAATTATTATTATTATTATTATTATTATTATTATTATTATTATTTATTTATTTATTTATATAGCACCATCAATGTACATGGTGCTGTACAGAGTAAAACAGTAAATAGCAAGACTCTGCCGCATAGGCTTACATTCTAATAAAATCATAATGAAACAATAAGGAGGGGAAGAGAATGCAAACAGGCACAGGGTAGGGTAAGCAGGCACAGGGTAGGGTAAAACTAACAGTATAAAGTCTGCACAACATCAATGGTATCGAAGTCCGCTGAGAGGTCCAGGAGAACCAACAGGGTCGCACTCGCCCTGTCTCTCTCCCGACAGAGGTCATCCCACAGGGCAACCAAGGCAGTTTCCATTCCAAAACCAAGCCTGAAACCCAATTGAAATGGATCTAGATAATCCGTTTCATTCAAGAGTGCCTGGAGTTGTCCTGCAACCACCCGCTCAAGGTGTACCAGTGTACTATTATTTTTAGTACATGGCTAAACAGCAGTTTCCTGTGTCCCCACAGAGCATGGCAGCAGTCATAGTATCTGTAAATCTGGAAAGTGTCCTGGGAAAATGCTGGTACCTGGAACATGAGAGCATCTATTATAAGAAGTTAGTGTGTTGAATCAACTATGCTAGAGGAATTGGACTTGCCCATTTCTTCCTTTCTATGGCATCCTCTCCAGCCCCCTGAAAATGCTACACAGAGAGTCAGGAGACCCTGCAGAATGGGATGAGCTGTGTTGTGGGATATCCCAAAGTTAGTTGGATGAACCTTCTGTAAGCAGAGCCCTTCCTCTTGTGGCTTTTTAGACAGAAAACACAGCTTTCAATGAGGAAGATCCTAGATCCAGCCATTATTTTATTTAGTTAACATTTTCTGGCTTATGAAGGAAATCCAGGTTTCGAGTGTAGCAACTGACTTTGGAATCTACACATCAGATTAATTTGCAGTGGTATAATAATCCTATTGGCGTTTCTTGCTTTCTCTTAAATCTATAAAAACTATACATAGCCTAGATTTTATTTTCCTGTTTTGGAGGCAGTAGGGGAAATAATCTGAATAATATAGAAGGGCTGACTCCTGCTTTTTTTTCAAATAAGCAAAATAGGATGCTGACTATTAGGTGAGTATTCATTGGCCAATTAACCCCCAAAAGCATTTGTTCTAGTTGTCAAGACAGACTCAAGTTTAATAAACCACATTACTTGATGCAGGGATATCTTTCACTTCATAGTAGGATATCTGAAAATTCACCCCTGTGGTAAGAATCAAAATCTTGAGAAAAGGCTTTTTTTAAAAAATAAAATAAAATAAATCACTTTCTTCTTTAGAGGTGTCCAGTGACACATGATTGACTACAGTCCCCTAAATTACTATCTGGATGTGTGTTTCTGTGGTATCAAACAGATATTTAACAACTGAGTAAGTTTATCAAGTAAAATGTTGATCACTGAAAACAAATTACAACATTGTCAATGTGTGTTTCAAACGCTTATGCAATTTCTCTTTAGTTAAAAATCCAATCTGAATGTGTTCATCTCACCCTTGGGCACTGAGTTCTTTCTTTACAGCTTCCATATCCAATAATCTTACAGATGCCTTCATTTTTATTGCCTCCACATACCTTCCCAGGAGATACCTAGGGAACAGATTAATCTTCTCTTGATTTAAATACATCATATGTAGTTCCCTTCTGCAATATTCAAAGACAGATAAAGTAAGACAGAACAGAAAGATCAGGTGTTGGGTGATTGTGAGAATACTAGTGGAAAGCCCATGTCGCCATGGGCACTGGTAGTCAGAGGGTAAAACACACTGGAAATTGCAATTCTGGTAGCACTGGGCACTAAGAAAATCCCACCCATTGGGAAGCTTGAGAGGAGTCGGACTGTTTAAGTTGCTGTTGGAGGAGAAGTTGGAGGTGAAGCGCTCCCAACTCTGCAGAAGCAGCAGCAGCTTGGCTTAGCCCAGCCTGCTCCATGTGCTTCTGAGTCCAGGCTGGAGGAGAGCAAGGAGGAGGTAGTACCTTTGTGGGGGTTGCTGCTTCCCAGCCTGTGCACTTGACTGGTGTTCTCCATATGTTTTGGACTACAACTCCCAGGACTCTTGGCCATTGACAATGCTAGCTGGGGGTTGATGCCTCAAACACTGGGAGGACACCAGGTTGGGTAAGGGTGGTAGAGACAATATTAGGTAGATAGACCAATGGTGTAACTCAGAATAAGGCAGTTTCCTAGCATCAGTTAATAGGGAAACTCCTAGTTGTTAGCAGAAATCTGGAAAGAGGGATTTGCAGCCATTTGATGTAATTATTACTCATTTTACTCCCTTCAGCAGCACTCCTGAAGTAGGAACCAAGTTATAAAAATAAAATATTGCATCCAGAATCTTCATTCCATCAGTGAAAGGACACTGCTTGCAGATCAGGAATTCTGTGTCCACTCCTCCTCCCTGTAACCCCACCCCACCCCCTTCAAATCTCTGGATGACGATCCAGCCCTGCAACAGCAGCATACTGAGTGACTATAACAGATCATCTCTATATTTTATAGTTGGGGACACTAATAAAATATAACCTCATGTTGGCTCAAGTGCCACAAAGGCAAGAAATGGAAAGCCAGGGCCAATGCCTTATCTGACATTCCCTTTGAACAGTGACGTTGTTGTGCAATGTCACAAATTGCGCTTGCTTACAACTTATCCTCCATGCACCCACAGTTTTCCTAGGTCTTTCAGGCCCAAATCCAGATGGGGAGGATGGAGTTCCTGTGACCAGTGAAGATGCTCCACATTGTCCTGGTACTGTGTTGCTTTATGAAGCACCTGAAACTCAGGGCCTTGCTAGACATAACTTAGAATTCGTGTGGGAGAAGGGGCCAGCCCATGCTAGAAGTAGCGCAGGCTGTCGCTCCTTTCCACACATCAGACGTGACGGGGAACGGAAAGCCCCCTCGCATCCTCCATTTTGTTTAAGAACTTAAAGGGGCAGGGTGCGCAGGAGCGCACCAGCGACAGAAGGTAGGCTTTTTTTAAAAAAAAAAACCCAAAGGGTTCCCTGCTCCCCCTGCCCCCGATTCCCCCACACACAATGTCTGATGCCCCCCCGCTCACCCCCCCGCTCACTCGCCCACTTTCCCCCTCACTCACCATGTCCACCCTCCACTCGCTCGCCATGTCCACACACCCCGCTCCACCCGCTCGCCATGTCCGATGCCCCCTCTGCCCATGATCTCCCCCCCCAGCCCGATGGGCATAGTGCTCGGCTTCTCCCGCCTACTCACGAGTAAGCGAGCAGCCAGGAAAAGCCACGGAACTAGCTAGACCTTCCGCAGCCCCAGGCTCAGCCCGGGGCTGCGGAAAAACCAGGCCACAAGCAGATCCGGTTATCCCGGGTCAAGGGAGGGTTTAGCCTGGCCTGACCCGGGATCCCCTGTGCGTGGTCTGCATGCACAGCAGGGAGCCCGGGCCTCGCACCGGGCTAAACCCTAGTCTAGGAAGGCCCTCACTCTAAGTTTCACTGAATCCTCTGGTGAGTTGACCTCTGACCCATGCCTGTTTGCTTTTTTGTAAGCAAGCTCAAATTGTGACATGACACAAAAACTACGACCCAGGCATTTTTGGAAAATGTACTACTTTTAAAAGGGAGTGACACCTTCTACCACACAACTGTGGGAACTGTAAACGCAGCCCAATTAAATCTTCAGAGCATACAGCAGCCTGCATTGGCCACTGATGAAGACTTCATGTTGAAACGTGTTTGGCTTGTTCATTTTATGTTGTTTCTGTTGGATATTTGTTCCTGTGAAATATGCTATTGCACTTTTAATACAATATTATTATTAATTCCAATTTTATTCTTGTACATTAAATATCACTGCTTTATTGTATATATCCTTAATTTTTTGCTCAGCATGACACAATGAGTGTCATCAGATGAGCCTTTTATCACATGCTTGTTACTGCCTACTCACGGTTTTTCGCAGGTCCTTTTGAAGACAACTCCCTCTGCTTCTGCTCTTCTTTTCACAATAAATAAGACTCCAATAAATCTGCTTTTTTGGGGGGAACAGAAATGTGCTGCCATTTCCTGCTGTGTGCAGTAAAAGCAGTGTGATAAAAATGCCCACTGAATGGGCCACATGGTCATTGTTTACTTCCTCTTTCTTCCACTGTGTGAAGAAAGAGGAAGTATCATGGGACGAAAGCAAGGGGAAAGCAAAAGTAAGGAAATGTGATTTTTCTCCCATTTGATGATGCTGAATATCATCGCTGATCATGGGGCATGACTGTTAAATTCACTGTCTTCGTGGAGCTTCAACCAACATGAGATAACCTTAACTCTGGTCATAAACTAGCAGGGTTTTTTGAAACTTGAATTTCCCTGGTTTTGAAAAGTACAAATACATCCATTTTCAGCACTTCTTAACTTGCTGTATCTGTGGCAATCTGTATTGGATTGATTTGAGATTTTGCACAATTATAGACCTCATCAGTTGCATTATGGATTCCACATTTCAAGATATTCACTCAACAAGCATTATTTTTATAAGCGTAGAATTTTGAGGCTTATAATGGCAGAACCTTTGTGAGGGTGGGGGGGTGGGTCTCTTTAAACTGTGCCTCTTTAACAGAATAAAATATGCAATGTTATGACAACAATTCAAGTCTAAAAATCCATATCTGTATTCTTTCCATTTATGCCACATCAAGGATGCATATAAATAGCATCATTGGCTTCTATCATCAGCGAATGTTCTTTTCCTACTTGGTGAAGCTGGTGATATTGAAATGGTCTGCCACAGTCGTAGGTGTTGAGAGATGACACATGCTCACAGATAGCAATAAAAATATGTTGAATTGACAGTGAAACCTTGTACTGTGAAGAGGAGAGCAGTGAGATTCTTTCCCTGGCCTGGAATCCTGTCAGTTTCTGTACATAAATGAATAACTGGGGAGCTGAAACTTCTGTCTTGTCACTAGTGCTGAAAACTGCCATACAGGACAGGGAACTATGGTCAACAAACAAGCATTGTATTGCAGCTTTGGTTAAGAGCAGTGTTGAATTATCTTAGAGTTTGAATCACAAAGCTGAAGTCCCAAGCCACATCCACACACTTTCTCCTCAGAAAAAGCCAAAGTACAGCAAAGTACAGTGGTGCAGCTAGGTCCTTTCAGACCCTGGACTTAATGGTGTTACCAGAGAGGTGGGTGGGGGTATAAGATGACCCTGTGTATTATTTCAATTGTGAAGTACACAACTGTCATTTCTCCTCTCCCTTTGCTGCTGCGTTCCAAAAGGATTCTATGCTTTAAAACTGCTTCTATGTTCCTGATATATTAAAGAGAAGCAAGCAAACAATCAGACTGTTTGTTAACTCTAATAAAAAGAGAAATAATCTGAATATGTGCATTTTCACATTTAAAATTTACTTAAAGTAAAGCATAGCACCATTACTACAGGAATAAGATGGAAGCTACTTCTACTGCCCTGATGCTAAACATATTTACTTTGGAAAAAGCACCACTTCTGATGTCAAAAAGGATAATGTATATTTTAAATAAAAATAATCAGTTGAGAATCTGTAACCATGTACATGCTGTTCACTGACTTTTTTAAAAAAGGAGGAGGAGAAGGAGGGGAAGGGAGGGAAGGAAGGAAGGAAGGTGGGATCAGAGTCAGCTCTGGTGGTCCCCAGCATGTCTATCCTGGTCCAAGTGCTGAAGCCAAGCCTGTTTGCCACTTTGTGGGCAGTGATTTGGAGTGTCCAGGGCTTGGGGTCCTGGACATAGTCCCCAAAGTCCACTCTAGCTGCATCACTGGCAAGCCATGTGAAGACCATGCTTGAGAATGAAGAGAGACCACTCCAAGGCGACTATAGTATATAGTATATAACCTTGTGATTCTAGTGGACTTTATAATGTATTCTTAAATATCTTATTCAAATATATATCTTTTTATGTGTAAAATTAATGTATTTATTCATAAGTTAATTTAACATGCTAAACTCCACAGTTGGGCAACATCTTTATTAGGACCTGCCAAAAGGATTGTGCACTGAGAGGATTATGCCAGCTTTTGAGTTCTCCAGAACTCTTCATTAGTCCGGGTAGTGCAAAAAGCAGGGGATGGGAGCAGAGTGAGTGGGTGGGTGGGGGAGATAAAAGTCCAAAAGTTAGGCCAGATGCTGTGGCCATGAGATTGGCAGTTTTGACTTGGTCTCAAAATGGAGATTGTTGACTGAATCAATTGCACAATCTTTTTGTGGCATTTTGGTTAGTGTTAATAAAGAAATGTCTCAGCTGTGGTGTTTGGATTCTTCAACCCCTCCCCCCGACCCCTGGAGACTAGCTTTGTTTAGACATCAACCTAGTAGATTATGGGGCAGCCATGTACATTTGTCACTTTAAAGTGAGGGGGAGAGGAAATGTTACCAAACAAGCATGGTGAATTGTACTACTGGGCACAAAGTAACAATTTCACCCATGGCCAAATCATAGCACCCTACCATGATTATTTCAAGATGGCTAGATGCTAAGTTTGCCTCTCACCTCAGTTACCTGTTCCCGTCCTCCTTACCTCTCTGCTATGCACAACTTTCTCAGCTTTTGGAGCGGCAAACAGGGTGGTTGTGGTGTATCAATTCTCCACCTGTGAAGCCACAATTACCCCAAGTAGCCAGCAGCTAAGTTAACATTTCTTTCATCAATCGGTAATTTCTACTATGGAAGTGAGTTCTACTTCTTTGAAAAGGACACCCAGGGCTGGTTACACATTATGACCATCGCTTTAAAACCTTCCACATGGTGGCTGCTATCATTAAGCATTAAGCATGGTGGCTGCTATCATTAAGCTATGTGCAGCGGTTCCTATGTGGAATATATGACTTAAGAACATAAAAAGAGACTTGCTGGATTGGATCAAAGGTCCATGTAATCAAGTATTCTGTTTCCAACAGTGGCCAGCCAGATGCTTCTGGGAAGCTTAAAGGCAGGTCATTCCCTCTGCGCATTACTCCTACGTAGGATGTAGGCTAAGTGCACTGTACTAATCTTAGGCATCGGCTGACAGGAGAAGCATTTTTAGACAGGAAGGAAATGAATCAATGATCACTGTATCCCATTTACTTGAGAATTATTTAACACCATCAGGAAGAGAGTAAGTTTCAATACAGTGACTGCTAATCAGGAAACTTCAGTAGCTGAGCTGTTGCGCCTGATGCTTTTACTGTTTTAGTCCTATGTGCATTGCTCCAGAATCTACTTTAGATATGGAGCAGTATATTAATATTGTAAATTAATAATAATAATAATAATAATAATAATAATAATAATCTAGTTTAAATTCATATAACTATTAGAAATACATCCCTCATACCGAGGTGTTTTTTGCATGCTTACATTAAGAGCATTTTCATTATCTTATGTATCTCCCCAGCCCCCCCTTCTATTGCCCCCATGTCTATATAGGAGGAGACCACTGGGTCTGCTGGCCTAGCAAATCAAATAATAATAAATCATCATCAGCAACTCTTCTATCCCACCTTTCTGCTAAAAGTACCCAGAGAAGACTAAAATACAGTCATACTATATAATCAATAAAAATAAAAATGCAAGTACAA
The DNA here is from genome assembly GCF_023053635.1 of Elgaria multicarinata webbii. Taxonomy (NCBI): domain Eukaryota; kingdom Metazoa; phylum Chordata; class Lepidosauria; order Squamata; family Anguidae; genus Elgaria; species Elgaria multicarinata. The sequence continues at coordinate 54,311,880 of NC_086176.1, read as the reverse complement.
CAAACAATTGCTAAAAGCAAGAACAAAATGCAACGAACACTTAAAGCAAAACCCAAAACCAGTGGCAGCAAGAAAAAAAATATATATCAAGGGTGGACAGACATTAGACTTGCAAAATTTACTTCGTATTTTTACTAGAATCCTGATATCTATCAAACAGAGCCAGGTGCAACATAGTGGCTCAGGTGCGCAAACATAAGCTAAGAATTAAGGCACAAGGTACCTTTGAGCACATGCTCAGGAATTCATGATCAATACCCAAACCAACCTTGCATTTTTCCCCCGCAAAAAAACACATCTGGTTTTCCCTAGGGACGAATACAAGTTTTGTTTCAGTTCATGATTTGGTAAGAATTTACCAACATTTCCAAATTTCTTCATATTCAAGACAAAAGAAATTAGAGATTCCCAAAAATGAATGTGGAAGAAACTGACAGATTCACCCATCCAGTGCTCAGCTCTTAAAGGAACTTTTTTTGAATTCCTGTGCATATTCAGCCATGTTTGTGATTCTGAAGGATTACTGCTTTTCTTCTTCTTCTTACAGGCTCCTTATCTTTAACACCTATATGGCAGGCAGATAAAACATGGTCCTCTCCATGCTGGAAAAAGCAGTATCTATTCAATTTGGCCAGGGCAGATAGAAAAGAATTTCAGTTCAATTTTTGAAAAGAATTGATCAAAATTCACAAATTTCTCCATATTCAGGATAGAAAGAACAAGATTGTTAAAATCCAGGTATAGGAAGAAGAGAAACAGAGATTCATCCATCCCTTGTTTTCCCCTCAGCATTCTTTTTAGCAACATAATGTAGAAGGAAAGGGGATTTTTAGGGTGGAGTCATCTGCATGTTTTAGACAGAAAATATCCTGGAACTCTCAGAATTCACCAGCCAACATGTTGATATTGTTAAACAATTGGAAGACAGAAACCCTTGTTGATCTACTGCATATCACCCAGAAAACTACCAGTAGATCCTGATCTATTGTATCCACCCCTAGAAGCCATGAAAACTAGCAACAATAAAAGTAGACATTACACTTCTATTTCAATGAGCTGTCAAAGTGTAATATCTACTTCTATTGTTGCTAGTTTTCATGTTGCTAGTGTCCACAGTTTCTGGTGCAAGACACACTACGTGGGACCCTGACAAATTTCAATTGGGGAGGGGATTTAGAGAGTTTTGGCCCAGCAAAGGAGAAGGCACCCTGTCTCTCAGGTTCATTTGTCAAATCTCCCAAAACACCACAAGAGCATTGATCTGAATTCCTGAGCAGGTTATATGGAAATAAGTAATATCTTAACCTGGTCCTAAGCCAGTTAGGATTTTAAAGGCTAGAACCAGAACTTTGAATTGAGCCTAGGAACAAACTGGAAGCTGGTAGCTGACTGAAGCCAAGCCTGCTTTCTGCATGGAAGGCAGCAGCTGGTGCATCCGCTGAAGCCGATAAAAGTCCCCCCTAACAACTAGGAACCTGCACCAGATTTGGACAAATCCTTCAGGACAAATCCTTTAAAACACACACACACACATACCCTTAAAATATATGAAAAAAAATATCTTGTAAAATCAGGTCAGGTCATATCCTTTTCAATGTTGTACTCCCATTTTTAGATTATACTTCCACTAACCTTTCTTTAATCAGTTTTACACTATAATGTTCATGGCTATTCCTCTATGGAAAATGTAGCCACTAAAGAATTTCAGGTGTACAGAGAAACTAAAAATGGCAAAATACCTCTAATGAGACCTCTCATTAAAGTTTTAATTACTAATTGGAATGCTAAACAGCTTTTTATATGCAGAGGTCCTTGTGATAATGACCCTAGATTAAAAGGTTTATAAAAGAGATACATATAAATTATCTGTAAAAGAGATTCTTGTTACCTGTGTAAAGATCCAAGTGAATGAATGATGCTTCATTCATTGCCCTGTATGCATAACAGTCCTTTAAAGATTAAAGTATTGGGAAAGCATCAGAATCCAGCATATTATTATCTTAAATGCAGGAGACATCCTTCTTTTATATAAAACAAAAGATAATCTGTATTAGGGAAGGGCAAAAAAGTTCACTTTTGCATGTGTTCACCCATATCTATTCCATCCCATGTCTACATTAATCTGATTTTTAAAAAAGAAAAGATAATTAAATTTGCATTGAAATATTATTCATTCATTCATATGAGAATTACTGTTCCACCCTAATGAATACACATCACTCAGGGTGGCTTACAACTATTTAAATTACAACAATACAATAAAATTGCAAAATCAAACAAAATACAATGGAGGAAGCCGTAACAGGGGGGAAAATACCTGAGATAAAAATATTGGCTTAAATCCAACCTAAAGTTAGGCATGCTTAAACTCTTTGAAATCAATGGGCTTAAACATGCCTAACTCAGTATTGCATTTAGGCGACTATGGCCACAGCTAGACCTAAGGTTTATCCTGGGATCATCCAGGGTTCACCGCTGCCTGAGCACTGGATCCCCTGTGTGTCACCTGGATGAACAGGTTTGACCCCTGGATGATCCAGGGATAAACCTCAGGTCTAGCTATGGCCTATGCCACTGTTAGGATAAGGCAGTTTGGTGGAACTAAGAAAGTCTCCTATGAATGGGGTGACCATATGGAGAGGAGGACAGGCTTCTTTAACAGTTGTATAGAAAAGGGAATTTCAGTAGGTGTCATTTGTATGCACGCAGCACCTGGTGAAATTCCCTCTTCATCACAACAGTTAAAGCTGCAGGAGCCCTGCCTTCTTTTGTATCTGGTGAAGAGGGCAGGGCTCCTGCAGCTTTAACTGTTGGGATGAAGCTGGAATTTCACCAGGTGCAGCATACATAGTAAGGACACCTGCTGAAATTCCCTTTTCTATGCAACTGTTAAAGATACACCCCTGTCCACCTTTCCATATGGCCACCCTACCTATTGCTTGAAGATGGTTAAAGAGGAGAACATCCCAGCTTTATGTGGCAACATATGTCACAGTTTGTGTTGGCCACTGAGAAGCCCTCTCTCCTGTCACAGCCATCCAAGCTTCTGTCATGTGTGGGATAAAGAAAAGGGCCTCTCCACCCAGATCTTAGGTACTGGGCAAGCTAGTACAGCAGGAGGCAGTCTTTTAAGCTAAAAAATAATGCCCTCTTCCTCTCCCTTAGTCCTATAATCTGTAGTCTTCCTATGAAGATGAATGGTGGCAGATTCAGAACAGATAAAAGGAAAAGTTTCTTCACATAGCACATAGTTAAACTATGGAATTCACTTCCACAAGACATAGTGATGGCCACCAACCTGGATGTCCTTAAAAAGGAATTGGATAAATTCATGGAGGACAAGGCAATCAATGTTTACTAGTCATGATGGCTATACATTCCCACAGGTAGAACAGAACAAAATTCTGGAACAGAGGGGCCTTTGGTCTGATTCGGTATGGCTCTTCTGATGTTCTTGTATTCTTAGATCTTCAAAGACTCAAGCCATTTAGGGCTTCAAAGGTGCATTTATACTTGCACACACACCCCAATATGCACCTCAAAATGTATTTTATTCATTAATTACTTTTAGTTATTGAAACTGTTTTTAAACTGCCCTTCATCTCTGTGGATACCACGAAAAGATAGAAAAATAAATTAAATAATACACAATACAATAAAAACACTAAAATTACCACATAATGATAAAGTCAGCAAATATAACATGATACAATATTTTACACAAATACAATACAGGACACAATATTTGATCATAAAATGCATATTTCTAAGAATATTTTCTCTCAAAGTAAGTATATCTAAATTTATGCCAATATGTATTTCAAGAGGGATAGACAAAAAGGGTGTTTAATTCACTAAAAACAATTCCAACAAGTTTTGGACCTGCAGGTCTTTCTCCAGGGTAATTTAATATAGTATTATGGGCTCTTGAAATGCCAGTCTCCTATGCTCTGTACATAGCATAGCAGACTTGTGTTTGTGGAGAAATGTGTTGGGATTGTTTTCATTGAACTAAACATCCCTTTTTCTCTGCCTCCACCACCCCCACTGTTCGTTTTCGTTTATTTTTCTGACATTCCTTCTGCAGTTCCATTTTTATTGGCAATATCTTTTTTGAGCCAACAGGCTATATTGTGTAAGACGTTTAAAAGATAATGTGTGCTGTGAAATAACAGATAACTGTGAAATAACAGAGCTTGTCGAAACAAAAAGGCTATATCAATTTGCCATAAGATGTTTCCTTACAAACAGATAAATAGCATGAATAAGTATAGGAGGATAGCTATAAGAACCAACATTTGGTTCTATGGGACAAATTTGAGCCGCAGTGTGTTTGAGGAAGTAGTTATTAGGTACCGGAGTCATTTCATGCTTGAAAAAGAAAGATGTATATGGAAATAGAATAACCTTTAGAATAATCAAGATGTCATCAGTGTCCTAGTAAAGATGGGTGGCACAGAATTTTAGAGTAAGGTGCTTAGAAGGAGCGAGACCACCTTATAATTAACCAATCAGCAAGCTTAAAACATATTAGTTTCCAGGTATAGCAATAGGCATAATAGCTGGTATAGATTTAAGGGTATAAAAGGAAATTTCACCTTATATGTGAGGCCCTGCTTTGTATTCAGACTCAGAGCTCCATCAGATGAGTGTTTAATTGAACACTCGTTACTGGGCACTGACGATTTTTTGCGGATCTCTCTCATGATGTCGTCTGACTCTTGCATGCCTCCCGCCCCTTCTAGCCTTTTTCGCACAACAATATACACCCCAGTAAGTCCGACTTAAAATAAAGATGGACGTTGCCCCCTATCTCCTGCTGTGTGCAAGGGAAGCAGTGTAATCAAAATGCCCCCCTCAATGGGCCATGTGCAAATTGTTTACTTCCTCTTTTGAAAGAGAAAGTAATGAGGGACAAATGCGCAGGTAGAGAAGCGACAGTCAAACGCGCAGGCGGAGAAGCGACGGTAAGCCTACGCAATTTTCCCTTGTGTGATGATGCTCTCAGAAAGTACTTCTTCATGCTCCTTTGAAGAGGTTTTGGGGTTATGAGACAGAACCGCTGCTGACAGATTCTGTGTAAGTCTAATTCTTTTCTTTTCTTTTTCCTGTATTAAGTATGGATGGGGTGTGTGTGTGTGTGTGTATGTGGTGGCACTGATGAGAAAGAGGATGAGGATGAGGAGTATCTGGAGATAATGGTGGTGAGAAGGTAGATTCACTGAGCGAGGGACCCACTTGTTGAGGATACTGGAACCTTGTCTGCAAGTTAAAGGAAGAGGGCAGTGTTGCAGTTAGCTAGTTAATGCATGGGAAATTTGGGTTCACCTAACCTTAGGCTCTCCATAGCCTACAGTGTGGTTTCCAGCTCCTCCCCTTCCTTCTGACCTTCCTCCATTGCTGGGAGCACACATTTGCACTCTTTCTCTCTCTCCCTCTCTCCTTCCTGCTAGTATAATAAAACACTAAGAAATTGACTCAACAAGCTCTTGTTTGAAACTCTACATTGTATCTGCATTTTTATGTGATAATATTGTGAGTAAACCATTTTGTCTTTTCTTTACTAAAGAATGGTGTACTCTCTGTTTTTGTATTGTTTTTTCCTTGTGTGTATATGTGACTATTAAATGCTCATTCTCTTCTGCCTTATGTTTTTTTCCGCTAACTGCCTTTTTAACAGGAGGCAGCAATACCAAGCAATTCTCATCACTACTGAGGGTGTCTTGCCATAGGCTCTGCAAAAACCTGGAACTGGTAATGTAAACATGACTTGAGTTTTGTTTGTTTTTTAAAAATGTTTTTAATTAAGATGGTTCATACACAAATAAAATAAATATTTATAAAACTTGTGCAGTGATTCCCCTATGCTCCCCCCATTTAATTCAGCTTTCTGGAAACCTGAATTATTTCAGAATACACATTTTTAGGAAGGGATGGACTAGTACACATGTCCTTTTTCAGTTTTTTCTAGGAATAAGGGGGTCAGATTTCAGTTTTTCCAAGTCATATGCATGGGCATGAATAATGTTGATGCCTTCTCTCTCCTGAGAGTGAGTAGGGTTGAACCATCTTTTTTGGGGGGAGGGGGGCAGGAGGGAGAAAGCAATATAGAGACATTCCTCAAGAAGTGTTCACAAGCTGTCTATATCTATAGTTTGGGAACTGAAGTGTATGGTTTCATTAAATTAAGAAGTTGTCAAACAACTTTCTACCAAGGGGAATTTGAAAAGGGCTTTGGTATGTGTCTTCTGTGGAGGATTAACTTTGATCTTTTCAGTTTCTAAGAGAATCCCTTTCACAGCTTTAAAGGGTTCAATATACAGTGTTACCTTTTATGAGCTTCCTTGAAGTATATCTCCTTAGAAAGTGGGCTCAAAGAAATAACAAGTACCTGTGGCATCCTATCTCTGTCTTGGAAATACAATTAGTAAAAGGAAAAAGATTCAGTCTGGACCTTTGAAATCCATGCTCTCAGTTCTCTAAATGCAATATTATTAATGTTGCCTGCCCTATAGCCATCGCTGCCCAGACACAGCAAAAGTGTTTGGTTTTGCCTATCGCAGCAACAACCCAACACCATATAGGTAGCCCAAGATCTCCCACATTCAAAATATCAGCAGTCTGAGACCAGGGTATGCCATATGAACTTATCCCCATTCAGAAGTAGCAAAATGGTCTCTTAAATGAATAAGTCTGGATGAGCTTTAGGCCTCATACTTTTCTCCTCCCCTTCATGTGGGAGTGTGGGATTTAAAGCTACCTTGTAAGCCCCCTTACAGTGTCCACTTATGAATCACCAAAAAAGAGGACAAAAGAGGACACCAATTTGCACAAGCTAGTTTATACATATAGATGCAAAGTTAGAAATTATTATTAGAAATTAAATAGAAATACAGTCCATCTCAACGTAGTGTGGACAACTGTGATCAGGTGACCTGTGTGTGTGCCTGTTAAGTCTGCTTCCCAGTGCTAGTTGTTGACGAGCAACAGTGCATATTGTTCTTTGTCTTTAAACGGGACTTGGGCAGCACAATCCTTCAAATAGAAGACATCTTTAAATAGAGGATGGTCCTCTAGTAGTCTTTCAAATAGAGTACTGTCCTCTTTAAAAGAGGACACATGGCCACCGTAGTGCCTATTTCCTAAAAGGTGGCCTTTAAAAAGTGTATAAAGTGTGGTAAAGTGCATAAAACCAACTGTGGTGAATGAAGACATTTGTAGGACATTTGCCTCCTAAACCATGTCTACACCAAGCAGGATATAATGCTTTAAAAACGGTTTGAAAATTGTCTATGGAGTGTGTCATGGGCCCCAACAGTTGTCAAAACCATTATAAACTGTTTTAAAGCAGTAGTGTAGATCCTGCCCTAGAGGCATTGTGGGAAGGTGAACCAGTCTGCAGTGTTCCACCTGGTGGCAGGCTTGAAAAATGGGTGTCCTGGTGGTGGGGCATGAGTGAAACAGTGATGGCCTTGGATACACTGGAACCAAGCCCCTAGGTTCACCAAAGAGGCCCCATGATCACCCCTCTTTATGGCATACAGTAAATATCCCTTCTTCCCTTTGGAAACAAAGAGGTGTACAGATCAAAAAGAAAGAACAAACCACACCCTATCTCTCCTGTCCTGAGTGACACATGGTAGAGGACTTGCAACTTTGTCCCTCCTTGAGTCTCACTTATCCTAACGCTGTAAATGTGCAACTGTGACTTTCATGTCATTGTATTCAAATATACATTCATTTCTTTGCCCCTTTCTGCCAATCATCTCTTTGCCCCTTCCTGCCAATCATTTATTTATTTATTTATTACATTTTTATACCGCTCAATAGCCAAAGCTCTCTGCGCAGTTCACAAAAATCATCTCCTTAACGCATGCAGGAGGGATGCATCTTTGGATTTATAGACTCCATTTCTACGAGTTCTGCATGAGATTTATAATTGAAGTAACTACAAGAGATTATTGTCCTGCCAGGATCTTTGTAACTGGATTATCTGCAAGCAGTTGTGCTGTGTGACTAGTTGCTGAGGAATTAACTATTACCAAAAAGTCTAGCATGAGAAACCCATTGAGGGGATAATTCTCAGAATATCCCGAGGTATGTCAAGAACAGTCAAGTCAAAGATAGGAGGAAACTGGAGGGAAATAAACAGGAAATCAATGGAAATAGGATGCTAAGGAAAGCAAAGTTGGCTGGGAAACCTTCATAAATAGAATAGGTCAGAGTGAAAGGAGGGGGGATACCTCTAGAAATAAGAGATTTCAGTATGATATAGGGGAAGCAGGGTAAATCTTTAATCTCATCTCTCTCTCTTCAGCATATACCTGAATCTCAGTGTCCCCCCACCCCAATCCTAGCTCTTATTTTAATACTTTTGAGATGGATCCAGACCAAGTTAGTTATATACACAGGTGCCATTGAAATCAATGGATTTCATTTAGTCATGACAAACTTTTCACACTGATTGCATTGGGACCTTGGTGTAACTATGTGCTCTGGATCAAATCCATAACCCCCTCCTAGGATTTCTAAATAGAGAATGTGTGGGAGTATGTCGAGGTTAAAATTAGATGATAAAATTGTGTATTTTCTGAATGTAGAGAGTTAAATTCATTTGTGCAGCAAGAGCATCTTGGACCCGGGTCATGGTTAGAGCAGTTCTCACAATATTTAAGTGCATGCATGAATGATTGAGTTTCACTAAGGAAAATTGATTTTGTCTGCAGAAAGGAAATTTATTTTTGATTTGTCTGGGGAGTGATATATATTGATTAGTGAGTAATTGATTATGAAAAGAATTGATAGGAAAAATAGTTAGACACTCCGTATTCTGGACATATACTGTGTGTGCTGGAGTGCATGGTGAGAACCAAAGAGAAATGATTATTGATTAGAATTAGAGTTCATCTGGAGGAAAAAGAACTTGATTTTGTTTTATCCATTTATTTATTTATTGCAGTTTGGGAAGGAGGAAATTATTTTAATTATGGATACAAAGAGAATGAGGACTACAATTTTTAAGTGAAAGGAAGTGCATAATTTACATGATAAGCAGGGACAGGAAAAGATGGGAATAAAGTGATGAAAAGCTTAAGTTGCCTGATTTTGGAGGCTATAGAGTGGATGCTGTATTTATAGAAATTGGCTATGTCCCTGTTCACACGTAATGACACCCCATCGGTTAAACAGACCACGGGCTGTTGGAGACAAGTGACTTTACTACCGACAGTCGACTCCTTTATAGGTTGTAGAACATGATGTCCAACATGGGTGAACATGGGTGGGAGGGTGCTGTTGCACCATGTCCTGCCTTGTTGGTCCCTGGTCAACAGCTGGTTGGCCACTGTGTGAACAGAGTGCTGGTCTAGATGGACCCTTGGTCTGTTCCAGCATGGCACTTATGTTCCAAACCAAGGATGATGGGTTGTTTGGGGGCTAAACAAACAACCCAGCAGTTAACCCAGCAGTCTAGGTTTGGACACCATGCTCCACATCCTACAAAGTAGCTGATACTGGGTTGTGGAGTGAAAGCAGAAGTGGTGAGTGTGCTGCAAGCAGAGCATTCGCTCTCTCCCATTCATGCACTACAACCCATGGGTTGTTTAACCAGTGGCTTGAAGCTTTGACTTTGGGTCTGTGTGTATGTACTACCTTCTCCAACCACACACAAGAATTCCTAAGTAACATAGTGAGAATGTGAATGTACAAAACACTGAGAACCATTTGATAACTCTCAGAAAAAAGAGTTGTTGGTGTTTGGGTAGCATGCAACGATGATCCATGCAATCTGTAACTCAATTATAATTTGAGCCGAGTTGAGTTTATACATCACAACATTTCATATTGTTACCAGAATTACAGAATTTGCCCTTAGGAATATCTAGCTAAGTGCAGCAGGGTGGTTAAGAAAATAATAATAATAATAATAATAATAATAATAATAATAATAATAATAATAATTTATTTCTTACCCGCCTCTCCATTTTGATCGAGGTGGGGAACAACAGTAAATAGTAAAATACATAAAACTGAATTAAAACATAATATACATTGTTAAAACATTCTGAAAACATCTTAAAATTCCACTGGATAGGCCTGCTGGAAGAGATCAGTCTTTATATAGGATGACCATATGAAAAGGAAGACAGGGCTCCTGTATCTTTAACAGTTGTATTGAAAAGGGAATTTCAGCAGGTGTCATTTGTATATATGAAGAACCTGGTGAAATTTCCTCTTCATTTCAACAGTTAAAGCTGCAGGTGGCCTGCCCTCTTTTAAATCTGGTCACTATAGTATAGCTCCTGCAGCTTTAACTGTGTTGATGAAGAGGGAATTTCATCAGGTTCTCCATATATACAAATGACACCTGCTGAAATTCCCTTTTCTATGCAACTGTAAAGATACAGGAGCCCTGTCCTCCTTTTCATATGGTCACCCTACTTTATATCTTTCTTGAATGCTAGTAGACTGTTAAGTTGACTAGTCTCTTCTGGCAGGCCATTCCACAGTCTGGGAGTTGCAGAAGAGATGGTCCTCTGGGTAACAGTTGTTAATCTAGTTTTTGCTAGCTGAAGTAGATTTTTCTCAGAGGACCTGAGTGAGCTAGAATCAGGGCAGTTTCTGGTTCAAATTGCAAGTCATCGATGCCCTTCCCACTGGTCTACATTGTTCTTTCTGAACCTTAACTCCACAATTCTAATATGGAGATATTAATAACCTAGCATACTGCAGCATTGTAACAATTATTGAGACCAATCAATACAAAAGTGTTCTAGAAATATAAAGGCCATGATACCTTCCATCTCCTTCACAGCTATGGGTTACTGTATGTGAACCTAAAGCATGAAACTGCGGGAACAGCTGCATCTGTGGGAGGGGACCAATGTACGGCTCACTGTAGTCCTTTCTCCTCCTTCTGCTCTTCTAGCCAGAATGCTGGGATTTCTGGGATTCAGTCCTGAGCTGTAAATCTTGACAGGATTGCTTTAGCTTCTGCAGCACACCATCGATTGCTTGCTACAGGAGGCCAACCTATGTCTTCCATTTACCTATCTACCAACCATTCTCCTTTCTAGAGCCATGGACCCAAGGTTATTCATACACACCAGAGTAGGATTAACTTGCGAAGCAAAGTCCTAGGGAGGAGAATGATGAGTGCAAGGGTACACATGTGCAGCAAGTAATAGTCAATGTAGTATCTGTGCGTTCAAGAACTGGCCAGGCTTAGGAAACAGGAGTCCTTTGATGGTGTCCTAAGTACTATTATTTTATTTTATTTTAAAAATATCTCACCTTCCTAAAATTCAAGGTGGCTTCCAGAACAGTAGCATTCCAAAATAAAATCAAAGCTTGAAACCTACAGGGTATTTCACCGCCTGGTTAGTTCAAATCAATATGTGAAATTCAGACCTCTCTACTGCTTCCACAGCCTCTTGACTTTTGTTGCACAAAAACTATTTGGGCGTTTCTATTAACATTGAATATTTTCATAATTGGGAAGGGTTCTTTCTCCTTATTTATTTTTTCATATATTAACACATCTTTCTAGTAAACATTTCTTTGTACAAGCCTATGGTAAAAGCATTTATATTAAGACTGATAGTTGGATTTCAAATATTATAATGTATTAGATACCTCTCTGTGATATTAGAAAGCTGAGAATGCTAGAAGACATGGAAAATGAAGCCCTATTTTTATTCAAGTACCCACTGGGCACACAGGTATCCTATTAACATATTTCCATTAACCTCCACCTTGTTCAAGAGACTGTTCTCTGCAGTCAGCGTAACTTAATTGTGGGCCTTTACTAAATAAAACCCTGTGGAAATACTGTTGAGGTGCACATACATTTATTACCATATAGCCCCTTGGGTAGTTCTAGAAGCCAGATCATTTCAGTTTTGGGCCTCTCCATGAATTTGGAGTTATATCAAAGCACAATATATTGCAACAACAACAACAACAATAATAGAATAACAAAATTTTATTAGTTTCCATTTTTTAAAAAATCACTGCAAAGTGACACCTTCATTTGGGGGTCTAACAGGAATACCTCAAGAAAGTTTGACAAACCAAAGGTACATAAATTGAACATCTTCTAGGCAGCTAATTATTGTTTACAGCTCACTTGGGAGGAATATAATTCGGGGAGCTGCTCAAGTAGAAATATTTATGCTAATGAGTTTCTATTTTCACTATCCTCTAGGATTTCACATCCTTTGGTTTAGGCATCTATATGGTTTTAGGCATTTATGTGGTACTTATCAGAAACATTTCTCAAAATGCTTTCTTTTACAGTGATTTAGCTAATGCCAGGAGAATGAAATTTTTGCTGATCACAGGTATAGTTGTCAGGGCTTAATGTGAGCCAGAGCTGTCAGCAGCTTAGCACTGGAAACTTTTTCCTATCTTAGGCATGAGTCATCATAAAACATGTCAAGTTACAAGTATGAAAAAGATGTAGGTTGCTATGGATCAATTAGAGGGGTGTAGGAGAACCCAAAATTGGGGTAATACCATTCTTTTTGGTGACATTTTAATTTACATGCACAGGAAGTTTGAATGATATTGACAGTCATTTCCTGAGTAACATGGGCTTCCAGGTGTTGTTATTTCTGTAAACGAACAATTCAAACAGAGGGTGTGTCCAGAAAAACAAAAAACAAAATCAAGGGTAATAGCCAATGGGACCCTAGCATTAATGACATGGTGCTACTGTAAGCTAATACTCACACAATGCAACTAGTTTTATTTATTTATTTCATTTATGCCTTGCCTTTTTTCCCCTCCAAGGAACACAAGGTGGTGTACTTAATTCCCCTCTCCATTTTATCCTCACAACAACAACCCTGTGAGGTAGGTTGGGCTGAGAGTCTGTGACTGGTCCAAAGTCACCCAGTGGGTTTCCATGGCCGAGTGGGGACTAGAACCCAGATCTCCCAACTCTCATTCCAGCACTACACCACTTTTGCTAGCACAATGTAGAAAAGCAGTGCTTTGTTGCATAAATTGGTAGCAGCAGCAAAAAAGGGGGTGATTATTATTATTTCTTGCTTCTGCACTGCCAAATTTCAGCAGCAAATCACGACTTTTCCCCATTACACCAGCAAGCACTAGTTCTGTTGGTTTACACTAGCGTACCATCATTAGTATACTGGGATACCATTAGGTGTTCTCGAAAGTCATAGATTCAAAGCCAATAAACATCAATATTCATATATAAAGAGAGGGCAAATAGCAACTTATATCCCAATAGGTTTTGTTTCATTAAAAAGATGTGGTTTTCATTTTAAAAATGAAGTGCTTCTCAAACATAGCTACTTCATGCCGTTTTCAACCTAGCCAGCCCTGGGAGCGGCCACAGGGAAGGCTATTTCTCATGTCTTCAGCAAATGTGCCCCTGATAGTAGCAGTACCGAGAGAAACTCTTAAAACTTGGGCAGACTCATATGAGAGAAGGCAGTCTTTCAGATAGGCTTCTCCCAAGCTGTATAGAGCTTTATGTCATCATCGTGCTCATAAATAGACTCGTAGCTGATAAAGCTATTGTATGTTGTCGAACACCCAGAAATGTATAGATTCCAAATGCAAGCTATAATCATTTATGCTTTTGGTTCTGAGAGGTGTGGATTAGGTAAACCTATTCCCAAGTATTTTTAAGATTTGTTGTACTAATGTTGTTCCCCTCCTCGATCCAAAGGGAGAGGCGGGTAAGAAATAAAAATAAAAATATTATTATTAACAACAACACAGTGGAGCAAATTTCTCACCCATCTCTAGCTGTGACTTCCCCAAAAGAATCCTGGGTATTGTACTTTGGTGAGCTTCTCTCACAGACCATTAGTGATTTGGCCCTTTCTACAGAACTATCATTCTTAGGTCTCCATGTGAAGATGAAACAGCTCATTAGCTGTTTTAGCTCTTAAGTGTGTATTTTTCATTTGTGCCTGCAGCCAAGTCCTTTAGGTCTTCTTCTGCCCATTAAAATTAATGGAATTAAGCATGCCTAACTCTGCATACATTTGGAGCTTTCTTGTGTCCAGTCATGTGCTGAGATCTGATTTCTTCTGACAAATTAATAAGGACAAGCTCCAAGAAGAGCAATAAAACAAACAAAATTCACACCAGGAAATGTTGTTAGGACAAGGCATCATTTTTTCACATAGATGTCTTCTGTCAAGAGAATTTGCTTTGATTCACACACAACACCTTAATGGTAGACCAAGCCTAACCAGAGTGCTATCTAGTTCTCACTCTTCCTTAGCCTCCATTCCTCTGCTGCCTTATTAGTGAAAGAATGGAAAATCTGCACTGTGTCTTAACTTTTAACTCGTTAAAAGTAATACTAATGGGAGAGTAAGAGTGGAGTAGATAAAACATAATAAACGGAGAAGGGCTGGCAAGAAGAGGTATGGCCAAAACCTTAGGAATAAATCTCTATTAGGGTCAGGCCATATGTTTTTAGTACTGAGAATGGGTTTTTAAAAAGAAGGGAAATTTATTGGTATTTACTTTAGTTGCTATAGTTGTCGTTGTTGTTATTGTGGTTGTTGTTATTTGTAGGAATCATCTTTCTAGAAACAGTACCAAAGGCATTACAAATGAGCACAGAACGTGTTAGGGAAGTGGGGGATGAAAAGAGAGTGAAAGAAATTCTTAACTTGAATAACTAAGACATTAACACTGCAATCCTAAACATGTCTACTCATTCATAAAACCCACTGAGTTCAATGCAAGTTCCAGGTAAGTATGTTCAGGATTGGAGCCTAAGAGGATCATCAGACAAGCATTTTGTCGCATGCTCATTACTGCCCACTCACCGTTTTTTTGCATGTCCCTTGGATGACAGTGTCCATCTCCCACACGCCTCCCATTCCACCCGCTCATTTTTCCATCACAAAAAAAGACCCAGAAAATGCAACTTATTTTTTTAAAATGAAACTTGATGCCTTTTCCTGTTGTGTGCAGGAAAAGCAGCGCAATAAAAACACCCACTGAATGGGCCACGTAGTCGTTGCTGCTTCCTCTTTCTCTCCCCAAGTAAAGACATCATCACTATTGTGGGACAGAAGCAGGAGGCCATAGTGATGGTAGGGAAACACGAAAATCCCCCCATGTGATGACACTCTAAGGCCTAATCTACACCAAGCAGGACATTGCACCATGAAAATGGTATGAAAGTGGTATATAAAAGGCAGGAGCCCCACAAAGCAGGATATAGCACTATGGAAATGGTATGACAGTGGTATGGTATGTGTCAATGGCCCCAACAGTGGTCAGTGCACTTCAATACTACTATAAAGCAGTAATGTGGCTCCTGCCTTTTATATACTCTTTCCATAGTGCAATATCCTGCTTGGTGTAGATTACGCCTAAGGCTAGATCTACCCTACTGCTATATACCAGTATTGAAGTAGACTGATAACTGTTGGGGCATATTACACATTCCATATACTGCTTTTATAGTGTTATTTCCTGCTTTTTAAGTTTTGTAAACCGCCCAGAGAACTTTGACCATGGGGCGGTATATAAATGTTAATAATAATAATAATAATAATAATAATAATAATAATTAATAATAATTCCACATTATCCAAAATATCACAACAAATATCATTGTGTTTCCTAAGAGGTATAAATGTGCAAGAGAAATTGTGGCCTATTCTACACCAAGCAGATATTACACTAAGGAGGTGGTATATAAAAGGCAGGAGCTGCACTACTGCTTTTTAGTGGTATTGAAGTGCACTAACAACTGTTAGGGCCCATTAACACATTCCATATACCTCTTTCATACTACTATACCCTGCTTGGTGTGGCTCCTGCCTTTTATACACTGTTTTCATACTGCTTTAATAGTGCAATATCCTGCTTGGTGTAGATTAGGCCATAGTGTTACCATGATATGATTGTAATGATTTGACACAAGGTGTAGATCTGGCCTAAGTCTCTTTCATGACAGAGAATTGTGATGGCTGTGACAATAGACAATTGTAAGGAAAAGGCTGGTACCTTGAGCCAGGGAAGGCATAATAGTGCCAGAAGGGTGCAAAGGTGCAGTGGGAGAACTTGTACTGGTGTTGTATCTTTGCAAACAGTTTCTTCATCAGAATTTCTCAGGGACTGCTGCAAAAGAGGATAAGTATTATTCATATTTTTAGGAAGTAACATCCCAAATAGACATCATTTGCCTTTAGGAATGTCTCACATTTACTATTGTGATACCTGATCGGCTAGGAACATCCATGTGATCACTCCAGGATGCATTACACTCACTCTACCATTTATTCTTGGCAACATTAGTACAAATTCAAATCTGCTGGGCCTTACAACATTATGATATCATCACATTCACTATATGCCCCTGATTAGCTGGTAGCATTCTAGGAAGGAGAAAAATAAGCTCTAGCCAGGAATGAATGAATGAGGAAACAAATGATAGTAAACAGAATTTCAAAAAGGTGAACATTATGTCAATCAAGGGGTTGGGGAGATTGTGCATGCCCCCAAAGGCTTTCTTTTGACCCACAAAGTTAACAGGTGAACATTTAATACAGCCCTAGGAACATGTGGATATGCAGGTGAAAAATCACTTGACACTAATGGGTAGTTTATTATGGTCATTAGAAGTGATAATAGCATTAAGGAATATTTGCTGAAGAACTGGCAGCTACTCTGATTTTTGTGATGAGTAGCTGTTTCAGTTTAGAGGAAACTAAATATAGTTGTGAATAAATGATCAGATACAAAAAAAAATAGTACCTAATTTGTAGCATACATGGTTATGTGGTATAAAAAGCCACAATTTGAATCATTACAACTACAGTGGAAGTGTGCTACAGTTCCATCAATGTAATGTTTGTATGAAGTTGTGCTTTGTATGTGGGGACCACATAAGAAGAACCCTGCAGAGTAAGACTACAGGTCCACCTATAGGCCATGCGAAAAGAGGGAGAGACCAGCTCTGGTGCTGGCGAAAGGCCTCTCCACCTTTCCCGCCTAAAAAAACTTCCCTCTGTTCAAAAGAACCTTCTTATAAAAGAGCCTCTAGGCCACCATCCTATTTCTACAGTGACCAGCCAGATGCTCTGGAAAGCCTGCAAGAAGGTCTTGAAGGCAATAGCTGTTTCCTATTGTCGTTCTCCAGAAACTGATATTCAGCTGCATATTAGCTCTAGGCATAACACTCACATGAGGATCACCAGCAACTATGAACTGGCCCTGAGCCAGTCTTCCTAAATTGTTTCAGAGATTATTGAGTATTAACCAAAAAACTTTATAAGATCCAGCTGTATTTTTGTCTGCCTAATACCTTGATGTTGAGTTCTTCAGAGTTTTATAAGTACTTTTTCAAAAAGGATGTTGTTCTATTAAGCAATCTTACTTAATTCCTAATAATTAGAAGATTTTGTTTAATAGTATTTTTGAAATTTTTAACAAGTTTATCTCAAATACTACATGAATGTTAAAGTTAGTTTGCTTAAAGAACTAGTAAGCTTCATTCAATATTTCTGAATATTCTAGACCAGGTTTTGTTGAGCTATCACAGGCCCTATGCAGGTGTTTCACCCAAGCATTATCCTAACGCATGAGTGGGGCTGCAGCAAGTGGTCACACTTGTGACATTGCATGCACTGACTAGTTTCATCCTAGTGTGATTGCCTGCAGGGATAGAGCCTCTGCACACACCTGCAAAATCTTCCATGTTACCTGAAACCCTAATCACACATGGTTCCAGTTCATGTGACAGTCTTTGTGTGTACCGCTGTTAATACAAATGCTCCATTCTTGCAGACATTTGTGCTATTCATGTAAATGCTAAGGGCAGAGCTGTTTAGCATGAATGATGTTGGAGGCATGACTACTTGGCATGGCCCTGCTCCCCACTCATGCGTCATGCTCTGAGACCACCATAAGGAAAAACTCATGAGTAAGGCTATAGTTTAGTATGATACTATCCTAAAACTCTCTGTACCAGGAAAGAGAAAAGCTTAGCCTTGTCATACCATAAAAATTCAAAATGACTTTATGCTGGAGATTATTTCAAGCATATTTTTTTATGCCAATGAATGTTTTATCCTGATACACCAGGAAATCGTATGGGATTTAACTGTACCAACAAAGGGCAACAATTACACTTTATGTAATTTAGATTTTAGATTTTATCAGTCACTTTTTCTGTAAAATGCCCACAGCAGGGTCAAAATTCTACACCAAATGAAAATGTTTGACAGGAAATTTGTGTCAATGGGCAATCTCAGTGTATGCCACCCTGAGATCTTATTGATATAGGATGGGATATAAATGTTTTAAATAAATAAATAATTTTTACCACTCCCACACAAGATGATTTGATTGATGTGTAAGAACCCTTAGATTCAGTCCCTAACTATTTATGTATTTGTTTAATTATTTATTTTCAAATTTGTCCTATTATAGAGATGTGAGGGAGGTGCAAATGCAGTTCCAAACAGTTTTTCCTATGTTGTTAGTATGATAGTATGATAAATAAAATATGACCACATTCTGTTCCCTGATACATGCCTCACTGAACTCAATTTCTGTGATGGTATATAAATCTGAAGGCAGGTTTTAAAATATTATTTATCTTATACATATTTTAGCCGAGTTAAGGGTCCCTGTTAAATAAAATACAAAGAAGTAATGTTGTTTACGTCATAATGTATAGTCTCCAAATGTATAAGTTTTCCAAAATAAGGAGTGGGGGTATACTGTTGTTCTGAATTGAATAAATGACCACCACAGAATGACCAGGGTGGAATAAAATAATTAAACTCATGGGGTTAATGTTCTGATGGTTCATCTGAGGTTGTTTGTATAATACCCTAAATTCACTAACTGGGTCATTCTCTTCTGGTACAACGGAATTGCACTTTGAATAAATTTGAGTCAAACTAATGGGGACCAATGGGAGATGTTTCCTAGGAAACAAAAAACAATTCTGAGTTGCTCCTGGCTTATGTAAAATGTCAACAGTTGTTTAGACTTGGAATAAAGCTCATGACCTTATAATGTTTCCGGGTAGAAAAACTGTTCCTTCTCAAAGGTCGTTAGATTGTCAGTGTGCTCATCCATTCATTCCTGCAGTCCTTCTCGTGAAATGACAGCACACTTTAGTATCTTCCTGATTTGTTGGCTATGCATGTTGCACTTAAAAGTAGACATCCATCAACTTGCTTGAAGAAGTAGCTTTAGGAAGAACACACTTTCATTGCAAAAATTAGACATTAGGATTGGAGCTTTCCATGTTTCCATGTTGGTGTTGTCACTATGCAAATCCAGAGCCTTTTTATTTAGATTGTGGTATTGCTTGATAGTTTAAATTGTGTGTGTGTGTGTGTGTGTGTGTGTGTGTGTGTGTGTGTGTGTGTGGGGAGAGAGAGAGAGAGAGAGAGAGAGAGAGAGAGAGAGAGAGAGAGAGAGAGAGAGACTGTTCACAGTTTATGTTAAACCATGGTGGCTTATTTTGCAAAAAATCCTACAGTGCCCTGGCAGATGATCAGAAAAATAAACTATACAGAGTGGGGGGGGGTTTCCCCTTGCCCCTTCTCCCTGTATTCCTCCCACCCAACCAGGCACGTATGCCAGCTTTCTTTATGAATTTTTAAGCCTTTGCTAAGTCCCCATTCTCCACCTGTGTGCACCAACAAAAACAGGGGCTCTAACTCCTGAAAAGTTTGAGAAATGGAATGAAATTTAATATACAAGCTCCCATGGGGAGCTACTACATGCACTACTGGATAAATCCTGGACTTCGTATTTTCATGGAAAACTGAAGATTCATCCACAAGTGAAATCATGGAACCAGGAGGGAGTGGAGAAACAGCTAAATGTGGCAGCAAAACATATTTGCTCAGAGATCACTTAGAATCATAGAATCATAGAATAGCAGAGTTGGAAGGGTCCTACAAGGCCATCTAGTCCAACCCCCTGCTCAATGCAGGAATCCACCGTAAAGCATCCCTGACAGATGGTTGTCCAGCTGCCTCTTGAATGCCTCTAGTGTGGGAGAGCCCACAACCTCCCTAGGTAAATGATTCCACCGTCGCACTGCTCTAACAGTCAGGAAGTTTTTCCTGATGTCCAGCTGGAATCTGGCTTCCTTTAACTTGAGCCCGTTATTCCGTGTCCTGCACTCTGGGAGGATCGAGAAGAGATCCTGGCCCTCCTCTGTGTGACAACCTTTTAAGTATTTGAAGAGTGCTATCATGTCTCCCCTCAATCTTCTCTTCTCCAGGCTAAACATTGGTTGTCCAGCTGCCTCTTGAATGCCTCTAGTGTGGGAGAGCCCACAACCTCCCTAGGTAACTGATTCCACCGTCGCACTGTTCTAACAGCAGCGGCAGCATTTTTGGCCACTCTAACCAAGTGGTTCTGTAAGCGATCTCCACAATCCATGCTGGTGTGACAGATGATGTAGTAACCCACCATAATTAAAATAACTCTTTCAGCAGCTTGTAGGTTTGGGGGAAATCATCTACAGTAGGTGGGGAAAGAGCTCACAGATGATACACTAAACCATCTTGGATTAAATAAACGATTGTGGTTTATTTAACGCATTGTGCATTAATGATGGGTTATTTCCAGTCATGTATATAAATGTGGTCACTGATATATAATTGACATTGGCTAAAAAAAAAATACATTCCAGGTTATTGTATTTCCTCATAGAAATGTACATACCTAACCAAGTAGATCCAAATACTTTGCAGTATTTGGATTTCAAAAATCATGGTCAGATTCAATTAAATATCGCAAGACATATATATAAAAACCAAGACCAATGTTGTAAATCCTTCAAAAGAGAAAAGGTGAATGTAGAGGACTTTTCAACTGTTTTTCATGTATGTATATTTTTAGGCTGTAGTAAATTGTCTTTTATTTTGTTATGAAATATAACACAAAGGTAAGTGGATGGAAATAAAAAAAATTGCAACATTATTGTCAGCAGAATTAAAGAAGGAAAAGGCTTAAATTGCAGCCATTCCAATAGTTCTTCACAGGAAAGTCCTAATTGTTTTAAATGGATGCACCTGTGCTCAACTGCAATCAGGATTGTAATCTTCATGTATACATATTCAGAGCAATTAGCATCAGTCAGTAAAATCTGTCTAGAATATTAAAAACAATTCAAGAAAAAAGGGGTGTTTTGGGGAAGCTACATATTGCAAGGAAACAGGCACCTCTTTCACAGTAGCAAAAGGAAATTGTTGATCAGTAGCAGTGGTAACCTAGGTGAAATCCAATGATGATTTTTTTTTAAAAAAAAAAATTCAGGTTGCATACAATTCTCAAGTCACTGTCCAGTCCCCTAAACTTCACTGTCCAGAACACACCCAACCCAGTCTACTGATATAGACAGAGAGCAATGGATCATGGCAAAGAATGAGAGGTTGTGGGGAGCCCCCAGGGTTGTGTGTCATCATCCCTGCTGCAATCTGGGATAGGCTGGCAATAGACCTGGCTGGCTGCAAGCAGTGGTGCCTGGAATGATGTCATCAGTGTGGGCCACTAGCTCACCTGCATGCCTGAAACATGGTGGGAGCCACAGGTGTACCAGATTAATCAGGCCAAGCGGGAATGTTGAGTCTATTTGAATGGCCCCACAGAGGAGGGGGGGGCACAGAGAGGAGCAACAGCAGGGAAAGGAAGATGGCGACTGCTTTGGGATGATTTCCAAAACACCAAATTGGAGTTGAAACTGAAACTTGTGATGGGCACATAAGCTTATCTCAGAACATGCCTATAGTTCTTCTGTGTCTTTATGAATTTTGAATTCTATTCCTCTTCTTTTCCTTCCAAGCCTACTGCCTAGATTAGGACCCTAGGGAATTGGGATCATTCTCTTTCTTTTATATGTAATTGCTATTGTCCCATCCACCTCATATCTCTTTGGGACAGGAAGATACAAACAGAGATGATTGGATGGTGATATCTGCCTCTACTCATTTCTTTCTTTCTTTCTTTCTTTCTTTCTTTCTTTCTTTCTTTCTTTCTTTAATTATGCACAAAATACAGCTTCATGGCACCTAAAACTGAAGTCCATCCTGCTTCTTTAAGTTGAGCAAATCAACCCTTCTCTACTGATGTTCTTGTTACATCGTCTTTCAGGAACAATGGCCCAGCTGGACTTCCTGATTGTGTTCACACTTAGCAATGAAGCAGGAGCTACAAATTGTATGTGGGTGTTTTATTACAGAAAACAAAACCCCTTTTTTAAAAAACTGTTCTATGAATGGCTCATTACATACTATCAAATCAATACTAGTAACCCATATCCATTTGCAAGGTTTGACTCAAAACAACTTTCATTATGCTTTTACCCTTGGCAAAGATATTCCAGCAGACAACAATTTTCTGATTCATCTCTGCTTACACAACATGCTCTCCTTAAATAAATGAGGACAGGAGCGATGAAGCTATACAGAAAATGTTATTATACAGTAATAGGAAAAGCCTGTAACAAGGTGCTGTACTGCTCTTTGTCATTATAAATGTCAGAGTTTGCTTCAACCCATAAGCACCCCTCAACAGGTCAATCCTTTGTATCCTGACTGAGAAAAGAGAGGTGATTGTAGAAATGCCAAGCTGGTTCTGCAGATACTGTAGAGTTCCAGCTCCCATCAGCTAGGCCAAGGCTCAGGGATGTTGGGAGCTGTAGCTCAAGAACAACTGGGGGACCACAGGTTCACCCCCATACTGAAGTTTTAATCTGAAATGTGGATTTAAGAATGAAATTAGGGACAGAATGCCTGAGAATAAACTTACTGGTTCATGCACCAAGATGTGTGTGTGGCCTTAGCTAGACCTAAGGTTTATCCCAGGATTGTCCCGGGGTCATCCCTGTTCCTGTAAATGACACACAGGGGATCCTGGGAGCAGGCAGGGACGACCCCGGGATGATCCCGAGATCATCCCGGGGTCCTCTAGCTAAGGCCAATGTGTGTGTGTTGTCAGAAGAAAACATTCATTCATTTATTCATTCATGATATAATTTAATTCAGAGTGTGTATGTGTGTGTGTGTGTGTGTGTGTAATACAAAGTCAGAGTTAGTTGTTCATCCCTTTTTGACTGCCTTCCAGTTGATCAATTCTCATGTAACTTACTTCATTGACACACAGATTCCACGAATAACCATGTTTTTCACTATAATTCAAAGCCTGAAGTTTATTTATGTCCATTAAGCTTTTTCTAAAAAGAATCTCCTGAAACAATGTATTATAAATATAAAAAACTGTCAAGTATAATTAAACAAACATGAAATATGAACAAAAAACATCTCTGTACACCATTATAAACATAGGTGCAGGCCAAAGTACAATGATATGCCAGTAATATATGTCCTGTAAAAAAAATCAGGGACAGTCTGTGGACCATTTTGGCACCTGTCTTCTGCTATGGACATGGCTATGAGTCCTGTGCACTCATTGGCAAACCTCAAGAATCAAGTTGTTGATGGACCACAGCAATGATGTTACAATGGCCAACCTGGAGTTCACACCAAGAATATTGCATTTAAGAAGTTTTGTAAAGATAAAAGATGTAATCTTCAAATGTTTCAATAAAAGCAATTAGTTACGTTAAGCCTTGCATTAATTTGATTTTTCTCTGCGACCTGTGTTCGTGGGTAACCAACTGGTTTAGAATAGTTATATGCTACTTTTTTAGCAAAAAGTACCCAAGGCAGGTTATATTGTCCAAGGTAGCATACATACATTTAAATACAATTATTTATGATTTCAACAGTGGCAGTCTTCCATCTGCAAATTTTCTGCCCTAGAACAAAGGAACAAATTCCTTGATGTCCACTCAGATTCTAGCTATTTTGGCCCTGGTGGTGGGTCAAGGAGAACCATCCCTGGAAGCCTCCATTCCGCATACCAAATCTGTGAGCAGAGCAGATGACAATATCCAGTAGGTCTGTAGGACAGGACAAATTGTACTTTATACAGGCAGCTGGCTTGATGATAACTAAAATCCTCATAGCAGGTAGTTCAAAATTATTATTATTATTATTATTATTATTATTATTATTATTATTATTATTATTATTATTATTTTCTATGCCACCCAATAGCCAAAGCTCTCTGGGCAGTTCACAAAAATTGCAAACCACAACATTATACAAACATTACAAGATAACAAAACATCATCTGAAATTTTTAACATGTAAACCATTTTAAACAACTAAAAACAATTTCAATAACAGATATGTTCAAGATAGCTGACCTAAGTGCCCCATCATACATATGCCATTAAATGCCTGGCTGTAGAAGGCAGTATTAACCTGACACTGAAAAGTTGACAGTGTTGATACCAGGAGGGCCTCCATGTGTTTCCAGTTCCATTTTTAGGGAGCTCATTCCATATTCAGGGGGCCACCACTGAGAAGGGGGGTCTCCCTTGTTGCCACCTTCTGAGCCTCCCTCATAGGAGGAATTCAGAGGAAGACCACAGATGTTGATTGTAGTGTTCATATAAGTTCAGGTCGGGAGAGGTGTTCCGTCAGGTATTGTGGCTCTAAGCTGTGTAAGGTTAAAACCAGCACCTTGAATTGGTTCTGAAACATACAGACAGAAAATGCAAGCAGGCCAGAATTAGTTTTATGTGCTCTGACGTTCTAGTACCAGTTATTAATCTGGCTGCTGTATTTTGCAGAAGCTGCAGCTTCTGAACAGTCTTCTAGAGTAACCCCATATGGAGTGCATAACGGTAATCTAATTTAGATATTACCAGACCATGGATTACTGAAGCCAGGTTATCATTGTTGAGATAGGGGCATAGCTGTGTCACCAGCCAAAGATGGTAGAAGGCACTCCATGCAACTGAAGCCACCTGAGCCTCGAGTGACAGAGATGGCTGCACCTTAAAGGGGAGTGCAACCCCATCCAGAAAGGCTGAGCACCCTCCACCCAGTTAGAAGAATACCCACTAGCAGCATCTCAGTCTTGTTCCGAAATTTGGAAAAGTGCAGATTTTGAAAGATAGCCAACTTTCAGTTTGCATATTGGTTCCAAAGTGCAAAAACAGATAAGTGTGCATTAAAATGCATGCCAAATGAATTTTTCCTCTATCCTTAAATTCTAGAATCTATTGAATGACAAAAGAAAAGAGAAGCTTTATTTGCAAAACATTGTGATATCCAATAGAGAAGCTAATTTACACATTAGCAAAATTCCCTAGTTTCTGTTCACACTACCAATGTAATGTGCAAACTAAACATTCTTACATCTCATTCATTTCTACGCTCTGATGTTCTTCTTTTAGATATGAATGGATGACTTCCGTTTCTCACCTGACTGAACAGATGACTTCCGTGAGCGATAAAACCAGGTGTTGACAACCTGAGAACCAACTGTAAAGCAATTGTTCCCTTTTCTCTTTTCTTCCAACCTGTTTTTATTAGCAGTATATCAAGGATATTGCTAGTGCTTTGTATTCTCCACAACTCACATCTGGTGTACAATGAATTGGTAACCAGAATATGTTTGGAACAGTTAAAGCAGCCCTGAGGCTACAAAGCTATTCAGAGCAATCCTGATTCAAATGAGAACTATTGGCTGAAACATAAATGGCGAGAAGCAGTTAGAGACCAACTACAAAGTATGTGGAACATCAGGTGGTAGCAAAGTTATCCCAGAAGCGAGTTGGAGTACTGGTTAAAAGCAGGCTAGAGGATAAAAGTGGGATAGGAGCATTAAAAGGGCTTCAAGAATGGTGATGAATACAATATGGACAATTCCTTAGAGAAATGATGCCACCAGCCATCTTCCTGTACCAAACGGCCTGAGATAGATGTTTTATTTTTAAAATTGCTAGCCTTGGCTTTGTAAGTATAGGGGACATGAGGAGAGCACTAAATTTTCAGAATCATCAGAAACTATCGGATTATGGGCCTAAAAGGCTTATTTCAGGGAATTTCCTTTTAAATACTTATATGTTTTGTTGGGGAATATATTAGGAAAACAAACTACTGTGTATAATACAGTACATAGATTATGTACATATATAAGCAGTTGTACTCAACAGAGGACAGTTGTCCCATACATGTAGCACTTGTGCAGGAGGGAGAATTTTGGCATAAGTATAACGTTCCCTGGTAAGAAATTGTTTGAAAATTTTCTTCTATGAAGAGTAAGATCAGCTACATGTTAATTTCAGTAGACCTCTGTTATACAATCAACACATTCATGATTGTATATGCCTCAGTCATAATTCCTTGGCTATACATTATTCCTCTTTGAAGTCAAACATCTCACCTAGAAGTGCATGGAAGTGTGTTCCCTTAAGTGTATGAAAGAAGCCTGTGAAGATGGGAGAGCTCCATGTTTACTTTGGAGCCACTACGTCTCTAGCAGATTTCTAGACATTAGAAATGGATATTAATCTCTGTAGGATTATGTGCACTGATCATCATCTTTACTTATCTCTGCAAACGTCCTCCCTTTTGTTCAGAAATTTAATATTTCATATTTCACTTAGGGCAATATGCATTACTTTGCATTTATTGTGGTTGAAAGAACACTTTTGAGATATACAGTGTTATCCTATGCATGTTTACTGAGAACTCCCACAAGATTTAATGGGTTTTGCTCAAATGTAGGATTGAAGGTATAGAAACATGGTTCTTCTATTTACAGTATGCTGGTTTCTGGACTTGAAAATATATACCTTTGAAATCCTACAAATCACTTTCTCATGTGGAAACCCCTTTCCTCTTGTGGAAGACAAATTCTGGATCCTGCCCCTAGTCTTTTTCATGCCTTGGATTATTTGAGGGATCCTCTTTGTAGGGATGGCTGTCATGGGAAAATCCAGTCCTTTATAACTTTGCCAGATCTCCCTGGAGTCTCCAGCTCAGCTTGCATTTGTGAGTCAAGCTGCAAACTTTTCCCCAGAATCTGGAAGCTATTCTCAGATTGTTTTCCCTAAAAGTTACATTTACACAAATTGTAGTTGTAATTTGCATAATTTGCACATATTTTGGCCACAAATTTGCTTAATTTGTGCAAATTGGGGTCGTAATAAGCTTAATTTGCACAAATTAAGCATATTGGGCCCAAAAGTTGCATAAATTATGGCCACAATTTGCACAAATGTTGCTTTAAGAAATGAAAAAGAACCCCAAACAACTGCAAGCTGGCCCAACTTGATCTACATCGAGACGGGAAAGCTCGTGGATAAGCAAGTCAAAGTCCAGGTGGCCAAGCTGCTAAATCTCAATGAACTTTATCCTCCACCCCAGATGGATTCCTCTGACATCGTCTACCTCTTTGTCTACATACGATTTCCTTTTTTCCAGATGTCTCTTGATTCACTCACCATCTATAGTAAAATACCCTAGACCCACCCACCCACCCCACCAGGTCTCTTTAGCAACCTCCTCTACAGGCTATGCTTAAGTTACAGTTGCTAACTGTGTGGTCATCTCCCAGCCTTCTTCTACCAATTCTTCATTGATATTCAAATTGGTATTATAAATTACTGCAGAAATGCTAGCGCTAGAATAGCACCAGATAGCTAAATAATGAATGGCGAATCCCTAAGATGATCCATCTTTTTTCCAGTATACATCAGTCAGATATTAATATCTCCACTGTGTTCAGTTCTTATTCTTCAATGTTCTTAGCCTACAACCAAGTGCTCATAAACTATAAATATGCTGTAAACAAACATCAGAATCAATCACACATGAAAACTAGAAATGTCATTATCAGAATACATGAACACTACTGTTGATTTATTAATTCTTCTTAGCATGAAAAATCTTGGAACAGAAGTCCCCTAATATTTTAAAGCTGCTATGGTGTCACTTTGATAGTACATGGAAGATGGCTTCTTTGCTTCTCCAGTAATTTTGGAATATTGCACATTACAACTCCTGTAGTCAGTGGTATTTTAATCCATAATAATGTCAAATATAATGAACACATCACAGCTAAATGATTCAACAAAAATATGGAAAACTTTAACAACCTGAATGCTGAAGTATATTGCTTGCTTGCTTTTTTTCTTTTGTAAAGGCCTTTAAAAAATAACTTCCCCTGGATCCATGATTTTGTGACAAAAGCATTATTTACAGCACTTCAGTTCCTTGGTTTAAAGGGTTCCCTTCATATATATTCTACACAGTAGAGTTTTATTTTGAAATGGGGCTGGTAAGGTCTTAGGTGTCCCTTTAGGTGTCACTGTAAAAATGGCACCTTCATCCTCCCCCATTCTGATCATCTGTACAGTATGGGGTGGGT
This sequence comes from Elgaria multicarinata webbii, assembly GCF_023053635.1. Classification (NCBI taxonomy): domain Eukaryota; kingdom Metazoa; phylum Chordata; class Lepidosauria; order Squamata; family Anguidae; genus Elgaria; species Elgaria multicarinata. Next base: position 54,283,611 of record NC_086176.1, on the reverse strand, counting down.
TGCTGTGGGTACGAGGTGCTGGGGCAAACCGTTTCTGCCAGCCCTATTGCATATGCCTAAATCTGGATCTAACCCATGATACCATTTAGCTTTTCAACCTCTGTTTGAAATAGTGTACCTTCATTTATAGCAAAATGCTCCATAATTTTCTGCTTCTGTGAGATTATTACGCAGACCATTATCTAAGCACAAAGTGCTGTAAAAAGTGAGTCTTTCCTTAATTTAACAAATGAAAGAATTTCAATAATAGAGGTTATTCATTCTGAAATTAAAGTAATAATTGCAATCTGCTGGTATTCATAATGCACTCTAAAAGGAAAGGTTGAAGTGAGAGTTGACCAGTAAAAATTAATTGAAAATCATATTTCATTCTTTTTAAATTGAGATACTTGGTCTCTACCCCTACTTCCCCAAGAGATTTACACGTGCTTTTCGATAATTAAGAGCAGTATTGGAATGTCAAGGATGCATTATTATTATTATTATTATTATTATTATTATTATTATTATTATTATTAGGGGTGTGCACGGACCCCCCGATCCACTTCTCTTCGAGATCCGCAATTTGCAGATCGGGCCGCTTCGCTCTGCCCCGCTCTGCCTATAGTCTGCTCAGCTCCGCTGCGGAGCTCCGGATCCGGATCGGAGCTCCGCTTTTTTCCCCCATAGGCTTGCATTGAAATCCAAAAAAGTCTACAACTTTTTTTCTGTTAAAGTTAGAAACCTCAAGTTTAGCACCATGACACATCATGGACATATACACATGCATGCCAAGGCTCAAGCCATCTAGATCCAGATGCCATCTAGATCCACTTTCATGCCCAGTTTCAAGCAAATCCCATCATCCCTTGATTTTTGGCGGGGCTTTAACCTCTAACACACCACCCATAACCCCAATTCACACCCCTTTCGATATCTCCGTCGATTTTCATGTTAGAAACCTCAAACTCGGCACCATGATAGTTTATTCTTGTATACACATGCATGCTAAGTCTCAAGCAATTCCCATCATCCCCTGATTTTTGGAGGGGCTTTAACCTTTTAACTCACCCCAAATCAAGTCCCATGCTAGAACTATGTCAATTTTCATGTTAGAAACCTCAAGTTCAGCACCATGACACCTCATGGACGTATACACATGCAAGCCAAGACTCAAGCCAATCCAAGCCTCCCCTGATTTTTGGGGAATTTTTGAAAATCGAACACCCCAGTATCTCAGGGATTTAAAGCTGCAGACAGCTCAATGGGGCCATGAATTGGGGAGTAGAGATAAACCTATATGAATCTTCTTCCACCCTTGAAAAATTGATTTGGAACTTCAAAAAGTCTAAGTGAGCGCAGGAAGGACTTATCCCCTGAGTCAAAGCAAGACACACACAAACCATCCCTGCGAGGCGGGCAGGGGAGGAGGGAGGGAAGGCAGGCAGGCAGCAGACATTTCTGGGGTCATAAGGAAGTGAGCCAAGGATAGTTTCAAAGCCAGTAATGCAAACCATCCCTGTGAGGTAGGAGCAGCACAGAGAGATGCCTTTTCTTTTGCATCCCATAACTAGGAGGCTAGGAGGATAAGAGTAAAGCTTTGTGATCCTTTCTTCAGAGTTGATTGACTGCACTGTGATCACAGCCATTACTAAACAACAAAATAATAATATTAATAGCAGTACTAATTAATATTAATAGCAACAATAACAACAACAACAACAACAACAATAAGGAGTTCAACCACAATGAAAGCCTGCCTGACTTCACTGAAGAGGAAAAGCCAGGAGAACTTGGGCTATGGGGTGTAAATATAAAATGGAATAAATAAATAAATAAATAAATAAATAAATAAACAAACAAACAAAGGAGGGGTAGAATTAAAAGCAGCAGTGTTGCTGAATAAACAACAAGAAGAATTTTTTTAAAAAGGCTATATCTGTCTTTTACCAGTAAGAGGGAAGTGGACGTGCCCAGGGGGACGGGGAATTATGCCAATTTTGACTGGCCCTGTCTAGGAACCAGTCTTTAAGAAGCAAACTAACACATCAACTCATGATAGGCATTAGTCTCTATCCACTGGTTAACCTTTGGAGGACTCTGATGACCCTCCAGGGCAGGACACAGTGTATATGCACTGGGCACGTCCACATGCCCTAGGGGACCTCATCCCCTTGCACCACATCTATTCAGTTGTTCACCAAGGTTAGGGTGGGTAGCAGTGCTGTGTTTCCTATCTGTTATTTATTTGCTTAGTATATGATTTCAGGTTGTGTTTGTGCATTTGGTGGGGCTACTGTTTTAAAAAACACTGGGAAAAGTCCGTTCAGACTATGAAAGAGGAGTTTCCCAGTATCCCAAGTTACTAGTATCCCGTTTTGCCTATCCCCTCCTCCAACTTTGGGATCATGTGATCTGCCTCTCAGCACTTCAAAAAGGTACCTCTCCCGGGTTTTTTACCCAATTTTTCCAAAAATTATAGCAAGCGAACCGCACCACGCAGAGAGCTGAGAGTAGGCTCAAAATGACCCCCAGCAACGACTCTCTAAGCACAAGAAGTTTCAGAAAGATAGCTTAAAAAACAACACAGTTATCCTCGATTCTTTTCCGCAATGCAATCCTATGGGCGAAATTTTCCAAAATGGCGATCGGAGTGCTCTGCGAAAAGAGAAGCACTCCGCCTATGGCCGCTTCTCTTCGCCGTGCTTCTAAGGATCCACGGTCCGCTTCTACTCCGTCTCTGGGCAAGGTGGAGCAGGCCAATTCGCTTCTGATTCTCCGATTCTAATCGGAGCGGAGCACACCTCTAATTATTATTATTATTATTATTATTATTATTATTATTATTATTATTATTATTAAGCTGTCTGTTACTAGAGCTGTCTGCTCACTGGAGTTTCACTTTGCTATATACTTAAACAGCTGGAGGTTTCAAGAACTTATCTATAAATTTTACAGCGATATATTCTGTGTAATTGGATGCAGTTGACATTAACTTTGGAAAATGTGAAAGTCATTCTTTGGCCTATGAACAATTTGTTCTTCAACAGAGCCTTGGAATGGGTGAAACTATACTTCTAATAAAAAACCAAACTTGTATCAGCATTGTACCATTAAAGAATTTTACTACATACCAATTTGTGGATACCTAAACTAAAATATGCTGTTAACTAAAGGTCAATGCAGCACAGAAATGAGCAGAGGTGGGCAAAAGGGGTGCAGAAGTGGACTGGTGCTTCAACCTCAAATTCTAGACTCTCCCATTTTGGGAATATATTCATTTTTTCCAAACTTTGGAAAATGGTGATGAGTGCTGTCATAATGCTATGGAACGGGCTTATTTACTACCACACTACCAAATAATGAGAGTTTAAACTTTTTTTTTTTGTCTTTAGAATCATTCTCTTCTCTCTTTCCTTCTAGGTTTACATAAATATCGGGAAGTTCCTTTGTTTGTGTCTCCTGGTTTGAAAGGCTTGAAATATACTGTTCATAAATATAGCATGCTATATATTTTTTTACCTTAAACTTTGTTTGGCTTCGGGTTATACAAAAGTAGGGGTGGATGACTGTTATTTTTGATTTCTCTTAGTTTCTCATTTTTTCCAATCTTAAGTCAGATTCTTCTTGAACTTAAAGAATTTCTCCAGTTTGACGTCTGGTTCATTCTCAACTTTGAGATATTTCTTTAAAAAAATGTTTACATGAAAACTCATCTCCTAATATATTAATTTTTGCCCAATGAACACATTTTTTTGCAAGCTGATTTCCTAATATGATGCATCTTTGAACTTTATTTTCTCTAATATATGGTTTTTCATGTGCATTTTAAATGAGAACTCCATTGCAAAATTTGGGAAATGTGTGAATATTCAGGTATTCAAAACTAGGTTTTGGTTCACATAGTGGTTCAAAAGTTCAGAATTAGTGATGTCCTCATAAAAATGTGAACTGGATGATTTTTTCACCCATCTCATAAAAAATGCCTTATGTGTATACCGATCTCTGTATGCATATGTAATGTCAAAATTTCCCAAATCATAAAGTGAATGGAACAGATTTTTTTGGCCATTTGACCTATAAAATGCTTTGTGATGTGGCCACTCTGGTCACAGGTTAGCTCTACTGCATTGCCTTTCCCAGTTGGGAATAGGAAAGTGGGTCTGCCATAAAGAATACAATACCTGCTGAGCTGCATGACCAAGCCTATGAGGGAAGCGGTAAGGCTAGGATCAGAAGCCGTGATGGGTCCAGCAAGCCAGGTTGTGCCCAGTCCTTGGCTCTACTTATTTGGTGGTAGAAAGTCAAGAGAGACAGCAGAGCACGCTGGGAGCAGCAACTCTCCCAGCCAACTGGCTTTCAACTAGTAGAGGCATCTTGAGCTTCATTGTTGGAACACTTAAGCCTCACTCCGTCATTCTTAAACTAGGTATAGTAAACACACGAGGAGGGGAAGTGTGCTAGCCCTGCCACCTTCAATTGTCATGTTCATAAGCCTCTACTTATGAAGGGAAACTTTCTGATGAAGACAGCCTCCTGCCTTTGTGGAAGCTCTCCATGCAATGCAAAATGTTGGAAATTTAGTGTTCTGGGTCATGAGGAGAGTTTCCATTGCTACAGGAAGCTCTACTCTTCAGAAAGTTGACCTCCATGAGTACAGGGTGACAAAGGTGATAATGGAGGGGGCAGGGCTAGGTCACGCCCTTTCTTTCTTTGTTTACTGCACCCAGTTTAAGAATGCCTGAATAGGGATACAACAGATCTACTGATTTAGGTCATCATGATAAGGCGATAGAGTTTAGCAAAGTATTATCATTTTAACAGATCTTGGTACAGGTATGGTCCAGATAACGACATGCCCAGTATATTTTTTTCCAGTCTTTCAACCTGTGTAACGATTAAATGAGCTGAGGCAATTGTGTGTTGATCAAGTTGTCTATGGGCTGCTGCTGTTCTGCTAGGAATATCACAGTCATTTTTTCCAATGAACAGAAGGCAGGCTTTAATTCCTTCAATCCCTAGATATACAACTTCTGTACTTTTGCTCAGTGGTGCATACTAGGATGGTAGGATTTGTCTCTATATCACCTTCTACAGTATGTCTCCATAGGAATATCTAGAGAATGTGGCTTTAATCTACCACATTTTGGGGATTCAAAACATTAAGGGCCTCAGGAACAAACCCAGGGGACATTGGGACAGAATCCCATATTTACCCTGATACCAACCAGCTGCTCTTGCTACTTGCTCAAAGTAATTTAAAAAGCCTCAGGGTTACCCACAGGTCCATTTTAGCTAACCACATGCTGGTCTAAATAATGAAGCCTCAGGGTACATTCTACACAGCAGCCATAGACAGGAGGAAGAACGACCTTATGTCACCAGTAGGGCTTGAGCCTGCTACTGAACTGCAGGAAGATGATGGAATAAAGTTGCCAATGGCTTGTTTGCTGCTGATCCAGTGGCAGCTGAAGAACTCCATGCTGCTCTGGAGATTGTGCCTTTTAGCTTTCTATAAACCAAGTTATAGGAGTGTGCATTATGTCTGCATTCTCCACAGCTGTATTGTGCAAGTGGGTCATAGATCATGGTGTGCCCCTTGTTCCCTCACCTCCAAGTGGGAGCAGATGCTGCTCTGGGCCCTGACAAAGGCCTCCTGGGTTAAAAAGAAATCTACCCCAAAATCCTTGAAGGACCTACGTGTTTCTTATTGGATATGGGAAAGCTACTTTGGATACATATAATTAAAATTCAGCTAGAACTCTTAGAGATTCAGGACTTAGTTAAAATGTAGCAAATCAGAATATGATAGACTCCCCCTGAAGGAGCAGGTTCGTATCTTAGGGGTTCTCCTAGAACTATCTCTGTCACTTGAGGCCCAGGTGGCCTCAGTGGCACGGAGTGCCTTCTACCAACTTCAGTTGGTGGCCCAGCTATGCCCCTATCTGGCCAGGGATAACCTGGCTTCAGTTGCCTATGCTCTGGTAACCTCCAAGTTAGATTACTGCAATGCACTCTACGTAGGGCTGCCTTTCAAGATGGTTTAGAAGCTGCAGCTTGTGCAAAAGCAGCAGCCAGATTGATAACAGGAACCAGAAGGTTTGAACATGTAAGACTGACTCTGGCCTGCTTGCACTGGATACCTGTACATTTCCGAACCCTATTCAAGGTGCTGGTTTTAACCTATAAAGTCTTATGTGGCTTGGGACCACAATATCTGACGGAACACCTCTTCCAACATGAACCTACCCATACACTACGCTCAACATCTAAGGTCCTCCTCTGGGTGCCTACTCTGAGGGAAGCTCGGAGGATGGCAACAAGGGAGAGGGTCTTTTCTGTCATGGCCCCCCAATTATGGAATGATCTCCCTGATGAGGCCTGCCTGGCACCAACATTGTTATCTTTTTGGCACCAGGTTAAGACTTTCCTTTTCTCTCAGGCATTTAACAGTATATGTTGAGTTTTAACTGACTCCAAAATGAGCTTTGGCCTGGCTGAGTGTTTAAAAGTTATTTAAAATGTTAGCTGTTTTTATGTTTTCATTTTAAAATTTTGTATATTAATTTTTAATGTTCAGTGTTTTTAATCTAATATTTTTAATCTTTGTAAACTGCCCAGAGAGCTTCAGCTATGTGGCGGTTTATAATTGTAATAAATACAAAATAAATAAATAAATGGACAAATACTATGATCAAACATAAGGCTGTTTCCTACATCTCTCTGAAACATGATGAGCTAAACTTTGTCTATGCCTGTTCAGAGACAAATTTGGGGGGGGGGGGAGTCGTGGGGTGTTTCAGTGCAAGAGGATAATTTCAGGAGCCCAAATCTTCTATTAGGAATGCAGTAGTCTCATGGGGGGGGGGGAGGCCTTACACAAATTGGGATGCCACCCCCCCCCCAAGAGCCAGGGAGGATGGGCCTTTGTGCATGATGGTATGGAATGCTTCCTTTAAAGGGGCAAGCACAGCCATTTTAAAGAGGGAGCCTGCAGTGTGATAAGCAACAGGATCCTCTTGGCAAATTGACAATAGAGAGGGAGGGCTGAGTGGCACATATCACAATGATACACAAAGTCAAATTCTTTTTCTTCCCAAGGGGGGGGATAGCATCCCACAGGGCAACAGTGAGGATGTTGGTTTCCTTTAAATTGGCACTTTTCATTTTAAAGGAGGTGAACACCCCCCCCCCCATCCCTCATTCAATTGCTCTCTGAAAGAACACCAGTGGGGGCATTTTTCTCAGGTGACAAAGTGATTCATAAAAAGTATCCCACCACCACATTTTGGCTCAGTCCTGATGTTAAGGTAGCAATGCTTCTGCAAATAAATAAATAAACCATAATTCAGTTGCATCAATGTGATGAAATAGTTGCAGCCACTTTAGCAGGGGGAGAAAAATTCTCATAATTCTTTGTCTTCACATTTGGATCAACGCGTCTTTCATTCACAAAACATTGCTTTAAGAATTCATAGCACCAGGATACCATCATCTTTTCATAGAATCATAGAATAGCAGAGTTGGAAGGGGCCTACAAGGCCATCGAGACCAATCCCCTGCTTAATGCAGGAATCCAATGCAGGAATCCAGGAATCCAATGCAGTAATGAAAATAATGTAATTTTCATCACATTAATTAAGATTTTGCCTTTTTTAATTGCTGTTAAAAGCACCAGTGCCTATTACGAAGATATAAGGTGTTTAATAGTTATTTTTTGCGTGGGAACCTTTTCTTCAGTATGCTATTCAACATGCCATCCATGGCTCACCTTTAGGCAAGTGGATGTGACACTGGAACAGCTCTACAAATGTTAAAACAATCAAGATTACAGGAGTCCCTGGTTTCCGAAGAACAGGTGATTTATCTTCCAGTTGTGTATCTAGGTAACCACTATTACTTCATAAATTATGAACAGAGTTGCTTAATTTGTGATGGATGTTTCTGCCCTTGAAAACTGCTTGTCTCAGACCACCAAACAAGTAATTTCATTCCTAGTGGGAATTACCAGCTAATAAACTCAAGAAGCCAGAGTACACATTCAAATTTTGAGTGATAAGTAGAGTCAGCACATTTTAAGGGCAGTACAGTAAATTTGGTGGAAGAAGGAAGAACCCATCGATATTACAAAGTTAATGTTTTAATCTAGGTAATATTCAAGGTAAGAGAGGCTACTCCTGTGTTGAAGATGACCACAGAACATGTGTCCCATTGAAATACAACTTCATGAACTGAATGGATACTTGATATTTATGACCTGCTGTTTCTAGGGATTGGTGAATGTGCGGTGTTCAAGATTGCCAGGACTTCCCAAACATTGGCTTGCCACTCCTCTTGTATCTGATTCCCGCTTTTGTTTGTGGTCACTGCTGTCTCTACATAAACGGGAAAAGGGTGCAAATCAACAGCAATGAAACGTTCATTTTTTCCTAAATTTGCATACCAAAATTGCATTTGGAGTTTCAAGCAGGGCATGTTCGCCAAAATGAAATCCTCATCTAGCAGTTCCAATAATATTTTTCATCCCTTTGGGGGTGGGGATAATCCAAGCATTTAATTCACCAGAATCCCTTCTTTCAATCCTTAGTGTGTGGGATCTATGTAGTATTACTATTCTTTCTTTATTAAGCACTTCAGGATATGCTAAATAAAAGGAAACACTGTAAATCTGGATTTGTCCCTGCAGATTTATCCCACAATCTGACAAAAGGGCAAGTCACAAAAGGATATGGAAAATGGAGGGGTGATAGGATGAAGAAGATGTGCAACATTCAAGTGTGATTACTTGGCGATAACTATGGATTGCTATTTGATTTTGAACTTTATAAGGCAGGAAAGTGAAGGACTAAAATAAATTCAGAGCATGGTGGGTAAACATAAGGAGAGTGTGCTATGCAAAAGGGATAGCACAGGGGAAAGTACATTAAGATGGATGAAGAGATACAGGATTTTACAAGAAACAGCTCCCATGCTGATAATTGAAGGATATTGTGCAGGTCAGACACTCCAGCAGGCTAAAGAGTGTGAACTCCTTATTGTGATTTGCTTAACAAGGCATTTTAAAATGCCTATGGATCATTGTTTAGACTCTGCTTAAAGCCGTTTACAGTAGTTCACAATGCGAGTTCAGCAGCTACTATGGGGGGAGATGAGGTCCTAATAAGTGTACAACATATTTTCTCCCAGGCTTCATTCTTTTATTCATAAATAATAACTGGGGGCAGAAAGCTTGATTTAGATAAATTTTGCACAATGTGGCCAAGAACTTTAAGTTTATAGATGCCCCCTTCTTTAAAACAACAACAATACACCTCTAACTTTAGAGTCATAGGCCTGGTTCAGACAACATGCTAAACCATGCTGCTTAACCACAAAATGGTTAAGGGAATCCATTAAAGTTAATTCATTCCCTTAACCATTTTGTGGTTAAACAGCATGGTTTAGTGTGTTGTCTGAACCAGGCCATAGTATAAAAAATACTACACTTCAATACGGCTTTGCTTTGTCTGAAATTTGGCAGGCTTCATCCTCTCAGAAGGTTCTCATAAGTCTGCATACAACAGCCGAAGCTCCCTGGGTGCTTCACAAAAACTAAAACCATTCAAAGTATAAAACAGTATAAAAACATGATATAAAATATACATTAAAAATTGATTAAAAACATACCATACATGATTAAAACATATTTAAAACATCCTGAAAACATTCTAAAATTTCACTGGATAGGCCTGCCGGAATAGATCAGTCTTTATTGGGGGGGTTTAAATTCTAAAAGACTGTCAAGTTGACAAATCTCCTCCGGCAGGCCATTCCACAGTCTGGGAGCAACAAAAGAAAAGGTCCTCTGGGTAACAGTTGTTAATCTAGTTTTTGCTAGCTGAATTAGATTCTTCCCAGAAGACCCGAGTGTGCAGGGCAGATTGTACAGGAGAAGGCGATCCCGCAGGTAGCCTGGACCCAAACCATGTAGGGCTTTAAAGGTAATAACCAACACTTTGTACTTCGCCTGGAAACTAATTGGCAGCCAGTGAAGAGATTTTAAAACTGGGGTAATGTGTTCATCCGTAGGTATACCAGTGACCAGCCTGGCTGCCATATTTTGAACTAGTTGAAGTTTCCGGACAAGGCACAGAGGTAGTCCCATGTAGAGCGCATTGCAGAAGTCGACTGGCCCACTGACCAGGAACGTACAGCTGAGAAATTCCATAATGTTCAGATTCATCAAATCTATGTTTTGCAAGCCTCTTTGAGAGGTGAGATCTGCAACTCAACCCCTCCATCACATCAACTGATAAGCTGCAATTAAGGCTGTGACCTTAACTGTAGCTAAATAAAATCATTATTTATGTATTTACTAAAAATAAAATCCCTCTAAAGAAAGGTATTGATTTAAACCCAAACCACCATTTTTATAGCCTCTGGAATGGCTTTCTGCTCCCCTGAAGAGATACACTTGAAAAGCATTTCCCAATGTTTCACTTAGGGCATGTCTACATGACAAGGGTGTAGGGAGAGGATTGAGAACAGCTTCCACAATCCTCCCTGGGTGTCCAGACGGCCACCCTGGAAGGACATCGCAGCCACCATTATTTTTTCAAATGAGAAGAGCGCACATGCACTCCTCCACCAAAAGTAAGGGGGGAAACACCCACTCCCTCTCCCTCCCACCCCAGATGGGCACAGAGCGCATGAAGAGCTCCATGCCCTGTGCTCGGTTCCCTACTCCTTGCATTTACTTGTGAGAGTAAACCACACCTCCCATGGTCTCGGGATGATCCTGAGAATGTGGGGAAAATTGGGCTAAAAGCAGTCCCAGTTATCCCAGGGAAATGGAGGGATCATCCCTCCCTGCCCCCGGGATACCCTGTGCCCATGGGGATCCTGGGATAAGGCATGATCTAGATATGCCCTTAGAGATGCAGCAAGAATTTCAAACCCCTGTGTTTAAATAGAGATAAGATTGAAGAAGGGAAATAAAGGAGGTGCTGCATTTGTGTATTTTGAGGAATTGAAGGCTGGTCCCTGAACCAGAAAGTGCCAACCTAAGAGGAAAAGAATGAGCTGGCAATGAGTTACTTCAGCTAATGTGTGTAGAACCGCCCAGAGAGCTTTGGCTATTGGGCGGTATAAATATGTAATAAATCCATAGAATCCTCACCGGACAACTCCCCTCGCTACACAGACTTGCCTCCAAAGTGCCAGAAGCCCTCATTTCAACACTCACCAATTCACAGCATGGTTTAGTTCTTAGATAAAATGACACCTTTTCTATACATCTGTTAAAAGAAACAGGAGCCCTGTCCTGCTTTTCATATGGTCACCCTACTTATCTTTCCCTACTAAATTCTCTCCCCCTTCCCATATGGAAAACTGACCCCTATGGTTAGGTTTAATAACATGAGAAGTGCTACACTGGATTAGACCAAAGGACCATCTAGTCCAGCATTCTATTCACCCAGTAGCCAATTTGCTTCCTGTGGGGTTTAACATGTAAAATGCTCTCATAGAATGTTGGGCTTCAGACTTCACTCTAAAGGCTAAAATATCATCCTGTTCAACATTAGCATTTTAAAACCAAGGGTTTTTTGTTTGTTTTTTTAGGTGTTCCACTAACATTAGAGGAGCTATTGTATAGTAAGTGATCTGAGCAGTGCATTGTAATATAATTGTTGTTCATGCTTTTGCTTCTTGAAGATTTCAGCCTTATTCCCCATACAATTTATCTTGCCTCTTCTCATCTAACTTTTTTTTTTTATCAAGCACATTTCTATGCTCTCCAAGGCTCCTTGATTTATATCCTTGTCCTCCCTGGTGTCCACAACTTTTCCTAATTTACTATCATCTACCAATTGAATTATGCTGTTTACTCGTCTTCCAGAGGAATAATGAAGATGTGGAATAACAACTGAAGGCAAGCTGGCATCTTGGACAACCCAATAGTCAATTCCTTCTTTTGAATGTAATGCTGTTTGCTATTTGTTCCTTCACTATAATTTTGTAGCATTTCTTTAACCATTCACACTCCATATATCAATCATTCCTGAAAGAGAGTGTATCTGTATGTTTTAGAGGGGTATGGCTAATTTGTAGGAGCTAGCCAAGCAACTCCAGGTATCTATAACTTCCTGATATTGAAAAATGGGATAGGTTCTGAGGACAGAATTTTAAAATTAAAACCCTGAATTGTGAACCCTGCAACAGGATTTTACATTTACTCCTTTTATTCCTGCTATCCCTTTAGCATGGAAAAGATCTAGAAAAAGACAATTAAAATGATCAGGGGTCTGGAGCAACTCCTACATGAGAAAAGATGGGGCTTTTTTAAAAAAAAATCTTTTTCAACAAGGTGCAGACATGGCAGAGTCTTGTTCTCCTCTCATCATAATGGTTTCTTCTCCTCTCATCATATTAGATTCCAGGGTCATCCAAGGAAGCTGAATGGTATGAGATTCCAGATAGACAAAAGGAAGTACTTTTTTGTGTGTGAGCTCCACCTCCCTCTCTCCTCGTTATTTTGCACTCAGCTCCAGTTGGTGGATCTTGGAGTTAGGAACATAGGAAGCTGCCTTCTACTGAGTCAGACAATTGGTCCATCTAGCCCAGTATTGTCGAGACTGACTGGCAGCAGTTCCCCAAAGTTTCAGGCAGGAGTTTTTCTTCACCCTTCCTGGAGAAGCTGGAGATCGAACCTTGGATCTTCTGCATGCAAATCATGTGCTCTATCATATTGATCTATGGCCCCTCCATCATATGAGTTACATAGTTAAACTATGAAAGTTGCCACTGTAAGATGTGGTGATGGCTACCAATTTAGATAAGTTTAGCTAAGGCCTATGTCTATATACTATCTGCAGGATCAGAGGCAGCATGCCTTTGAATATTTATCCATGCCAAGTTGGAAACGGATCCCTTCATCCCTTGATTTTTAGGATTTTTTTTTTAAAAAAAATAATTTTTAAAATTAATTTAAAAACCCCACTGTCATTTTTAAAGATAAAGCTAATGGTTGGCATTCTGGTAGCTCTTAAGTAGGTATTTAGCCATGCCAAGTTGGAATCAGATCCCTTCATCCCTTGAGTTTTAGGATTTTTTTAAAGTTTAAACTCAGGTTCTGAAACCTCTTCTTTGGGGTCTAGGACCTTGAACAACACAAGTTTTAAAAAAAAAGAAAAAAGAAATTTAAAAATAAAAAAGCCAGCCAGCAAGCACCATATTACAAATAACAATGAGAGCTCAGACAAGAATAAACGTAAATATAAATATCTTTATTATATATGTGTGTGTGTGTGTGTGTGTGTTTCCAAAGCATATAAACTTGACTCCTGACTTCAAAACAGGAGATAGTACTAGCAATAGCAAACTTTTCTCTCACCACCCCTTCTTCTCTTGACTTTACGCCTGGCCAAGTTGTGTCCATTCTTTCATTACACAGATCAGCCTTTGGCACAAGGTTCTTTTCCATATCCTAATATTGGCTTGTGAAACTGTATGGTTCTACGCTGCCTGGCAGCAGTCATCACTTTATCCTGGGACAACTCATGGAATGGTTTTCATTATTTTCCTAATGTGAGCCATTTTTTCCTAAATCCTTCCTTTCAGTCGACATTAATTTTTCAAAAAGTGAAGAAAATTGGTTGTAGTGTCATTCTAGTTCAGACACAGCTCCCATAATTTAAACATATGGTATAAGGTACCAAGTCGACACGCATGAAGATGGGGGACTTCCATTTTTGCAGGATGTTTCTAAAAGTTCTGCAAGCTCTGTTGAGAGAACATGAAGTGCATATGAAAACTTCACTCAATAATACACAAAGGGGGGGTGTAGAACTTGGAATAGAGAAAACAAGAAGAACTAGCACACACAAGAACCAAAGAAAAGCAGAAAGAAACAGAGAGGGAGACTACAAACAGCAAAGCAAGCAAGAGCTCTCTCTGTCTCTCAATGATTCTCTCTCTCCTTCCTTGCTAACGCTCCATGAGCTAGCAAAGGAATGAGTTCCAGGGCAGGGACAAATGGGTTATATCATTTGCAATACCTTCCCCTAAGCACTGTGATTGGAGGGGGACAGGAAGGACGCTGTTGCTATTGGTTTGCCACAGATGTCGATCTCAAAACCACCCCTCCCTCCCATTAGCATCAGTTAGTCATCAAGTTAAAACAATCCCTCATGAAGCTTAAAAACCCCTTGTGGATACTTTGAATACTGTTGGAGCCCCAAATGACTTTCACTCCGCACCACAGGGATCTGACAGTTTTAAAACCATCCAGTATCTGCTCCATGGTATCGGACCTCCGATGGACCCTAGGATTTGCTGAGTGGAGCACACACCCCTAATATACACCGCTTTAATCAATATTATCAACAATTCTGAGACTTCTGTTGTTCAACAGACAACATACCAGCTTCAGAGCAAGAGCTTCCTGGTTCAAGTCTACATCCCTTTACCATAGATTTCATTGGAATAAATCCAGTTCTGTCCCCTTTAGTGCTCAAGAGTTCATATTCATTAGCTAACTTGGAAGCAGAATGTTCAGTAAAACAGAAAGCCCAGCTTGTCTTCTGTTTGCGTACTATCAGCCAGGAGGAAACAAGCAGCTCTTACACTGTCTTTGACTTACCATGAAGTGAAGCCTTGTCAATACAGCAGGACTTCTGAAATTGCAAACATAACCCTCTAGTGTTATGCGCAGGGGCTCTGTTGCTGGTATGATAGACAGCTATTGATCCAGCTTATTGACTTTTCAAATGTTTATAGCTATCTTGATACACTGAAGTCCTTAGAGATGCTGAAGTCTCTTGGCACAGAGACTTCAGGCAAATGATTCACTATGCTACTTTGCTTAGGTCTTTGACTCTGTAGAAAGACCCTGCCTTCTTGATTTCTTGTGACTGGGATACTTAGCCAGCTTCCTCTATAATTATTCCAGTTCCAAGGTGTGATAACAAAACTACATCAGAGTACATACTGGTGTCTTTCATTGTTCTACTGCTTAAAGTTGCTAGTGATACTATAGTTCTGAGAATCAGAGACAGACAACAAGATGCTCTCTGTTCCTATTCCCTTTTTTATTTCTGTTCTGTTCTTTAATTAATTAATTTGTTATATCTATATCCCACCTTTTCTCTCCAAGGAACCCATACATGATCTTCCTCTTCTCCATTTTATCTTCACAACAAGTCTGGGAGGTAGGCTAGGTTGAGAGTCAGCGACTGGCCCAAAGTCACTCAGGCCTCAGCTAGACCTAAGGTTTGTCCCGGGATCATTCCGGTGTCATCCCTGTTCATGTAAATGACACACAGGGGATCCCAGGAGCAGGCAGGGATGACCCTGGGATAAACCTTAGGTTTAGCTAAGGCCTCAGAGAGCTTCATGCCAAGTTGGCTCCAGTACCCAGATCTCTCAAGTGCCAGTCCAACACTCTAACCACACACCACATTGGCTGTATGGCTGTCGTTGAATAGGAATATGTGCTTATATGTAGAAGTGTGAATGCATATGCAGTACATAAATACATATGTACTTGTTCTGGGATGTGGGGGAACTAATAAAGAAGAATTCATTATCAGTGCATAACAAGCCCTCATATTCTGACGTATCTCAACATTCTGATGTAGCATAACAGTGTTTCCTTTGGGATTCTTTGGGAAACCTGAACAGGTCAAATATCACTCTTTGTTCCACAATACACATCTGAAACTTAAGCTCTTTTGCACAAGGGCATGTTCAGCTGGAACTGGCTAGCTCTTTTATACTTCAAGTGCAGGGTTGTTAAGCAGATGAGTCCAGCTGCAAGTTTTTTTTGTTTTTTGTTTAAATGTACCAGCTAGACCACTGACACCATAAATGGAGGGCTTCACACTATTGGACAAAACAACAGTCCATTTCCACTAAGAGGCTGGCTTTTACTGATCTCAGATTCCCCAAAATATGTGAATTTGCTGTCTTTTTTCACTTTCAACATCTAATCAGCAGGTCAATGATGCTCTCGGGTCATCCTCTCTATGGGGAACTTGGCATATGCTCTGAAAAAAAAGACTCTGCTCAAATAGGTAATGTTTAACTAGCTAAATCAGATTGACATTTATTTATTTGGAATTCGTGTGATTGCTGCTTTCTTTTGTTTTCCCCTCCTCCCACCCCAATAACTCCTGTAGATTTAGGAATAGTGTGGAATATCCTGCTTGGTGTAGATGAACCCTCAGTTGCTTACCCCTGAAGGCAGTCAAATTGCATTTTTTCCTCCCTCTATGGCTGTTATCATACCAACGCATGTGCACTATAGAAGGAATTGTATTTCTGTCACCATCCAAAACTGACTGAAGGTACCACAAAGCACTGGGCCCAAAGTTGCACTTGAGCATCACTTCCACTCCCTCTGCTTTCACTCATTGAACAGTCAAAGGCGAGTCAAGTAGCAGAAACCTGGCTCTGTCTTGTTGGATGGGGATATTTTGCTTAACATGTTGTTAAGCACACTGGAAAGCATATTCTTATTTTTAGCCCAATAAAGCTCAAATATGGGGGGGGGGGGAAATGGTCTACACAAGTGTGTGTATGCGTGTGTGTGTGCGCGCGCACACATGTGTGCCTGTGTCAGAGGAATAAGAGCTGGGATTCCCACCGCCCCATCCCCCATGACACATATGCAAGTTGTTGAGGGAAATGTAATTTCTTTCAAACTCTGTCATTAACTTATAAGTTCATGCTTATTTCTAGTCTGGTAAATGTAGCCTAACAGGGGGCGGGGGGAGTATGTTAGTCTTGATAGCATGAAATTACTTTTCTTTTCTTCTTCAAGTCCGATAAAATAAATGGGCTTCAGTAGGTACATAATAACCTAATGTTCAATGACTTCAACTATGAGCATCATCTGATGGAGGGGGGGAATCTTGTTTCCCTACCATCACTTTGCCTCCTGCTGCTGTCCCACAATATGGACCAACAACTTCCTCTTTCTTCACATGGGGAAGAAAGAAGAAGCAAGCAATGGCAACATGGGCCATTCAGTGGGTGTTTATCACACTGCTTCTCCTGCACACAGCAGGAAATGGTGGCAAGTTTTGCTATGGCTCCCCACCCCACAATCAGATTTCTTTGTCTTATTTTACAATGGAAAACAGACCAGGGAGCAGGAGACGTGCAGGAGGCGGACAGCATCATCAAAAAGACCTGTGAAAAACCATGAGTTGCCAGTAACAAGCATGCTATAAAACACTCGTCTGATGATGCTCTACAACAATTCTGTTTTTTTTTTTTGTTTTTTTTTTTAAGTTTAAAATGGAGCTTCAAAAAAAGAATTGTTTGTCTCCCACATGTAACCATAGTTAAGGGCTACAATGTGTCCATGGAAAAACACTAAAATAGTGTCTGGCACATTTTTGGATTCTGGAGTTCCTGAGATTGCCAACAGCTTTGTAATCATCCTACCTGATCTCACGTTCTACCTAGACAGAACAGAGTATCACCTTCATGGCCACCCCCTGTCTGATTAACATCACCTCTTCGCACAATCAGTTCTGCCACTCTTCTGTATTCTTTGTGAATTATAAAGCTTTAGTCTTTGTTTCATAGGCCTTAGCTAGACCTAAGGTTTATCCTGGGATCATTCCGGAGTCATCCCTGTTCATGTAAGTGGCACACAGGATATCCCGGGAGCAGGCAGGGACGACCCTGGGACAATCCCAGGATAAACCTTAGGTCTAGCTAAGGCCTTAGTCAATTGGTATTGCTCATTCACTCATATTCTATAACCACTGTATTATATGCTCACCTTTCTTTTTTTTAAAAAAAGTCTCTTGTTAATGATGTGACTTTACTTTTCCTCCCTGAGGTCGGTCGGTCGGTTGGTCGGTCGGTCGGTCTCTCTCCCTCTCCCTCTCTCTCTCTCTCTCTCATATCTCTGCAGTTCCTAATTCAATGCACTAAGCTAAGGACAGAATGAGAAAGTTTATACTATACTGGAGAAAGTGCCACAAAGATACAGGAAAAAAAAATGCTGGTCACAATGTTGAATGTGATGTCTACATATATTCCCTTTATGTGGAAAGGAAAAGTTAATTGCATGCAACTTTTCACCTATATTGGTGAGCATGGGTAACCATCATATTTGCGAGGGGCAGGATGGCCCATGTTCATAACAATGTTCACTTAATTTCCCCAAGAATGTGGGCTGTTAATGCGCTGATATTGAGATCTACAAATGCCATCCCTTGTGTGTGAAAAGTGATGAACGTCTACTGAAGTTAGGGTGGCCATATGGAAAGGAGAGCAGGGCTCTTACATCTTTAACAGTTGTATAGAAAAGGAATTTCAGCAAGTGTCATTTGTATGCATGCAGCACCTGGTGAAATTCCCTCTTCATCACAACAGTTAAAACTGCAGGAGCCCTGCCCTCTTTTGTATCTGATTACTCTAGTATAGCTCCTGCAGCTTTAACTGTTGTGATGAAGGGGACATTTCACTAGGTGCTGCATGCATACGAATGACACCTGCTGAAATTCCCTGTCCTCATTTCCATATGGTCACCCTACTGAAGTGAACAGAGAAGCTCTTCTAGAAGTCCTGAAGATCATGCTAATTAGCTCTTTTGCAGGGAGAAAGAGCAGAACTACCCCATGCTCCTCCTCCCATGTAGGAGATGTGTGCGGACACAGATTGGGGAGGAACTCCGCATATAACAACTACTATGATTTCCATCGAAGTACACATGTGTTTTCAGATCACAGTGTTCAGGATTTCAGTATCCAGGAATTCTCTGTATACACAAAGAGCATTTTATAGTGCTGGGATGAAGGAAGGAATTCCTGCTCCTATGTATGCCTCAATGTTTCTGTGTGCATACCAGAGCTTTGGTGGATGCTAAAACCTACAGGTATATGGTACAACCACAACATTTGAAGGAAGAATTACTACCAACTTCATTATGGATTGTATCCAAAATCTGTAAGGTGGGGGGGGGGGGGAGAAAAGCCTCTCAGGGCTACTCCAGTTTGAGGTTTCCTTGTAAAAAGAGGATTTTTATGAACTTGATGTAAGTAAATGAAAAGGTTAAGTGGTCATTATTATGAAGTTTTGATAATAGACATTCAATGTATCATTTTCAGGCTCAATGACCTTTCACAAGTTCCATTTCACATCATTTATGCAGTCTTCTGGAAGCTCTCTGAAGATTTATTTCTTTTTTTAAAAAAAGTCTCCTGCAGCCTGAAGCCGTGAGATTCTACAAGACTAGTTGCATTTCTCTTGTCCTATGTAATGGGCCTTGAAATTAAAACATACATACATTTTACAGTATAATAAACAATTCCGTCTCAAGACACTAATGCTCACAGTTTAAAACTCATCATGGAGCAAAACTTGATGAAAAGTGATTTCTGTGTACACAGAAGATTATTCATAGGTGCAATATGTGTGACGTTTATGGGCCTTAAAGAATTTGGGGCTACCATTTAAGAGCTGCTAATGAAATACTTTTTAGCTGGTAGGTATATTGTGCTTTTATAACTGTAACCATATGAGGTTAAGGTCTAGCAAGCCCATTCTCTAGCAATGGTCCTTGCCAGTGTGTCTCAGGACACAAATATATCAGGAAATCACAGAAATAGTTGATGGTGTAGAATTATTCCAAATGTGTCTGTTTTCAGATCTAATAGGATTTGTATTGTGAAAGATTAGCTTCTTGGAGATTCTCAATAGGAGTAATATGAATGTGTGTGTGTGTGTGTGTGTGTGTGTGTGTGCGTGTTCATGGGACAGCAACAGTACAGGGACCAGTGGCATTCCAGACTGATGTAGGTTCATTTAAGTATTTGCAGAATGCCTAGGCACAACCAGACTTATTTATTATTATTATTATTATTATTATTATTATTATTAATAATAATAATAATAATAATAATAATAATAATAATAATAATAATAATAACATTTCTATACTGCCCAATAGCCGGAGCTCTCTGGGCGGTTCACAAAAATTTAAAATATTCAAAGTATAAAACAACAGAATAAAACCATACTATAAAATACTAGGGGTGTGATCTGCTTCGCTTAGAATCGGAGAAGCAACAGTGAACCAGGGTGATCCGCCTCCCCTACAGCCGGAGGAGAAATGGATTGGGGGGCTGGAGAAGCATGGCAAAAAGAAGCGACCATAAGCAGAGCGCTCCACTTTCCACTCTGCCCGCCATTTTGGATTTTTTCACCCATAGGATTGCATTGCGGAAAAGATTAGTGGATAACTTTTTTGTTTTTCAAGCTAACTATTTGAAACTCGCTGTGCTTAGAGAGTCGTGGGTGGGGGTCATTTTGAGCCTATTTTCAGCACTTTGCGTGCTGTGGTTTGCTTGCTATAATTTTTTTAAAAAATAGGGTTAAAAAAGCGGGAGGGGTACCTTTTTGAAGTGTTGAGAGGTAGATTCAACTCCCAGTCATGATCACCTGATGAAGCATCCTCCAATCCCAAAGTTGGAGGGGGGGATAAGCAAAATGTAACTTGGGATACTGGGAAACTTTTCTTTCTTAGTCTCTGAACAGACTTTTCCCAGTGTTTTTTAAAACAGTAGCCCCACCAAATGCACAAACACAACCTGAAATCATATACTAAGCAAATAACAGATAGGAAACACAGCACTGCTACCCACCCTAACCTTGGTGAACAACTGAATAGATGTGGTGCAAGGGGATGAGGTCCCCTAGGGCATGTGGACGTGCCCAGTGCACACACACTGTCCTGTCCTTGGTAGGTCATCCGAACTCTCCAAAGATTAACCAGTGGAAGAAGCTACTATGCCTGTCATGATTTGAAGTGTCAGGTAGTTCTTAAAGACTGATACTTACTTAGGGCCAGTCAAATTGGCATAATTCCCCCTCCCCCTGGGCACGTCCACTTTCCTCTTACTGGTAAAAGACAGACATAGCCTTTTTAAAAAAATTCTTCTTTTTATTCAGCAACACTGCTGCTTTTAATTCCACCCCTCCTTTGTTTATTTATTTATTTATTACATTTTATATTTATACACCCCATAGCCCAAGCTCTCCTGGCTTTTCCTCTTCAGTGAAGTTAGGCAGGCTTTCATTGTGGTTCAACTCCTTATTGTTGTTGTTGTTATTATTATTGCTATTAATATTAATTAGTACGCTATTATTAACATTATTATTTCATTGTTGTTTAATAATGGCTGTGATCACAATGGAGTTAATCAACTCTGAAGCAAGGATCACAAAGCTTTACCCTTATCCTGCTAGCCTCCTATTTATGGGATGCAAAAGAAAAGGCATCGCTCTGTGCTGCTCCCACCTCACAGGGATGGTTTACATTACTGGCTTTGAAACAATCCTTGGCTCACTTCGTTGTGCACCCAGAAATGTCTGCTGCCTGGCTGCCTTCCCTCCTCTGCCTGGGTGCTGCTGTGGTGGGGCATCTGCTGGGACTGACTTCCCCATAGATCTATGGCATCTCTGCCTGCCTCTCTGCCCGCCTGGTGCCTGGCAGCTGTACTACATGATGGGCTTTGTGGTTCGTGCCCACAAGCCTCTGGCATGCTTGCTCCCAGTGCTGCCTGTCCTCCTCTGTGCCTGCCTCGCAGGGATGGTTTCTGTGTGTCTTGCTTTGACTCAGGGGATAAGTCCTTCCTGCGCCCACTTAGACTTTTTGAAGTTTCAAATACATTTTCAAGTGTGGAAGAAGATTCATATTTAGGTTTATCTCCTCCCCAATTCATGGCATGTTGGGATTTCCTTTGAAATGGCCATGAATAAAGCCCATTGAGCTGTCTGCAGATTTAAAAATCCCTGAGATATTGGGGTGTCCAATTTTCAAAAATCCCCAAAAAATCAGGGGAGGCTTGGAGTTGCTTGAGGCTTGGCATGCACGTGTATACATGCATCAGGTGTCATGGTGCCTAATTCGACATTTCTGACATGAAAATAGATGGAGTTCTGGCATGGGACTTGAATTGGGGTGATTTAAAAGGTTAAACCGCCGCCAAAAATCTGGGGATGATGGGATTTGCTTGAAACTTGCCATGAATGTGGATCTAGATGGCATCTGTGAGGGTGCCCACTTCAAAGTTTTTATCTTTCAAAATGTCAGAGTAAATCCCATGTCTGAAAATGGGGTGTCCGATTTTCAAAAATTCCCCGAAAATCAGGGGAGGCTTGGATTGGCTTGAGGCTTGGCATGCATATGTATACATGGATAAGCTATCACAGTGCTGAGTTTGAGGTTTCTAACATTAACAGAAAAAAAAGTTGTAGGCTTTTTTGGATTTCAATGCAAGTCTATGGGAGGGGAAGTGGAGCTCTGATCCGGATCCGGAGCCTTGCAGCGAAGCGGAGCAGACTATAGGCAAAGCGGAGCGGACCCAATCCAGAAGTTGCGAATCTGGAAGAGAAGCGGATCGGGGGGTCCATGCACACCCCTATAAAATACAATATAAAAGCTCAACCAGATAAAAACAGCAGCAATGCAAAATTACAAATTTAAAACACCAAGTTAAAATTTATTTATAGACTTTTAAAATGCTGGGAGAATAAAAAGGTCTTCACCTGGCATCTAAAATCATATAATGTAGGTGCCAAGCGAACCTCCTTAGGGAGCTCATTCCACAGCTGGGGTGCCACAGCAGAGAAGGCCCTCCTTCTGGTAGCCACCTGCCTCACTTCCTTTGGCAGGGGCTCGCGGAGAAGGACCCTTGAGGATGACCTTAGGGTCTGGGCAGGTACATACGTGAGGAGGCGTTCCTTCAGATAGCCTGGCCCCAAGCCGTTTAAGGCTTTAAATGTTAATACCAGCACTTTGAATCGGGCCCGGACCTGGACTGGCAGCCATGGGAGCTGGAAAAGGACTGGCGTGATGTGGTGTCATCGGCCAGTCCCTGTTAGTAACTGTACTGCCCTGTTTTGTACCAGTTGAAGTTTCCTGACCATTTTCAAAGGCAGCCCCACGTATAATGCATTGCAGTAATCCAAATGAGAGGTTATCAGAGCATGGATAACTGTAGCTAGGCTATCTCTGTCCAGATAAGGGCGCAGTTGGTATATCAGCCTAAGCTGATAAAAGGTGCTCTTTGCCACTGAGTTCACCTGTGCCTCAAGTGACAGTTCTGGATCCAAGAGCACCCCCAAACTACAGACCCGATCCTTTAGGGAGAGTGCAACCACATCCAGGACAGGGCAAACATCACCTCACCGGACAGATGAACCACCCACTAACAGTACCTCCGTCTTGTCTGGATTGAGTCTTAGTTTGTTAGCCCTCATCCAGTCCATTACTGTGCCCAGGCACTGGTTCAGAACAGCCACTGCCTCACCTGGGTTTGATGAAAAGGAAAGGTAGAGCTTTCTGCTTCTGCGAAAGGCAAAGACTTACCTGCTTCTGCGATCCACCCCCATCATCTATATGGCTGCATGATGTCCCAGAAGGGAAGAGGGACATTGAGGACACCTCTTCTTCTTTTTTTGTGAAGAGGAGCTGGCAAAAAAGTAAGGAAACCCACCCACCAAACGCATTTGGATGTACAGGGATGATTTAGAGATGATCCTAGGATATATGCATGGTTTAGACATTGCCCCGTGTTATTTTTTCTCTTTCTCCAAGCACACCACAAGCATTTGATCTGAAATATGTGTTTGGGGAAATTACATTACACTTACTGTGATTTAAATGTTATATTAAGTAGACTTCTTTTATTGGAATACTTATACAGTTGTAAAGACAATAGCATATACTTCCCCAACATTGCTTAAATTTCAGGGGAACCCTCCATGCACCCACACAAGGTACTGAAAACTGTTAACATAGAGATGCATTTTAGTGACCCAAAATTGTCAAGCTTGACTAATATTGTATTTACAATTGGCGTCCATTCATTGTTACTAATGAATTTATGCAATGGAACATTTTCTGTGGAAAATGTTCCACCTCGCGTCCCTGCTTATTGGTGCCATGTCAGAAACCAAACTAGCTGCTCCTAGCTGTGCATACATTTCATAATGAATGAGGCATTGAATCAAATTGACTCCATTCATTTCAATTTTCATTTGTTACCAAACAAATGCCATGAATAATGAATGGGTACAAATATAATTTGCTTTTGTTATACCGTTTGTACCCATTTGTCACTCCTTTTGGGGTCTGAGTATGTTACCTTACCCAATGGTAGTGGACCTGATTTTAGCGTATTGAGCAGAAACATACCATGATGTTGAATCAACAATGCTTGCAAACATTTTGTGTTTCAAAATTCATGTAGTCCTATATTGTTCTCAGGATTTTAAAATCCATATATTGCCATATTATTCGCTGGGCTTGGTTTGTTTTTAACAAAAATTAAGCCAAGAATAATATGGGAATATACAGATTTTAAAATCCTCAGAAAATATGGGAATATATGGATTTTAAAATCCTAAGAAAATATGGGAATATATTATTTTGAACTTCAAAATGTTTGAAGGCATTGTAGGTTCAATATTGTGGAAACTGTATGCACACTTAGAAGACATAAAACTATATGAGAATGTTGGAGTTGTAGCCAATCACAAGCTGAATATGAGTCAACAGTAGGGGTGTGCTCTCCAAACTAAAAACCCAGGGGTCCAATGGACCTCTGACAGACCTCTGAAATCACAGTATGGTTAGGGAGTTTTTTCAAAACCATCGGAAACCTGCAGTGTGGTTAGAAGATTGTTCAGAGCCCTGAATGGATCCGTAGGTATCTGGAGTTTTTTAAGGCAATGTGAGGGCTCTTTTCATGTTGATGGATGGCTAACTGAACACTTCTATATTAGGAAGACACTGAGGGGTGAGGGAGGGGTAGTTTTGAGATTGATATCTGTGGCTAACTAATAGCCATATTCCCCCCACCCTCCAATCACATTGCTTAGGGGGAGGGATTGCAAATTATAAAAGAAAGAGCCCGTAGCACTGCTCTTTCACAATGCAGCTGAGGCTGACTGAACATCCCAGAAATGGGAAAGTTCCATGAGTTTTCCCTAGCACCTTCCTATCTGGGGGCGTTTTGAAGCCCCCTCTGTCCTTGCCCCACTGGTCCAGTGGGGCCATTGGCCTGCCTCTGGGTGTGGGGGTTGGGAGCCTTGCCCGTAGCGCTACCGCTGCTGCCAGTCTGAGACTGACCTGTGACTTGAAGGGGGTGCAGCCTCTTAAAATCTAGCATACCTGGGATCCTCCACCATCAAAGAAAAATGATCCCAGGCTCTAGACTTGTGTTTTGAAGGAGAGCGTGCAGGTGAGCCTCAAGACCACCCACACCCGACTTCTTCTCCTACAGTTCAGAAGGACCAACAGCAGCAGAGAAGGGTGTGTGCAAAATTTTGTGGTGGTGGGGAACTAGAAGAAACACCTCTCCATTTCACTCTCCCAACACAGCCAGTTAGCTTTCTTTGCTAGGTTTTCTTTTCGATATGTGTCTGTCTGCTTTCGTTTGCTTCTTGTAGTACCACCCCATGCTCCCCTTTGCGTGTTATTGAGTGTGTGTGTTCTTGTTCCACATATGGAGATGGGGGCTTTGATTTTTGTAGGAGGTTTCTAGTTTCTGAAACTTCTGCAAGCTTTCTTGAGAGAAGAGGAAGTGCATCTGAAGTGTGTGTGTGTGTGTGTGTGTGTGTGTGTGTGTGTGTGTGTATGAATGGGGTGGGGAATAGTTGGAGGGAAATTTTTAAATTCCTAACAATCAAAGGATGAGGGGATCTACGTCCAACTTGGCATGGCTAAAGCCCTATTTAAGAGCTACCAGTTTTATCTCTTTGTCTTTAAAAATGACAGAGATGTATGTATTTTTGTTAATAATTCCCATTGACGCTAATAGAGCGGTTCTCTGAAAATGGAGCGGTTTTCCATTGGGTAATCCAATGGTGTTGAGAGGCAGAGACACACTGAAATTTGGGGTGGGGAGTCACCTCATCAGAGCTCTGCCCTGAATTTCAGGGTGGAGCAGACCTGCTCTGTACACCCCTAGTCAGCGGTGAGCTGCGGCTGCAAAAAAGGCAAATGTAATTTTAGGTTGCATCATCAGAAGTAGTTACAAAATCAAGGGAAGTAATATTCTGTATTTCTCACTTCATATACTATGCCCATTTCTGGATGCCACACTTTAAGGAGGATTCAGATAAACTGGAACTGGTTCAGAGAAGGACAACAAAGGCGATCTAGACTAACTCCTTTGAGGAAAGATTGAAGGAACATAAGAAGCAAAGACTGACAGGGGATATAATAGCACTTTTCAACTAACTTATGGGTTGTCATAGATAGTGATGGGGTAAAAATCCACCTGGGCCTGTGAGGGCAGTGGATGCCCCCATGTCCAGCCCTCCCCTGCCCCAATGGCACCCCTGGTGGATTTTTGCCCCATTGTGTCTTCAGCACAAAAGGGGCACAGGTCTGGGCAGAACTTACTTCCACCCTGACCTGTGTGTGTCCTTTGTCCTCCCCCTCATTGTGGTAATGGTGACCGCCATTACTGCAGTGTGTGTGTGTGTGTGTGGGGGGGGAATATGCAATTTCCCCAAGACTGGAGAAATTGCATATTTGTTTCCTCCACTAAAGCGTGGAAATAGCATTTCTCCTCCCCCCACAAGCCAATGGGGGCATGAAAGGCCCTATTAACAGGGCCTTTAAGGCCCCCTTCAGTGGTGTTTGTGAATGTGGGGGAGAGAAATAGTGGCTGCCATTAGAGCGGAGGAGAAAATTCTACATTTCCCCCAAACTTGGGGAAATCACACACACACCAATTGTGGCCTTAAAGGCCCTCTTGGGTTAAGAGGCCCTTTAAAACCACCATTGATGCGGAGGGTGAAGGGATGGAAAGTGTGCTTTCTGGGGCCTTCAGAAAGTGTGCATTGCTGAGCGCTGGGCAGGCTGGCTCCCAGAACAGGGCCAGCTGGCAGCACTTAGCGAACTAGTGGGGAGGGTTCTTCATTCTCTAGTCACAAAAAAAGGGACAGAATCTGTTCTCTGTCATCCAAGATTGTAGGACACAAAATAATGGGCTTAAGTTACATGAAGGCAGATTTCAGTTAAACTTCAAGAAAAACTTCTTAACGGTCAGAGCACTCAAACAGTGGAAGCAACTGCCTTGGGAGGTTGTTGGCTTGCTGTTGCTAGAGATAGTCAAGCAGAGACTGGGCAACCATCTGTCAGGGATGCTTTAAACTGGATTCCTGCCTTAAGCCAGGGGTTAGACTCAATGGCCTAATGGCCCTTTTCAACTCTATGATTCTATGATAATGCTTGTGATCAAGTGTTCAGACCAGCAATTTTTTGGGTGAATTCCATTTTAGGGGCAAAAAAGTTATTTCCTTGATAGGAACTGGTGGTAAAGTTGATGTTGTTGATTAAAAATGAGGGGGGAACCCTTGGCCACTTCATATTTAAAGGTAAATGTTTTAAAATTGAACAATTCCACATATTTCCCCCCTTTCATAGGAGATGAATGGTTCCGTAAAAGGGGGGAAATATGTGGAATTTGTGCTACACATAAATACTTGTGGTTTTGCTATGGCTATTCCTGGCTTCCCTGAAAAGGCATTTTTATAGCATTTCCCTTCTTGTTTGCTTACTCTCCATAGCAATTAGTGTGTGATACATCCCATGGTCACTTCACAGATTTTTCCAAATGATGAATTACCTCCCCTTTAATTGTGTCCCTGAGTGTTTCCTATTGCTTGTGGTCTCCCAGACTGCCAGTAGGCTTCTGTGTGTAAAGCAAAAAATGAAGCAGTCTGGTCCTAATTTCTGTGTGACAGATTATGTAGTGCATGTTGAGCATTGGCAATTATCTCCGGAGATTAACTAGTCCAGTCCTCAAACGCTCGTCTTTGTGAAAGATAGTCAGAATTAATAATTAATAAATAACTATGAAAGAAAATTAGTGTAATATAGAAATAGTTCACCCAAGGGGAAACTATTGGTTTATGGGAGATGCTACTTTAGTTTAGCAATTCAAGCAAAAAGCTGGTAGTCACACAGACAGGAGCAGCTGTATTTATAATTTCATACGGCATGTTTCCCCCTAGTGAAAGCCTTCACCGTTAAATATAGTGAGAACATAAGAAGAGCCATGCTGAATCAGACCAAGATACTATGTGGGCCACAATTCTATTCATGCAGTGGCCAACCAGTTTCTTGTGGGAAGCCCACAAATGGGACAAGAGTGAAGTATGCCCTTCTGTTCATGTTCCCCAGCAACTGGTATATGTAGTGTACTAGAGGTAGAATATATAGCTGTCAGAACTAGTAGCCATAACCTCCAGATTAAGATTTGTCTAGTTTTAAAGTTATCCCATTGGTGGCCATCACTACATCCATTTTTAACTGTGTGGTACGTACAGAAGTATTTCCTTTTATTTGTCCTGAATCTTCCACCATTCAGCTATTATAGATAATAGGTTTTTAAATTTTAGTTCTGACCCATGTACTGCCAGCAAATGGGAGATATCTGAAAACATTTACTTATAGCTATACATTTTCTGACTCAGAACTGATAGCATCAGTGCTATATTTAACCAGTAAACGTTATGTTTGTTTTTTTCTATTTTATTAGACTCTCCAGCAGTATAAGGGAGGGCATGCCTTCTGTGCTTATTTGCAATAGTTACATGTAAAGTCACTTTTGTAGCTTGATCGTTCTAAAGAGTGTATTATAGACATTTTACCAAGACTTTACTTAAGGTACACAGCAGTGATGTCCCTCCTATGCCATTGTCCCTGGCTGTAGGCTGCATAATTAGTGAAATGGGCTGCTGGAGATTAGGAAGGATTGTGGAATGATTTGGAGATGAAGCTTTTGTTCTTTTTTGTTCTTTTTTTTAAAGGACTATTAGGGATGAGTGAATCTCTCAGTTTCATTTTCTCCCACATTCACATTTTTTTTTAAAAAAATAAATAAATCTCAAAGTCTTTTTCTCCTATGAAGAACTTTGTGAATGTTGGTAAAATTCTTATCAAAAACAAATTGAAACAAAATTCGGATCGATCTGTACCAACCACATTGAATTGCAATCAGAAGTTGCAATTTAGCTGTTAAAACTGAGAGGCTTGTCAGGGAAAAAAGAGGGGTAGATCATAATTAAGCACAAACATTCTTGGATACATAGGAATTAAAACCCTGACTTTTGAGAGCTAAACACTCAAAGCCTTCCGCCTTAGATAGGCGAATCTGACAGTGTTGATTTCTCCCACAATCAGTTATTTTTAATCTCAAGTTCTTTTTGTCCTGGATATGGAGAACTTTGCAAATTTTGGTAAATTCTTCTCAAAACTAAACTGAAACTAAATTCTCACTCATCCCTCATTCGTATGAAAAAGCATAGCTTTCCTTTTCATTGGGAAGACAGCATTGGTTTTGTGGTGTTATCAGTGATTACTTCTATCCCCAACTTGATTTCAGACTTATTTGCATGCCTTGTCACTGCTACACACTGTTACGTTATGTCCTCTCATTAGACCCATGTACAAACTTGCACACGTTCTAATGAGACCTACACACCCGCTTATAAGGGATTTTTAGACATTGGCAATAGAGTGTCTGTGACAAAGTAAGGTGATTCTTACCCAAAGAAATCCACACCATTGAAGAGGATAATGCCACAGTGGCACATTTATTGAGGTTCAAACAGATTCAAATGCACAAGCAAGTTTGGGGGGAATTAACTGAGCGAATGGAAGCTTGAAAGTAGTTTCAAGACTTTGAGAAGGAGTCTTCTTGAGACTTAGAGCATATATACACACACACACACACATACACACACACATACACCAGGGGAAAAAGGGGAGGGAATCTCTAAAAGCAATATACCTTTCCCAGGGCTGAAGCCCTTTCCTGTAGACAGGAACTGGTGAGCACTGCAACTCCTGGTCTCAGGTGAAGAGGAAGGAAGAAGCAGGAGCTTTTCCTCTGGGAGGAGAGACTCAGAAATTTCAGCAGCAGTGTGGCACCTTACCCCTGGTGTGTGTGTGTAAGGCACCTAGTGGTTTCAGCAGCATGGCCCCAAGCCTCTGGGAAGAGAGGGGACTCTGATTCTCAAAACCTGAGGGTTTTTATACAATCTAGTGAGAAGCAGTGACATCACTGCTCATAAACACTGAAAGTGATGCTACTTGCCATTGGAGAAAGACTAAGCTGCTTTTCATCTCATATAACAAAAGAGGGTACTTGGAGATGATGGCTGTACTTGCCAGAAACATTATTTTAACAAAAGATGACTTTATAGATGGATGTCTAGGATGAGGTTCAACAATTGCAGTTACATGACCAGGTACATTACCAGATATTACTCTTGCCATCCAGCATTCATAGTCTGCTATTTTACCCCCACCTTTGTCTGTGGGAAATGCATTTTAGGAGCTCTATTAGAAAATGAATTGCTTGACCTAGCCTTACGTGATTGCTGTCAGCCCCATTCCTGTGCCTTTGTCCCATTGCTGCTGGAGATGGGGGATGAAGATGCCTTGGCTTTTTCCCTGCCTCAAAATGGAGTCAGTACTCACAAGAGAGCTACTTTGTTGTCACAACACTTACCCTAACAAGCTGGGCAAAGACAGACAAGTTGAATAGATCTAAAAGAAAAAGGGCCATGGAGAAACGTGGGCATACTGAGGAGTGAAACAACCAGAATAGCTACTATTTGGGGTGGGAGGGGACAAGGACATGCTTCTTAACCACTGGAGGAAAGGAGGCTAGGGCTTGAAGTAAAGTACATATGGGAGAACCAGCAGAGGTGGTGAGGGCCCTAGGAAACAAAAACAAAGATGAAGCAGACACCACGGGAAAGGGAGATAGAGCAATACTGTAAAGGGAACTCACTTATCAGCTGCCCTACAGTCCATATTTATTGCCATGTCTCAATTTTTAGTAATAATTAAGGCTGAGTTGAAATAGGGGAGGTACATTTCATTAAAAAAAATCCATTTTAAAAAAAATTGAACTGAAGCTGAAGATTGTAGAAAGAAGTACCTTAGATATGCAGCACACAGTATATGAAAGGCTGGTCTTCTCCCTGCCCCCTCCCCACAACCATGTGGAACAAATGGTCTAAACTTAGTGAAAATTTGCATGACCCTCTGATAATGAAAAGTTTTTAGCACGCTGCTTTTATCGCTATATGTCATTCTAAACAATCATTTGATTATAAACAGCCTAGTGCTATCTTCTAATTTCATTAAAACACATTCTTTGGAGTAATTGTATTAATGTCAGTTGAAATCCAAGTGTTCAGAAGTTGCTGATCAGCAGGGCAGGTTCTGATGGCTGGTAGTAGCAGTATATGAACCAGCAGCTCACGCTGTGTGTGTGTGTGTGTGTATTTGGGGTGTGTGTGTGTTTGTCTCTGTGGGAGTAAATTCAATTGCCACGCTGACGAAGGCTGTATCTGGAAAAATGGACTAATCAGATATAATGCAACAGTAAGCATCCTTCACTTGTGGACCCTTGACGGAAAGAAAAAAAGTAGTATCTCAGAGGCACCTAAAACTAATTAATTTATTTCTCCACCAGGCACAATTTTATAATTCACCCATGGCATTTTTTTTATTGATAGTGAGTAGTCACACCCCTTAAACTTTCATAATGTTTTGTAGAACCAGTAGTAAAAGAGTTTTCCTCAAAAGGTAAAATGGTTTTATCTTTGCCCTTCTGATGAAAATGCCCTGGTCCCACATTGATAAACGCATGAGGGAATGTATAAAAGGATGACATCTATAAATTCTACACTGTGGAAATGAAAGCACATTACTACCTTCCTGCTTAGCATCCCCTCATATCCAAAAGTATATTTGCATGATATTACAACTTTTAAAGCACCACACTTTTAGGGCCAGAGTTTAATCAGTTAAATTTTACCATTAGGTATCTTGCTAATATTTGGTAGAGCTTTATATTATAGCTCAAGGGAATGAGTTGGAAGAGCAGAGCAGCAGAAAGGCATTCACACATATTAAGGGCATCTAACACCTATTATTTTCTCTCAACCCCCAAGGTAGACAGGAGGACACGTCAGGTGATAAATTCTATGTTGTTGTTGTTGTTGTTGTTATTGATAGTGTATTTTAAATTAATCTACAGACCATTTACATATAAATACTTGGTAATATAAATACTTGGGTCAGAGTTACAATTACTCCTTAAAGTGAATTACCAATAGGGAATATCCATCAGCTAGGGTCAGTCATTGTTTGAGCACTGTACCACTTCTAGTATACTAAAGTATGTCCCAGCTGCTATGCAGGTTATCAGGCTAAAGTTATACAGAGAGCATCAATTGGGTATACTGATTATATTTATCACTATGAAAAACTGTAAGCAGCCTTTTTTTTTTTTAAGGGAAATCATGCAATTTCCAAGATGCATGGTAGGGATCACCTTAAATCTGCAGGTGGGTTTGTGTGTACAATAGAAAGCAAATGCTATGTTAATGGCTGAGTTCAAGTGACTCACTCAGTGCATTTGTCTTCCTAACTTTAATAGATTCTTATGAATCTAGGTTGAAGAGAGGTTTTCCTCAGTTACGAGTCATGCTTGGTTTTTCAGCATTTGTGCCTGCAATGGAGTGATTGCAACCTGTGTCTTTAATAGACAGAGAATTCAGGATATAGACAGGCAGAATCAGTTGGCACAGGCTAACTGTGTTTGTTCCCCTTTAGTTCATCAGCTGACATTTTCTGAGATATTGCAAAGAATTTAACGAATTTGACTATCTCAAAGTATGGAGTGGCTTTCACATTAGCAAGGTTTAATGTGATATAGTCCTGATTGTAAGAAGGTAATGAATTCAGGAGGGCTGCTGATCAAGTTATATGGCAAAATAATAATAAACAATGACAAGTTTGTATCAGGAACAAAACTGTTGAACATTGGCATGTATAATGTACTTAATGTTGTTCTTGCTTGGTGTAGAAATGTCATAGATAGAAGCACAACTGTACTGATGGCTATAGAGACCCTTCCATGCTGCCATTAACTGCATGCCCACTAATCTTCATTAGCCCTTATTTGGCTAAAAGGAAGGATTTACATTTGCAATATTTTTGTAGAAAATGAAATGAAATGCAATTTCAACTGGGGTGGGGGAAAACAGTGACTTCTATAATGTTTATGGTAGGTCCATTCCTTGACCTGGGCCAGGATTTCTGAATGCCCTGGGTTAATCACAGATACTCCATCCTAGGATTTATACTGGACTGGCAAGGTGAGAGCCAGTATGCCTATAACTGTATGTAAGGAAGGAACTCTGCATCTTCTAAGCTTTGTGTAAATCTAGAGTGTTACTTCTGGGAATCCAAGGCTTCTGAACACAACAGCTTCCAATCACTTTTGTGATCTATTCTGATTCTATTGCTGCTAAACCCAAAATCAGATCCTGCATTGCTCTCTTCTCACAGAGGCACAATCTTCGGCAAGGATCTCAGGCAAAATTTCGCACAAGAATGCATGTAGCGGGAGAAACGTGGACAGAAATGCATATGAATTTTCATGAGAATTTTTTTAAAAAACTCAACTTTAGGGACAAACTAGATTTAAGATTGGGAAATTTTTTAATGTTCGGGATGAATCAAACGTAAGACTAGAAAAATGAGAAGCTGGGAGAAATTGAAATGATAGATTTATTTATTTACTGCATTTTTATACCGCCCAACAGCCAAAGCTCTCTAGGCGGTTCATTTATCCATGCTTAGTCCTCACCTAATGTAAAACTAGCTACATTAAAGACAAGGGAAAGTCTGCGTAAAAAGGTATGCTTAAAAGATATTATGTTTTCTACCTCCCGAACCGCATGAGGGAGGGTTCTCCAGAGGGTGGGGACTGCCACAGAGGAGGCCCGCTGCCAAGGTTCTTCTCAGAATGGCCAGTAGGGCTTCCTCTGAGGATCGTAGCTGTCATCTGGGTGCATATAAGGGAAGGCGGTCTGTTAGGTATGCTGGTCCCAAGTTGAGTAGGGCTTTGTAGGATAACAACATAACCTTGTATGTGGCTCTGTAGCTAACAGGCAGCCAGTGCAGTTGGCAGGTGGGCCGCAATTTTGCATCCACCGCAATGCAGTTCTGAGAGGGGCAGTTATGTGTCTAGCTCCAGGGCAGAGGTAGAGCAAGTGCTGAGTTAAAATCCAACAATTTCTCCCATGAAAGAGGCTTCCATTATTCTGCTTCTGTAGAACTTCTTTCATGAAAGAGGCTTCCATTATTCTGCTTCTGCTTCACTCTCAGGGTGTTTGTAATTTGTTTTTGAGCTTGCGTACTTACTGCAAGGTGGCCACGGATCTCTGTGTTTTCTCTCTATCACACACCTCTCCATTGTTCTACAGCCTTCCTCGTCTGAAAAGGCCCGGTGGGAGCAATTATCTCATGATGGCTTCTCCCAGGCTTTAACTGAAGTGCAAGAAGCTGGGGAAGCTGCAGGTTTCTGGTTGTACAATGGAAGACAATGTACTTGTACACACACCTTAGCCACCTCTGAAGTAAAGTAAGCACAAGAAACTCAAACCCACCCATGAGAATTTCTCTAAAAAAATAGTTACCGTTGAATTTCTCTTTGAAAGGAATTTCTCTTCTATCAAATTGAATGAGAATGGTCACACACAAAAATGTGGGAGAAATTTTCAGCACAGCACTAATTTATTCTATATGCTGTTCTGCTTCCCTCCATTCATTCAACATGGCTAGGAATTATTCATAATATTCTTCTTGTTAATTTTAACTCATAGCATGTTATATCCACAGTCAATATGATGTATTATTGTTCTATCATTTGTTATTGGGTGGATTAAAAACATAATAAATAAATGTAAATAAATTCCCTTTGAAGACATTCAATATCTGAGAACAGTGAGCACGCCCATTCGAAATCCTCTTTTTTTTTTCTTGGCTTAGTTTACCATGTAATTTCAGCCTTTTCTCATAATTCACTTTAAGATCCCATATCATCCTTGCTTTCCATGTATACCTCCTCTGAACAGATAACGCTTCCAATTCCTTCATTTTGCTAAAGTTTGTGGAGGCACAGTTATGAGGTCTATACATTTTAGTGAAGTGGATTATTAATATAAATTACCATCAAAATGGGAAGAGATAAGGAATTAGAAAACCTCCTGTGTCCTTTGATAGTTTGATATTCACCCACCAGTATTTGTAGCATATTCTCAGCTAATGGGACACATTTATGCTTGAGCAGAACGTGTATTTTTATCACTTTATAGTAAATGAAAGCCAAAGGAGTGAATCATAAAATTAATCTTAAAATGTTAATGATTTTTGAGGAACAACTTAGAATGCCACATTTATTTTTTAAAAGGAGCTGCTCTAATTTACTGTTCCAACTAAATCTCAAATAATAAAAATAATGTATTCGTGCTCTTTCCTCCAGGGATTAAGAAATGAAAAGCAATATTTTAGTTGAATATTGCATTGGTTTATACAAGAACTAAAGTTATGGCATACCTGAAGCTGCATATAACACTAGAATTATTAGTTAAATAGTTTTAACTCTAATGATTTCTGAAGTAGCTCCCTTTCAAATCTTGGAGAGAAATTAATTACCTTTTGGAGGACATAGAACAGGAGTAGGAAATCTTTGTGGGCTTATGGGTGCATTTGGAATTTTGAGAAGGTGTCAGCACAAAATTCAGGTGCTACTAGGGTGCTTGGTATGTGTACCATGTGTACTCCCTCCTTGATGGGCTTTCGGAAGCAGGCTAAAACTTTTTTGTTCAAGCAGGCCTTTGGAGAATAACCCAGCCCTCCATCTATGTTAATGTCTTATAATTTTGTTGTGTATTTTTTAATTGTTTATGGTTTTGTTTCCCTCCCCGCCCCCCATGTATATTTTAAACTTTGTAAGGCCGCCTTGAGGCCCAGCATTGGGCAAAAGGCGGGATACAAATAAAAATAATAATAATAATAATAATAATAATAATAATAATAATGGTAATGGCTTAGAAAGGCAGCCCACTCACATTCACATACGCAGGCAGACACACAGAATCACTCTCACGTATATACACAAACAGAGCATCCAGGGAGGACCACTGGATTTTTTCAATATCCACTATTGCTCAGAATTGTTATCAGAATGTGGCTTCTGTGGACATTTTGTAACTTGTTGCATCCCTGCCATGGAGTTAAGTGTGACTGGTGAGTTTGGTTGATTTTGCTTGTTAGGACTTGGCCATTCTGGGCCATTCTGTTCCGTTTTGTATGTGCTTTGGTCATTACAGCATTAATAATAACAATAATATTGCAAAGTTTTACTCCTATTATTATTATTATTATTATTATTATTATTATTATTTATTTATTTATTTATATAGCACCATCAATGTACATGGTGCTGTACAGAGTAAAACAGTAAATAGCAACAATATAAAATATTGTTCTCAAGTATTTCTAACTAGGAGTGGATGCTAGCCTTTCACCATCTGCTCCCTGCCTGCCAGGCTGCACAAGCCTCTTCTGAGGCTCGGGTTGGTCAGGCAAGCACTCGGCAGCTACCTGCAGCCACTTGCAAAATTGCGCACTCCCCATTCTGTGTTAATGGTGGCTGCCATTGGCACAAAAGGGGAAAATGCTCAATTTCCAGAGCCTTAGGAAATTGCATGTTCCTCCCCTCCCAATAGGGAGTCTTAGAGGCAGTCAATGTGAGAGGGGAAAGGCCACAATTTCGTGATTGGCTGCAGGTGGCTGATGAGGCCTTGCGAGTGCTTGGTGGTGGTCCGCACTCATGGCTGAGGGATGCCTGAATGGGTCATGGACCCAGTCGGGCACTTGCAACCACCCTATTTCTAACACATGCCACCATTTTTTCCAGCTTTTACACTGTCCCCATTCTAGTGCATGAATGTTTATGCCACAATTATTCTAGGAATATTTAAGATGCCATATTCTTCATTTTTTATTGTTTGCTTGCTTGCTGTAAAAGACAAACACAGCTACCCCTCTGCAATTTCTCACCATAGAAAACTTACTATATTTGACTTTAAATCCTGTGAGAGATGCTTCTTATTTGTTTTACTTTTTCTGTTCCTCAGGTTGCATGTGTTAAGGCTGGAAGCATTTAGAATTATTTTTTTCAAATGCTGCTCTGAGAGCAAAGAACATCTAACCTATCCCGAGAACCCCCCTCATGTGAGGCCATTTTCCTTTATTTTCCATTCGGAGTAGGTGCAGGTAATAGATAATTACTTCTAGAGAACGTTGAGCTCTAAGGAAATTCAACTAAGATTAACTTTCCCCATAAGGCCTTATAGGGGAGGTTACAAAGAGGATGCAGGGGCAGATTTAGGGGGTGAGGTTGTGAAATTCCTCCTCTGCAAAGGGCCAATGGAGATTGGGCACTCCACCTCCATTCTCTGAATCTGTCCATGCAGCCCCCTTTCTCATTCTCCCATAGGACCCAGTAACAGACTGGTGGTGGTGGTGGGGGCATTCTCCACCAGCTCAGACTAAGCTCCAAGCCAGAGGAGAGTATGGGGACTTGTTAGTGTTTTTGGAAACCAAAAAGGAGGACAACATGGCCGGCCCTCAAGAAGATGTGCCCACCCCAACATGCCCAGCCCCCAAGGTGGGGCCATCTTGACATGACCACCCCAAGAGGGCATAGCCTTGATCACATGTCTAATTCTACACCTCACAATTAAGACAAACCTGTTCTGCAAAATATCTTAACGTTAAAGTCACTGAAATTAAGAACAAGTGAGATATTGGCCTAATCTACACCAAGCAGGATATTGTACTGTGAAAGTGGTATGAAAGCAGTATATAAAAGGCAGGAGCCACACTACTGCTTTATAGTGGTATTGAACAGCATTGACAACTGTTGGGGCCCATTGACACAGACCATATACTGCTTTCATACCACTTTCATAGGTGCTATATCCTTCTTGGTGTGGCTCCTGCCTTTTATATACTGCTTCCATACTGCTTTCATAATGCAATATCCTGCTTGGTGTAGATTAAGCCACTGAACGTATCTGAAATTGACATGTACTTTTAGTTGCTGTACAAATTTCTTTATGGTAGTTCTTTTTGCTGTCCTCATGCAAGATCAATAGAAAAGAAAATCCATTTTTCTAAAGAAAACAGGTCCTGGATTGGCGGGGGGTGGGGAAAGCTAAAGAACACTTTTGCCTTTGGCATAAAACTTTTTGCCATGCAAGCTTCTCCAAAATCAAATTTGGCCCTAGGACTGGAAGAAGTTCAACACTCAGGCCTCAGCTACACCTACTGGTCTAGCGCGACAGAGGGGTGAGAATCTCGCAATATTTTTGTCGCGAGAACTTCCCCTCTGTTTACATGTGGCATGAGATGACCTAAGAGGGAGAAGACGTTGTGGCCACCATTTTGTGGTTTTTTTGTTAAAGAAGAAGAGCACACAAATGGTTGTGTGCAAAAGGTAGGTTGTTTTTTTTAAATTAATTTCCCCACTCCCCCCCACCCTGCCCCTGATGGGTGCAGAGCTCCTGTGTGAAATACATACTAAAATGTGATATTTTTCTACATTTACAAACAAAACAAAAAAACCCTAATGGTTCATAGGAAAGTCACATGTTGAGAAATAGACTATTTGCTTCTCCTTCTTTTATATGCAAATGATGGGTTCTACCATTAAGATACAGTCCCTGTCTGTTTTTCATATGTCTCCTTGTTGTTCACATACAAATTTGTATTAGGTTGGAATAAACTCTCCTGTATGAGAGAAACCACTGGCAACATATAGCTTGAGTTTAACACCTTTGTTCGTTTCTCTCAGTGCAATTAATTATCACTGAGCCTCTGCAAAAAGTTACAAAAGGAACATTGCCTCATATTTTCCTATGTCTGTTAAACAAAGAATGTAGATATCTGTTCTTTGGAGAATCCATTATTTCTATGCTTACTGGAAAATTAATCCACAAGCATCATATGATTCTTTTGTGGGCAAAGACCAAGAGATTACAATCATTAACATGCACATTTCCCCAAGTTCTAATCACTGGCTAATTACAGTTTAGTATCTACAGATAGATGGAACACATCAAGCAAAATACAAAAATGACTATTTCCAGCTTCATAAAACATAGCTTTGACTTCTGCAAAATGAATTAAGTTTGAAGTCTCTTATTCATGTTATGTATATAAAACATAGGTTTTAATTATAATTTAGATGGTATTTTTCTTTATACTTGCATAATTCAAAGATTGTCTGAAAGAATTTTGATGAGGACTAAACAAAAATCCTTTACAGCAAAACAAACAAAAATGTTGTCAAAAGAAATAAGCAATTTGCTTTAATTAGAATTTTACTGCTACTTGCTCTTAACTGCTTGCTCACAAGTCTTCAATTACCTTATGCATCAAGGAATACATTTATTTATTTATTTATTTATTTATATACCGCCCCATAGCTGAAGTTCTCTGGGTGGTTTACATAGGAATTAAGGCGTTGTACTTTTTTTATTGTAGGGCTGTGCACAGCCCCCCGACTCACTTGGAGGCCATTTCAGAGCCTCCAAAATGACCGTGATTCAACTTGGGGTGCTTTGGGGGGGTGCCCACCTTGCCTTGGCACCAAAGCAAGATCCCTCCTTTCACACACTTCCTTCTCCCTCTTCCTTCTTCCTTCTGATTCTTTCCCCGGCCTCTGATTTAGTAGCAAACCTTAGTTTGCAATTACTTCTGAACCAGGCAAACTAGAGTTGGATGAAACCCTTATTTCCCCCCACAAATCAGGCTTAGAAACAATGTTCAAATCTTGTATCAAAAATAGCTCTGGGGGCTATTAAAAAAATAGCTCAGCAGCTTTAGAAGGCCATCTCTCCATGGGGGAGACTTCTCAATAGGGCTTTTCATGGACCTGCTTTGAGGCCCATTCAGAGCTTCCAAATTGGCCCTGATCCACCACAGCTTAGATCCAACCCATTCTGGATCTGGATCAAGATCTGGATGTCCAAATTATTCGGACATCCAATGGGCTGGACAGACAGAACGTGCCTGGCTTTTTCAAGCACCTGCCAAGCCCCATCACCCACCATGTGAGCTTCCTGCTTCTTTCCTGGACCTGCTGGGCAGGATCCAAGGAAGCACGTAACTTGTTCCATGTACCAGATCATACTTCAAGTTTGTGTTTCTTGCACATTAGCACCACCCCCATGTTGAATGGCAAACAACATTTGAAACATGAGGGAGCTGCATAGCATTTTGAACTGCCATCTTCACCCTGTGGGGAAGAAGATGTGAGGGTGACTGGAGCAGGCAGGGACCATCAGAGCCTGCCTCAGTTGGACCCCCCTACAGGGCTAACATCTTCATTCTGTGGGGAAGAAGAAGGAGCTGTTGGTTTGCCCCTCCATTGGGAGATGAGAGGACGGAGCAAGGCCTTCCCACTAGCCTAAACAGTCTCCTTAATCTTTTTATTATTTTCTCCCTCTTCCCTCCCCCTCCCCTTTTCCTTGCGTGTCATGTCTTTTTTAGAATGTAAGCCTGAGGGTAGGGACTGTCTTCTTTATTGATAAATTGTAAGCTGCTCCGAGAGCCTTTTGGTTGAGTTGCGGGATAAAAATACTCTAAAACACTCTAAATAAAAAAAATTTGTGCCATGGCCTGGGAGATGATCCTTTTAAAGACAAAAATACTGCCATTAGTGTATGCCTCAGGGGGCTCACTAGATCTAAACCACTTATTAGGTTCGCTTGGCGCCTACATTGTTTTCCTTTCGTCACCAGCTGAAGACCTTTTTATTTTCTCAGTATTTTAACACCTAATTTAACTTAAATTTAAACTCTGTTGTTTTAGGGTTCATATTTTAACCTATATCAATTTTTGCTGTGTGGTTTTATCCTGGCCGTTCTTTTTATATTGTATTTTTTATTTGTGTTTTTAAATTGTTGGTTGTTTTATTATGCTCTTCATGGTTTTAATTTTTGTGAACCGCCCAGAGAGCTTCGGCTATTGGGCAGTATAGAAATGAAATAAATAAATAAATAAATATTATTTGGTCGAGGATAGGTCCCAGTGATGAAAAGTAAGCATATTTCTGTCTATCGCTTACGTTTCTGTATGTGATTAGAAGTACAGCTAAACAAATGTTGGTGTTCTTTTATTTCTTAAAGAAACAACAATCCTATGTTTAGTTTCTTTTCTTTGTTTTCCCCCCCTTGTCTTCTTTTTTTAGCATGGGTGCAAACTGATAGGCCAAGGCCTGGGGACTTTGTTAATTTTGCAAAAGAGCATACACATGTCCTCACTAAAAAAAATTAATATTGGCACCCACCATGGTAATCCTCATTTTTCTGTATGAAAGTGACACATGGCTGCACTTGGCTGTATTTTTTGGCACTGAAACCTTTGAGAAGGTCCAAGAATGCAAACCATAATTCCCAATTCCCAGCTGTCTTTTCTGTTTTTCTAATGCCACTAAGTATATGTAATATCCTTGGTTGCATAGATTACAGTCAACTACTGCTAGCAGCCACTCCTTCAATTAGCACACTGTGTAGAGCTCTGAAAACACATGGAAGTTAATGAGACAGCAGGCTGCAAGAAAAGAAAGGGATGTCCTTTTGTTACAGTAAGTGGATTGAAGCCTAGAAAGACTGTAGTTTGTCCAGGTTAGCCAATCACCTCCCGTGTGAGCAAGGGTGTTGTACTGAGTCAATAGAAGGGAGTAAATCAGGATATTACTTACAAGCTTAATTCTGGGGTTTCCTAACCTTGTGGCACACATTACTACCACAAAAGCATTATATGGAAGCCTGTACAAAGTTCCAGGAACTTCTGCAATAATACAGTCTTCTACCATGGTGTTATCTACCAAGTGTCTCTACAGCTAAACTGATGAATAGAAACACAAATTATTTACTATTATTAGAACAAGGCTGAGCCAAAAGTTTTGAGTGTAGTCTAGGGGGCTAATTTGGGGGTGGGGGAACTAGCAGTACAGGCAAAAGAGGTACCCACGTTTTGGTCATTCTTTGGGCACTCTGATGATAGATTGTAAAGTGGTTTGCTCATTAAGGGCAATTGGTGATTACATTGAATGGAATTAACCATGAGTCCTTATTCACAACTGGCTTTGTTTTCCCTCAGTGATGTTCCAAATAACTAAATCTGATTGGCTATGTAGCACCATGATGTCATTAGGCTCACTATGCAATTCCTGATTGTCTGAGATCATGGAGTGAATGAGAAAGAAAGTCTAATGGAGGAGTGGAATGGTACCAAACTTTCAATAGGGGTGGGGGGATTATGGCTATGAAGAGGCAGAGTTTACAAAAAATATCAGGCAGTGTCCAATAAGACAAGAGCTCTAACATAGCTTACATTGAGCTGGCATAAGGGACCTCTATGCCAATAGTGTTTGCTGGCACAACAGGGAATCCCATCATGCCAGCTAGTGCTACTGGTGTTGGGTGCTAGAGATCTTTTACACTATATAATTTGCGGTAGTGCTCCTATCTCATTGGATACTGCCCATCATTTTTGTTCCTCTTTCATGCTCATGAAGGGGGAGAGATGTCTATGACTGTTAATTGTGATGGCTGTGTAAGTATTTACAGAGGAAGTACAGTAAAGACAGGAATTGTGTGTGCTCTGACTGGAGTCCTAGAATGTTAAGGAAAAAGAGGTTGGTAGATCTTTTCATCCACAAACCATGAGATTTTTCTTTCTAAAAACCCAGCTGCCTTGCAGAGCAAAAATCTATTCTGACAGATAAGACAAATCCCAGTACAGTACAAAGCATGCAAGATGAGGCAGTTATTAATGGAGATGAAGATGGTGAACATCAAGGGCTACTGAAGCTCCCAAGAAAATGCAGAGGCAAAGAGGTACTGCAATACCTTATCTCTGTTGTTCAGCATGTCTCCTGTAGTTTTAACAACAAACTACTGCTATTATACAAATTCTTCATCGGAGGCAAGAGATGGTGGTAGCTGAAGGAACAACCACATGGTCCAAAACATCCCACCCATAGGGACTCTTAAACATGCTAATTATTAGCTAGAATGATTGCTTTTTTATTTAGATTAAATAAAGACAGCTATTTCTAAGCTGCGAAAAGTCAAGACAGACACGGAATGATTCATGACCGGATAATGACACTAAAGATTTGTTCAATAATAAAATTTGTGGAGCATGTTAATTTAATGTTTAGTGCAAAGTTTAGTTATCAAGATTTATAGCATTCTTTAGCAAAGCTGGCAAACAAATACCAGATGCTAAAACTTCTTCATTAAATGCTATTAGGTTAAATCGTCTCTTGGAATTATTTGTGAGCTTTCATTTGAAAAACAGTAGGTTTGAGAGAAGCAGATGAAAAGACATATTACCTCATATAATAAAAGGGAAGCAAATTGCTGTTGCCAGAAACTAGAATGAGAAAGTGATAAAACCTGGTAAACAGAGATGATAATGATAAATGGTAGTTTAAAATATAGTCTATCCTTGATCTAATGCCTCACTTTGAAATGTTAATTCAGATCCAATGCCGTTCATTAACTATGAGGCCTCTGGACTTTCCCCAGCCTTTGAAAGTATGCCATTATTTCCAAGGTGCTCCACTGCCACTTTGAGATGTACTTAATTCCCCCTCCCTCATGATATTATCCTTCCCCAAAAACTGTAGCCAATAAAAAACAAACAGGCAATAAAACCCACCTATGGTGCAGTCTTTCTAAGGAAGTGAAGAAAGATGCTTTGATATAGGCAACAGTGA
This sequence comes from Elgaria multicarinata webbii, assembly GCF_023053635.1. NCBI lineage: Eukaryota > Metazoa > Chordata > Lepidosauria > Squamata > Anguidae > Elgaria > Elgaria multicarinata. The sequence continues at coordinate 54,239,938 of NC_086176.1, read as the reverse complement.
CACTTGTATGTATCCTGTTAATATTAATTTTTCATGGACACACCGGCTTGCATGCACACACACACACACACACACACACACACACACACACACACAAACCAACAGAGCCCTGGTTCCTTTTCCTTTTGTAATGGCCACCTTATCTACTTTTTTTTTTAGTACATGGTGGTGTGGGAAGTAAGAGATTGCTGCTTGGACCTCTTTAAAGGACTTCTACTGTCATGGCCCCAGTCTCAGAGGAGGATGAGCTGGTTGAATCCTTGACTGCCAGACCACTGGCTGAAAAATGCAAGTCAGGCTCCAGATAACAAACCTGAGGCTGACAGCTGTGAACCTGCAGGCCCTGACCCAAGACCTTCATGGTTGTCCCTCCCCAAGATCCTGATGCACCCAAAGAGCAAAGCACCTCTTGCTCTACAACACCTGCCCAATAGTATGAAGGGTGTGTCAGGTGAGAAGCCATTGAAAGAAATATAGAAACATTCACCTCCAGACCAGAGGTTGTCGCTTTATAAAGCCATGCTCCTCAGGAGCCTAAGAGGGGTAATCTGGACTGAAGCAGTGAAAAGGCCTCACCCAGCCTCTAGCTTTTGTGGGAGCAAGCTGTGCACTTGGAAGTTCTCTGAGGTGCTGAGTCTCTGGCTGTCTTGCTGCGACACTTCCATGCCCAATTTTGTTGAATGCAGCCCTTTGAGATGGAAAAGCAGCACTTAAAATGTTAATATATAAAATATATAGTCTACATTTTAAAAATTTATTTAGAATACACCTTGTCCACCTTTCAGGGCAGAAGCCCTCATGAGGCGGCATACAATAATAAAATACATAAAATATTAAAAGCAATAAAAACAAACACAACACAGTAGCAATAAAAACAATAAAAGCCAACAATAAAACCAGCAACAACAATGGCAATAGGAGCAACAAAGTGGTCATTTCATATCACAAGAAGGCCACGGTAAAATAATATGTTCTCAAGGCCTTAAATGCCAGCAATGATGGAGCGTAGCTGTCATGGTTCCAAGCCCTCCCGCCGATGCGAGGCGATAAAGATGTCTGCTGTGTAATCCAAAAAGCATTATTCAATAAATAAACATCTCTTCTCACCTGAAGGGAATATGAATGCTAGGAGCTATCCTCAAAGCTTAATTTGGCTAACAAAGCTAGGCAGTTGCCTTCAACTAAAGCAGGGCTGTTTCCTACCATCCAACAGTCACTTTATCTCAGGCAGTGTCTTTTGGGAGAAACCTCTCGCTAGCCTAAGGGACCGCCTCCTCTCAACTCCGCCTGCTTGACTTTGTGCCAGAGACTGGGATCTATCAAGTTTGATGCCACCTCCCCCTCAGACAGAGCTTGAGTTCCCAGGAGTGGCATGGGGATGATCTCTGAGTTGTCTGCATTCTTGCGGCTAAGCTCCTGGGTAGATTCATCCTTGAATCCCAAAGAGTCTTGGAGAATCTCCTCCCCCACTGCCTGTGTTGGCTGGTAAATTTCTCCTCCTACCTCCTCCTTCTTGTCCAATTGACCCCCCAAACCCCTGTAGTAGGCAGAACAGGCCTGATCCTGACAGTGGTGGACCTCAGATGGTAGTTTGTTCCAGTGATGTGAGGCTGCTGTAGAAAAGGCAGTGGCAGATCACATCTAGCTTTCTTGTTTGGTGTGGAGTGAATTATTTTGTGTGGAAGAACATTGAATCATATGAGCTTCCTCAGGCACTCTGAACTGGTACAGATTAAACTTAGATTTCCCAACTCAGCAAGATCTAGGCAACTTCAGTCTAGGCTACGTCTTTCCCCATCTCGGAAGTTATCCGTAGAGTCAAAGCTGATCACACTGATCAGCAGTGCTTGAAGTGAAGTGACTGGATGCAATCCCACTTTTTTCAGGTGGTTTAACACAATCACCCTTATTTTCCATGGATGTTAAATTATCTCAGGATACTATTCTGAGCAGGGATACTCCATAGCTGAAGAAAGTATCTTGGCTGTAGAGCTGGGAGAAGCCAGCTCTTCTTCCAACAACAAAAGCACTTCTGCTGAGCTTAGGCCTTGGAAGAAGAGGCTGCTCCAATTTCCACAAGTAACTCTGGCTTAGGCTAGGCTGTAAAATGAAATAGGTCAAATGTTGTGAATTACACCACAAATACTTGGAAACCACCTTAAAGGCATGCCATGCCTTATATTAGACCACATTCATTCATGGTTTTCACAACATTTGTTTCAACTATTCTTTTCGTGGAAATAGGTGATATTTGTCTGTAAGCATTTCAACAATAAAACCAGCAACAACAATGGCAATAGGAGCAACGAAGTGGTCATTTCATATCACAAGAAGGCCATGAGTGTCAATGCACTCATTCAAGCTTCTTAGGAAAAGATTATAAAGAGACTATCAACTAAGTCTGGCCTAATTTGAGATGAAACCAATCACACTTCATTCATCCTCACCCCCAACTGCAAGCACTGGCCAGGTAATCTGACTGGTCATATGAGCAGTCAGAGCTTGGGCTGCACAACAGAGCAGGAGAATAATTCTTGGTTGTCCATTCATAGAGGTGCACTCCTGCCCTCCCATCTAACATTTACTAACAGGGACTGGCCGGCGAGATCACATTACGCCAGTCCTTTTCCAGCTTCATTGGCTGCCAGTCCAGGTCCGGGCCCAATTCAAAGTGCTGGTATTGACATTTAAAGCCCTAAGCGGTTTAGGGCCAGGATATTTGAAGGAACGCCTCCTCCCATATGTACCTACCCGGACCTTAAGATCATCTACAGGGGCCCTTCTCTGTGAGCCCCTGCCAAAGGAAGTGAGGCAGGTGGCTACTAGGAGGAGGGCTTTCTCCGCTGTGGCACCCCGGTTGTGGAACGAGCTCCCCAGAGAGGTCCGCCTGGCGCCTACACTGTACTGCTTTCGTCGCCAGCTGAGGACCTTTTTATTCACTCAGTATTTTAACACTTAATTTTAACTTAAATTTAAATTTTACTGTTTTAACTCTGTATTTTAATCTTATATATCAATTTTGCTGTGTGGTTTTATCCTGGTTGCGGTTTTTATACTGTATTTCGTAATTGTGCTTTTAACCTGTTGGGTGTTTTATTGTGGTTTTAATTTTTGTGAACCGCCCAGAGAGCTTCGGCTATTGGGCGGTATAAAAATGTAATAAATAAATAAATAACATGAGACGGAAAGAAATAGCATCAAGCCTGTTGAGGTTATAGGAATGTTATTTTTGGACTCAAAGGCCATCAGGAGTCCAGGGAGAAAGAGGAGAAGGAATACAGGGTGACCCCCTTCCCTTAAAATGAGGTCCTCTAAAGAAAACAAGTGGTAGTGGTGGTGGTTTTGCATCCTTCCCAGACCCAACTAAGGGGTATGCCTTCCTGGACAGCTTCCATGTGGAGAACGGGACCAGAGAGTTGGAAAAATATCCCCTGCGGCCTCACTCTGAAGGAAAGGGGTTGCTTTATGGTTTACTCCTCTATTTCTATGAGGGGGGAAATGGAACCTCCCCCATCACCCGCCAACCCCCCCTTCCTTCCCTTCCAATGCAGGAATCCAACCTCTCTCCCTCATCCCTCACTTCCAGTTTGTATTAAAGTAACAACGGAAGAGACCATTGTAGTATGACTGCATGGAGAAGAACTCTGCTTTCAAGAAATAAAACCTTGATTGCTCAGTAGAGAATACAGTTATACATAAATCGTGATACTCTCTCTCTCTCTCTCTCTTTGTGTGTGTGTGTGTGTGTGTGTGTGTGTGTGTGTGTGTATGAGAGGGGGGAGAGATTTAATGCAAAGTGCAATAAAGTGAGTAATAAAATACAATTCCAGTAAAGTTTGACACCATTTCAACAAATGTCCTAAGTTAGATATTAATTGCATGCATAAAAATAAAATTACAGTACAGCTGCTGAGAGGATGAGGACTTTGTGTTTTAACTTAGCTGCATTGTTCCAGGTTAATCTGCATATTTGTCAAATTTGGTAAAATAATTTTGACTTAAGTAAAGTAGTTTTGAAAAAGCTTCCATACATCTAGCTTGATACGGTGGTGTAGTAGTTGCCATGGTCAGACTAAACTGGGGAGACCTGGACACTTTCAGACCGGGGGGGCGGGGGGATCACATTTCCTTACCATCACTGTGCTTCCTGCTTCTTTTTGGCATTTAAAACAAGCTAAATTACATGGGAAAAGAGCAGCAATCACATGGTCTGTAATGTAAAACCTCCCAGACCATACAGGTCAATGGACAATGCCCTCTAGTGGGCATTTCATAGTGCAACTTCGACTGTACATAGCAGGAAATCCTGACAAATCACTATATATTTCAGAATAATCACGGTTTCTGAGATTTATTTATTTATTTTTATGAAAAAATGGGAAAAGGAGAAGGAGTTGCACAGAAGGCTCACATCATCATCAAAATGACCTGCAAACATCCGTGAGTGGCCAGTCACGAGTGTGCTATAAATTGCTTGTTTAAAGAAGCCCCCAGGTTCAAATTCCTGCTCAGCTGTGAAATCCACTAGACAACTAGCCCATATAGAATTCAGTATAAGCTTCTTTTGCTGACATTCAAAGTTTGTCATGGTCTTGCACCTTCTTATCTTTCCTCTCTCATTTCACTCTACCATCACCCTCATACCCTCCATTCTTCAAATGTTATGTTGCTCTCATGCCCAAGAGTTTCTATTTCTCTTGCCCGGCTTCGCCCATTCTCTCTGGCTGCCCTGATTGCTTGGAATGCTCTTCCAGAGCAACTACGTACCACGAGTCCCATTGTAGATTTTAAAACGCGTTTGAAAACTCATTTGTTTTTGATAGCTTTTGGTATTTTAGCTTGATTTACTGTTCTTATTACTATGATTATTCTCATTTCTGCTTTGTGAACCCCTTCCCCCGCTTCATATGTTTTAATGTGATTTTAGATTGTAAGCCTCTAGGCAGGGTATCGCTGTTTTATTTGTATATTTTGCACAGCACCAAGTACATTGTTGGTGCTAAATAAATAAATAAATAATAACTATAGGTCAGTCAATAGGTCAGCCAGCGTCTCTCAAGCTGACCTCTCACTGATAAAACACGGGGAAATAACTATGTATGCTGCTCTTAGCTCCTCGAAGGAAAAATGGGATATAAAGATAAAATTTCATAAACAGTAAATTGGAGTGTATTGCCATGTTGGTTTCATAGAATGAAAAGCATATGCAGTGTGATCTACACATTTAATAGCAACACCTCCCTAATGAGCCAGAATATGAGTGCTGGCTATAAACAAGACCTGCATTAGTTGGGTGGTATCTGAAGGTAGTCTAAACTAAGTCCCATTCATTTCAAGGGGGCTTATCTAAGCAGGACTAACATTGGATACAACCCCTTGTGAACTTGCAATCAACTAGCAATATATTGTGTCCTTCCATGTGCTTGACAGGGGCCTTAGCTAGACCTACCTCATAGTCTGTGACGGAGGAGGGAAGATCTTGCTTTGTGTTTAACGTGAGATCCCTCCTCCGTTTATATGTGAGGCGTAACGACCTCAAGAGGAGAGGCATCGTGCCCGCCATTTTTAAAAAAAGATATAGGAGTGCACGAACGCTCGTGTGCTAAAGGTAAGGGTTGTTTTTTTAAAAAAAATTAAGCACTTTTTCCCCTCCCCCCACCCTCCCCCCGATGGGCGCAGTGCTCCTAAGGAGCGCTGCACCCTGTGCATGGCTCCCAGTGAGGAATTGCGCAGAGCCGGGTCAAACTATGGCAACGGGCCACACTTTCCACAGTCTTGGGCTCAGCCTGAGACTGTGGAATAAGTGGGCCCAAAGGGAGGGCGAGATCCCGGGGCAAGGGAGAGATCATCCCTCCCTGATCCTGGGATCCCCTGTGCATCATGTGGATGCACATGGACAATCCCAGGGTTCGCCCCGGGATTTTGCCCGGTCTAGCTAAGGCCTCACTTTCAACTGTCCTAGGCAGGACCTATACTACTGCTTTATAACGGTTTAAAACAGTTTTGACAACTGTTCAGGCCCAGGACTCATTACATATACCATTTTCAAAATGTTTTCAAATGATTATATCCTGCTTGGTGTAGGAAAAAAATGGGAGGTTTATCCAATTGTCTGGCAGGAAAAAAATGGGAGATTTATCAAACATGGCTGGTGGGTTGCATTCAGCTTGCCCAGGTCTGACATAGCTCCAAGGAAAATATACACATTTCACTTGTCCCTGGTATGCCACCCAAATGTAAGTGGTAAGTGATCCCAATCACAACCATTATTACAAAGCTTTTTGGGGTGTGTGGTGCCCTGTTTGTGGAGGGGGGCTTGCCTGGCCCGGGCATTGATTTTTGAGAACAGTGTGAAGACTCTCCCCCTCCCCATTTTCCCAAGCATTTTAAACTGCTGGTAGTGTTTTATCTTTGCTGGCTGCATTAAATGTGTATTTGATGCTGCTGATCTATTTTGTTACCCGGTATTACTGTCATTGTGTGACCTGTCCTGGGATTTTTGAATTGAATTTAAAATGAAATATAACTGCTTAGTTTGCAGAGAGATTGTCAATGTGTTGATGCAAAGCCCTCTGCTTCTTTTGGAAGTCACACTGGAATAATATCACTGATCCAATTTTATTATTTATTCAGTTGGTGGAATGTTAACTTGAGCTGTGCAGAAAGGCTTGGGATAGATTACAAAATACTTTAACACATGCAGGTATATAAGTTAAATGTCAACATTTGGGGCTGTTGTGATGCAAAGGATATCCAGGTTCAAATCCTCCCATAACCATGAAGCCCACTGCACGACCTTGGCCAGGTCTCTGCATGACCTCCCAGCCTCACCCAGCCTTCCACAACCAGGTGCCTTCTCGATATTTTAAACTTCAAATCCCAGCATTGGCAGTTGATGACCACTGGTCCAAAATATCTGAGAGGCTCCAGGTCAAGTCTGTCCTAACCTATCTCACCATATCGTTATGAGAAGAATAATGGGGAACCATATTTTGCACCATGAACAACTTTGAAAAAAGGTGGAATGTAAATGTCATAAACAAATATATTTAAAAATTTCCACATTAGTGAAATCCTACTCATCTCTGTTCACGTGTAATATAGGACATGTGTTGATAAATCTGCAATCTTAACGGTATGAAGATGCAAAGTCCTTTGCACAATGGAACCCTCCAGATTATGGCTGGCCTAAGACATTTTACTACCTCAATAGGCTATATATCTCATGAGCTGAGAATTGCTGGGCCCAATCATTTACTGTGACATGGCAAGAGATTTGCAGCTAATTCATCAGCACGCCTAAAAAGATAGTACAGATGGCCAGGTTTTGTATCAGAACTTTCCCAGGTGGTTTTGAGACTTTCTACATGAGGCATTGATTGTGTGTTAGTGACTCATGGGTGTTCTACATGACATCCTCCTCCTCCAGGACCTCTTCCATTCTTTTCAACCATTATAGCATTTTCCATAATGAGGAAATGGTAGCATGGAACTCAGGTGTATTTTTACACAATTTTGCTATACCACAGAGCCACCTAGTGGTTGTGTAATGGTACATATGGAAAGGTAGAGAAAGAAAACCCGGGGGTGGGGGAGAAACTTGTGTAAAGGAGCAAATCTTAATCCTTCAAAAAATCCAGAAGCAAAAGCCTGAGTTTATTTTTCAAGAACTATCATCACAAATGATATCAAAGGCACACAATATATCAATGTGAATATTAGGACAAGAGATCAATGTGATGGTGATGGCAGCACTAGCTATCAGTAATGTATAATGAACTAAACCATTCTCTTTTTTCCAATCTAAGCCCACTGTAAACATTTTTCAAGTTCACTGTTCTTTTGCTCCAAACTAGTGACAGATATTGTAAGTTTATGACACATAAAAAAGTATGGTTTATTTGACATGTGACATTTGTTTGATTTACCATGATCAAACCTGATTTGCTCTATCAGAGGGAAATAAGATATATACCCAAAGGCTGCTTAATTCAAGTCTTTCCAAAAGATGATGGAGCAAACCTATAATGCCATTATTGCTAGCTTTGATCTGTTATTATTTGAACTGTATGCTCATGGCAATTTTCATGATGATATAGATTTTATATGTTTCTGCAAATCATCTCAACACCAAACACAGTTGTTTTGAGGGGGCTGAGGAGTTTCCAGTGAAAGGGTTTGTTTGTTTATTCATTTTATAAACAGAAAAGAGGGTTCACCATTTTAGCACGAGTTTGTTTTCAAAGCTCTGAACATGTCATCATAGTTTAGAGATCATTAAACTTTCACTGTTGCCGCAGTCATGAAGAGTGAAAATGCTCTGATAGTTAGAGCCCCAGCTTAGAATTTATGTTATTTCCTGACTTTGCCCATGATACTCCTTTCCTTTGCCCACGATACCACAGTTAGATGAGTATATGTGTGAAAAACATCCAGCCTTTCCTATACCAGCTATTGAGTTAATCACTGTACTCTCTAAGTGGGTGGAATAGCTGAATATTGGTAACAGTGCTGTGATAGTAGGGAGATAATTAGGGGAATGGATTTTAGGCTTAGTTTTATAGAAGGGAGGAAACAGAAAGGCCTCTCTGACCTAACCTTTTCTTACTGAGTTGATAAAGGCCTTTTAGAGCATCATCACATGGAGGAAAATCGTGTTTGCTTACCGGCGCTTCTCCAACTGAGTGTTTATCCCTCATTACTTCCTCTTTTGAAAGAGGAAGTAAACAACATGCATGCTGGCCCATTCAGTGGGCCGTTTTGATCCACTGCTTCTCCTGCACACAGCAGGAGATAGCGGCAACTTCTGTCTTTATTTTAAGTCAGATTTACTGGGATGTATTTTGTCATGCAAAAAGGGCTAGAAGGGGCAGGAGGTGCACAGGAGGCAGATGTAATTGTGGTGAGAGGGACCCAAGAGGATCTGTGGGTGCCCAGTAACAAGCGTGCAATAAAACACTCATCTGATGGAGCTCTTAATCCAGCCATCTCAGGAATAACCAGGAAAGATAAGTCATGCCAACCCATATATCTGAAAATATGGGTTTTTGAAAAAAAATGATCTGTCATGTTTCTTTTACCGATTTACTAGGGTGACTATATTTTGGAAACCAAAAAGGAGGACAATATGGCCACCCTCAAGGAGGCATGCCCACCCCAACATGCCCAGCCTTAGAAATTCCTTAGAAACAGAATAAAATCTCTTGGTGCAATTGGCCTACCTTAAAGGGCTGTTGTGTTGCTAAAACAGTTTGACTAAATGCTCATTATCATCATCTAGTAACCACTTTCCACAGATAAACATGCACAAGTTAGAGAGGATGGCGAGAAGAGAGGAAAGACCAACCTCAAAGCCCTATTTTCTTGCCACTTATGACTATTTATTATTATTGAATTTATATCCTGCCTTTTTTCCTCCAAGGAACCCAAGGTAGCATATATAATCTTCCACCTTTCCATTTTATCCTCACAAAAACAACCCTGTAAGGTAGGTTGGGCTGAGAGTCTGTGACTGGCCCAAAGTCACCTAATGAGCTGCATAGCCAAGTGAGGACGAGAACCCAGATCTGGCAAGTCCCAGTCCAACACTCAAACAACTATGCCACACTGGATTAGACAATGGCAGGCCTGTCCTCATAGAAAATGAATGGAGAACCTCCAGCCCACAGGCTGGATGCAGCCCCTGGGTGTTTCCATCCCTGTGCAAGCTTCTTTTTGCTGTTAACTCTGATCACTGATTGGGGATAAGAGGATATATAAAAGCATTTAACCTTGAAATATCCTGCAAAGAATGGGATAGTTGCAAAGATTTTGAGCAGTGCCTTTTGCAGGCAAGAGAGCTGCTGCACAGAATTAAGATGTGCATTTTACAGACCAGAGACCTGCTTACATGTTAGTAGACATGCAGAGACTTTGAATTTGGGATGCTCTTTAAAAGTGTTGCGGAGTAATTCAGACATTCAGAAGTCTTGTCCTGCTTGCTTCTGAGTAGGGTTAGACACACAGAGAGACACGCAGGCAGGCAGCGCTGCTTGCACCTACATGGCGCTGCCTGCCCATAGCCCCCTTCCTCCTCCCTCAGCAGCAGGAAAGGAGGCGCCGTGCTGCCTGCTAGACTTGCGCGCACGAGGAGGAGCGAGCAAGAGGAGGAGCAGGAGAAAGAAGGTAGGGGCAGCTGTGGCTGCTTGGCTGACTCACCTCATTTTCCCCGCAGTCGAGCTCTGCACAGCCACCTCTGGCCTGTTTCCCACACACACACTGTGCAGTGGGAAGTTTCCCCAGGCCTGAGATTTGGCGGCAGTGCATCTGCTCCAAAAGCGGCAGTGGCTTAGTGTAGATCTGACCCAGGTGAACAAGCAGAGGAAGCAAGAGGAGGAAGGACAAGACACTCGGAGGGGAGGGAGATGGAAACGTGTTTTCCAAGGTCCTCCCCCATTCCGCTATGGACGTTTTCTTGGCCTCCATGATTGCGGCGGGGAAGAAAAGGGCCGGAGCAGCATGGGGGAGATCAGAACTCCTGGACTTTTAAATTAATTACCATATTTCTTCGATTGTAAGACGCACACTAATTTCAGTTCCACCAACAGAAAAAAAAAGCCTTGATTCTAAGAATAATAATCGCACCCACGATTCTAAGACGCACCCCATTTTTAGAGATGTTTATATGGGGGAAAAGTGCATCTTAGAATTGAAGAAATACGGTATTACGTTTCCCCCCCGGACACCGGATTTCCCCCCACCCCCATTTCTAGACTTGTCCTGGGGGATCCAGACATATGGTCATGCTAGATTTACTCAATGGGCACTTCCCAGACCCAAATGCAATGTTCCTTTGAATGTCCATACTTTTTCAAACTTATGATGTGTTCCACAAAACAAAAAATGCAGTCAACAACATGCCACACATTTGTAGACTGTACAGAGAAAAAAAGTGTATATCAAAAATATGTGTATATTAAAATGTGTATATTAAAAATGTGTATATTAAAAATATGCACAATAATGCATACATTATGTAAATTATGAACAATTGTTGTTTGATTGGGGAATGACATTACAACACTTGGAGAAGTGCAAGTACTGAAGGATAACAGCGTTTCAGTTTGCACATTGGTTTGTGAAGTGCAATTTAAATAGGTTCACAGTAAAATGTTTTATACTATTTTTATATTTTTTGATGGTTTTAAATTTTGTAAACTTTTTTTTTTAATGTCCACTGTTTTTAACTTTTGTAAACCGCCCAGACAGCTTCAGCTATAGGGCATTATATAAATTAAATAAGTAAATAAATGTGAATTTCTCTTCCTGCCCCCACCCCTCTGTTCCTATGAAGAGGTTGCAGCATTGTCTCTCCTTTGTTCACCCTAAAAACAGGGCCTTTACAAGCAGAAAACACTTTCTACCTGAAAAAAGCCCCAGTCTAGTAAAAGCTCCCTTCACACACTCAGATAGTGTATAAGACACCTTTAATCTCCTTGGCAAAATAGAAAAAAGGAACAGAAATGGAGCCCAGGATGCTAGTTCTGAGGGTCAAATCAAAGATTACTGTATTATCATTGTTAAGCAACCGTGTTTGGGGTTGGGTTTTTTTTTTCCAAAAATGAAAAATGGGGGGTTAGGTTGATATTCTTTAGAAGCACAGTGGATGTGCAGTTAACCCTTCCCTGCCAAGCACTGAGGATCACCTCCTGTCATGAAAATCACCTCAGCCTTAAACAAAGCTCCCATTGGTTAAAACCCACTCCGCATATGTTGCAGTCTCAATGAAAATCCAGATGTTGCACATGCTATTCCATTATTATTATTTTAAAACCCAACACCTGATGGGTTTCCAAGTTAGACGTTTTGCATCTTGTATAGTTTGGGCCCTAAGAGAGCTAAAAAGGACTATTAAAGAATATCCGTATATCTATAATATTATTATTCCATAAGCTTTACAACAGAGTGCTACAGTTAGGTTGGCTTTGTGTGCTTTAAATTTATATTTCCATAATTCAATAAGCACTTTATTCTGCCAGAAAAGTCTTGTATGCAATGTTCTTAATCAATGTGTTTTACTATATTACTTTCTTTATGATCCTATCACAGCATGTAGAGCACTTAATCAGTGAGAGAATAGACAAAATGTGTAAACTTTCACTGACCTGTGCTTGTGTCTGACAATAATGTTAATAATTCACAGTGAATTACAGGATATGCGTCTATTAATACTTTCAACTCTACAGGAGATAACTGGTTTCATTCGCCTACAAACAACATCATTAATTTAAAGATGAGATTTCTACAGGAAATAGTGTAACATAATCTGTACAGCAAAAACATTAAAAATCTCTCTTAATTATAAATACAGTTGGGAAGACGGATCAAAATAATGTGCTTATAGGAGCAGCCTAATAATTTTACAAGCTTACACTTATAAGTAATTCAGAAACAACATCACCGTACCTAGCTTCGGGATTATGCCTGTTTAACTATTGTACAGTTGTAGTTAGACAAGTACCCTCTCTGAGGAGTGAATAGGTTTAGTCTTTGGACTGACATGTAACAATATACTCCCTCCTGGTGAAGTTAGGCATCAAACCCAAGCAAGTAAAATCAGGAATAAATGCAAAAGCCTATGTTGTGTCAAATTTAAGAAGTAGTAGTTCAAAGAAAATATTATGTTAGTTGTACCCTGATGGTTATATAGCCATGAATGGTATGGAGAGGACAAGTTGTATTATAGACTAGAGTACTCTGTTCTGGTTGGCGCATTTTGGGGAGAGAACCAATTTTCCCTATGTTATGGACACTGTGTGGAAGATGGCTTAAAAGCAGGGCTGTGCACGCCCCCCCCCCATCTGCTTCATGGCCCGATCCGAAACTTCCAGATCGGGCCCGATCCACTCACATGTAGCCAATCCACCCACATGGAGCAGGAAATATTCAGGTTCAAAGCATGTGGCTGCCTGTGTATTGCTGCTGATCACATCCAAAAAAGAAAGTGAATGCAGATAGCCACAGTAAGGCAGCCTGATTTTTTATTTTTTTATCTAGAGAAGCCCTAATAGAAAGATTTACAAGTAGTTTCCCAATGTCCAGAATAATAGTTCCTTGAAAAACACCCTACACAATATAATGCATGCACGAGCATAGCAATGCCTCTTCCCTGCCTGCCTACCAAGCAACATTTCTCCTTTCTCTTCCCCACTGTTCCCCATACAGAACAGCTGCTGCCCTGGAATGCTTAATAGAGTTAATTTTAATTTGGCATCCATTGCAGTTCCAGAAAAGAGCTTATTTTTCCTTTGTAGTAACAATCAACATAAGAAAAGGCATGCTAGGTCAGGCCAAAGGTCCATTGCAACCTGTTTTCTACAGGGGCCAACCAGACGCCCCTGGGAAGCCTACGACGTTTAAAAGCCCAAGTTGTTGCCATTTTTACAGCATCTTAAACTTCCTAGTTGGGGAGAAGGCTTTTCCCCAAGTTTCAGTGCTACAAAATTTATTCATGTTGAATATGTCCTTTTTTTCATTATGCAGTAGCTCTTCAGTTTTATAATTAGCAATACATAGCAGAGAACAGTGCTGACACTTAACACACTTGTAAGCTTGAATTTGTTTGCATTGTGTCTCAGTAACCTGCAGGTAGCTGTTATCTCCATAAACAATCCTATGTGTTAGGTATTTCTCTTTACAGCTGTTGTTCTTCATCCAGCTGATACAAGGGATTTTAGGGATTTTTGCTGTGAATATTTTTTAGCACATGTTTTTATATAAACTAATTCATTAGCAGATAATTCTCTTAAACACAACCCACTGACAAATATTGTCTGTGGAATGTGAAGAATAAAAGAATAAAAGTACTTAGATGTTTTGTGCAAAATGATAATAAAGAATGAAGAACACTTAGGAATTGACAAATGAGTCAGTTTTGCTCCTCCTTCATTTCATTTTTCTTTAAAAAAAATTAAAAATCTCAAGGACTTTTCTTCCAAAATATGAAGAAATTAGAGCAAACAAATTGAAATGAAATTCTCACCTATTCCAAAGGAAAAGATATAAGAATTAAATTAGGTAAATGTGCTGAAGAGTGATAAAAACTATAATTGACTATAAACATTTCAAGACAATTAAAAACACCTATTTCTAGTTTTTTGGGGGGGATGGCTATGGCTGTTTTATCTCTTCCTGTACTATTTGTTTGGTATTGTATTTTCTTCTTTAAAATATTTATTGTATTTTATCCATTGCAGGTAAAAGGAAGGGGGGAAATTAAGAGATGAGATACAAGTATATGGTATAAAACTTGGGCCACATCTATTAAAATCTGCAAAGGGGAAAAACCGAGGTGGGAAACATATCTATGCTGACAGCTAGCCAGGCAATATATTGGGTGAAACATCCTTTGCCTGCTGAATGGCCTCTGTAAGACCGCCACCCCTCAGGACTACCGTGCAAGGCATTTTTTTCTCATCATCTGATAATCCTAGTTTCCTATGAATTAATGTTACCCATATGTAGCAGTTCCTGAATTCTGTCAATTACAATCTACATAATTATGGAATTCAGGAACTGCTATGTATGTGTTAGGTTTGTATAACATCCAATTTACTTTCCAAGATTCATCCAGAGACTTGCCTACAATTTAAAAACCAATTAGAGAGCTATTAAATGTCAGGTGTTGAATGTATTTATTTATTTATTTTGGCAAGTGCGAACAGGAATATTTCAAAGTGTATTTTCCTGTTCCAATTTGTTCATTACTAATCACGTCCTTTTCAAACTGACTCAATGATACAGCAATGAGTCTACAATTCTACAGGTGTGTGGTGGTTTAGCCAATACGCAAGTGTATTCTCAGGGAGCTTAACTCTCTACAGCTTACATATCAATAGAATTTAATAAGGAACACTTATGTTTGCACATTATATTAGTGATATATAATATTTTGGCTTCATGACTGCCTTTCAAACAGTTCCACACAACTTTGACCTATGAAGTCAAAGGTAGGGTGACCATATGAAAAGGAGGACAAGGCTCCTGTATCTTTAACAGTTATATATAGACAAAGGAATTTTATTTTATTTTATGCATTAGTATGCATACAGCACCTGGTGAAATTCCCTCTTCATCACAAGTTAAAGCTGCAGGAGCCCTGCCCTCTTTTGTATCTGGTCACTCTAGTATAGCTCCTGCAGCTTTAACTGTTGTGATGAAGAGGGAATTCCATCAGATGCTGCATGCATAAAAAAGAGACCTGCTGAAATTCCTTGTCCATACAACTGTTAAAGATACAGGAGCCCTGTCCTCCTTTTCATGTGATCATCATAGGCCACAGCTAGACCTAAGGTTTATCCTGGGATCATCCAGGGTTCGCCCCTGCCTGAGCACTGGATCCCCTGTGTGTCACCTAGATGAACAGGTTTGACCCCTGGATGATCCAGGGATAAACCTCAGGTCTAGCTATGGCCTTAGTCAAAGGCAGCCATTTATTTATTTTAAAATCAATGTATATTGTAGCCTGCCAGGTGGACAATGCTTCTGATTTTGCAGGTTCTGTTTTTGTTGTTTGCAGTTTCTGTTTTTACAGAAGCAGGAGATTCATAATGCTTGTAGTGGGCCCCTGTACATAGCTGGTGGGTTACATTCAACTTGGCAGGAAATAAGTTTTGCTGTTCTGCATTAAATGCACAAGAGCAAGAGATGACAGTGTGAAAAGCCAGCAGGCAGAAAGGGGAAGAAGAAGAAAAAAGAGCAGCTAAATCTGTTTCCTGAAAAATCTATTATTTCTTTAGAAAGTGTTTGATGCATTGTGCTACCATTTTGGACAAAGAGTTTTCTCCTCTTTACCTATTTGGCGCAGGTAGTTGGGATGCTGCCTTCTTGATGGTAATAAATAGCTTGGTACTACTTTTAGCTCAGAGGTTCTGCCCGACTGAGCACTGGTGTCATTAAACCTCATCTTGCTTGTGTTATATAGTTCAACATTTTAACGAGCAAAAACAACTTCAACTAAGAAAATTGTGCCTGTCGATTAGCTGGGCTCCTGCAAAGTAATGGAAAAGAATGGGAGGGGAGGGTATGCAGAAAGGCTGAATCCCAAGAAACGGGGCTTAGAGTACACTGTTCATTGGTGGGCTCTGATCACTTGCAATTCAGTTTTCACTGAAATCTGTTATCTCTGCATTAAAATGATAATGAAATGAGGGAGGTGTGACTAACTCCTATCGGGCTGAATTAGTATATTATCCTGTTTTATTATCCTCAGTTAATTAAACAGAGATTTGACAGCTCAATATGTTTTACATTACATCTTTTATGAATCCACATAGCTCCTCTATGTGGTGGGGTCATTTTGAGTTGTATTTCCAAACATGACCTTTTTAATTTGGCTTTTTAAAGTGGGATTATTTATTTATTTGTTACGTTTAGCTCCTCCAAGGAGCTCAAGGCAGCATACATGACCCTTTTCCATTCCATTTTATCCTCACAAGAATCCTGAGAGTCTGTGACTGGTCCAAAGTCACCCAGTGAGATTCATGGCCAAGTTGGGGCTAGAACTTGTGTCTACCAAATCCTTTGTTTGTTTGTTTAATGTACAGCCTGCCTGTCCGTCCAAAAGAAAAATGGCACTGAACACAGTAATAGTGTTATTCTTTCTAATGCTTTTAATGATAGATTTAATGTTTCATGATGGTCCGTGTATTGTTTTTGATATGTTGTACACAGCTTGGTGGTTTTGAAAGAAACACAGTATAAAAATACAACTAAATAAACAAAGTCAATAAATAAAAATAGGGAACTGAGTCTGAGAGCTACTGATTTACCCCAAAGCACCTGATAAATTTAAGTGTGCAGAAAATTTGGACGTGGTACATTTGCAATACCACACTGGTTCTCACAGCATACATTTCCCTAATTAGTAGGAATATCCTTGTCTGCCTGGAAAAATACATATCTGCATTGTAGAACATTTGCATGAGTTTGTGTCTCCCCCATGGCCCCCTTTATTCTTGTGAATAGCTCCCCAATACCTGGCAGGCAGTTTGTAGAATGGAAATATGAATAAGCAATTTCACAGAATTATTATGAAAACACAACTCTATATATCAGAAGTTGCATTGAGATCAGTGGATTGTACTTTCTAGTAAGTAGGTTTAGGGTTTTATCTTAAAGGAACATGGTTGCCTGAGCCATAAGAATAGGGCAGGCTATAAAAGGAGTAAATCTAGCTCTCAAATAAATCAGTTATTGTCACTACTGTTCAGGAATTTTCAGAGTAAACTATTTAGAATGCTTTTCATCTGTTAGAGAAAATTCATCACTCTCTATTTAAAAAAAAGGAAGAAAAATATAGCCAGTGACAACTGAGCTGTAAATAGGTAGCTTCACTGTTCTCTTCTGCAAATACATAACCATAGACATTTTCAGCATAATTATTGATTTAGGATCAGTCTTAAAGACTTGCTGGAACATTTCAATAAAGCAAAGTGGCACAGGTTAAAGTGTTTCTGGCCATGCAGAACAGAAGTGCATGACCTCAGACATTGCCAGTGCCGATCTTCTCTTCAACGGCAGGTAATAAAGTGAAGGCAGCACCAGAAGGTATGCACTGCAGTAAAATCTTCGAATAAAACTTTGCCAGTAAATTTTACCTGACTAACTATACTTTCCTCAGGGTCTTTCAGAAGGAGCTGTAAAAAACATCTCATAGAGCAACTGTCAACTGCTACCTTGTTAGAAGCTTAGTGAAGGAGTTCCAATTCTCACTTTGCTTTTTGTACTCAGGTATGCTTATTAAAGTTTAACATAACATACCTGTCATGTCAACTGGGAAGGGCATGTATATGTAAAATTAAGCCTGTGTCTCTTTAAAAAATACCTGGAGGCTGTTGCTGGAATGTTCATGCCGCATAAGAACACAAGAAGGTCCATCCAATCTAGCATCCTGTTTCCCAGAGTAGGCAAAAATGTGTCTCTCAAATGTAAATGAGCAGGGTGTGGTGGCAAGACCCCTCTCCTGCTTCTGTTCCACAGCAAATGGAAATATGGGGTATCTTGCCTCTGAACATGAGGGTTCTATAGGTATCATGGCCAATAGCCAATGATAGAACAATTCTCCAAGAATTTGTCTGATGACCCATTTAAAGCAATCTAAGTTAGTGACATCACCCTCTCCTGGGGCAGTGATTTCCATAAATTAATTATGCATTGTGTCAGGAAGTACTTCTTTTGGTCTGTCCTGACTTTACTGTCAATGAGTTACAGTATAATGAGAAGGGAATGGGGGGAAACTCTCTATTCTCTCCACACCATGCGTTGTTTTAGAAACTTCTATTACGATGTTTTTAGGACACAATCCCATGCATGTTTAGAAAGAAAGAAAAAAGTCCTACAACTCCCAGCACTTCCCAGCCAAGAGTTATAACATGCTGTTAATCTGCTGTATTTACTTTTGGTTTCATGACAGAATTGAGATCCCAGCTCTACACAAACAGGCTTTTCTTTTCTTCCTTTTCCACTAAATAACCTCTTGTTATATTCAGTTATATATAAGGGACACAAATAAATAAATAATTGGGTCAGCTTGTGGAATTTTGTGTTATAATGGCAGGGGGTTCCTTAAGCCCAGAAACATATGAATATAATAATAATAATAATAATAATAATAATAATAATAATAATAATAATAATAATAATAATTTCTTATTGGTGGCAGCAGTGCTGGAGTAAGGAAATCCCCCATACATTAATTTATTAAATGTGTGTCTAGGAATTCTGCATCCCCCACTGTGTTTGTTCTCTAGAGTAGGTGCAGGGTCCCTGATCTGGATTTAAAAGCTTTCCTACTCCCCACAGTAGGGTCCTGAACTGAATTAAAAATGAAAAAAGATGATGTTGCTACTAGATACATATTTAATGTAATGTCTGGTTTGGCCCTGAGTAGCCATGAGCATATATGGCACAGCCTGTACATCAGCCATATTTATCAAGAGGGCATAGAGATGCCCCACATGAGAACATAACTCATAAATGAAGTGCTGAGCAGACATACCTTTGGTCGCTACAGTTGTCAGTTGTGAAATTCCTAAGTGTTTGCAGGACAGTTGACTTAATCAATACTTATAGGTTAATACTGATGGATATAGATAGATATTGATAATCATGATAAAGGAGTGGGACAGCAGGAGTGCAAACATACTATTCTGTAAGCTTGAAGAAATGAAGTAATAGCAGTCAGTTAAAGAAATTCTGCACTGATACTGCTTTCCATTGTCATGATAGACCTCCATATTCATGGTGCTTTTTTCCTCCCCCTCCGTGCTCCTGCCAGCTCTAATAACATAGTCTACAAATGTGACTGTATTGTCATTAAAAATCTCATCGTTGCAATTTTAATTCCTTGGTATTTCATATGCGCAATGCATCATAATGCACAGTGTGTCTGAGACATAAACAGTATTGATAGCAGCTCAATAGCAATACGTTTTGTAATAATTGCCAGTTAATTTGATTTTGAGCAAAACTTCTTTGTTTTCAAGATCAGATCTGATCCTCAATCATTAAATTTCTGATAGGTTACTATTGAATTGTTTTAAGCACCTAATTAAAGACACACCTTGAATTATTCATGTATTATGGTATTTCATTAATAATTTATTCCATGGTTTCATTGGTAAAACTTAATTTTGAACCTCAATGAAACTTTAAAACTCAATACACTTTCCAAGGTCTTTGGAAATAATTTCTTTATGACTTTTTATAAATGACATTTATTAACTTTTATTAACATTGCCTAAAATTAAAGATGAAATATGTAAAGAAGACCAACTGAAACCTAGATTTGGCCCAACAGCCACAGTCTTGGGAAGTTTAGAGGTGTGGTTTAATATGTATTCTTGACATCAGTAAAATTCTGACCAGATCAGTGAACTCAAGCAACATCTATCATATTCATATGAATGTTTAAAATCAAGTTAGGGATGCTGTTGACTTAAAGATTTCATAGTTAAATTCTGAATGTCACCAAATGGAGTTACGAAGTGTTACATAGATAAACATGTAAATGAGAGCACATAAATGCATTATATAAATGGAAATTGTGCATGGTTTGCAGATGATAATTGACATTAATAACCAAGGCTGGTGTCAGTGGACAGGACCACTGGGGAGATGCCAAGGCCCCAGGGGTCTGGGAGGGCCCACTGTCAATGTCTAGCTTATCATGCAACAGCAGCCATTATAGTCTGTCTTTTCTTTCTGGATAGTAGATGTTGGGACTGTTGGAAGTGTGGGTGCAACTCCTCTAGCTTCAAAGGGAAAACAAAGAGAATAGAGAGAGTACCTCCAATTTTCCTAGACTGCCCTCTGACCTGTGCTGACCTTCCTTCTATTGCTAGACTGGTATTCTAAGGACCTTCACACTCTTGCCTCTCAGGGAGGAGACATCTTCTGGATTGAGGATTCTCCTATCCAACATGTATTTCCTGCAATAAAATGCAAGACTTCTTATTGTTTTGACGCAGAGTCTCCAGTGTGATTCATCCATAGTAAAGTGTGCTCCTTCAGCCAGGATTTCACACAGCTCAGCCTCATCAGGATCTTGCTGTTCTGCTAACAGGGACTGTGCCCATCTTTCCTTCAGCACACATGCCTAGATAGCATCTTGCTGAGACCACACTCCCCCCATCATAAAACATGGAGCTAGCCTGGCCAGAAACGTACTGAATGTACAAAATCGTATTTAAATCATACACTCATAAAAAACCCAGGACTAACCTAGTATCTGGAATGTCCCTTCCCTGTGGAGAACTACATAATTATAGTTTCTTAGTAAAGCACCTTCTGATTCTGGATTGGCTTTGGCCATCAAGGCAGGCCAATAGTTCCTCCTGGGCAGGAAGGAGAATAAGAGGGCTTCCTGTCTCTGCTGCCTTGCCTGAACAACAACTAACTGAGCTCTAGTGTGTCTGGCTATCAATGGGTACTAGTCCTGATGCTATCTCACTACTTGTGAGAAACATGGGTGCTAGGGTGATGTTGCACCTATGTCCTGCTTGTGGGTTCCTGGTCTTCAGCTGGTTGGCCACTGTATGAACAGAGTGCTGGGCTAGATGGACCCTTGGTCTGATCCAGCATGGCTCTTCCTATGTTCTTATGGTTTTTACTTCAGATCTTAATGCTGGCTTGTTCTCTGGGCCTGCCTCCTGGTTTCCCCCCTGATTCTGATAGTTCTTTGGGCCTGCTTCCAGGCTTATTTGCCAGTCCTGCTTCTTGGTTTGTCCTTTGATCCTGACTGCAGATTCCCAGTTCCTGGCTAGGAATAGGAAATAAATTTGTTTGCTTTGCATTTCAATACAAATTTACCAAATTGTTAATGATTTAATATTTTAGCTGTGTAAATTATTTATGTTTACATTGTTCTGATTTTATCTGTACACCACCATGAGATACAAGTGATATCGGGTAGGCTTCAAATATTTTAATAAAATAAATAAATAAATAAATAAATAAATTCTACACTGTGAACTTGAACACAAACTGGAATTCAGTTAGATGTCGAAACTCATACTTTTCCAAAGTTTGCAATGTGGTTTGCAAAAACAAAGCATGCAATAATAATAATAATAATGTGCACATTTGGGGAATAGTGGATGATAGCCAAGTAGTCTTCTTACCAACCATCATTTACTAGGATTTGGTGCAAATGTTTTAAAATGTAATGACTTGGTTTAAATGGCCTGGTAGGATTATTTAACTTTTTATTTTTGCTTTGAACAGAAGATCACCATGTTGTATCACAAAACTATTTTGAATGTCTTCTTACTCTTCAAAGTGGCATTGCCAATGCTTATTAGGCAGAAGTTCATGTCATCATGCAGAAAGGCAGTCCAAAATAGAGTTATACACTGGCTGAGATCAAAGCTGAGGCATCTATGTGGAAACTGGCAGGTCCAAGACCAGCCTATACTCAATACCAACTCAGATTTGACCTGGAAGCATGTATTGCTAGGCAACATCAGGAGAACCAATGGTTGTCTTTGGAGGGTAATACATCCCCCTTTCTCTTAAGTCTACATATTTGATTAGTTCGCTTCAAGATCCATTGAGGGATCTTGTCTTTAACATTTCTCAGTGATTGAGACAAGGACTGGAAATTCTGTATCAGCAAGCATGGCCAAAAATATACAATGCATGGTGAGTGGATAGGACATGAGACATTAGATTTTTCTTTGTGAAAAAGCATGTCATACTTAGAGGCTAACTAGTCTATATGTGTGTAGGAAGGTTGTGTTTTGTTTCATTTTTTAATGGCCCAATTGTTTAGTGTTGCTAAGATGTTTCATATTGTTGCCTGCTCCTGTGGAACACAAAGTTCCCTTGCTGTTCTGCAGGCATTTCAGTTTGAGGTATCCTATTCACTCTTGCTTGCTAGCTGCCTGCTTCTGGCACTATATATTGTAGTTTAATCTGTGAGGTTTATGTAGTTTAATCTGTGTGGCTTGATTACATGGTTTCACATTGGTAGTGATGTTGTAAGGGCGCTGTAGATTTTATAATGATTGTTCCAGTGCAGCTTTACAGACTTCTTGTTGATGTTGTATTTTTCTTATTATACTTTTTTTATGTTGCCTTTTGAACCTCACATTGGGTGACTGATAAATAGAGTAAACAAATAAATAGGTTAGAACGATAAGCCACAAGATTCAGACAATTAACACTAGGCTAAAGATGGCTGACTATAGCCTAAAATGCATCCCACTTCTCCTGTCCTATTTAATTGTGATTCATTAATCAAAAGTTGCAGATTTCTTTTCAAAAGTGTGGTAGTTTACAATGTGACTTATTACTGCAGATGTATAGTAATTGCAAAAATAAATAAATAGATGGTAGCACTGCTAATGAGACTGTCAGGCTTATGGAAAGCTATTTAAAACAATGTGTGAGAACAGCCAAATCCGTACGAGGCAAAACATTTTTCACCCACTGCAGTTTTGGCATAAGTTAATCTCAAAGTTGTATATCACACCATTGACAAGCAAACAGAAGATTCCTGCTGAATTGCAAGTTGATATACTGGAATCTTATCCACACAGATCAAAAACACTCATCATCAGATCAGGACAGTTAGAGTAGGTGGAACTGTGGTCCAATAAAGAGAATGTCCCTTACAATCAAAAGGATAAAGGATAAAAAAGCCACCCAAATGTACCCTGTTCACTTTTGAGCCAAGTCAGAAAGAAATCAAATCTAGTCAGTTGAAATCTCATCCTATATCAGATATGTTCTAAATTTTATGGAATTCCATATAACCAACAGAAACAGAAAATATTCACTGCCAGGAGGATGGACTCAGAGACCATCTCTCCCCAAACAGGCCAAGCACATAATAATAATAATAATAATAATAATAATAATAATAATAATAATAATAATAATAATTCTTACCCACCTCTCCCTCTGGATTGAGACGGTGAACAACGTTAAATACAATATACAATAAAATATAATAAATATATTAGTGTCATTAGGAAGGGCTCTATGCCGAATATCATCTTCCAAAGAGCTTAAAATCACTGTGGCAAAAGTAAAGCCAATGAAATGGCCAGTCTACGTTGCTATATGGGATTGCCACATTTCTAGGTGGCTCTTCAAATACAAGAGTGGAAAATTAGTGGTTTCCATGACAGATGCAAGTGTCTAGTTTAAGAATTGTTGGCATCAGAAATATGTAAGCCATTCAGCAGAGTGAGGCAGCTCCTTCAGGTGGCAGGTGCTGGGGGGTGCCGAGCAGCAGCAAGGTGTTGGGAGGATAGAACTGTATCTGTGCCACACAGCCTGCCTCACACTTTCTGAAGCTCTCCTGCTCTCTTCAGGTCCAGTGGAGGATGCTGCCTCCTCACCAGCGTTGAAGTAATATCAAACTGTTTATTCAGCTCCTTACATGGAATTTTGAGGGTTGGCATCTAGTCCACCTCAGGCACCAAAATGTCTTGGGCTGGCTCTCATATAAGCTGAATAAAAACAGTGTATTACTACATGAACACCTTCCTGAAGTTAATAACTTCCTTAAGTTACTTCTTCATCGTTTCACCGCCCCTGACATTGATTAATTTGTAGCAAAGATATTTTGGCAAACAACCAAACATAAGTAAGAAAAACACAAAATAGCATCAATAAAAAAAAAATACTGAACTAAACAGCCTGAGAACATTAAAACAATTATAGGAGCATCTGTGGCAACAAAATAAACGACACAACAAAAACAAAGAAGCTAACAAGGAAAGAAAGAGAAAAAAGGCAAACAATAAATTCCAAAGAAGCCAACAGTAAATGACACAGCAAAAACAAAGATGTTAACAATTCCATGCACAGCCAAAGAAATAATAATAATAATTTAAACTGAACAAAATTATTCTTCTTCTTCTTCTTCTTCTTCTTCTTCTTCTTCTTCTTCTTCTTCTTCTTCTTCTTCTTCTTCTTCTTCTTCTTCTTCTTCTGCCTTCTCCTATTGTAGGTTAGCTATCATTACAGCTATTTTTGTTTTTGACACCACTGCTCTAAATAACTGTATAGAAGTACAACTATACCGTTCCCTCAAGTTCTTTAGCCATAATGTTGCACCATGTCCTGCTTTGTGGGTCCCTGGTCGACAGCTGGTTGACTACTGTGCGAACAGAGTGCTGGACTAGATGGACCCTTGGTCTGATCCAGCAGGGCTCTTCTCTTTTGTTCTTCCCTGTGATTTCTTCCTTTTGCTCCTCCCCTTCTCCCCCACCCTCTGACCGCCACCATTGCTGGGAGCACGTGTGTTTGTTCTCCTGCTCTTGCTAGTGTAATGTAACAAGAAAATCGACAGAACAAATCCTTTTAAAACTCTACGCTGCACCTGCCTTATATATGCAAGAATATTTCTGAGAATAACTGTTTTTTTTCCCTTTCATTGAAGGAAGGTGTGGTCTCCTTTATTGTTATAAGTTAGCCTGTACACATGTGGGACTGGTAAATGTTCATTCTATTTTGCCGTTTGTTTTTTCTCTGCTAACTGCCTTTCTAACAGGAGGCATCATTACTAAATGATCCCATACAATTGTGATTATTTAAGAAACTGAACTTATGTTCTCTCTCTCTCTCTCTCTCTTTAATGGCAGAACAAAAAAGTGTCACATTTAACATTTGAAGTTCAAACTCATCCTTATCGCTTTGTTCTTTATCAAAGAAGAATGGAATATGTGATTTATGCAACCAGTTGAGAAAGCAGAACTTTTCACAATACTAAAAATAAAATGAAATTTCCCTAAGGCAGAGGGGAAACCCTTTTAAAACAGGAATTAAATTATCAATGCAATTTAGCAAATGATTGCGAGCAAGTCATTTTGAAAAAGTCAAAGTCTGCTTGCAGATAATTCATGCACACACAAAGGTGAAATTGTTTTTTATAAATTAGTTGATGCAAATTGTTGCATGCTTTCTATACTGGTCCTGCTTTGGGGGGAATAGTCAGCTGGTGCTGATGTTTTCCCAAATTGCAGAGTACCGTTCTGAGCATGTGCCCTCCATGGTCCTTGAAACTGATGGAAGTTTGATTGTGATCAGTACCTCGTGCAGTTTGTCTGGCCCTGAACGTAATGGAAGTCAGCATTTTCCTTCACCTCTATGTTATTCCTAAGGTTTTTATGCAAATAAGAGATGGAATGCTAGAAGGCTTTCTCCCCCCCACCCCACCCCACTCCTAAAGGATTAAAATACCTTGGTCTTTTTAAAAATGTGTAGGCTGGTTATTATTGCATTCTTATGTTTTATTTTTTCTTGCTTAAATTGCATTTTTTTTCAGTCTGCCTAACTGCAGGCATTCTGCGTATGTTGCTAGCTAAGCATAAATTGGATTGTAGCCTTATTAATAAAGAACTTAATGAGAGTGGCAAAAAAGGAAGAGAGTGCTTGACTGGGGTAGGCTGAGATATTAGCACTCCTGGAGCTGGTTTTACACTAGAGTGGATGCACAGTCTCCAGACTGGATTTTAAAAGCCCCCTTCCCAACACATTGCAGTCCCAATTTGAATTGGTGCCCTACACTTACTCTAGAGGAATGAAAAAAGTAGAAAATGTAGGGGCTGTCTATACACAGGGAAAGCCCTGCATCAGTTATATGACACAGCCACAGATTCACAGCCCTGCAGGGCTTACCCGTGAAGCTGCGCATTGATAAAGTTGGAGATTTCCCCTGACTTTTTTAGTGGGAGCGAGGTCAGTGCTGCTCTTCTGCCATCTGACCTTGCTCTAGGGCCAATGTTAAGAAATATGAGACTAGAGTCATCCAGTAAAGGATCTGCAGTCAGAAAATATATTTGAGGTAAGGGGAGACTGTATCACACAGAGTATAGCAAAAGCTGCAAAGTACAGCAGAAGCTACAAAAGTAGGAGTGAATGAAGTTAATTTCAGATACATTGAATGTGTCACTTGTTCTTTATTTCAGTGATTTTAACATTAAGATGTTGTGTAGAACAGGTTTGTCTTAATTGTGTGCTGTAAAAGCAGATGTGACCAAGGCTATGTTCGGGTGGGCACACACCCTTTGGGGCAGCCATGTTGTCTTCCTTTTTGGTTTCCAAAATATGACCACTTTGCTTGAAACTCTACACTGCACCTGAATTTCTATGTGAGGAAACTATTTTCTCTTTCTTTCAATGAAGAAAGGTGTGGTTTCTCTTTAATTGTGTGTGCATGTGGGTCTGGTAAACACTCATTTGCTTTTGCCATTTGTATTTCACTGCTGCCTTTTTAACAGAAGGCAGCAATACCAAATAATCCCATCACTTTTTTCTATACAATGCTGTGGGAATGACTCTATGGCCATAGCTAAACCTAAGGTTTACCCTGGATTGTCCAGGGGTCAAACCTGTTCATCTAGGTGACACACAAGGGATCCAGTGCTCAGGCAGGGGTGAACCCTGGATGATCCCAGGATAAACCTTAGGTCTAGCTGTGGCCTGTCATCACACACTATCTCCCCAAGGGCATTTGCGCCCTCATTTCCAAGGCATGTGGGAAATGGAGGGCATTGAGCAGAACCGTGCTGTGGGTCAGGGGTGGGGAGATAAAAGCTCTCAGACCACTTCATAGTGTATTTGTAAGCACTATTCTCCCAACCACCCTGCAAAAAGTCTTCTGGATTTCTCCCCCACCAAAGAATGTCTCTGTCCTCAAATTCCTCCACCTAACCATTGTTGGAAAGTAAGGTCCAAAAAGATGAGGAATTTTGCCCAGCGCTAGCGAAAACACAGAATAGCACTACAGTCACAGCCTTGTAGAAAGGGAGCTAAAAAGGGTAGTAGCGTGGGGGAATATATCCCTTTCTGTATTTTGAAAACCAGCCTCTTGCTTTGTGTTAGCTATTCAGTCATATAATAAGTCATTGATTAATCAATCTACTGTATATCTCCCCCTTCACCTCCATTAATGTTGTGCAAAATATTTGTAGTAATTTTTCATATATATATATATATATATATATATATATATATATATTCTTCATGGAATCAATAAAGTACTTTAATATATCAGTGAATATATCAGTTTTATTTTCCACTCTATACATCAACAACCCACACTTAAGCTGCTGCCTGAGTAGAAAAATCTAGTCAGCTATTGAGAAGGACAAACACATTCCATAGTACTTATCTATAACATCCTTTGAAGGTTAAGTCTGTTCATAGAATCCTAGTGTCATAGGCTCTTGCGACTAGAAAGGACACAGTGCCATAAAATTTAATGTACTGCTTTGACAAAGGGTCCTCCACATATTATTTCCTATGAATGAATTCATGTAATTCGCATGTGTCCTACACTGTGTACTTTGTTTCCATGTATGAATATGGAGGCCAGGTGGTGCCATCGGCAGAGGGAGGGGTGGCCGCACCGATATTAGGTGGCTGTGCCCATCCATTCTGCCTCTTTCGGTTTCATGGGTGGAGAGAGAAGGATGGCGGTTGCTGCTGGGGAAGGAGGCCACATGGAAGGCAGCTTCTTGTGTGGCTCTCCTTCTTTTGTGGAGGCAATCAAAGGAGGACATGCGTGGCCTGAGAGAAAGCCATGTGGAGGACAGCTTCTCCCAAGGGGCCTTTCTTCTTTCTTCAGCAGGGAGGAGAGGAAGCAGACAGTTGAGGAGGGGGGCCACGTGAAGGGTGGCCTCTCCTGCAGCATTTTTTTTTGCCCATCGGAGCCTGGCTGGGCTGCCAAGACGGGTTCAGCAGGTGTGTGGGGTGCAGAGGCTCCTAGCATCGGCTGGGGCCTTTCTCGTGGAGGCAGGCCGGTGGGGCACGGCAGCCTTATCTGCCATGAATTTGTCCAGTCCTAAAGCCATCCAAACTGGTGGCCATCTTGTGGTACTGAATTCCATAGTTAACTATGCACTGTGTGAAGAAGTAGTTTTATCTGTCCTTAATCTCCCACTAATCAGCTTTATGGGATGACCCTGAGTTCTAGTATTGAGAGAGAAATGTAGGGGAAAATGTCTCTCTATCCACCTTTTCCACACCATGTATAGTTTTGCGTCCATCTATCAAGTCTCTCCTTTCTCACCTTTTTTCTAAGCTTAACATTTTCAGATGTACCTCAGAGTAGATTTGCTAGAGCCCCTAATCATGTTAGTTTACCTTTTCTGCACATTTTCCAACTAAACAATATCCTTTTTTTTTAGCTGTGGTGACCAGAATTGTACTCAACAGTTGCACCATAGATTTGTAGAAGGACAGTATAATATTGGCAGTATAATATTTTTTATTCTTTGCCTAATTTTGCCTAACACAGAATTTGCCTTTTTCGCAGCAACTGCACACTGAGCGGATATTTTAATTGACCTCACCACCACAATCCCAAGATCTCTTTCTTGACTAATCAGACCTAAATATTCTAGACATCTTCATTCATTATTAAATGCGTGAAACATACTTTGGGTTTTTTAATTTGAATTGTCTGCGTTACTAAAGATCAAATTTATTTTATTACTGATTTGTTTAAATCATGTATGATTTGTTCTGCATTTGTTCAGTTCACATTATTTTCATGAAGCACATTCATTTTTAGGTCTAGTTCTTTCTTTCTTTCTTTCTTTCTTTCTTTCTTTCTTTCAGCATCCCCCCACCCCACTCCTGGTTGGAGAAATGACAATCTCCTAGCAGCCACCATTTTATTTTCCTAGATGTTCCAGAATGATGTAAAGCCTGAAGCATCTGAGAAAATAACATGGGAGTTGCCAAGCAGCAGATGCTAATGGGACCTCTGCTGCCACCATAAAATGGAAGCCCCCAGCTGGGTATGAATTGGGTCATGAAAATGAATTTCATGATTATCCATCCATTACTGATATCACTTTTTTCTGGACAAGCAAAAAATGAACCAAATTGGTCCCATGTAGTTCAATTTTTCATCCATTATGAAATAAATACAATTTACTATTCATTACTCTCCCCACCCACCCCTAGAATTATAAGTTTGGGTACTTTCTTGCCCTGACCAAGTTCCATTTCTGGTCTCATCCTAAGGTTTGAAGACTACATAATGACTAGGATTCAAACAGTGGCCAACAAGATACTCAGGGGCAGCAGGACATAATGGTTATAGTCATTCCTGCTTGTATACTGTGCCTACAGGTAGGTGTACCATTATTTGCTATAATGGCTAGCAGCCACTAATAGACCTCCATGAATCTGTGTAATTCTTTTTAAAAAGACATTTGTAGTAAAGTCATGTCACATATTCTCCTTCAAAAATAATCAATTTTAAATCAGTGGGACAATGGAACAGTTTTTAAACCAGAAGTCTTTCACAGAATGTCTAAATAAGAACAGAACATTTCCAATAACCCACACCTAAACTTGTCAGTCTAAAAGAAAAGGTGTGAATATAATACTAACACCAGTTTTGAATTATTGATCTTGCAGCTAGGATAAAGTTAACAACTAAGGTGCATAATCAGATCTAAGCATATTCTACCTGACAAAAATCTATTCATGTGCACCACTAAGCCTTTATCATGAACCTTTTTTTTCCCATTTCAGAAATGTGCATTTTACTACACTGCTCAGGATTCTTAGAGTTAATGAGATCTTAATGGCATTTTGGCAATTATTTTTCAACAGCTCATACACAACTTTTATTCCAACTGTAATGTAACATAGTACATTTTCTTCGGTGTGTGTGTTAAATTAAAATTACATGTAATGAGACTTTTCTCTAACTGGGAATTTTATTAGTGCATGATTTTGGTCAAGCCTATGTATACATTGCATAGCAAATGATATATGGCTGATCTCATCTAGCAAAGCAATATTTTCATGTTATGAGTTAGTAATAGAGTAAATTGCTTCTTTCTCCCCATCCTCTTATTCATAGTTAAATGTTAAGAATAGTGTACTTTGGGAATATTTTCTGTTAATCACCTTGTACTATATAATAGTATACAATAGTATACCATTGCAAGAACCATTACAACTGATACAAGAAGAAAAGGTCACTGAACGTTAGTAATTGTTGTTAAACTGAATAATAAAATGTGGAATTAAAGTATAAAGACAGGAGCTGAATGTGTGTAACACTACTAGGGTAATTTCAGGAGTTAACTATATTATTTACATCAACATGTGTAGTTTCACTGTATTACTTCAATTATAGTGATTCTTTTGGACACCAACTTATGAAAATTATCTAATGTACACAACAGCTGCACACCTGTCATCCACCAAGCTGAACACAGACTAGTGATGCATCTGAAGTTCAGAAAGGTTGGGGCTGTTACGGCCAGTTCAAGATTAGGCCCACTACCGCTTGGGCCCATTATGAGCCAAGCTACTGTGAAGTTTGGGCCCAGATCATAATGGCCATGCTGAGAGCCAGCCATTCATGCAGTCCCTGAGATGTTCGGGAATTTCTAGTATCTACTGGTCAAATTTATTGAGTCAGAAGGCAATAGCAACTACTATTCTGAACTTGCTATGGATGATTCAGGTTTAACAGTGGTGTCTACACAGCACCTGCTATCATCAGCCAACCACCCCTACACTGCTTACTCTCCCATTTGCCTAGGTTAAGTTTGTTTAAAGGGCTAGTGGTGATGGCAGGGCTGAGCTTACAGAGAGCTCTCCTGGCTTGATCTTTCTAAGATTTGATAGAAGAATTCTCAGAAGGACACTGATCTTTTTTCAGTCATTCGCTAAGAAACACCAGGAAATCTGAGCTAATTACAAAGATAACCACAAATCTTGCATGCATCACAACTATAAGCTAATTAAAAAAACACTGGATGGCAATAATTGCCACCATGACATCACTAATCCACTATTGTGTAAAGAGTATTTTGCATATAATACAAAATAAATTCTTTCATGGATAATTATAGGGATACAGTTTTCAGCAGATACTGTTCGTATGTTCATCTGGTTAACAAACTGATCTCAGATCTGCAACACAGGAGTTTCTAAACTGATTACATATTGCCATTCATTTTTTTTAATGTATGGAACATAGAAGTTGCCTTATAAAATTGCTCCATCTAGCTCAGTATTTAAAGTGCTGGTTATCAACTTTAAAGCTCTACATGGTTTGGGTCCAGGCTACCTGCAGGATCGCCTTCTCTCATACTATCCGCCCCACACACTCAGGTCCTCTGGGAAAAATCTAGTTCAGCTAGCATAAACTAGATTAACAACTGTTACCCAGAGGACCTTCTCTTCTGCTGCCCCCAGACTGTGGAATGGCCTGCTGGAGGAGACTTGTCAACTTAACAGTCTACTAGCATTCAAGAAAGCTATAATCTCTTCTGGCAGGCCTATCCAGTGGAATTTTAAGATGTTTTAAGAATGTTTTTAAGGATGTTTTTAACAATGTCAGTTTTATGTATTTTATCATTTATTGTTGTTCCCCACCTCAATCAAAATGGAGAGACAGGTAATTTATTATTATTATTATTATTATTATTATTATTATTATTATTATTATTATTATTATTATTATTGGAAGTTGCAACATCTCTCCAGAGATTCAGAAAGAGGGCTTTCCTAGCCATACCTAAAAATACAAGGTATTGAGCCTGGGACGTTCTATATGCAAAGCAAGTGCTCTACCACTGAGTTATGGCTCTTCCTTTAAAAGACAGAAGGAAGCTTGGACTGGAGAACACAAGCATGCTCTCTACCATTTGAGCAAATGTCAAGGAGTGCTGTTGGGCATCTCACTTTTCTGGTGTAACAAGAAAGGACAAGGACAATGGGCCAAACCTAACACTTGCTGTGCTACAAAAAAATGTAAGAAGTGTGCCATCACTTATGTCAGCATGGATTTTATTTTACAAACCCAAGTATACTGAAGGGTTGTTACAACAGCATACAGGTGAACACATAACCACATAGGTTTGGGAATGTGGTGCCACTATGTTGTATTTAGGGTTGCAAGCTCTTTTTATCAGTCCTTCCTGGGAAACCAGCCAGCTTATCAGTCTTTTCTGGGAATGTAGCCAACTGCAATGCTCCTGGTTGCTAAGAAGTGAATAGTTAACTCACGGAAGTCCAAGATGCCAGAGAGGTATAGAGGAGGTCTAAAGTCTAGTCTAGGGTCAAAGTCACAACGATTCCAAGGGCACAAAAGCACAGCCCAGGCAACAGAACTGGTAACCTCAAGATGGTTGTTGGTCCTTGACGCTCCATTTTATGCTGAGCCTCAGCCTGGACCCACCCATCTCCAGCTGTGGCTGATTTCTGAGTCTTCCATCTCAGCCAGCTATTTAAGGTCAGTGTTCAGAGAGCAGCTGCAGACTTTTTTTTTCACCAGCCAGACTTGTCTGTATGCCTCAATCTCCTTCTTTCCAAGGGGCTGGGTGGATGACTTACTTCTGGCTCAGAGTTTGCTTTGTTGGAGACAGGAGGTGGAGAAGTATGGTCTTCATGGGGCTTTTCCAAGGGGCCTGCATCCTTCTCAGCTGCACAGCCCCTTTCTCCCTGTAACACTGCCTCTGGTATGTCCTCGGAGGAAGGATAGTCTACAACCTCTGGTAAGTCAGCTTCCTCCTCAGATGAAGATGCCTCAGGAGGAGCCATGACACACTATTTCACCTTCCCATTTTTATTTATTTATTTATTACATTTCTATACCGCCCAATAGACGGAGCTCTCTGGGCGGTTCACAAAATATGTCTTCAATTGTAATCCCATATAAATGATCTATCAAACATAGCACTGATACTGAGTTCAGTCCTAATGCATCTTTCTTTCTTTTTTAAGACAAATTATTTGTGAACCATCAAGGAGCTTCTGATTTCTGTACACTAAAACATGTTTCAATGCAAACATTATTTCACTGGACTGGGTTTTGCACATGCAAATAGTGCTCGATAGCAGGACCAGTGCCAGATGATTTTGCGCCCTAGGCAAGGCAGGCTACTTGCACCCCCACCCCCAAAAATTGCCAACTTCAATTTTTAAGAACAGATGTTTTGTAGAAGAAATAAAAAGCACAAAACTTGGATTTATTATGTTTTTTCTTAAAACAGCTAACTTATATAAAACTGTGACCCTTAAAATCTGCTCCAGAATTTTCCCTGGGAAAATTCTGGAGCAGATTATAAAGAAGTCAATCTGTAAACACCTTGAAATCAATGCAGTGATTACTAGAAGCCAACATGGATTTGTCAGGAACAAATCCTGTCAGACTAATTTGATCTCATTTTTTGATAGGATAACCTCCCTTGTGGACTGTGGGAATGCTGTGGATGTCATATATCTTGACTTCAGCAAAGCTTTTGACAAAGTACCACATGACATTCTGATTAACAAACTAGCTAAAAGTGGGCTAGATGGAACAACTATTAGGTGGATCTACAGTTGGCTACAGAATCGGACTCAAAGAGTACTTATCAATGGAACCTTCTCAAACTGGGGAGAGGCAACGAGTGGGGTGCCGCAGGGCTCAGTCCTGGGCCCAGTGCTCTTCAACATTTTTATTAATGATTTGGACGAGGAGGTGCAGGGAACGCTGATCAAATTTGCAGATGACACAAAATTGGGTGGGATAGCTAATACCCTGGAAGACAGAAACAAACTTCAAAGTGATCTTGATAGGCTGGAGTGCTGGGCTGAAAACAACAGAATGAAATTTAATAGGGATAAATGCCAAGTTCTACATTTAGGGAATAGAAACCAAATGCACAGTTACAAGATGGGGGACACTTGGCTCAGCAATACTACAAACGAGAAAGATCTTGGAATTGTTGTAGATCACAAGCTGAATATGAGCCAACAGTGCGATATGGCTGCAAGAAAGGCAAATGCTATTTTGGGCTGCATTAATAGAAGTATAGCTTCCAAATCACGTGAGGTACTGGTTCCTCTCTATTCGGCCCTGGTTAGGCCTCATCTAGAGTATTGCGTCCAGTTCTGGGCTCCACAATTCAAGAAGGACACAGACAAGCTGGAGCGTGTTCAGAAGAGGGCAACGAGGATGATCAGAGGTCTAGAAACAAAGCCCTATGAAGAGAGACTGAAAGAACTGGGCATGTTTAGCCTGGAGAAGAGAAGATTGAGGGGAGACATGATAGCACTCTTCAAATACTTAAAAGGTTGTCACACAGAGGAGGGCCAGGATCTCTTCTCGATTCTCCCAGAGTGCAGGACACGGAATAACGGGCTCAAGTTAAAGGAAGCCAGATTCCGGCTGGACATCAGGAAAAACTTCCTGACTGTTAGAGCAGTGCGACAGTGGAATCAGCTACCTAGGGAGGTTGTGGGCTCTCCCACACTAGAGGCATTCAAGAGGCAGCTGGACAACCATCTGTCAGGGATGCTTTAGGGTGGATTCCTGCATTGAGCAGGGGGTTGGACTCGATGGCCTTGTAGGCCCCTTCCAACTCTGCTATTCTATGATTCTATGAAAAGTCAGTACTGTGCCCCTCTGAGGTCTGCACCCTAGGCGGCTGCCTTGTTGGCCTAATAGTAGCACTGGCCCTGCTCGATAGAGAACACGCCTGGCACTGTTTGCAGCGATCTAAAATAGATTAGGGCATTGTTCATATTAGGCATGTGCTCCGCTCCGATTAGGAGCGTAGAAGCAGTAGCGGATTGGCCTGCTCCGCCTTACCCAGAGGCGGAGTAGAAGCGGACCCCTAGAAGCAAGGCGAAGAGAAGCAGCCATTTTTCGGAGCTCCTATTTCAGACGGAGCGCTCCGATCGCCATCTTGAAAACATTTCACCCATAGGATTGCATTGCGGGAAATAATCGCGGATAACTGGGTTGTTTTTGAAGCTATTGTTCTGAAAATTCTTGTGCTCAGAGTCGTGGATGGGGGTCATTTTGAGACTACTCTCAGCTCTCTGTGTCGTGTGGGTCACGTGCTAGAATTTTTTAAAAATCGGGTAAACAAATGGACAGCGAGGGTCAAACGGCGGTTTTCGCCCATAGGATTGCATTGAGGAAAAGAATTGGGGATAACTGGGTTGTTTTTGAAGCTATCGTTCTGAAAATTCTTGTGCACAGAGAGTCGTGGATGGGGGTCATTTTGAGACTACTTTCACCTCTCTGCGTGGTGCAGGTCGCGCGCTAGAATTTTTAAAAAAATTGACGGGAAAAATACCTTTTTCAAAGGGCTGAGGGGCAGAGTCAGCTCCCGGTCATGATGATCCCAAAGTTGGAGGAGGGCATAGGCAAAACGGGTAACTTGGGATTCTGGGAAACTTCTCTTTCTTCATCTGAACGGACTTTTCCCAGTGTTTTTTAACACAGTAGCCCCACCAAATGTACAAACACAACCTGAAATCATATACTAAGCCAATAATAAGAGAGAGAAACACAGCACTGCTACCCACCCTAACTTTGGGGAACAACTGAAAAGATGTGGTGCAAGGGGATGAGCTCCCCTAGGGCATCTCATTGTGGACGTGCCCCCACTCTCTCCTGTACTGGAAGGCCATCAGAGCCTTCCAAAGAGAGTAACCCGGTGGAGCAATGCCTATCATGAGTTGAAGTGAGCGTTTACTTCTTAGTGGTGGAGCAATGTCTTTCATGAGTTGAACTGACAGTGTTGCTTCTTAAAAGACTGGTCACTAGGACCAGTCAAATTGGCAGTTGCTTCCCCCTCCCCCGGGCACGTCCCCCTATTACTGGTAAAAGACAGATATAGACTTTTTAAAAAAGTTCTTCTTGTTGTTTATTCAGCAACACTGCTGCTTTTAATTCCACCCCTCCTTTGTTTATTTATTTATTCCATTTTATATGCATTACTGGCTTATCATTGGCTCACTTCCTTATGCCCCCAGAAATGCCAGCTGCATGCCTGCCTGCCTTCCCTCCCTCCTCCCCTGCCCACCTCGCAGGGATGTTGTGTGTGTGTGGCTTTGACTCAGGGGAGAAGTCCTTCCTGCGCTCACTTGGAGTTTTGGAAGTTCCAAATTTTGCAGGTTTAAGCCCCGCCAAAAAACAGGGGATGATGGGACTGCCTTGAGTCTCGGCGTGCGTATGTATCCCTGGATAAGCTTTCATGGTGGAGAGTTTGAGGTTTTTTTTTAACGTGCAAAATTGACGGAGCTATGGAAAGGGGTGTTGGATTTTCATAAATTCCCCAAAAATCAGGGGATGATGGGACTGCTTTGAGTGTGGGCGTCCATGTGGACACATGGATAAGCTGTCATGGTGCCGAGTTTGAGGTTTCTAACATGCAAATTGACGGAGCTATCCCAAGGGGTGTGAATGGGGTGCCCGATTTTCAAAAATTCCCCAAAAATCAGGGGATGATGGGATTGCCTTGAAACTTGGCGTGCGTGTGGACACATGGATAAGCTTTCATGGTGCTGAGTTTGAGGTTTCTAACATGCAAATTGACGGAGCTATTGAAAGGGGTGTGAATGGGGTGCCCGATTTTCAAAAATTCCCCAAAAATCAGGGAATGATGGGATTGCCTTGAAACTTCGCGTCCATGTGGACACATGGAAAAGCTATCATGGTGCTGAGTTTGAGGTTTCTAACATGCAAATTGACAGAGCTATCGAAAGGGGGGTTATGGGTGGTGCGTTAGAGGTTAGAGCCGCGCCAAAAATCAGGGGATGATGGGACTGCCTTGAGTCTGGGCGTCCATGTGGACACATGGATAAGCTTTCATGGTGCCGAGTTTGAGGTTTCTAACATGCAAATTGACGGAGCTATGGAAAGGGGTCTGAATGGGGTGCCCGATTTTCAAAAATTCGCCAAAAATCAGGGGATGATGGGATTGCCTTGAAACTTGGCGTGCATGTGTATACGTCCATGAGGTGTCATGGTGCCAAATGTGAGGTTTCTAACTTGAACCGAAAAAAAGTTGTATAATTTTTTAGCTTTCAATGCAACCCTATGGGGGGAATAAACGGAACTCCGATCCGGATCCAGAGCTCCGAGCGGAGCAGAGCGGAAGTGGGCAGAGCGGGGGCGGGGCGAAGCGGCCTGCTCTGAAAATCACAGATCTGCAAGTGAAGCAGAGCGGGGGGTCCGTGCACACCCCTAGTTCATATACCTCAGTTAGATGGTCAACATGGCTGGCTTTCACAGCATGGCTAACCTGGCTGAGTGATTTGGTCCCAATTCTCCCAAGGAAGCAGCAATGCAACCCATCTGTAAACCACCCAGAGAGCTTCAGCTATGGGGCAGTATATAAATCTGATGTAGTAATAATAATAAAATAATAATAATCTGTTTGGGAGGAAAAGGTTGGCATAGGTCCTCACTCTCAGGAGTGCAGATGTCTACGACTACATACAAGGTTCCATGGGTTGAGGCTAAAGACACTGCAGGTTTTGACCTACTAAATAATGCCAAATATGTTCAATGTGATTTCTCTGGATTGACATGACTTATGGCATGTGTACATCTCCTGGCATTCTGGGAGGGAGGCGGGGAGGATCTCACAATATTTTGCTCATGAGATCTTCCCCTTTGAACAGACGCACATGTAACGTCCCAGGAGGAATGAGGGATGTTGTGCCGACCATTATTTTTTATTGAAGATGAGCGCACAAGTGCTCCACACAAAAGTAAGGTGTGTTTTTTATTAAAAACCCCATAATCCCGCTTTCCCCCTCCCACCCCAGATGGGCACAGAGTGCCTGAAGAGCTCCATGCCCCGTGCCGGTTCCTGCCTCCTCGCATTTATTCACAAGGAGTCAGGATGAAGCTGGGATGGCCGCCCACACCTCCCGCAATCTCGGGATGATCCTGAGACTGCAAGAAAAATTGTGCTAAAAGCCATCCCAGTTATCATGGGGAAATGGAGGGATCTTCCCTCCCTGCCCCCAGGATCCCCTGTGCATCATGTGGATGCACAGGGATGATCCTGGGAAGATCCCCAGGATAAGGCATGGTGTAGACATGCCCTTAGTGATTTAGGGCATTGTCTTGATTTGGCAATGAATGGCTTGCATAGATTATGTAATATGAAATAGCTAGAGAGAATTATTGATTAAGGAGAAATTAAAAACATATTTATTGAAATGAAGTATGGTGACTTTATTATGTATCACAGTAAACTCCTATTTTTTCTAAAGTTGTAATGTGCCTCAGGACACTTCTTTCCTCTTCAAATGACTATATTATTGCAAATCATTATTTTCCCATTTCATTCCAAAGGGAAATTATTTTCTACTAATAGACAGGTTATTTTTGTAGTGGGAAGTTATTCTGAATTCTAATGGAAAGTTTGGGAATAGAGTTTGATTCACACATGCATACATTTACTAGCAACTGAATTGACATGATAGGATGTGAGCCTTCATGGGCACACCTGTCACAAGGGCTAGCCCTGCCATGTATCAGGGTGAAGCAAACTGCTTCATTCAGCATCATTGGGGGTGAGGGTGGAATAGATATAATTGAAAGTAAAAAATTGGTAAGACTTATTAAAATGTCTTTAGCATGGGAGGGGGGCACTTGAATTCTATTTCAGCAGGCAGCGTAATGCCTTGGCCCAGCAGTGTCTACCACACAAGGAGTCTACCACACACTACCGAGCAAGGAGCATGTGAATTATGAATATATGTGTCCAAGGCAGCAATCCTTTAGGGTGGAATTCCAACCAGTATGTGAGAAGTCTTTCATTCTAAAAGGCCTTCTTGGTGGCCCTTCCTAAGCTCTGGAGCTCCCTGCCAAGATAAGTTTGGTTGCCCCCGCTCACCCAACTCTGTTGTCCTTCACAGGTATGAAAAGATGATTTTATTTAGTCAAGGTTTTGGCATGTAAGCTGGTCTGTTGCTGAAGCAGGTTTCAGTTGCTTGGGAGTTGTCTGTGCATTGGGTCTAGATTTAACCTGGATCAACAGAACTGACAGAAGAAGACTTTTCTGCCTCCTTTTCATGACAGCTTCTCTAGTCCCCTGAAAACGCTACACAGAGAGTAAGGGGATCCCCTGAATGGGGTGAGCTGTGGGGGACACACTCCTTTTGCAGAGCCCTTCCTCTTGAGGAAGGCAGATCCTGCCTTTCTCAACAAGGCTTGTGGAAGGCAATCCTGGATCCAACCTTATTCCTTTTATTGTTGTCTTTTAATGGGTTTGTTTTTATGTTATATTTTAATTACAACATTGTTTTTAATCTGCGTTGTATTGTTAGCAACCTTGAGTGCAATCTTAAATAAAATATACCAAGGGTAAAATATACTATAGTTCTCCATTCCCAAGCACCCTATAACAAGTTATGGTCACGTTTTTGTACCTGAAGACAGAAGAGTAACTGAGCCAATATGCAACTTTTGCCAGCAATTTTGAAGGACTAGGCTGCCTTTGATATTCTTAATGCTAAAACAAAACATCAATATACAGTGCAGTACAGTGCAGTTAAGCAGTTCTATGCTTAACTACTCAGAAGTAAACCCAACTGAATTTAATGGACTTACTCCCAGGTAAGCGTGTATCGAATTGCAGCTCTGCTGCAATGCTAGTAACATAAAATGTAACTCATAAATTTCCATGCATAAAATTACCTCAGAAACAAATCAAAGGTTTTTTTTGCATGAAATCACACAATCCATAACAAAACTTCATTATAAATAAAACTTAAAATGCTTCATTGAACAACCTGTTCCCTTATTTTCTTGTTTGCTTCTCTGTTTTTGCACAATGACTGAACTCAGAAACAATATTCAAGGTGAAAATGTACAGCCTGATATAGACAAAGTGAGGGCCATTATAATATTTTCTGTCTTGTTCACTGAACAGCACCAATCCTCAGACTGATCCCCAGGGCATCTGGCTATTAACCTCTTTTCACACAGTGAATTGGCTATTTATTCTTTCACTTAACTGCCTATCTCTTAAACAGATTTTAATTCATAACAGGATTTTACTTCTGACACTGTGCTTGTTGCCAAGTTTTCCTAATGACCTCTTCTGAGAGACTTTATCAGGCATCCTTTAGAAGTTTAAGTAAATTAAATCCACATGTTTTCCCCTCATGTATTTATTCTCCCTGTTAGCTATTTCAAAGCTTTCTGACAAACCATAGCACTCTAGAAGTTTAATAGCATTAAATCCATTAGTTCTCTACGGCAGTACTAACGTTGTTTGGAGTCATTTATCTCCCATTCAGTAGATTCTGCACTGAACCCTGAAACCACAAAGTCCATCAGTTCCACACACATACACACCAGTAAATTAAGTGTGTAACCTGCCTGGTCTCCTTTCTTGGAAGTTAGAACAAGAGACTCATGTATAAGCAGTCTTATGCAGGAGGACTGCTCCTCCCCCTAGCCAACAATGAAAAATTACTTGTCCCGTCTCTTCTTCTTGCCTTTTTTTTTGTCCTCCACTCCAAATATTTTTTTGCCAAATCATCTTAAATAGGGCCATTAAGAAAGTGAACAGGCAGATTTGGCAGGCTCTACAGGGCCAACAAGGTTGGGTCATTCCACACCCCACCATTGTACCTTACAGAGCAGATCTTTATAGGGCGGATGGGGTCCACCTCTCTGATGCAGGGAATGACATTTTCCTGCAGGATCTGCATGTGAGTTTTGCTGGAATTTTTCCAGGCTTGGCGCCCTCTGGTGGCAGATGTGCGGGAATTTGCTATCCCAGAATAGGGATGGTGACCACTCTGGCACCTTTTAGATGATTGGCATAGCCAGAGCTCCTGCTCCTCGTGAGTTTCATGGCTCACGTGTCTGGATATGGTATGCCTTCGGAGATCCTCCTGCCTCATCTACTCAGGGTTTTACGGCTGTGCATGGGAATGACATTCAGTGGTTTCACCACACTCGCAAAGTGAAAGGGGCTGGGTTACCTGACTCCTGGCTTAAGAGAGTGGCTTGCCCTTAAACCAGGCAAGTAGGCTGAGATTAGTACATACTGCTTCCCACACTTTTCACATGCAGTTCCAGGGAGGGGTTGAATCTCCTTTGTTGTTAAATAAAGAGGCCCTAGTTTATCCCAAGCTCTGGTGTCTGTGTCTTTATTTCATATTTCCGTCTCCACTCGCAACTGCCCTTCCCCCCAGCCAACAATGAAAAATTACTGTGCCCTTTTTTTGTCCTCCACTCCAAATATTTTTTCTCCAAATCTTAGGACTGACTTCTTACTCTTGCTGGATGTCAGCAAAAGTTAGCTGGTAAAGGGGCTGACACATGTTTCAAGATGCTTTCCTTTGATCTGGCAAGCTCAGTTCTTGAGATTTAATAAACTTAACTGGTCATTCAAAGCAGATTTCTTCACAAGATGTCATCTAATTTGCAAATTATTCATGATAAACTTTTCCTAGACCTGATGCCTAGCTATGATTTCTTTTTAACTCTTAAGCTTCTTTGGGTCCCTTTTGGATGAAGAAAGGTAGAATTCAATTTATTTATTAGAAATTAAATTACTACTCTGCCTTACTCCATGCAAATTTGAAATTCAAATGTTTCCTTTACATTGTACATCTCAGAATATCGCTTGAAATAAACAACTAAATGCCTATACACCTTATCAAACTGGATCAAGTAGAATGGATTGGGATGAAGAGACTAATTCCTTTTCTTCTCCCCCTCCTGCCCAGTGTTTGAACGCTGACACAATCATGAGAATAGCAAGAAACCATTTTAAACTGGTTTAGAATTCTAGATACCATTATTATTATTATTATTAATCTGATATCCAATGATATATAGACATTTAGGGAAATTAAACAGACAGTCTTTTTCCTCCAGTGATTCAGATGAAATTAATGACTTTTGGTCCTGGTAAAAATGAAACAAAGGGCCTGATCCAGCATGTTAATTTAAGTCCAATTAATTTCAATGGGAGGGTGGAACTTGACCCTAATCTCTGCCATTGACTTCAGTAGGACTTAGTGTTTACTTATAGATCATGGCCAAATGTTTATTGCCACTTTCAGTTGAAATTTATTATATTAATCAGTTTGGATAGTTCAAATAAGCACTAAAACCTTTTAAACAACTTTTACTGTTAGGTATCTTTTTAAAAGTTTTTTTTCTTTTTCTTTTTGAAAGATGTTCTTCAGTGATTTGACTGGTGGCTTTGTGAATAAAAAACAACAAAGGTATGATCTGAAGATAAACGCTCATTATAAAGATATCTGGGCCAACATCTAGAGAAGCTCTTCGGGAATGCAGCCATTAACCTTTAATAAAGGCATGTTTGCAGTTCTAATGCAAACATTCCTTGTTCTTTGCTGGGCAAAAGTGGTTTTGGAGAGTTAAGTCTCTTGGAGAGTTAAGAATGCAAGGAATAGATAAATGAGCTAGCAAAAGCCACATCTGACTGGCCTGCAGCCTAGCCCATCAAGAGGGCATTGCTGTGTCTTTAAAGAACATCCCTCTCTACCTGTATGGCAAAGGAGAAGGAACAGGACTGGCTGAGGAAATTCTGATAGGCTTGTGTGGGCCTCAAACATTCTTAATTCCCCAAGAGACTAGGGTAAAACCATCCTCAAACAATGGTGGAAGCAGAGGTCACGGCATAGCAAGAGTGGACAAAGTGGCCTTTGAAAAAGAAAAGACTATAGCAAACAGAAGTCCAAAATCTGTCTTGAGGCAGAGATGAACATCTGTTTTGCAGTTAGGTGTAAGGAGCAGCTGGCCGTTGCCTGGGGGAACTTGGCAAGTGCAACTTGGCAGTTTCTGTATGACTCCTCTAGTGAAAAAGTAAGAAAGAGGACTAGTAATCTGCCTTTCCATTCCTAATTTTGTGACTCTGTTTAAGCCTCCTTGAACATTGAGAATTTTTCTCAAGTTCTCAACTATTTTTTCCAAGAAACCTGCTTTTTTAAAAATAAATAAATTGTTGATTGAGGGTGGTTATGTTAAATCTAACCCCATAGAATGAATGCGTTAAAAGTTACC
This sequence comes from Elgaria multicarinata webbii, assembly GCF_023053635.1. Classification (NCBI taxonomy): domain Eukaryota; kingdom Metazoa; phylum Chordata; class Lepidosauria; order Squamata; family Anguidae; genus Elgaria; species Elgaria multicarinata. Next base: position 54,196,620 of record NC_086176.1, on the reverse strand, counting down.
AGAAGAAAGTAGGCCCAGTTGATGAAGAAGAATGTGGTTGTGTAAAGGAATTCACTTGTCTAGTTAAACGGAGTGAGGCTGAAAGCCGTGTGTACTCTGAACCCACTTATAGCATTGGTTTAATCATATACTTTGGCTTAGGTTTCGTATGCACACATGGCCTTAGTTGTGGGAGCAGACTGAGTCAAATTCTTCCCATTAATGACAATTTATGTGTCTGGACAGATAATTTGTCTGATTTTACAGCAAATTTCTGGTGCAACAGTTGGTGGTCAGCCACCCACATCATTAATTCTAATACATCTAAGTTCCTGAAGGTGATGAGTACGGACAGCGCATTTGTTTTGCAATGCCTACTGTTCAATATTGTGTTGATTACTAAGTATGTACCTGACTTGGATAATGGTGTTGCTGATATTTTGCAGGAAAAGTCCTTCTCAGCCTTCACACTCATACTGAGGAGCTAGACAGAATTCCACAGTTTCTCTGAAATCTTGGCTTACCAATACATCCCCAGCTTTCAGCTCTGCCTCCTAAGGGATTTAGGTTGAAAAGCTGCACATGTACTTGACTCTAGTTCTGTGCCAACAATTCTCCCACTTTTTTTTCCCAGCCATTCTCTTGGAATTTGATAGAAATAAAATTACTCTTGAAAAGAAATTCAGTAGTGAAGACAATGTTGGAGTTTTTTTTTTCAAGGGTTGGTTTTGGGTTTCTCCCAAAGGGAGTTCTCAGTTCAGGAAGTGCAGGCAGTCTGGGAGTTTGCAAAGCAGTGGCAAGATGTGTAATAGAAAGAAAACATGCACACAACATACTTGGGCATCTCATAGTGGTTGGGAAAGTTCAAAAACACCACAATATATATATATATATATATATATATATATATATATATATATATATATATCCATTCTGAGAATGAGGCACAACAATGGAAGCCTCTTTCATGGAGAAATAAAATGTTTAGGAAATTGGAGGACTGATTTTGGCTCAGCACTAGCTCCACCTGAAGCTAGATACAACACGACACCCCTCACACCTGCATTGTGGTGGATGCAAAATCCAGGCCGGCTGGCCAACACAGTTGATGCTGTTGCCACTTGTAGTGGCAGCACAGAAAGAATAAAACTCGGGGGGAAAAGAAATAAGTTGTGCTACAACTCTGACAAAGGTGAGCCCTAGCATTGTGAGATAATGTTGAGAATTTCTCCTCCCCATGGAGAATTTTGGCAAAATAGTGCTCAAATTTCTGTCCCCACAAACATGGAAAATTTCAAAAGGCTGTTTATGCACAGCTCTACTTTTCACTAGTTGGTGGGAGGCTCCAGTTCCCCATCCCAAATACCAGACTTTACAAGGAGGGTGGAGTACGTCTTCTTTCTTTGGAGAATTGTGGCATCTTCCTTGCTGATCTGCAAAAGGCCTGCAGGGCTTCAAAGCTGGCAGGTGGGGAGAGGGGCCAGTTTGCTCTTGCAGTGGGCCCAGAACAAGGCTAGGGGTAAAAGGAATGATGGTAAACATCCTGAAGTTGGAGGGAGGAGCTCTATGAATCAGCCTTCTCCCACTCCCATGGCTTACTACGTGGAACCTCCTTGGGGCCTGCAAGATTTAACACCTCAGAGGTTACGTGGTGGTGGTGGGGGAACACACGGACATTCTTTCCTCTGCACTCTATTTAGGTTTTGGATTGTGACAAGCCAAAAGGCTAATAATAATAATAATAATAATCTGCCTCTCCCTCTGGATTGAGGTGGGGAACAACACTAAATACAACAATACAGTACATAAAAGTGGTTAAAAGAGCATTGAAAACTGATACAATATTAAAATAACAATGATTAACTGCTCAAAGCATGGAGTAAGGGTGGCTTCACCTGAGGCAAAATCTTCACTGGCTCACCTAGCGTGAAATGGGCACCCATGCTGGGAAAGAGAAAGGGCAGGGGTGCAGAACCTCAAGCCCAGGTGCCTGATCTGGCCCTACCGGGGTCCAATCCAGCTGGCTGGGTTTCCCCAGAAACCTCCTCCCCCTTCCCCCTGCCCCATCCTTTCCCCCCAACTGATGGTTTGCTGACTTCCTGGATTTTGTGCAGTTTCCTTCCCCCAATTCTAAAAGGATGCAATGCTGCTCCTGTGGCTTAGGGGCAGTGAGAGCTTTAAACTAAAAACTCGTTTGCCTTCCGCCATGGCCATGACCGGAATACGGCCCCCAAGAACTTCTCTGGAATTGAATTTGCTCCTTGGACCAAAAGATGTTCCACGCTCCTAGGGTAGGGCAATTAAATAGAGATCTGCTGCAGATCAGCAAAATGAATAAAGTTGTAGCTTTAGTTAAACCAAGGTATTCTTCGCAAGTCTTAGGTCTAGGGGCAATGGTGGTTTTACTCCTCAAAAGCTCATATATAGAGTGGGGGGAGGTGGTTTTGTGACCTTCACTTCAAGGGTTATTTTTAACTTGATGTTGTATAAGAGTCGTCCTTAAAATGATGTGGATAAAAAGAACCGTTTATTTTGAAAATGCACCTTTAATTGAGGAATGCAGCATGTGGTGTTCTATGAAAATAAATAGGCTGAGAGTATGATGAACTGTGAAATGAAGTTTTGACAAGCTGCATACCCTACACTTTAGCTGCAATCAATTGCTGCAAAATTACATAATCTTCAGCACATTGCTGCAGAGGCTGAAATTAACTAGTCAAATCCATAATGAAGTACAGTTTTAGTACACTGTGAGCAGGAAAACTTTTGAAAACATGGGGACTGTTGTATATTAGGAAATATTTCTCTCTGTAACAATAAGCTAAAATAGCAGAAAGCATAAATTAGAGGCAATGCAGGGCCACGGGTTACCCATTGTCTTTAAGCTGTCAGCAGTACAATATTATGAATGTTTTACTCAGAAGTAAGTCCCACTGTGTTCATGGGAGCTTACTCCCAGGTAAGTGTGTGTAGGATTGCAGCTTTAGACATTGATATTGGCAGTGTAGCTTCAGCTTCTACTATAGTACTTGATCTTGATGCCCCGTAGGCTAGGACATTGTATTCCATCACTCTTCAATTTATGCAAGTACGTATCAGCATAACATGTTCACGCATGTTGTTATTTATCTTCGTTGCATTCTACCTTCCCTGATAGGGATGGGAGAACCACCAATTTTTGAGCTCAACTAAATTCTCCAAAAATCACTTCAAAGCTCATTTCAGCTCACTCCCATTTGCATTTTTAAACCATTTTTGTGGGGGGAGAATGAGAAATGAGAATTTGAATGCGAAATGTGTCCACTCTTCCCCTTGACTAAAGTGTGAAATTGCATATTTTTTGAGGAATGTGAATTTTGATGTGCACTTCTTTTTTAAAAAAAATACACATTTTTTACATTTGCCAATTTGTGATCATTTCTTTTAAAAAAACTAACAAAAAGCACTCCAGCTCACCATGTTCGGGATTGTGAATGGAACATGTTCTCATGATTTGTGAACAGAAACAAAGTTCTCTTACATTCCTACCTTTCTATCAAGGTCCTCGGGTTTGCATACATATGGTTATGCTGTTTTATCCCCTCAAAGGTAATGCAGAGTGCGAGTTAATGAGATGCCATGTGAGTTTTATTGGCTGAGAAACTATTTGAACATAGGTCTCCATCATCTCATTGCTGTCTGGTACTTTTCTTGTAAAACTGAGGAGCAAACAGTGCCCAGCTATTGAACAGTAAAACACTAGAATGGCACAATCAGTTGTTCATAGTGCATGTGTGTTTAATTGTCAGGGTTTTTATTTTTTCATTGAGCATGAATGTGGCAATCAGGGCCACTGCTTATTTGGCACATTTGAGTATGTGCCTATCTGCATGGTAGAACATGCTACACAATTTAAGACATAACTCCTATTGCATATAAGGATCTACACTAAAATCAGCACTGGTTAGGCCTCATCTTGAGTACTGCGTCCAGTACAGGGTGCCACACTTCAAGAAGGATGCAGACAAGCTGGAGGGGGTTCAGAGGAGGGCAACCAGGATGATCAGGGTTCTGGAAACAAAATCCTATGAGGTGAGACTGAAAGAACTGGGCATGTTGAGCCTGGAGAAGAGAAGACTGAGGGGAGACATGATAGCACTCTTCAAATACTTGAAAGGTTGTCACAGAGGTGGTGCCAGGATCTCTTCTTGATCATCCCAGATTGCAGGACATGGAATAATGGGCTCAAGTTACAGGAAGCCAGATTCCAGCAGGACATCAGGGACAACTTCCTGACTGTTAGAGCAGTACAACAATGGAAGCAATTCCCTAGGGAGGTCGTGGGCAATCCCACACTAGAGGCCTTCAAGAGGCAGCTGGAGAGCCATCTATCAGGTATGCTTTAAGGTGCATTGAGCAGGGGGTTGGACTCAATGGCCTTATAAGCCCCTTCTAACTCTACTATTCTGTGATGCCAGATCATGACCTCTCTAGTTTCATTAAAGTGGTTATTCCTGTCTTCTCCAACCTGATGTCCTCCAGATGTTTTGAATACAGTGCCCACTAGCTCCAACTATAGGCAATGTTCAGTATGCTGGGGAGTAGTTGTCCAAAATATCTGGAGGGCACCCAGTCTGAGAAGGCTGGGTTATTCATATACCTTTCTGATTCTTAGGTGTCTGAGCCTCCCATGCACACTGACGTTTCAGTGTTATGAATGTACAAAGGACAGTTGTGACCATACCCAGAAATAAAGAGACAGCATACAGAAGGTTGGGTATATTTAGATTACATTACAACAATAGATCTGCATTAGTGAAAGCCAGTTCATAAGAGCGAACCTAAACCAGCCTCAAGACCAAAGCCAGGCAAATGAGTGTCCCTACCCTCCAGCCACACCTTTAAGTGTTAAGGGTGCCTTTCTGAGTCCCAGCCCCATGATGGCCAAGACTCTAAATATGTACGCCATGTAGGACCCAAAGAGGATCCTTTCCCCACCCCCTGCTTCTAAGACTCTAGGCATCACATCCCAGGAATCTCCTTACAGGCACCTCCATGTGCTCACTGATAATTCATTCCTTATGTGTCTTACCCACCCTGCCCATGTCTGTTTTTAAACCATTTAATCCATTTTTAACCTATTTAAGGGACCAATCCTTAACCAATTACCCCCCCTTTTAGTGGTTCAGAGACTGGGGTACCTGAGAAAACCAGTGCAAGCCGATCTGTTTGACAAAAAAAAGTCCCAATCCTTTCAGCCATTGAGTCAATGCTCATACTGAATCCAACAACTATCAAGTTCAGATGAAAAAGGGCAGGGCTGGCTTAAATAGCCCGGATAGACCCTGCGTCCTACACCATCATAAGGGCTGTGTGCTGGCATTGCATCCTCAGCTCCTTGTAGGGTCACAAAAGCAGCCTCTCCTCTGTGACCACTATTTGCTATGGGGATAGAATTGGGATTGCAAATCTAAGCTTGTTCATTAACTTTGGGGGCAGGCAGGTGGGGGGGGCAGGCAGGCAGGATTCATTAGCAGGTATCTTGGCTCAAAGAATGATATAACTCCTCCATATTAAAATTAGAACATTAATCTTCCCCACCTCCAAATATATCCAACATATAAAAAAGAAAGCATGGCATGGACTTGATTACCTGATTTTTTGCTTTTTAATAAACACCTCCCCCAGTCTGCAGAATGCATTCCTGTTTGGTTTTTTCCTTAGTTGATAAGCTGCACACACTCTTGCTTTCCCAAAATTCAAGAGTGAAGCATGGTGCATCTTGATTACCAAACCATGGTATGACGATTGTAGCACATTTATCCATTACAAACATAGCCCACGAGGAGCATTTTTCACACTGTTGAAAACATTGGACGAGGTGTCACACAACAGCGCATGATAACTTCAGAAACCCTCTAGAGATACTGAATAAATTCTACTATGTTGGATTCTTCGTAATGACTAAATACTCTCACAGGGAACGTAGCAATCAGTTTTGGCAGACATATAATGCATGCCTGGGTTAATGACAAGCTAACCATCATGATGCTGATGTACCAGGGCTGGGCTCTTGGTAATTTACTGTATTGCTGTGAGATGTGGATCGTGACTAGCTGTCAAAAAGGGAACATCAGTATTTCACCTTTACTATGCATATGACCTCCTTGATAGTTCTTGGTAAGAAAAAACCAAGTTGTCCACGCAAACCTACCAAACACTCTGTCTTTCTTTGGTTGGCTCATGTTCATAGAATCATAGAATAGTAGAGTTGGAAGGGGCCTATAAGGCCATCGAGTCCAACCCCCCACTCAATGCAGGAATCGACCCTAAAGCATCCCTGGCAGATGGTTGTCCAGCTGCCTCTTGAATGCCTCTATGTGGGAGAGCCCGTAACCTCCCTAGGTAACTGATTCCATTGTCGTACTGCTCTAACAGTCAGGAAGTTGTTCCTGATGTCCAGCGGGAATCTGGCTTCCTGTAACTTGAGCCCATTAGTCAGTGTCTGGGATGATCGAGAAGAGATCCTGTCCCTCCTCTGTGTGACAACCTTCCAAGTATTGGAAGAGTGCTATCACGTCTCCCCTCAATCTTCTCTTCTCCAGGCTAAAAATGCCCAGTTGTTTCAGTCTCTCTTCATAGGGCTTTGTTTCCAGACCCCTGATCACAAGAGACAAGATGAATGTAGAACAGAAATATGCTATATAGTGAAATAGTAAATGCTTAGAGATGCAGAAGTCACTCAGTGCTTTGATATAAGGATGTTGTTAACATAAGAGGTGTTGGCATAAAAACTCTAGTAAAACAATGGAACATGTGGGGCTGACATATATATATGATGAGAAAGCTATCTACAGAACAAGTATGAATATCAGCAACGGTGTATTAGCCATGGCCTTGCTAATTGTATACTGGCCTTTACAGCCTCCTGAGGAAATATAATTCAAAGTCATGCCCTTACACTGCAATCCTATGCATCTCTACTCTAAAGTAAATTCTGTGACATTCAATGGGACTTACTCCCAGATAGGTTTCTATTGGAATACAGCCTTACAACACAATTCTTTACATGTCTATTCAGATTTGAATGCTGTGAGTTGTTGCTGTTAAAAAACCGAACCAAAAATGCGTGGCTCAATTTTCAGGCACTCAGCAGGTAGCACTGGAAAGCCCCAAAGGAGGAACTCCAGGTAAAGTCCTCGAAAGCTCAGGCAACCAAGGAGACTGCGAGCATTTCTACACCAGGGAAAATCCCATGACTTTACCGGGGTTTTCTGCTTCTGTTCTTGTCGCACAATCATGACGTCGTTCCTTTACATGCAGTTCCCTTGCCCCTTACTTTTCCACCTTTATCCGCAAGTTCTACATGTAGCCACAAGATGGCACTGTGGTCTGCCTTATCCTGGGTTTCCTCTTTTCATGCTCAAAAAGAAAGCGGGTCTTTTTGTTACTAGTTTATTTTTGTTTCAAATTAAGCCACAGAAATACTTGGAAAGTATGAGCAAGGCACTGGAGGTTGACGGTATCATGTAAAGGACCTGCAAGCTTCCATGAATGACCAGTCATGAGTATGCAATAAATTATTTGTGTAGAGACAGTCTGCAAGGACAGAACGGGATAAAAATGGTAAAATAAAAGGGCACACACGAACCCTCAGCCACTTCCTTACAGTAAGGTAAGCACTGAAGCCCTGAACCCTATGAAATTTCTCCAAAATTCTCAGGATCCCTGTGAAAGAGGCAGATAAACAATGATCTCTTTTGCAGGGAAACAAAGAGATTGTGAACGGGCAGATGGGGTTTTGGCACAGCACTACCGTTTACTCATTTATGGAACAGGAAGGAAGAACAAAAATCAGAATCCCATCTTTTTAAAGCAAGGTTGAATGTGGTGCTAAAAGAGGAAGATATATGACTAAAGTTTTAATTTTGAGTTTTGGATCAATACAAAACATAGACAGATTTTGAGAATTCATTAATTAAAAAACAAACAAGATAATTAACGAACACAGTATTAGTTTTGGAAATCCTCTGGATATAAGAATCAGGCCTTGTAGATTAGAACAAAAATAATACTAATCATATGGGTTTTGACAGCTTTTCTACCCGGTGACCTGAACCGTGAAACCAGATAGAAGGCTCACTTGTCTTAAATAAATAGGTGAATGGATAAGTAAGTACAAAAATGATTGAGCCCTAGATCACATTACAATGTATACCCTAGCAAGATCCAAATTTGAAAGGAAAGGGTAGCACCTTATCACCAGCTCATGAAATGTACTTGTGTGTCCCCCATTGTCATAAACACTTGCATAAATTGAGGAAGTGCTACACCCAAGAAGCTACACATGAATAGTAATTAGCAGATTAGCAGAGGTGGATGTTTAAGTTTGCTGCGAATCCTTTTACTTTTTAGTATAGTACAGCAGAAAGAAATATATTGTCTGGATCTTCTACAGGATGTATCACTCATTCTCCCACACTCATATAATGTTTCGATTTTCTTTAATGAGATATTAAAATAATTACCATAATTAGTTTTGCTGATGGCATAGTGCACTGATCCTAATGCCTCTCTATGTCCAGTTATTTATCATGTATGCAAATAGAACATCTACCTCTGTATCTAATTGATCATAATTTCCTATAATGTCTTCATAATTGCATGTTATATTGCCTTGACTATATAATGAATATTATTTTGCTTTTCCTGTTCTTCATCCCTGCAATATAAAAGTCATGCAGACTTTTAAAATGTAGAGTCTCTCTCTCTCTCTAGTGCTGTATGAGTTATTATAATTAATGCCTCAAGGCAAAAGGGATATATTATTATTACAAAGTATTCAAAATTGCTTTTTGATTTGGAGCTTATGATAATAAGAAAGAGTGGTAGATCATATCTAGCCTGCAATGGAGCACTATAAGTTTTAACTGGTATTTGATTTCATATGATTAAGGCTTCAATCCTATGTACATTTTACCTGGGAGTAAGGATCAAACTACACATTATGTTAAACACTTAATATGCAGCTCCCTTTCCTTTTCCCCCCTCTTACTCAAAAGTAAGCATAGGAAGTCCAATTGGGACTGCAGTGCTATCTCTCCATATGTGTCCCTCTCCCCAAATCGCCACTCTACATGCAGCAGTTTCAATAGTAAAAGAAGCATTCATTGACACCAATGGGGGCTTTCTTCACTTTTCTTTTTTACTATCGGTAATTCCTGCATGTACACATGTGGGTTTATGGCAATTTTAGACGGGTTGTGGCTGGAGAAGGATGTCCTTTCCCCATGCACTGCAATCCAATTGGACTTTCCATGCTCACTTTTGAGTAAAACAAAAACAAAGAGAGCTGCTGCACATTGTGTATTTAAAGTAATGTGTAGTTTGCCCCTAAGTCCCATTGAATTCAATTGGGCTTCCTTCTGAATGGACATGTAGAGGATCACACTGTTTATGCCAGTCTGCTTTAGTCAAAATGGTTGCAGTGGCAAAAGCTATAATATTTAAACCTTTATTATCTCTCCAAATCAAAATAAAATAATTTTTATTTTTGGGAGTAAAGAATTCTGCATTACCATAACATATGGATTTGGATACTTGCACTATTTTTCCAGAATTCTGCTATGCATACGCTTACATAGGGTGACGATATGAAAAGGAGGACAGGGCTCCTGCATCTTTAATAGTTGTATAAAAAGAGGAATTTCAGCAGGTATCATTTGTATTCCCTCTTCATCACAGCAGTTAAAGCTGCAGGAGCTATACTAGAGTGACCAGTTTTAAAAGAAGGCAGGGCACCTGCAGCTTTAACTGTTGTGATAAAGAGGAAATTTCACCAGGTTCCCCATATATACAAATGACACCTGCTGAAATTTCCTTTTCAATACAACTGTTAAAGATACAGAAGCTATGTCCTCCTTTTCATATGGTCACCCTAGCTTACAAAATATGAGGAATTGAATGTACATATGCTATTCTATCTGCTTGTTTGATGGATGATTAAGTTAACTGCATGTATAAATTAATAACATCCTAATTAGGCATACAACAGATATACACAAATGCTCACATTTATACATTGCCTTCATGGCCAGCAAAGAAGCAGCTGCAATGCACATTGAACTTCTCTGCAATCCATTGAATCCATCCAATACGGCACCTGGCAACATAGATTGCATCCATTCTTTTAATAAATGAATACAGAACACTTAATCTGACACTTGTTTTCTATCAACGACCTATTAACAAGAGCAGAAATAGGACCTGGAAATGTTAAAAGGATTATCTATTAAAGAGAAGACATTTTCTGAAATTAGAAATGAAAGGTCAATGAGGTGGAGATATCCTGCATGGAATTGGCCCAGATGGCAAGATCTAACGAAGATGCAATTGCTCCAAAATTGTCAAACTATAGTAAAAACCAGTGCCAAATGGGAAAGGGAGGTAAGAAAGGCAATTATATAAATAAAAATTGCCTGAAGTAAAATAGAGCAAAGCCATCATTTTTAATCTAGTAAGAAAATTATTGGATTGAATTGGGAAAATGAAGGTTACTTGTTGAATGGCTGTCACTTTCCTTATGCAACTTGTACTTGAAATCAAGACGGTACTTCAGCCAAACAAATTCCTCTACCTCTATCATCAGTTGCATCTCACAGAACCTATTAAATCTTTCTCTAGCCTTAAATAGCACTAGTGGGAGTGGACATAGTGTCAGGGAATAGTTTCAGCACTGCAGAGGGCCTTGTAGTTTTTAGCTAAGGTTTAATCAGAAGTAGTCTGGAAGGCTTTGGGCCTATCCAGCCTATGGAATGTCAGAATTGGTGAGTTTATCTCTGTCAGTGTTCTCATAGCAGGGGAGGGGAGCTGCCCTACTCCCCACACACACCTGCTTGCCCTGGCCTTGGCAGGGGAGCTCTCTGTGATAGAGCTCTCACCTGATAGAGAAAGGGTGGAGGTTTGCAGAAGGATCAGCCAGATTGAAGCATCATCCTGGAGGGCTGAGCAGAGATGCCCTCTTTGGACAGGGGCCTTGCTGAAAGGCCAAAAGCCCTTGTCTGTCAAATGGTCTGGAGGAGGCATACGCCCCCTTTTTTAAGCTGATGAAAAGGTGAGGAGCCTTTGCTAGGAAAATCTCATCTGTAGTGCCCCAAATCCCTTCCTGTTTGGATCCATCATTGGCCCTTTATACACCTAAGGGCCTTGGGAGGTGGGAGGGGACCAATCCCAGACTATCTGCTTCTGGGATCATCCCTGGGCATCTAAATGAAAGTGTGACATCCCAGAAGGGAAGAGGGGCATCGTGCCCATCACGCCTGTCATTTTTTAAAAAACAAACAGAAGCACTTGCACTCCAGTGAAAAGTCAGTTAAAAAAACAGCCCCAACCCCCACTGCCCCCACCCCCGATGTCCCTGGACTCCCCCTGGTCTGGCTCCTTCCCTCAGTTAACCACTACTGCCTTTTGTCTTAGTTTGTCTTCATGCCCTTTAAACAGCTGATCAGTGGGGGGTTCTGGAATAGGAAGGAGAACTTGGCACCTTTGTTAATATTATCAGCCTATATGGAAAAATACTTCTTTTTTTGAATGATGATTAGATGCATTTCAGTCACAACGTATTCAACGGATTTCTCATAAGAATAACTTCAGAACAGCCTGTTGTTGTTTATTTATTTATTTATTTATTTTATTACATTTATATACCGCCCCCCAGCCGAAGCTCTCTGGGCGGTTTACAACAATAAACCGTTGTTGTTGTTATTCCGTTGTTGTTGTTGTTGTTGTTATTCCTAATCCTCTTCACCATGACAAAACTTCTCAACTCAGCCTTAAACCTCATTTATAATGAAAGAATCGCAACCAGGTCTCATAAATCCTCAAAACATTTGTGTCTCATTACAAATAACTGTTCCCCATAGACCATACCCATTTATTTTTTATACCAACTCAGTCTTGCAGATTCAACACTAATGTTGTGAAAAGGAAAGAGACAACACACACACACATACACCAGGAATACAAAGAATTGTATTCTAATGGCAAGGCTTTCCTTCAGGGACTTCTTCCTTAATAATAAATTTTTGCTAGTATACAGAACGTTTTAGCAAACGATATAGATGTGGACAAATACAATCATTTTTGTTCTAGTTTTAGCAGAACTCTTTTTGCTGATATTATTATTGACTGATAGTTTTCCAAGCAATAATACCTAAAGGTAGTATTTGTTGTTGTTATTTACCTGACAAGTCACATTCTCATATGATATAATATCTAACTGTGGAATGCTACTATGTGATCAATCATAAGGAACTAATTTTTTTTACCCTCTGAGATTTGTATTCTTATGCTGTATTATACTTTTATTGTTGTTTTTAATACTATTTACTTTTTAATTGCTTTATTTTTTATTGTGAGTCACCCTGAGAACTTTGTTATAGGGTGACCGATAAATAGCGTTATCAATTAAACAAGTAATAACAGCATCTTCTTTATTTCAAACTGTTAATAACTGAACAGTAGAAGACAGGCCAGGAGAGATAACCCAATGAGTCTGCTATCACTTCCTGCTGAATCCAAACTAAGTAACTTTATTAGGTAGGTTTATTAACTTCAGTAGAATTAATTAAAGAAGAAAGCTACACATGTATACTATAGCTTGGATTCCAAAGTAAATTAATTTAAAGGAGTCCATGGAATGAATGTTTCTATTTCTCCCCTACCTGCAGCCATCTTCACCCCATAAGCCTCTCTGGGAGAGTTGGGGGTCACTCCTGAACCTGGACAATTGGGAGAGAGAAGAATCATCCAAGGTAAGTTAATTTAAGTTCACAGAAGAAACGTTTCCCACCCCTTATCTTAGGATCCCAGGTGAAAAGACAGAAATTTTGTTAAAGTGTTAATCAGGAATGGATTATTTGAAGGACAACTACCACAACAAACACCTAGTGCTGACATGACTTCCCCACCCCACCATTTTAAATGAATTTCATTGGTTTGATGATCTATGTCAAGATCTGAATTTTGAAAAGACATAACCTAAAATTTGTCCCAAATACTCACTAGAAAAAAAGAATTCTGGGAAAAGATCCTGTTGCTGGGTAATGTCAAGATAGGATAAGCTAATAGGAAAATCGGTAATTTTCTGTTGAGGCTGAGCATGGCTTCTTGAGAAGACCAAATCATCACAGTCATGTCTAGGGTGACCACATGGAAAGAGCCCTGCCCTCTTTTGTATCTGGTCACTCTAGAGGGCCGGACTCCTGCAGCTTTAATTATTGTGTTGAAGAGGGAATTTTACTAGATGCTGCATGCATACAAACGGCACCTGCTAATATGTCCTTTTTGATACAACCGTTAAATATACTGGAGCCCTGTCCTCCTTTCCATATGGTCACCCTAGTCATATCTGACTCTGATGAGATGACTTGTCAGACAATGAGCATGTATCAGGGAGCTCCCTGTGTGGCTCCCTGATACTAGTGAAACCTCAAGAACCTCTGGCATCAGTAGAGAAGATGCTTCAGTCCCTTCTATGGTAGTAGACTTTGAGGGACCCTTACTTAGATTCCTGAAGAATGTAACTCACCCATGGCAGCAGAAGAGGGAAACAGGTAGGGAAATATAAGAATTTCCTTCATGTCTGCCAATCATGCAAACATGTCGCAATTCCGAACATGAATTGGAGCAGAAACGCAAACACAATTCTCAGGAAATCATTTCAATTTCCTGAACTTGCATTCTCATTTGAATATGGGCCCTTGCACAAGTGCGCACTTTTGAAGATGCTTGTTTGCACATATGTGCACATGCGCATGTGTGCACTTCCAAAAATGTGCATTTGGACAAATCCTCCCAAATCTACATTTTCATGTTTTAGCCAATGGGAGAGGGATGTGCATTTTCAATTGGGGAAAATGCACCATTTTTAAAGGCATATTTTCCCCCAATTTGGAAAAATTGTGCATTTTTAAAAATGCACATTTTCCCCCAGTCGAAAAACGTGCGTTTTCTCTATTGGAAAAAAAATGTTTTCATTTAAGAATTCAAATGAGGTGAAATGAGCTTCAAGGAAGAATTAGAACTTCAATGAGCTCAAACATTGCACATTCACCCAAAAACTGAGTGGCCACTCAGTTGAGCATGCTGGCTCCAAAAGGTAGAGGGTTGGAGGTAAACATTGCCTTGAGAAGACAAAGCATATGCCTCAAGAATAATAGTTGCTGACTTTTCAAGAGTGAAGGCTTGCTTGGGAGCAAGGCCCTTCTCATAAGTAGGACATTTGCCAGAAGGCCTGTGAGGAACTGCAGCTGAGCCCTGGGTGGGACTTTGGGAGCTCTGACTACAAAAGCTTTAAGTTAAGACCTCCTGGTTGCTGGAAGCAATGGCACTTTCTACACCTAAAGATTATCCCAGGAAAATTGAGGAATTATCCCTGCTTGCTCCCGGGATCCCCTGAGTGGCATTTGGATGCACAGGGATGATGCCGGGATATAAGGCTCATGCAGACATGCCCAATGTCTTTTTAACTGCTTCATTGACTTGTACCTCTTACCTGGCTCTGTGACTGAGCCTTTGTGCTACTGACCCTTGGATTCCTACTTCACTGTGATTCTTGGACTAACTTTTGTATCTGACAGCTTATCTGTATTTTGACCTTGGCTGCGCCTCAGACCTCTGTCTTGGAATTCTTCCTCTTGCCTGGTACAACTGTGCTTTTGACCACTGCCTGTTTAGTGACTACTCCTGCCTGTAACTGCTCTCTTTTTGGGACTGTTGCTTTTGTATTGCCCCTTAGTTGGCCCTTATGCTGAGCCTGATCCAGCCATTGCAGGACAGTCACTGACATGGGAACAAGAAGCATGGTAGGTGTCTGAGGGACAGACTGTCTCACATTAACCAGCAGCATATACTGCAAAACATGTGCCTTTATTTCCATTTTCCATTCCCATGCTTTTGGATTCCCACAGAAAGATATCCTTGCTTGTCCAAACAACTTCTGAATCTGAACAAACATAGTTCTTTTTGTTGTTGGTGGTGGTGGTGGGGAGTTCCCCTTCAAAAAGAAGTTGCAGAAACTGATGCTTATTATACTAGCTATTGAGTGCATGGATCTTGACTTGTATGCTAGTTGTGAGTGGAAATGCACATACCACTGAGAATAATACATGACTAAGAGGCATCTGCATTTGGATGCACAGTCTGATATGTATTCTAATTCACACTCAGGCTATGTTTTTTCTGTCTTCCTACCTATTGTGCATAGAGTTGACTCATCCATTTGTTTATTTATTTATTGCCAGCAGAAAGTGAATTGGAAAGAATAGAAAATAACGTAAGTTTGAGATAATTGTCTGCACCATCAGAATAACAATATCCATGTTGGAAACTGAGGCTTGTGGGTTTCCGCAGCGCTTTTAGTTCCATCAAAAGCCACCAAAACCATTGTTCTCCCCAGAGGTAACATTTAAAAAAAGAAAAAGGAAAAAGATCAACTGCTTTATTTTAGTTGCTTAGACCCTTGAGCAAGAAAAGAATTGATGGGTTGGAAGATAACTTAAAACTTATTGATTTCAAAGGGGCTACTCTAAGTAAGCCTAAAACTGGATCCAATCCTATATATAAAAATTCAGGTGTCCCCCCCACCACTTCTCTCAACTTCCTTCTAGTAGAGAGGAGTAGGGACAATGTATGGGGAGTCGCACAAATGCACAGTACTTCTGCTTTGAAAAGAAACGACAGCATGCATTGCATGATGGACTGGATTCTCCTTCCTCCACTTTTTGCTTCTCAGACAATGATCACTTGGTTAAGTGCTGATAACAGTTTAGGGTTATGTAAGGAAAACATAATTTGAATGCTGTTGGAGTGAGTAGATGTACTTGTTTAAAAGCAGTACGCTTTATCCGAGGCAGTAAGCCTATATGCACCAGTTACTAGGGGAGATGGCTGGGAGGGTGCTGTTGCACCATGTCCTGCTTGTGGGTCCCTGGACAACAGCTGGTTGGCCACTGTGTGAACAGGGTGCTGGACTGAATGGACCTTTGGTCTGATCCAGCAGGGCTCTTCTTATGGTTTTAAAAATGCTATTTAAAAAGTCATACAGGTGAATCCATTTTGTTAAACTAACGGTTTTCTGTTCATGCAAATCCATTCTTAGGATTGCTGCATTTCCCCCTATATTTGCGTTTCAACATTGCGTTTCAACACATTTCCATCTTTTCAGTTTTACCAAGAGAGAGCCATTTAAAGAGCTATTGATTAATGTGCAAGCCCACCACCTGAAAGTCTCTGAAATATTTCTTTACAACAGCAGATGGTAGATTTGGTAGCCTGCGTGAAGAAGGGAAGTTTATGATACTGGTAGAATGACTCATATCAATTATTAATTAATTAATGAGCACCTGATGGGAAGCTCAGAGCTGCACACAATACAGAAAAGCGGAGAACAATTTAAACCTGAATGTAAAGTGACCAGATGGGAGACTAACACCCAAGGATCTTAATGACTCCTTTTTGTTTTTAAACAGAGCTACAAAGGTTGCTTTCTTCGGTGGATTCTTATTCAATTTCACCATGGGGGCTTGCTCGCTGTTGCACGACTGTGATGGGTGAGAATTTGAGAGAGAATTAAACTTTTTTATTAATTTGTTTTAAATTAATGTACCACTGAAGGAGTCTGTTACATTGCTCTTCTAGGTACATATTTTGTTTAAAATTGAAGAGTTTTGAAAGGCAGTGAAAAGACAAAGTTCACTCGCTGCATTAAGGTAAAGGCATGTCTACACCATAGGGTGAAGAGGGAGGGAGAGGGAGGATCATGGACTTACCAGCTTCCATGATCCTCCCCTAGCATCTTGATGGCCGTGCAATGTCCCAGAACGGAAGAGGGACATTGAGGGAGAAGGAGCACAACTGCACTCCTCCACAAAAGGTAAAAAATAAAAAATGGAAAAATGAACCTGCTCCCCACCCACCCCCACCCTGGATGGGCATGGACTGCCCCAGTGCAGCTCCATGCCCATTTTAAGTGCCCCGCTACTCATGGGGAGGACAGGAGGTAACAGAACCCAGGTCAGCACTATAGGCCAAAGTGGTTGGGTTTCTATCAGATCAAGTTACAAGTTGGGAGGCAGCTGAGAGAAGGCATAACCTGCAATATATGGGCTCTTTCTCCACATATTCCCCACCTGTCAAAACAACATACATCATTTCATTAATATAGGAACAGTGAATTCATCCTCCAAGTGTAGATTCTTATGTTGCTGAAATGGCACCAACTACTCACGAGGGAGATACCAGCAGACTTGGGGAAATCCCAAGGTTTACAGCATTGCAACAAAGGGAAAACAAACCCTAAACAGTCCAATGAGGACTGAGCATGCTCAGTGACCCCAGTAGAGGGGGGCTATGGAAAAGCAGGGGAAAGAGAGGATTCGAGCACCCTAGAAGAGGGCGGGGCTCATTTGCTGAAACTCTGAACAGAGGAACGCTATGCTGCAACATAGTTTTGTGGTTCCCATTTCTTTGTGAGTCTATTCAGTGAATAGTGAGATGGCTGAATATCAGGTGCTGAATCACATCTACATTTTGGTTGACTCTTTTTTATTCTTAACTATTCCAGTGTGAGCAGCTAATTGGCAGCCATCTACTAATTGGCTAGTCAAAGCCAAAAGGCCAGCTGGCACTCCTTTGCATTTTGCTCTCTCCTTGGGTTTATAGATGGATTTGAGCAAAGGTGGGAATAAGTGTTTTACAGCAGCAATTAATTTATTCCTGGGGCAAACTACAAATAGAAGTGGGTATGTATATACAGCAAGAAACTTGTTTTCTGTTCCACTGTGACTGAGGGGATGACAGTGAGCTGGCTGTTGGCCATTATAAATCCAAAATGCCAGCTGGCAACTGTCAGGTTAGGGGGGATTTATTTTTTTTAACCATGGCTGGAGGTTTGTGTATTGCATAGTAGAAGGAATATTTTATTAACTGACAAGTTTTCCCCATCCCTCCCATCTACATATTGAAGACCATATCCATTGATGTTCATTGAAATTGTCACTAACTAATGTCTAGAAATTCAGGCCGCTAACAGCAAGTGACTTGTGTGCCTGTTTCGCCCCCGTTTTACAGAAATCTGGATTATTTACACAAAAGCAGCAACATGTGGTTCTTCTGTGCTACAGTGCTTCCGGGGATTTGTGGTTTTTTTCTTCTTCAAAGGAACAAAGTGAACATTTTGCAGGCATCAAAATTCACAAAGGTGAAAGTTTACATAGACAAGAAAAGGTTAAACAACACCAAGGAAGAGATAAAGGCTAGAAATCAAGCACAGCCACAGGTAAGGGAAAAAGTCTAAACAAGGAAATGCCATTCAGTGGAGTCTAGGAATTGTTCTTCAAGTTAAAAAAGGACAGAATCTATTTAAAGATCTGTTATTTCCAGTGTTAGCAAGGCCCACAGGGATTGAACGGAGGATTCTTTCTTTCTCTTTTGCTGACCCATAGTGTTGTGGTTGCACTGCAGACGTCTACTGAAGAAGAAAATCCTATTCAGGTGTTATATTTAGTAGTTATCTGAACCCACAAGAGGGGAGAAGGGGCATTTCTGAGTAGCTCCACCATGAATGCCATGCACATCCCCCTTGTGTCTGTACATACAGTGCAAATGTCTGAACAGAGGGCGCAAAGGAATCGACGTGATGTGGAACTCCATGCAGCAGACGTGCAAAGGCCCACAGGAGACTGGTGGCCTCGATGTCACTGAGGCTGTGAAACTGTTCTGGGTTTCAGTTCACACTCCAAGGTGCTGAACCTATTTTGGGGATTGGGTTCAGTGCCTTCAATAGCTCCTTTAAAGTTCTGACTGGTTTTGACGGAAATCCAGAGTGAATTCACAGCCTTGCTGACATTGGCACCACCAGCTTCCACTGCCAAGGCCAGAGGGAGGGGCTAATTCACCCACACAGATGCCAGAAGGGTGGAACTCCTCAGCATGGCCCTGCTGCTCTCCACTTGGTGCTTTTCACTTACTTCTAAATATATGATGCCTGCATAGAGCTGAAATGGCTGAGGAAAATGACACCCAGAAATTCTGAGCAGGGAAAATGAGGGAAGGTTTGAAAATATGAAAATAAATCTAACGCGACTTGGCTGTTTTTAACTTGTGAATCAGCTCAGTTTTTTAATTCCATAATAGAAGCCGGAGAGAGTGAGTCAGACTGATCCTGTTATCATGCCCGTATTTTAATGATCCAGAATGTCAGGCCTTTCTAAATATCAGTCAAAATGGCATCACAAACCCTCAGCCATTCAACTATCAGCGCTTCTGTTATGCAGACCTGCCAATTAGGTTTCTCAAGTGAATCCTGATGTGTGAGTTTAAATTAACATCTGAGCCCTCCACTTCTTTAGCCTCAGAAAAATTAATATTTGCTCAGCTCTGCAAATATTAGATATGTTTCTTCCTACCTTAGTAGCATTTCTGTTACTACTTTTATTCACATTCATTCTCCTGTGATAATATCATGGGTGCCTTCCCCCTGTCCCCCAAACCTTTATTTCTAGCTTCCCACAGCTTTCCTGGATGTATACAACTCTTGATTTTCCTGACAATGCGCAACATCCTGTAAGACTTAGGGTGGACACAAATTACCATTTTACTACACAATTTCTGTACTTCTGTGCCCTTGCGTTAATAGGGCCTTTATGGTAGCCATTGAAACAGCAGGGTGAAGTGCATGATTTCTGGATCCTCTAGAATTTGCCCACTTCCCCCGTTGTATTAGAGGTGGGTGCCATTAACACAGTGGGAGGAAGTGCACAAGTTTGGTAGCCAGGGTGGATGGCTGCTTAGCATTCGCTGGGCCTCAGAAGAGGCTCACCCGGCCCAGCGAGCAAGGGCACGGACACTGTGGGAAAGTGTGAGCATCCACCAAGATGGACACAGGCAGTTTTGCCCACCCCTATTGGTTGTCACTATGATACAGGTGACCAAGCTCCCCAAGGGCAAGAGTTCATTCCAGAGTAGATCTGTCCTCTCTATGGCCTCTCAGTCTTGCTCAAAAAGGAAAAAAAATGGAGTAGTGATCAATGTTGAAGTACCAGTGCTCATTATGATGGTCTAAATAGCCACGTTCCAAAGAAAGTCCAAATGTGGTTTTGGAGCTTCTAAAAATAACCCAAAATGAGCAGAAATGCTTGTTTCTCCATCAGGGCAGGTTGGTGAATTCCACTAACCTGTCCTGATCCAGAAACTAGCATTTTCACTCATTTCCAAGCTGATTTTTAGAAGTGCCAAAGCCACCATTGTGCAAGTGATGGGCCCTGGGAATACAACAGAACCAGCAGAGACAGAGTGGTCTCACTGGATACTGCCTTAAGTGTACTTAGCTAAGAACAAATTCCTGCTTTTGACAATTCAGTAAGCATGTAACAATCTGTGGCACAGAATGAACTTCAATGGCCCCATTCAGACAACATGCTAAACCATGCTGCTTAACCTCAAAATGGTTAATGGAATGCATCATTCCATTAACCATTTTGTGGTTAAGCAGCATGGTTTAGCATGTTGTCTGAATGGGACCAATGACTCTCTCTTCTTTATGATGGCAATTTAATTTCATCTCTTTATTTGCTATCTCAAACTGAATTTCACTATGAAATTTTGATGGAACAATCATTTTAACTGATTTGCAGCTCAACGAAGAGCACACTTTCCAAACAGGAAGGTGCACATGAAGCACCGGGACTGACAATATCCTGGAACAGTAGAACAAATAGTGTTGGACAAAAAGGAATTTTCAAGCACTTTGGTTTTTTTTAGTGCATCCTTTTCTTCAAATCCTCCCAAAAAGTATTGACAATTTCCTGTGTGTGCAACTTTTATGGGATTAAAATATGAGCCTCTGTCCATTGTGTTCATAGGAATCCTTTGGACACTGATGGGCAAAAGCATTGTACAGTGAGTGATGAACAGCCTACACTACAGACCACGTTTATGGGGTTATATAACCCTAAATGTAGTGATTGATCAGGGAGATTGCAATGCAGTAAAACTTAGCTGCCACATGTCCTGTTCCTGAGTTTGTTCATGGTTGTCACAAAGGCTTTTTGACCAGAATGTAACCCTGGAGCCTTTTTGTGATTAGTAATTGATAATTTAGGTTTCATGTTTCTAAGAAATTCATTTAATATTATTATAGTCCCTGCAGTTTATGCTGTGTTGGAACAGGCATTAGCTTTATATTCTTGGTTTTATTGTGATTTTACTTTTATTTTCTATCATTGTTGTAAAGCACTTAGAGAAATTGATTTTATGAGGCATTTAATAAATTTAATAAATAAATAAATTTCTCAATTTTGATGTGGGACCAGTGGGGTTGGAGAGATTTCATTAGTGAACAAGCCCCCACCCCCTACACACACGCCCAGCCCAAATGGTGAAATTAATGCTGCTCGAAGTTGAAACTTCTAATGAATTAACTGGTGGAATTGAAAAGATAGGAACAAATTAACTTCTACTCTGGGTTCCCAAGAAGAAGATTTAACAATCACTGTTCTAACTAATACAGAACAGCAGCAACACAGATGTCATGAAGTAACAGCAATCATGCAAGTGGATTAACAGTGGAGGTAAGATGGCCCTCACTTCCCTGGTATTGCCTATCAACTTCCACAAGACCTGCTCACATAGCCATGAGAAGAGTGCCTTGCTGAAATTGCATGCCATTTGGGCCTCTGGGATAAAATGACGAGTTGGAGGAAAAGCAGAAGCAAGAAAGGTTCTGTCAGGATGAGCGAGCCTAAGCTGTAACTTGGAAACCAGTGCCCAAAAGTGGTTTAGATCAATGGTGAAGAACCATTTTTCTAGTGAGAGAGCTGTATTCCCATGGGAGGAATCTGATCAGGACCACATGCTGGGAGTGGGTGAGGTTAAAGCAAGCACTGGATGTGCCCATCCCCTTTTCTCTCCCTCCCTGCCCAGCAAGCTGATAGGGGAAGGACAGGTCACTCTTGGCAGAAGTCTGAACTTACCATTTTTAGAGGGCTTTTGAAATTAGCCAAAGGCTGCAGGTTGCCCTCACACCTGCAGTAGATGAACACAAGGAGAACCTTTTCCCATTCAAGGACTGGGAGTGAAGGAGAGACTTAAGAGATCCCCCAGGTGGAAAGGGCAAAAGGTTTGACAATGACAGCGGGGGATAGAAAATATTATTTGGCCTCCTTAGCAGAGGGTAGAGCTCATGGCTCTGCCATTTCAAGTCAGTGGAGCTGTGTAATCCCCCTTCAGAGGCTACATTTTCTGTTTCTGGGAAATTTCCTCCTCTTTCGTTGTGCTACTGAAGAGACGACGTAACATCCTACTTTCGTGTACTATAGGGAAAAAACAAACTGGGATTTGGTGAGGGGTACCATGTCCTCAGGTCATGACTTCATCTTTGCCTTTCCAGTCCCAGGCGTCAGGGACAGTGTTGAATGACCTACTGGCTTCAAGAGAAGGTGTTGTTTTTCAAAAGCCTTAGTGTTATTTTATAAATGTCAGGCTCAGTTGGAATGCATGTGTACTGAAGCAGCAGAGAAAAATCAAATAAAGGAGGAATTGTGTGTAATTTATTGGAGCCTGAAATACTGAAAAGCCGCTTACCAAGGCAGGATTTGACTGCTACAGATAGGAAGCAGCAGCATGTCATGTGTTATTTTGAGTGCTAAGAAGGAAGTAACAGGCTGTTGACTTCAGGGTGTAACAAAGTGATAAGGTCCCCCTCCGCATATTCTTTATTTCGGGATGGAGGGAAAATAGCTTGTGAAAATGAAGCAGGGCAGCACTGGTCCTTGAAGCTGTGCATTGGATATTGCCACCCACAGACACCACTGACGAATTAGGCTACATTATGTGAAAGCCTAGAGCTTCCAAAGAAGATGGTGATAGAGGCTCTTTATCGTCACAAAGAACCCATCTCAATGATTAAATGAAAAAGTGTTCATTTGTATTCATTTTCATTCATAATTTACAAGCACATCAGGACGGGGGTAATGTTTACACAGAGATGAGGCCAGAGCTTTTCCAGAAAAAAGGAGGTTTTATCAAGAAAGTAACATTAAAGGGAAATTGCAAGGGAAATTGCTGAAGGCTTGTTCCAGAAGGAAGGGGCAGGGATGGGAAGAGAGAGAGATGAGATGGTAGTGAGCCAAGAGTGGACGATGCTTCTTCGTGCAGGTGAAAAGGAAGGGGTTAAAGTAGTAAAAGCTGAAAAGATGGAGAAGCAAAGAGAGAGAGAGGAAAAATCAGAGGGAATGAAGGTTGAGTGAGTAATGTAACCTTCCTTACAGGGCCGGTGCCAGACTATTTTGCGCCCTAGGCAAGGTGAGCTACTTGTACACACACACCCAAAAAATTGCCACCTTTGATTCAGCTGTTCAAGAAGAGTTTCTGAACTATTGTATTTTCCTTCTATTATGTTTTTTTCTTAAAACAGCTAATTTATATAAAACTGTGACCCTTAAAGGGCAGAACTGCGCCCCTCTGAGGTCTGCACCCTGGGCGGCTGCTTAGTTGGCCTAATGGTAGCACCGGCCCTGCTTCCTTATGATCTGCCAAAACAAAAATGTCAAAGGGAGAGGGGGTGAGAGTCCTCAGCATCAGGGTGAATTTAAAAGAAGGCAGCGAACACAGGTGTTGCTTGGCATTACTGGCGAAGAATCACTATATGCTCATGTGGTGGTGTGGAGATAGGCACTTAAAATTAGGAGTTCCAAGAGTAAGTCATGCTGAGTGTAGGGCAGGAAGAATATTCTTCTGAAATCACACTGAGTTGAGGACTTTAAGATCAGTTATAGACTTGGGTGGCATCAAACCAGGCTTTTTATCCCACAATTTACCAAGGCCTTTGCTTCCTGATGTTTTGTGAGATTAAGATTGGCTCGTTTACACAAGTGGACGTGTGCTTTGATTTCAAGGCTTAATTTGTCTTCAAGTTATTATTATTGTCATTAATATTATTAATTCAATTTATATCTCGCCTATATACAGAATACCCTGGTCAGCACATATGGATAGGGGGAATTTACAGCCACTAGATTGTATGCCATACAGTGCAGCTCTGTCATTACACACTGCCAATATATTGGTTTATTGCTCCTTAATATGTTGTTTCTGATCTTCTTAAAAGCAGGATAAAGGTCAGGAGATGCCCTGGAAGTTGACAACATTGTCTAAAGGGCTTGCAAAACTCTGTGAGTGACCAGTCACATTCGTGCAATAAAAGCCTCATTGTAGGAATACTCTTGGAGAGACAAAAACTAAGGTAGCAACGGAAGCGAAGATTTCCAGGTTAATTGTCTATCCTTCTTTGATTTTAGGTGGGTGTTTATCAGTACTAATCAAATCAAAAGGTCACAAAAGATCCAATTAATAGCTGGCAGGGTGGTACCTTGATCAAATTAGAAAGCAAAGATGATTTAGCTCTTTCTGGTCCAAGACTTTCCAGGCCACTGCATAGTGTGCTAAGGCATTTTCTTTCCATTTCAATAGAGGGTAAATAATCTTTGCTACCTAATGTTCCAGACAAAATGGAAGCCTGAGAATAAAGATGACAGCATGGAGATTAGTTCCACAAGGCCATGCCAGGATTCTCTCCATTTTAAAGTGTGGACTGCTCACTATTCTCTGCATGTTCTTCCAGTCCCATTATATTTCTCTTTCTATGGGAGAGACTGTGATGTTCAGCTGATATATATAGTTTATATTATGTATGAGGTTCAGGAAATAAGTAGGCCTCAAGGTACTTACAATTAGTAAGGGGGGGTTGAATGCCTGCATGTTGATTGGATGGTTGAGGGGGAGTGCAGATTGGCTGAGTAAGAGTGGGAGGAGCTAGAGAAATGTATCTATTTATATAGTTAAATGAGGGAGAGGAGTGGGTGAGATGAGTCTGTAGAGTGTGAGAGTATGGGATGGAATGAGATAGTCGCTGCTCTCTTCCTGCTCCCTTCCTCATGTAATTATTAGGCATGTGCTCTGCTCCGATTAGAAGCGTAGAAGCAGGAGCGAATTGGCCTGCTCCGCCTTGCCCAGAGGCGGAGTAGAAGAGGACCGCGGACCCCTAGAAGCAAGGTGAAGAGAAGCGGCCATTTTCGGAGCGCTCTTCTTTCCGCGGTCCGGTCCGATCGCCATCTTGAAACATTTTGCCCATAGGATTGCATTGCGGAAAAGAAAGGGGGATAACTGTTGTTTTTGAAGCTATCTTTCTGAAAATTCTTGTGCTTAGAGAGTCGTAGATGAGCCTACTCTCAGCTCTCTGCATGGTGCGGTTCGTGAGCTAGAATTTTTTAAAAAGTAGGGTAAAGGCGGGGAAAAGGTTACCTGTTTCGATTGCTGAGGGGCAGAGTCAACTCCCGGTCATGATCACATGATCCCAAAGTTGGAGGAGGGGATAGGCAAAACGGGTAACTTGGGATTCTGGGAACTTCTCTTTCTTAGTCTGAACGGACTTTTCCCAGTGTTTTTTAAAACAGTAGCCCCACCAAATGCACAAACACAACCTGAAATCATATACTAAGCCAATAATAAGAGATCACTGCTACCCACCCTAACTTTGGGGAACAACTGAAAAGATGTGGTGCAAGGGGATGAGCTCCCCTAGGGCATGCCATGTGGACGTGCCCCCCACTCTCTCCTGTACTTGGAGGGCCATCAGAGCCCTCCAAAGACAGTAAAGCAATGCCTATCATGAGTTGAAGTGAGAGCTTTACTTCTTAGTAGAGCTCTCGTGGTGGAGCAATGGCTTTCATGAGTTGAACTGACAGCGTTGCTTCTTAAAAGACTGGTCACTAGGACCAGTCAAATTGGCAGCTGCTTCCCCCTCCCCTGGGCACGTCCCCCTATTACTGGTAAAAGACAGATATAGCCTTTTAAAAAAGTTCTTCTTGTTGTTTATTCAGCAACTCTGCTGCTTTTAATTCCACCCCTCCTTTGTTTATTTATTTATTCCATTTTATATGCATTACTGGCTTATCATTAGCTCACTTCCTTATGCCCCCAGAAATGTCTGCTGCCTGCCTGCCTGCCTGCCTGCCTTCCCTCCCTCCTCCCCTGCCCGCCTCGCAGGGATGTTGTGTGTGTCTGGCTTTGACTCAGGGGAGAAGTCCTTCCTGCGCTCACTTGGAGTTTTGGAAGTTCCAAATCCATTTTTGAAGTGTGGAAGAAGATTCATATAGGTTTATCTCTACTCCCCAATTCATGGCATGTTGGGATTTCCTTTGAAATGGCCCCACTGAGCTGTCTGCAGGTTTAAGCCCCGCCAAAAATCACGGGATGATGGGACTGCCTTGAGTCTTGGCATGCATGTCTATTCCTGGATAAGCTGTCATGGTGGCGAGTTTGAGGTTTCTAACATGCAAATTGACAGAGCTATCAAAAGGGGAGTGGAATGGGGTGCCCGATTTTCATAAATTCCCCAAAAATCAGGGGATGATGGGATTGCCTTGAGTCTTGGTATGCGTGTGTATACCTCCATGAGGTGTCATGGTGCCAAACTTGAGGTTTCTAACTTTAACAGAAAAAAAGTTGTATACTTTTTTAGCTTAATGCAAGCCTATGGGGGGGGGGGGAAACGGAGCTCCGATCCGGATCCGGAGCTCCGCAGCGGAGCGGAGCAGACATAGGCGGAGCGGGGGCAGTGCGAAGCGGCCCGATCTGCAAATCGCGGATCTGGAAGAGAAGCAGAGCGGGGGGGTCCGTGCACAACCCTAGTAATTACAGCTCGTTGCAGAAGAGGAAGAGATGCAGGAAGTAGAGTCATGGTATTATTATGGTATTATTATTATTATCATTATCATCATCATCATCATCATCATCATCCTGCCTTTTGCCCAATGCTGGGCCTCAAGGCGGCATTACAAAATTTAAAACATTTAAGGGAATGCATTCATCTGAAGGATCTGAAAAAGAGGGAAGAAGCAAGAGGGACAACTCAGAAAAGTATATGTTTTTTCTTTAAAGTCTCTAAAAATGGGAGGGAATGGAGTCCCATAATTTAGTTATATAGAGACAAACAATTAAGTTTCTTGCTACCCAGTCCTTGGCTGGGAGGAAGCTCTGTGCCTGAGTCTCTGGGTATATATCTACACAAATTCCATTTATCCTGGGGTCAGCTCGAGGTTATCCCTGTGTGTCCAAATAACACACAGCTGATCTCAGGGTCAACTTGGGATGACCTCTCACTTTCTCCAGGATAAAATAGATGGCACTTATCTCACG
Source organism: Elgaria multicarinata webbii (assembly GCF_023053635.1). Taxonomy (NCBI): domain Eukaryota; kingdom Metazoa; phylum Chordata; class Lepidosauria; order Squamata; family Anguidae; genus Elgaria; species Elgaria multicarinata. The sequence goes on along the minus strand of NC_086176.1, from coordinate 54,169,407 downwards.
GTCCCAGGACAACCCCAAGGACCATGGGCAGTGCGGTGCAGGCTCCCGGGTCTCCCTCCTCCCCACAAATAGCAGAGCTTTGCAAACGGGCACAGAACTGCATGGGGGGGGCTCCACGCCCATGGGGGGTGAGGGGGCAGCAGTTTCTCCATCCCCAGGATGGCTGCTGGTGCTTTTCAGTGCCATGTTTTGGAGGTGATTTTTTGTTTGTTTTTTCACTTATATTTTGCACAGGATCTCATCCACAAAGTTGCGCAACTGGCTCCTGCTTTAAAGAAATACATGTGGCACCAGAGCCCCTCCTGACTTCTGGGATGTCACACTGGCGTGTGCACGCTGGGGAACAATCCTGGAAGCAGGAAAGCCCAGGATCCTCCCCTCGGTCCCGGATAGCCAGTAGGTGTAGATGAGCCCACCATCACGCCTTGTTTGTGGAGCCACTGCTGAACAAATGCTGTAGAAAGGCAGAAATCTACTCTGCTCGCCTCCACTGTCTTTTTGGAATGCATCATTATCATCATCCACAATCACTGTTGTCTCCTCAGTGTTGTGTTTCTCAAAACTTCTTGCTTTCTTGGGAGATAATAATGAGGCCTGCTAAGTAATCTACAAAGCTTTATTTAAGTAATAAACATCTCTTCCCACCTGAAGAGAGTCTAATCTCTTGAAACTTTCCTCTAGGCAAAACTATGCAAACTAAGCGAGACAATTGTCTTTTCAAGAAGAATGGAAAGCTTTTTCTCAAAAGAGTTAACTTTAAAGAGACTAGTTCTGAGGCGGGTTTTGACTTGATATGAGCTGGGCCTCGTAGTCTGGGATCAGCTAACCTGTGCATGCTCCCTCCTTCAGAAGAATGTTGGCTTCTCACTGACTGTATTATTTGCCCTTGACGAAAAAAGCTCTGGAGAGAGTTCACCACCAGCTGGTGAAGAACCTGTGAGAGCTTTCCCCCCCACACTGGTACAGGCTGGCCTGTTTCTGGGGCCGACTCCTCTACTTCAAAGTCTGATTCTGATTGATCACTTGAAACACCTTCTTCCAACCCAGGGGGCGCAGGGCTAGACATAACACTCAGTCTATTTTTCAGATCTTCAGAACTCCTTAGAAATCTCCAACAATCACTTCAGAAATTTGTCATGATTTCTCACAATACATATGGCAACTCAGGAGGCCCCAAAGGCCCCTACTAAGGTGGCCACTTATGAATCACCAAAAAAGAGGACAGGCATCACCAAAAAGAAGAACAAAAGGGGACATAGATTTGCCTTAAATTTGCATTTGCTGATTCATATTATAGGTGCCAATTTAGAAATAATTACCTAATTTAAATAAAAATACAGTACATCTCACCATAGTGGGGACGACTGTGTCCAGGTAACCGGTGTGTCTTGTTCAGTCTGCTGTCTGGGTGCTAACTGTGGCTGGGCAACTTCAAGGCCCCTTCCTGTTCTCCTTTCTGGTGGTTCTTATCTTTAAACTGGACTTTGAATGGACAGCCTTTCTAATCGTGGATGCTTTCAAAATAGAGGACAGTCCTTGGACAGGCATTCAAACAGAGGATTGTCCTGTGTAAAAGAGGACACATGGCCACCATAGCTCTGCTCTAAGTATCCCACAGTGTGTTACAAAGCTGCACATTTTTGTTGTGTCATTTCACTGCGAGTTTTTACTTTGCTCCAATGTCAGCACAGTTGTTTGTGCGCGCGTCAGTGGTGGCTTCAGTTCAGATTAAGAGAATGGGTGTAGCTAGGGGGCGGATCCCAGGGCAGGTGCAGGAATACAAGTTAGGGGGTGGGCTCCAGGTGAGTGTTTAGCAATGGCCACCATAGAGACATTAAAGTCTCATTCTGGAATGGAAGTAAGGACAGTTCTAATGTATAATACATAAATTCAATGAACTGTAACAGTGCAGATATGCAGCTACAGCCTTTCAAAGCTACAACGTTGCACAGAATTGCTAGAAATCAATCAAATAAAAGGTTTTGGTGGTTTCGGTCACATCATATGTGCTGCCCATTACCACCATCTGACAACAGCGCTGCAAATTTTCCCTGTACTGCAATCCTAAGCATGCTTACTTGTAAAGGTTCCATTAATTTCAAAGGGACAATTTCTAGTAAATATGGTTGGTTTTGTCTTTTAGGGAAGTGTAATCTACTACAAGCAGTTCAGTCCTAGGAAAGGTGGATCTTCCATTCCCCTTAACAGAATACTGTGGTTTCATACACATGGTAAAGTGCAAAGGTCTGGGGAAAATCTGGTACAGCATGATGTTCCCTTGCGTTGTTCCAAAGACTCCTGTGCTCGATCTTATGCGTTCCAAACGTGGAATGCTGATTGATAAGACGGGGCTCTAAATCGCAGTTTTCATCTTCTCTAAATCACCCGCATTTAACGGAGGTGAGAATCTGCCATCTGGCACTTGCCAGTTTGGTTACAATGCTATATTATGATGAAAACTAATTGTATTTTGTGTTGTTCTCCCACCTGATGTTCAGAGCCTGAGTGTTTTCTAATGTTATACTACATAAGCTTTGATGCATATTATTGCTCAGCAGGTAGAAGAAAGCATATATACCATAAATGTTACTGAGCCATCAAATCGAGAAGTCTGTGCACAGAGATAAGGACTGCTGGAGGGTTGGAGGGAGGGGGGCAGGGAAGTCTGCCATAGAAGTTAAAAAAAAATACTGAGGCAGGAAGGGAAATAAGCACCCCTCCCCTCCAGATCCTTACAAGAAGGAGTAAGGGACACATTCAGTATATTAAAGGAAGTGATACAGTATCAGACCAAACACAGCTTGCAGATGATTGACCTATCAGCATTGCTTCCTGTAAGATTTAAATGTTTTATTATGCTTTCAGTTTTAAAGCCTTGAAAAGCTTTATACCAGCAAATGCTTACCTGGCACTTTCCTTACATGAAACAGAGAAAATTATGCTCAGGATGGTTTGAACTTCCTTGTAAAGCAAGCTTAGAGAGGTCCTCAATGGTTAGAAAGAAGGAGACACAGAAATTTCTTGTAGCTATTTGCACCTCCCGGACCCAAACATAAACTCGAACGCAATGTGTGGTTGAAGTCCATATATTTCTGAGCTTGCAGTGTGATTCATGAGCCAAAGATAAATGTGTTCGATGACATGCATATATTGGAAAAATGTGCACAGTTGATGCATAAAATTGGAGGGGGGGATATATGCATGGAAATATGCACAAATTTTTATTCGAAAAGCAAAACAAACAAACACAAAACAAAGATTGCAGTCTAATATGGACAGAAGTCAGAACGAGCTTCAATATAGAATTCAGAGATGCTCAATAAGCTCGAGTTTTGCTGATTCAACATATTCCTAAGAAGAGGTGGATCTTGTTCTTTTCAAGGCAGTAAAGGTGCAATCCTCTGCATGTTTAGGCAGGACAAAAGAGCCCTGCGACTCCCAGCATTCCCCAGCCACCATGCATATGTTTGTACCCTAGAGAAAGATTGCCTTTGTACACAGTTTCAGTGTTTATAATTTAAATATTTGAAGTAGAGAGTATTTTCCCCTAATGATGCACATTACAACAAAAGAAATATATAATGATAAAGAAGACCCAGAAATGGAAGAACTGCAGAAACCAAAGCGCCATTCTATCATTTACATGATAAAGAAACAACACCTACAGTTTCAGCAAGCCTCTATTTGACTGCTCTGTCCTATAAAAATATAGAGCTGTCAGCACACAATAGGAAGGAAAACTCCGACTGCTACACTACTATTTTATACATTAGTAGTAAGTAGAGGTGGTGGGTAAACAGAGATGGAGGGGAAATGTATTTTTACAGTATTAAGGATAGTTAAAAATAAATGGTTTTTCCTACACTTTAACACTTCAACTCATCACCGCCACTCCTCCCCAAGAAACCAGGATAAACAGATAGGTCTTACAATTTATATATCTTTTTTTGTAAAAGAATGATGCTCTGTCTTAGCAAGAGTCCAAATAAAGGAGGAAATCCATTAACTATGGAGAAGTCACCTAGAACATCTCCCTGTGTGCCCTTACTATCTGAACTGGATAAACACACATGATGTCATCAAGAAGCACTTGGTTGTTAAATTATGATGGAACAGAAGATGTAGGTGCATCTGAAGAAGCAAGAAAGGAGAAACATACCTGAGACTGAAACCAGGGAAACAGAGAAAATAGGGAAAACTGATGAAGAGATAAGGAAGCAATGTGGAGTAAAGATAGCAATGGAGACAAATAAAAATAAAATAAAGAGAACCTTTGCAGATTATCAACACACAAACAAAAAACCTATGCCCATAAACATGTCATATCAGAGGCCCTGCATGTGAGAATCACAGAGAATAGTTGAGGCTTATGAGGAACTCATAAGCCTCAACCATTACTATCTATAGACTAGGGCTGTTTGTACACCTGCCTTTTTTTCCTGGGATCGTCCCGGGATCATTCCTATGCATGCAAATGACACACAGGGGATCCCAGGAGTAGGCAGGGATGATCCCTCCATTTTCCTGGGATAATCCTTAGGTGTAGAAAGGGCCTAGGTATGCATATCCGAAGACTGTCAATTGTAGAAGCCAAATTTCATCAACATATGATCAGGACCATTGAGGCAGCTCATTGTCTGTGGGCCGACCCAATTTATTTATCCAAAACTTCAGTTCTGTGTGGAACTGCATGGAATGGTGTACCACACTGAAATAAATATTCTGTTCAGTCAACTGTCATGAAATATCTGCTCAATGAAGTTGCCCTCCCCACCCCCAAATGAATACATAGGCATAGAACCAGCTGGAAGCCTGGCACTGTGGAGGTTACAGAAATATACTGCTGCCTAGAGCAACTGGAGTTATTCCAAAGACAGGATGGAATCATGGACAATTGAAAGATATTTGTACAACTAAACTAGCAAGCCCCACCAATTTTTAATTAAGCCAGTCTGTAATGCTGGAAATAGAAGGAAATTGCCATTGACACAGAGTATCCCATCTCTTCTTGGACATGAGCCAGAAGGGGAAATTGTATGAAACTCATTATTAAGTCTGAATAAGTCACTGTCTCTTAGATGATCATCAGACAAGCATTTTATAGCACTCATGGATTTTCATGGGTCCTTTTCACGACGCTGTCTGCCTTCTGCATGCCTCCCGCTCCTTCTAGTTATTTTCCCATTAAAAGAAGGACCCGGAAAATCCAATTTTCCTCCTAGAGCGAAATATGCGGCCATTTCCTGCTGTGGGCAGGGAGAGCAGCACGATAAAAATGCCCATTTCAATGGGCCACGTGGTCTTTGTTTACTTCCTCTTTCTTCAGTGTGTGAAGGAATAGGAAGCTGCTCATCCCTACTATGGGACAATAGCACGAGGCAAAGCTGCGGGAGGGAAACACGATTCCTTCTCCCCCCATCTGAAGAAGCCCTTAGGGTAAATTTACATGTTCACTTTACCATGCCTCCAAATCTGTTTTTTTCCTAGAGAAAAAAGCACAGATTGCCTTTCATCATAGTTATGGCTGCGAGAGCTGGACCATAAGGAAGGCTGAGCGAAGGAAGATAGATGCTTTTGAACTGTGGTGTTGGAGGAAAATTCTGAGAGTGCCTTGGACTGCAGGAAGATCAAACCAGTCCATACTCCAGGAAATAAAGCCAGACTGCTCACTTGAGGGAATGGTATTAAAGGCAAAACTGAAGTACTTTGGCCACATAATGAGAAGACAGGATACCCTGGAGAAGAGGCTGATGCTAGGGAAAGTGGAAGGCAAAAGGAAGAGGGGCTGACCAAGGGCAAGATGGATGGATGATATTCTGGAGGTGACAGACTTGACCTTGGGGGAGCTGGGGGTGGCGACAGCCGACAGAAAGCTCTGGCGTGGGCTGGTCCATGAAGTCACGAAGAGTCGGAAACGACTGAACGAATAAACAACATGGGTATTTGCATATGGTACTATGCGTTGAGATACCATGCCACAAAAGTGGAAGCTTGCATTTGCTTGCAAGTTGTGTGGTACCTCTAGATATGTTGTTGGAAATGCCCTCTTTGCATATGTACCTATATATACAGAGGGAAGCACAAGTCAATGAAAAGTGCTGCAGAAAAAGCTTCATATGAGAAGTGATTGTGCAAATATATCCTTTGCTTGTTCTATCTCACATGTTTGCTGTGAGGCTATCTTAAGAATTATATTTAAAAAAATATTTGTAGACTTAGAAGTGCGATTTAAATGAATAATCTATTATCACACAAATTAAAATCTTCTTTAAACATAATATGGCCATTAGTGTTACCCCAATAGACAATCCACAAGCACTTACGCCAGGGCCGTGCCATTGATTTCAATGGGACTGGCACATGGGGAGGCAATATAGAACACCTCACCACAGGGGTCTATTGTGCATTGGAAACACCTAATTTAGTTTTCCAACCAACCACTCAAACACCTGACTAAATCAATACTTCCATGGAGTGCCTTTTCTAAGTGAACAATGGACGTACTTTAGCTAGGCAGACTTGGGGTTGACCATTAAAATTAAAGGTTTGCTATTTTCTCCTCAGGTTTACTGGCATATTTTCTTGGCTGGCTTGCCACGAAATGTTTTAGTGTGCCCAGAAACTCAGATAACAAATGCAAAGTAACATATTGCAATTAATCCTTCATTAAGTTTGCAAACTTAAACGAGCTTTTTCAAAACAAACACAGAAAAGAAGAAGAAGAAAAACAAAGGGTGAAAAATCCTCCCAAAGCAGAAATCCCCCCCCCCAAGGCTCACTCACACCTCTAATAAGGTGGTTGCTACCTTTCATGGCAGATTTCTGATATAAATAAGGAAATATCTCCTGGTGTATGAAATTTCCTGCTGTTCCTCCTACTGCTGTGGCAGCACTGTGCAACAGGAGATGTTGAGCCTTAAATTAAATGTCAACAATAATATAGAACTGAACACATTAGTGATCCGACAACTTTTAAAGAAGCCCCCACCTTTTTTCCTTCCTTTTTTGCTCAAGGAGTTATTAGAAGTCAAAACTTTTCTAAAACCTGGAAGGAATGGTATGATGGAGATGATACACATATATGTTGTAGATATGGAAATCTGCTTGTTTTCAGCTTTGTTAGCCAAACAGTGTTCATCTTGCTGCTAATATTCTAGGGTGACCATATGAAAAGGAGGACAGAGCTCCTGTATCTTTAACTGTTGTATTGAAAAGGGAATTTCAGCAGGTGTCATTTATATGTGTGCAGCACCTGGTGAAATTCCCTCTTCATCACAACAGTTAAAGCTGCAGGTGCCCTGCCCTCTTTTAAATCTGGTCACTCTAGTATAGCTCCTGCAGCTTTAACTGTTGTGATGAAGAGGGAATTTCACCTGGTTCTCCATATATACAAATGACACCTGCTGAAATTCCCTTTTCTATGCAACTGTTAAAGATATAGGACTCTGTCCTCCTTTTAATATGGTCACCCTAATATTCTACATTGGGTGATCAATGTGTGCAAAACTAAGATATTCCAGTTTCAAAGAAGTAGTTTGGACATGTATCATTTCACTTCAGTGAAGCCATTCCCACCCGTTCTACTGTTCAAATATTTTCTACAGGCCTGGAGAAAGTCAATTTCTAAAGGCAATTTGAAAATCAAATTTCAATTGGACTTTATCTGCATGAAGATGAAGCCCATTGTTAGACGAGCTTTCAGATTGGCAATGATTTTGGAATTCTGGTGGATCAAAAGGGCAGCTCTCCATAAAATCAGAGGTTATTATTGGGTCATGTGGCCTGTTTATGTACCTCCATGGTCATGAACATAGCCAAGTGTGATGTCTTCTGCTGCACTCCTGGGCTTGCTTCTTTGGGAGGAAGTCCCAGTAACATACCTCCAGGACTTAACAGCCTCCAGGAAGACAGGAGACAGCTGCAAGAGGGAGGGGGAAGGTGCTGACTGGCTGGCTGGAAAAATATGTTAAAAGAAGGAAACTAGGATGACAAGGATAGATCACAGGAGGAAGAAAGTTAGTTCCATTAGAGAACAGGACAGGGTGAGAGTGAGGAGAAGAGAGAAAGGGACTTCTGTGGTAAAACAAGATCAGTGTCACCACATTTTCCTGAAGGTCCCAGAGCCAACTGCTATTGCAGGCAACCATGATACCACCCTCACTAAACCCAGCTTTAGCCTTTCTATCAGGAGCCATCCAAGAGCTTCCAATTTACAACTCCAGAAAGCTACCAGCCCACACCTAGATTTGGCTATCAATGAGACAGGTTAGAAGAAGGAGAATGGTGCAATTGGAGACCCCTTTCTAGCAGATTGTGGCCTTCCAAGAATCTGCTAAAGAAGCAAGAAGTAGGGGATCCAGAAAAACTACAAAGTAGAACCCCATGTGGAGTGGCAGGCGTAAGAAGGGGAGAAATACGTAGCTCTCTCCCAATGTAAGAGAAACAAGGTTGCCAACTTACCTGCACCCGGTGAAGTAACTGAAAGGAAGCTCTAAATAAAAGCAGTTTTAACCTTCCCTAGGGCCCTTTCTACACCATCTGTTTTTTGAGGGATAATCCCTGTGTGTCCAAATGATGCTCAGGGGATCCCGGGAGCAGGGAGGGATGATCCCTCCATTTCCCCAGGATAACAGAGACCTCAGTTATCCCAGTTTTATCTGTGGTCCCAGAACGATCCCGAGGACCATGGGCGGTGTGGGTGCCCGTCTCAGCTTCTTCCCTCTTCCCTGTGAGTAGCGGGGGTCAAAAGAGGGAAGGAGCCATTGGGGGTGGGGAGCGGGCGTGGGGCTTCTTCTCTTTCACTTTAATTTTCCCTGGAGTGTGAGTGCGCTCCAGCTCTTTCTCTTAAAAAAAGGAAAAGGCTGCTGCGATGGGTGTGACGCCCATGACATCGCAAGGCCCATGTGGACTGAGGGTGACGATCCCAGAAACAGGTAAGTCCAGGATCGCCCCCTCTCCCTCCCTCTACACCCGTAGTAGGTGTCTGCATCCTCATGGAACAAATGAAGTACAATGTGTTCCTCCCAGACAATCTTGTCACAGTCCCATTGAAATCAGTAGAATTTTACTGTGAGGAGGATTGGACTGCTAGTCCAAGCCAAAAAATCTCTATAATTCCTTCTGAGGCTCAAAATAGATGTTGGGCTTCTCTACAGCAGGCCTTTTTCCTACACCTTTATTGCGGCTTCTGCATGTGGATTCTTTGCAGAATTAAGATTGGCTCCATTCCATATGCATCCCTTTAGGGTTTTCCTTTGTCTGCAAGTTTTATATGTTACATTATACAGCCACTGGATAGTCCTTTGATATAGCAGGATTTTGGAAATTCACTAGTCACTGAAACATTTCAAAACATGATTTAAATTTATTACTGCATTTTCCCCAATCTTAAAAAAGCCAGGATAAAGTTGATAAAGCATGGGAAAGGCCCTGGAGGTTGACAACCTTCAGCAAGTGATCAATCATGAGTGCACAATAAAATCATGATTTCCTTATTTCCAGGTCCAGGTATTTCCCCCCAGAGGTTTTACTTTTGAAAACAAAAAAAAGCAGGGCCAGGAGGCTGCATATTTTAATGGAGGGAAGGGGGTGCTTAATGCCCTCCTTTCTGGCTGCCTTTCTGCTTACAGTCCATTCCCAGTTGTTTTGCTATCTGTGGTGGTGAAGGTACAGGCAGGCACCTTGTTTTTGCCCCTAAATCTGTTATTCAGAGGCATAGTGCCTGAAAACATGAGTAATAACTATTGAAAGACCTGCACTGCTCTGGGAATTTGCCTAATCCTTTTTTAAAAGTCGATTAAGTTAGAAGCTCTTATCATATCTTGTGGTTGTGAATTCAATAAGTTAATTATGTGTTCCCTGCAATATGGATTTGGTCTGTCCCTTCCTAACAGCTTTGGGACACATGCAAACCAGTGAAATCTTGGCAGGAAAGAAAGTATGAAGGAAAGGAATAAGCTCCCTCCCCCATGCTGTGGTCCTGATGATCAGGATGCCCTCTGCTATGCAGCTGCTGGTCACTTGAATAAAAACAAGGAGAATCCCAAGCATGGGAACCAAAGATAAGTTCAATGGCTTGCCTAGTTTGACTCCTAAACAACAGTGCCAGCTGTGCTTTGGGCAGAGATATTTTGCCTTTGCAGCTGACCTCCTGCAAAACTGTAGCCCTAAGAGATCTCATTACATTTGACTCTCTAGTTTGTTGGTGTTATGTTTTTAGTCTTATATGCTATTTTGGTTTGTTCATTTTAAAAACTTGACTCAGTTCTCAGCAGTATATATCAGAGTTCTATTGCACTTCTCATTATGGAGTTTCTTTCCTTTCCCAACACAGACTTCACCAAGGATGCAAGAGAGATATGCAACATGATCTATTTCAGAAATTTCACTTTGTACAGTAATATTAACATTTCCTTGCCAATGAATGGATGGTATTGCTATGTGATTCACTCAGTTTGAGGACAGCAGATTAGAAGTAGCAGTTGCATTCCTGCTGCCAGTAATAAGCACAGTGGAATACTTTGGTCACTTTATAAAATGTTAATGGGTGAAGATGAAGGCAAGGACATAAATTGTTAAATGTTAATATCTGTCTTGTGAAATTTACTATATAGTACATCAATTTAGATTATTTAAGAGACAATGAAGTGGTTTTGAAAACCAAGTGCAATACTGAGTCCATTTGACCTCTTTATTAACCTCAAAGACAGCAAATATCTAAATTGATACTGGAGTATCTGATCTCACAGTTATTAATGGGCATTGTTTCAAAATAGCAGGTGAGTTGTCTTTACACTAGGGGGATTGAAGTCTGGTACATCTGTGAGAGATGAGAGCCATAGAATTTGAATATAGTTTAATCTGTTGTCCTGAATTTAAACTCAATAGTGGAGTACAGCTAGGGATGGGCGCACTCCCCTGAGTCCTATTCACACTTTGCTTCCTGGACTCCCGCTGTGAGGTGAGCCACCAGATGGTCTGTGTGTGCCCAGTGAGAGATTGCATCTTCTTTCTTTCTTTCTTTCTTTCTTTTATCCATGATCTGTGATTTTTGCAAATTTACGGTTGGGAATATTTAGATAATTCAAGATTTGCACAAAATTGCAGCCATAAATAGCACAATTTGCGTAAAAATGCAGTTATAAAGGACCATTTACACCTGCAATTTTGCACAAATTTCACTGTGGGGCCACGATTTTGTACAAATCATGATTTCCATAAATATTTCCAACCACAAACTTGCACAAATCATGATGATGATGATGATGATGATGATGATACCTCCACACCCAAACATCTTCCAACATCCATACTGTGTACACTAGTCCTGCTTAGGTGACCTTGGTAGTTTTGGGCAGCTTTGGCCTACCAGTTAAGACTGTTCCTGGGCAGGGATAATCTTCACACAGTAGTTCATGCACTGGTAATGCCCCATTCAGATTACTACCATTCACTCCCTTTCAGACAATACAGAAGCTGCAGCTAGTGCAAAATGTGGCAGTTTCAACATGTTTTTTGTTGATATTGAAGACATCACTAGAAACAGAACACCTAGGTTATGTTATTATCCTATAAAGCCCTAAACAACTTGGGAGCAGGATCCGTAGCAGACCGCCTTCCCTTCTATGCACCCAGATGACGTTTACGATTGTCTTATGAGGTCCTGCTTGTCATTCCAAGATGAATAGAATGTCGTCACAAAGATTGTGGGTTTTCTCTGTAGTGACACCAACCCTCTGGAAAACCCTCCCTCATGCAGTTCAGTAGGAAGAAAATGTAACATCCTTAAAACATCTCCTGAAAACATATCTTTTTAGACAAGCTTTCCCTGGGCTATAACTTATTCTGGTTTTATATTACTTTTTTTAAAAAAAGAAATCTTGATTTTTGTATATTATGGTTTTAATTGTAAACTCCCCAGAGAGCCTTGGCTGTTGGGCAGTATAGATATGTAATCGATCAATAAATAATGTAATACCTAGAAGATAATGGGATTTGTTCACAGCTGACTGCTTACTGGGTTTGTAGGTGTAAACTATAAAGCTAGAACATAAATAAATTCATTGTGATCTCCACTGTTTCCTGTGCCCTCATATTCAAAAGACCACACATTACAGGGAATCTGTTCTGCATGCAAGAGGTTGCAGCTCCAATCCCTTGCATCTCCAGGTAGGATGGAAACATCCATCTGAAACCCTGGTGAGATGTTGCCACACAGTATAGGCACAATACTGAGCTCAATAGACCCAAAGTCTCACTTGGTATATGGCAAATTCCTATGTTCCTCTATCATGTTCAATGTTTAGAATGGGCCAAATGTGTCCTTTTTCTGATTTTTCAAATAGGTGCCCCATTCACTCTCTCTTCATGTTATTGATTGGCATTTCTTTCTGCTATGCAGTTGAGCCTCCAAACCTATTAGTCATCCCAACCAAGGGCAGAATCTGATGCTGCCCAGATGCTAGTAGAGCTGGCTGCCAGTTCTGGTCCATACATGGCCAACCCCACCACCTCTGCTCCACCTACCTGTCCTCTTCCAGAAATGAACATTTCCGCTCATTTTGGGGCTTGCCTTTCAAAGTGCTAAATCGTGATTCTGCAAGCCATAGGTGCCGCTTGAGGACTGGAACTGCACACAGACCTGAATGGGCTGCCAGCTCTGCTATAGTGTTCCTTTAGTTAGTAGCAGTGGTGTAGTGATAAATTTTGAGTGCAGGTCCTTAACATGACCCCAGGGGGAGTCCAAAAGTCCAGGCAACTGTGTTGCTTCATATTAACAAATGAGTTCTAGCAGCTTTCATCTCTACCAGGAGCAAATCTTTTGTAAAGCCAATGGGTCTGAATTGTCCATTAAAGACAAGCTACGCCCCAAATACTTTGCATTGCAACAGGGAACAATATATTGTTGCTTGGAAAATTCATTTCCCTCAAGCTACTGTGAAGATTGCAACTAAACTCAGATGGAACAAAGAATGTCAAGGGGGTGGCAGATGACATCAGCATCCCTGCTGATAAAAAAAGTACTAGAGCTACGTCACTGAGAGTCCTGTCTCCACTACACCACTGGTTGGTAACAGAATGTCTACAGATACAGACACACTGCTCTGGAGTGGAAAAAGCTAGGGGGTTGCACCTAAAATCAGACTAGGTTTGGACCACACTTCAGAATTTGGGTGTAGGTCAATTTGACTTACACCACTTTGGGGACTACTCAGATCCAAAGCGGAGCCTTGCTTTGTAAAAACTTTGGGTGTCTTCTCATTGATTACTATAACTTCCTTTACTTTGGGGCAGAATTCCATGAAATGTGCAAGCATAGCAGCCCCATCTGAGTAGATGGAGCCTGCTAAATTTTAGATAAATAGTATAAATAGAAGTGGATTGAAAATCTGCCTGAGCCTCCCTGACACGCGCACTTTGTCCTTTTCCTTCATGACCACCATTACTGCAATGAGGTAAAATACTGTACTCCCCCCCTGGCTGATGGGGGCCTTAAAGGTCCTATTCAAAGGACTTTTAAGGCCCCCATCAGTGATGGGAGGAGAAGCATGCAATTTCCCCAAGGCTGGGGAAATCATGTATTTTCCCCCTTCAGTATAATGGTGGCTGCTGCCATTAGAGTAGAGCAGAAAATACCCTAGCTTTTGGGAAATTGTGTCCCCCCCACAAGTGCCAATTTGGAGTGGGGGTGTTGCATGACAATGGCATATATCCCAGAAGTGCCCATAGAAAAGTAAGCCAAAAAAAATCAGAAGGTTAAGTGTAGTGGTTGGGGAGTTCTGATAAACAAAAATCAGATTGAGGCTTGGCCAAGGAAGTTGTTTTATGCTTAGTTGACACCAACTGATAAGTGCCTTCTCTCTCCCTCCCAGAAGTACTGTGGTTAGAAGTAAAATGGTGAACCCTGATAAAATGATTCCCTGGTTGAAAGCTAGAACTGTCAGTCACAATGACAACCAAAAAAACCCTCCTCTTCCCACGGCCTGCTGTTTTCCTTTTATGGCATGCATGGAGGGGAAATGTAACTATTTTTTAATGGTCTGAGAGTGTCTGATTCTGCCTGCATCTTCCAAATCTCTGAGGCAGACCCAAGGTTACTAGCGCAGCCCAATTAATTTCAAGCCATTCAGGGGAAGGCCTGCTTCATCTCAGACAAAAACCCAAATTGCTCCAAAGCAACCCATTTTGGTCCTGGATTCATCCAAAGTGAATGCAAACCCCCTATTCAAGCAATTACCTTTAAATTCCAAGAAATTGACAAGATTTTGCTTCCTTAGTACAGTCCAGATAGTTCTCCCATTACAATTCCCTCTGTTGTTTCTATAATGAGCTTAACCTCTTGCGTTTCACAAATATAAATGCCAGTTTCATAATGAACGAGGCCCTCTGTGACTCCCAAAGTGAAGCTTTCAAATGATTTTGGTATTGACATTTAATTCAGCGTGGTAAAATGAGTCAACACAGTACCCTTTGCTTTTAAAGGGTCAGCTCACACCACTTCGTTTCTTTCTCCCTTCCTGTGAACTGCATTGTTTTCCTGGAAAGAAGGACACATCCGATTTCTGCATTGATGGCTGTCTGGCTGACAGACCTTAATTTGATTTACATCAGTTACGGTGGCAAGATTGAAAGCTGGCATTATTCGCAATAAAGCAGAATACCATTTGTTTTAGAGACATATTGAGCAGCACACGAGTAATGAAGATGGCAGTGAATATAAGACACCTGCTGACATGGTGATTGTACTCCTATTCCTTTGCTTTCCTGCACATGTTTTCTTTACATTAAAAGGTTATGTCTCCATAGATAATTCAACAGAACATCAAGCCTTTCTGGAATTACTGACATTCATTGGATCATCATCATCTCTGACAAAAAGAAAGGCTAGAAAAGTTTCTAGCGAAAGTTATTTCACCTTTCAGGACAGAAGCACAGGATTAGGCCAACACAAATGTTAATGTCAGATAACTAAGACAGAATGTTAATCACACTATTAAAATAATTCCACGGAACCCATTTCCAATCATTTATTCTAGAATAATCCGATTAAAAACACTTAATAAATTGATATCTCTTATCTCGAAATATAGCATAACACTCCTAGTGATTTTATTTACAAGCAATGCTACTACTGAGTGCAAATCTGTCCTGCGGGCTAGATTTGCAGTGCTGCTGGCACTCATACGAAGCCTGAGCCCAGAAGCAGTTGATGCATAAAACTGCACCATGACTATAGGTGGCACATTCTTACGGCAGCATGTTATTTCCTTGGCAAGAGCCCCTGTAGCTTCAGCTGGGCATGAAATGTCTATAATCTAGATTTGTCCTTGTGCAAAGCTAGTAACATTATTTATTTATTTATTTATTGCATTTGTATACCGCCCCATAGCCGAAGCTCTCTGGGGGGTTCACATCTCTACCAGGTATAATGTGCTCTTCCTTTGTGCCTAGATATTAGGGCTGTGCAGTGCAGCACACCCTTGCCTCACCTCACATTGGAGGCCATTTCAAAGCCTCAGGAATGGCCCTGCTTGGGAGTTTTCAGGCTGGGCCACCTCACTTTGGAACTGAATCCAAAGCAAAGTTCAGCCCCCACCCCAAGCAAGTCAACTCTTGCAGGTTTCTGGGTGCCGCTGCATGGCAAACACAAAGGAAAGCCAGTCATGAGGCCAAGTGGAATTCCATTGGACTCTCCACTCCCCACCCACCAACCCCACCGTTTGCATGCCAAACTCAGAGCTGCCGCCTGCAGGACTTACCTCCTCCATTTGAGCCACAATTTAAAAGAAAGATGGGGGCTCTGAATTTTCATAGATCTACAATCACAAACTATGGAAATGGCCCTTTATGGCCACCATAGTTTGTGACCATAGATCTGTGAAAAATCTTACTTTTAAATCTCAGGTCTAATGGAGGGGGACGGACAGCAAAGGTAAGTCTCATGGGTGGTGGTGGGTGGCTCCAGCTTTAGGGGGTGAGTGGGAGTGAGAGGAAGGAGGGAGGGAGTCCAATGGACTCATGGTCAGCCTCACGCTGGCTTTCCTGCATGGCTGGGTGAGGAGTTAGTCCACCACCACCATGACCACCCTTAATCAGTCCGAGGCACCCCAAGGCACTTTGGCTTGCCTCAGCTTGGATTCGGGGGTTCAGCCTGAGGCGGTGCACAGCCCTACTAGATATACCTTACCCCTTGAGGTTTTGTAGATCTAGAGTTACAAACCATAACTTGTTGGCAGTCATAGCTGGGTATCGGTTTGTTTTCTGTTCAGTGACAATGTGTGTATAACAGATATACATCTAAAATGTATATATGAATTTTCTTGCAGTTCATGTATAAATGGAATCATTTTATAGAATGTAGTGGCCTAATTTTAGATGTCTCCATCTGAACCTTAATTGAAATAAGCAGCAAGTTACTGAACAGGTGTGATCTGACCAGTTCAGTAAATATTTGGTGCAACATTTGGCATCTGGATTCTTTGCATTAGGGGAAACTGTTTTGTTTGGAAAGCTACAGTGTACTGGTTCCTTTGAAACTGTTCCCCCCTCCCTAATCAGCTTGCTAAATAATTGATTAAAAAGGACATAATTGCTTACTTACTTAACAGTTCTTGGAAGCTAAAGAGTATTTCTGTACTAATGACTGAACAATCAGTATGCATTTTTGCAAGGAATTGCATATTAGTTTGCCATAGCCATTGCAAAATTATTTTGTAGCACTGGCTGCCCCCTTGGCCAGTTTTCTATTAAAAACACAATTATTTCCCATGGTGTGTGGAGTTATTTGCATAAACCATTTCAGTCCATTGAAATTCTAGAGTGGTGAGCTATTAGTTACTTGGTCTAAATTTTCACCATGTTAATATATAGATATAGATATAGGTAGCTCCTATGACTTACAAGTTGTCTTTCAAATTGCTGTAATTTATTAAATGGAATCCATAACTGAAATGTTTGGGTCATTCTTGGCCAAATGTTGCACTGCAATAAGTGACTGCAAGGTCTGAAGATGACATCTTCTGGCTGTCCTGTAAAATTCTGTGGATGAGTAAGAGTGATTGTATGATAAAAAGCTTCATATAGAAGTCCCCTATCTGATGTAACTAACCACCTATGACCCTCCTTCTGAAACTACCTTCACACTCTAAATAGCAATAAAAAACAAACATTTTATGAAAACACATCTCTTTTCCATTAGTTAGATTTTACAATATTGTTACAAACTCCCCACTTTCAAGCGCTGAGAACTTCCAAGGGCAAATTTACCAGGGTTCATTTCCTTTAGTAGGCAAAATATTTGCTTTTTTCATACTTGTACAAGAGGAGCCTACTGGAAACAAGTCAACACCTTACCACAAGCTGCAGATCCAGAGAGTCCATCTTGCATTCCATGGGGTTTTGCCTTAACAACCTGCAGCTCTTTCTGTGGACCTGTCTTCAAAATTCAGATTTCTAAATTTCCTTCTTTTCTCATTCACACTGTCTCTGCAGAGCTCTTGTCTCAGACTCCATCCTTCCAAATGAATTGTCCATTTAGGAAACACACACATATTCCTTAGAAACAGTGACATTCTTTGGTCAAGCTCATTCACAGTTATCAAGCCAGCCAATCACATACCGTTATTTACCATACATGCCACAAAATGGGTGTCTTTCATTATCGTTGTTCATAATCCTTAATGGGCATTGTTCCCTATTAAAGATTGTATCTGAAAAAATACCAAGTAGTCTTTAGATGGGAACAGTGCTCCAGAGTGTGATATTAAATATTATAATGTTCTTAGGAACTTCCAGCCATTTTTGATGGTGCTGCTTCTGTTATAAATGATAGAGGAACTAAATCTTGTCTTGTCTTAACATAGAGCAATTAAGTGGGACACAGGGAGCTTCATTGAACAAAATCGAGCTATTTGTTCACCTAAGTCTACTTTTAACTAGCAGCGGTTCTCCATAGTTTCATGGAGGGATATTGAAGAGCTGAGAAAAATGGATGTGGGGCCTGCCTGTTTTATTTATCTGGGTGCCCCCAACGTGGCCCCACCATCTTCCCCTCCATCCCTATGTTGTTGCCTTACTCTGTCTTCCTACTGCATGGCTACTTACCCATCTTGCTACTTGTCCTCCTCTAGATCACTACTGCCCCTGCTGGACTGAGAAAGAGCATGTAGGTGCTGTAGTGCCCAGGTCCATTTATCTTCTTAGAAACAGCTGCAGCAGAGGGAGGGAGACCAGATCTAAACCAAGCAGGATATGACACTTTGAAAACAGTTTGAGAACTGTATCTGGAGTGTGTCTTGAGCCCCAACAGTTGTCACTATTGTTATAAACCATTATAAAGCAGTAGTGTAGATCCTGCCCAAAGTGCAATTTGGCAGTCAATTGCTTGCCCAGGGGCAGTTGTTACTCATCCCAGGCAAGCAGGTGGCTGACAGATTGTACAGATGTAATAGATTTCTATCCTTCAATTGATACACTTTGGGGTAAGATGCAAAAGATAGCTTATAAATGCTACCAAACAGCTTTTCAGGATGAAACAGAGTGATTCTTTAACAAGTTATCAACAAAGTATCAGCGGCGTATTGGTTTGTGAGTGTAAGCGGGAGCATGGAATAAAGACACGGAGACAGAGCTTGGATTAACTAGGGCCTCTTTATTTATAATAACTGGAATCCCTCCCTTCCTGGATCTGTGCATGAAAGTGCGGAAATAAGCCTTAACTCAGGCCTCTTGGCTATCTTAAGGGCGAGCCACTCTCGGAATTCCGGTTTCTTGCTTATGTGACACTTTGTAAGTGTGGGGAGACCGCCCTGCTACACCCCTGCCGACTGCCATAACGACAGCGAGTAGGTGAAGCCAGGAGGGTCTCCAAAGGCATACCATATCCTGGCACTTGAGCCACGGAGCCCCTGAGGAGCAGGCCTCTGGATATGCCAATCACCTTTTAACAGGTGCCAGAGTGCTCACCGTCCCTGCCTAATACTCTAAACTCCCGCACATTCCCTGCCACAAATTAACCTAATTACACACCCTTCCTATTAATGCCACCAGTATGAAGTAGGCAAAAAACATAATTGGAAAAAAATCCTACTTAGCCCTCCCTCCAAAGGGAGCAACTGGCTAATCCCATACTAGTACAAGGTGAGAGCCGAAAACGAAAGAGGCCGGTGCTCGGGCGTGGCGGCCTTATATAGTCGCCGCCCAGCCCATGCCTCACGTGGCTCAGATGCAGAGCCACATGAGGTGTCTGTCCCCCACTTGCAACGGCCGCTTTCCCACCCAAGCCATTGCCTGGGCGGGAAGCGGATTCATGGCAGAACTGACATAATTTATTTATAAGCTCTTCTGTTCTGGCTAGGCAGTGAACCCACACAGGGGATACTGACCTTGACTCAGTAGCAGGTAACAGATTCAAAACAAGTCCAGACTCAGAATACAAGTTCCAGCAAATCAGGATTAGGCTTTGTAGGAACTCCTAAAGAAAGAAGACATTGATGGAATAGAGCTAAAGCCTAACACCAACAGAGTGAAGCCACAGGAAATCAAGAGGGGTGGAACTCTGGCTTGAGGCTTCATATTGGCTGGGTTCACACAACATGCTAACCCACACTCAGTAGTTGAGTGTGGGTTGTTACTGAACCATGTGTTGCTGTTAAATTATGGTCTATCATGTTGTCTGAATGCAGCGTGATTTCCACAGGTTGGCTTGTTAACCATACAGTGTGGCTTGTTAACTAACCTGAAAAACCCAATGATGAACTGTGAATTCTCAAGGTGGCTTGTTTGAGGAAAATAACCTGCACTGAATGGTTAACAAGCCACCCCCTGCAGAAAACATGCTGCATACAGACAACACATTAACCCATGGTATAATAGCAACCCATGGTTCAACAACAATCCACATTCAACCACCAAGTGTGGGTTAACATGTTGTGTGAACATAGCCATGGTCAGTGCTGAATTTCCTTGAACGTCCTCTGCTGTGGCATCCTTAGGGCCAAAACAGACATTAATTTAAATGTGTGTCTTCCAAGCCAGATCTACACGAAGTAGGATATGACATTTTGAAAATGTTTTGAAAACTGTATATGGAGTGTGTCCTGGTCCTCAATAGTTGTCCCTACTGTTATAAACCATTAAAGCAGTAGTGTAGATCCTGCCTCAGTTATACCATCTTTTCATTTTTTTTTCTCTAGAGTAGGCATGTGTACCCTATGCCAGATTTTAAAAGCTGCCTACCCCCCATGCTAGGGTCTTCATCCAGACCAGAGACCCTTGAACTTACTCTAGAGAAAAAAATGGGGAGATGTAGTTGCTAGACAAACAAAGTAATGTCTGTTTTGATGCTCAATGAAGTGCCTTAACTGGAGGATGGTCTGATTTTATCTTTGAGTGTGCTGGTGGGAATCTACACTGGTGTTATTCTAATGCTTTGAATGGGTTACTGTGATGCATAGCGTCACATGACCCTGGGTCTCCAACATTGTAAATGAGTCATACTTAAAGGTTCTGTTTCTTAGTTCCAGCGTGGCTGCAGATTCATGTGCCTTGTCCTACCGGTAATTCTCCTCTCGCAACCCAGAGCTGCTGAGTTTGCTCCGCCCACTTCCTGTTCTCCTTCCTTCGCCCCGTTTGCTATCTTATGTGCTACAGCAGATAAATCACACCAGCCTTATACTGTGCAGTCACTGACAATTGTATGCAAAGGACTCAGAGGTTTTCCACCTTAGAATCTGCTTTTATTGTGAAGTACTCCCATGCATCCTGCCTTAAAATTTGAATCAAATTGGGTCATCGGTTGATTTTTTATGATTTTTTAAAAAACATTTCCCCCCTTTTTGCAAAGGAGCTGTAGCTCCCTGCAGGAAAATTAACAAGGGTCCAAAGCCCAAAACTCATGACCAGCGGGGCTTAAATGCAGCTGCTGCTAAAACTTTTCAATTTGGTCTCCTATCCAAATTCTGACCAGACCCAACCCTACTTAGCTTCAGCAAAGTGGCTGGCTCTTGTGCATTCAGGCAATTCCCTGGGACTTGTGTTAAGATGTTTTTGGGAGGGAGGGATTTGTGTGTGCTTATGACTTGCCCTGCACTGCTAGCTAGGAATGAGGCAGGCAGTGGGCGGAGCAAACCCAGCAACAAAAGGATTTAACAATGTGCCCTGCAGTAACGTTACAGAGAACCGATACAGAGAACCACGTTAGAAAGGGACACTAGCAACGTTATAAGACTAGTGTAGATCCGGTCCTGAGCTGCCCTTCTTAACTCTTCTACCTGGTAACCCATTTTCCCTTTCAGAGATAACTTAAGGAAGTTCGATCACCAAGTCTGGTAAATTGGTAGAGGAGTGCTATTTCCTGGACAGATGATCTTGGGTCAAGGTCAGGTTCTGGGGAAATACTAACAGAACAGTTTGTCTGGGTCACCAACAGAAGCAGAAGCATTTGTCAGAAGCAAGACTCCATACTCACCCTTCACATTTGCATTCACAAAAAGGGAGCAGATGTGCTTTGTGACCCACAGAAGGGGGCACATATCTGTGAACTCTTGCCTTTTCCCTTTCCTTGATTTTAGGGGCATTATTTATTTATTTATTTATTTATTTATTTTACCCCCACCTTTATACCAAAAAATGGCACTCACAGCATACGTATGGAGGAAAGTTTATATTTGTAGACTTGGGGCCTGTCTTGATGAAGGGATTGTCCTGGGGTGAATCTGCAGTGGTGGCAGGTCATTTATATGATGCAGCTGCCATTGGGAGCTATCCCAGGGCTTTCCCCCGAAGCTCCGATTTTAAAAAGTTGGGGACTTAGTCTGACTTTTTCCACTTTGAGCAAGGCAACGACGGCATCTGCTGTCTGTTGCCTTGTTCTGCAGCTGCTTTGGAGGCGTATCTGGGCAGATGGTGAACCCTGATTGGTCACTGTCTGCCCAAATGGGGGAGGGGGAGGGCCAATGAGCTGAATGGCCGTTGGCCCACCTCCGCGCTTCTCCGGCATGGGGAGAAGCCAAAAAAGTTTTAAAAACTGGGATGCAAGGCGGCGTGGGTGCCCTAGTGCACAGGCGCACCACCTCCTCCAAAAGAAAAGAGGGGGAAAACCAAAATCTGGGATGCAAGGAGGCATGGGTGTGCCTCCTCCAAAGAAAAGGTGAAGAAACAAACCAGGAGACAAGGAGACGCAGGCACCCCAGTGCATGGGTGCTCCTCCTCGCATGCAAATCCCTGCACTCACTCCTTCACGTGGGGATAATGCAATGGAGTGCAAATGTGGGGGTTTGGGGGCTCGTGGTGCCAATGCGCCATCGTCAAGGTGAGCCCTTGATGTGAGAGCAGTTAAAGAGAATGAAATAGAATGGTTAAACGGTCCTCTTGGTTAAAGAGAATGAAAGAAAAGCTACAGCTTTTATCTAAATAGGCTGGCTCCTCATGAAGAAAAGGATACACTATAGGGGATAGGACTGGCGGAAATAGTGGGTGTAGTCAAAGATGGGGAAATCCAGTGTGTGTGTGTGTGTGTGTGTGTCCTTGTCAAACCCCAGTCTGCAGCCTTGGAGCTGCAGGAGGGCTGGATTTGTCTCCTGCACTTGTGAGTTTGCACCCCTATCGCAGGGAAACTCCCATGGAAAGTGTGAGTGCTTTTGTGCTTCCACTTGCAAATGTTATAACACAGAAATTTGCTTTGAGCTGCCATGATACCAAGACTTGGCACGTGCTGAGATGACTACATCTTTCAGTAGCCTTTGAAATCACTGCCCAATGAGCTACTAATGGCATGGCTATTTGTGATGGTTGTATTAAAACTCTCAAGTGATATAACCCTCCTGCCCTAAGAGCAGTGAGCCTTAGCTATTTTATTGCCAATGTTCTGTGTTGTGGTTGAGAGCGAACTTATCTTTAACACATTCTTAAATTTTAAAAAATGTGAACTCCATCCTACTTAAAATACTTCACTATAGCTACATACATGCATGAAATATGCTGTGATTTCTTAAATAATTATGTCAATGAAGCACAAGCTCAAAGGGATTCTAGCTCATGTTCTGCCAAATTCTGATCCCAACATCTCTGTAATAAATGGGAACACACACACCCATTAACTTCAATGGGCTTGGCTCAACTTCTTGAATGTGTTGGCTGTGCTGTGTTGTTGATAAAGCAGAGAAAGCATTTTTTTAAAAAAATAATCATCATCATCACAAAATCAAAGCTGAGCTTGTAAACAGAATGCTTGATTAAAGGGGATGCTGTTCATACAGCGTCAACTTTTTAAAACAGTAATTACGCACTAATGATTGTTTTAATGTCCATTTTGTTTATAACCATAGTAACATTTTTATATTTAAAAAGGCTCATATACCATAATGAGAGTGACAATAATTTAACTAAAATTCTCCTTTACACAGAACTGCTGCATAGGAATAAAGGCAAGAAATGAAGTAAACATTTGAATCTCAGAATCACAGAATCATAGAATAGTAGAGCTGGAAGGGGCCTATAAGGCCATTGAGTCCAACCCCCTGCTCAATGCAGGAGTCCACCTTAAAGCATACCTGACAGGTGATTGTCCAGCTGCCTCTTGAAGGCCTCTAGTGTGGGAGAGCCCACAACCTCCCTAGAACATTGGTTCCATCGTCATACTGCTCTAACAGTCAGTACTGCTCTAACACTAATTTTGTTCCGTTTTGTTGGTGTCCCTCTACTGGCCTCCACAGTCAGAAAAATGCATCATCAGTGGGGAGTCTCTGCCCTAGTGGAAGCCCCTGCTGTACCTGTGTGGGTCGGCAGAAGTCTACATCATTCCCAGTATAGGCACAGTGAAAAAGAACCCACCCACCCCTTTCACCCTGCCCAGGATGACCCAACAGGGCTTGGAATACAGCATCAGATCTACTGCTCTGCTCCTCCATGGCTTGCTTCCAGTTGCTCTGTCAGTCCTTGTTCTGTGTCACGTCTTTAGATTTTAAGGCAGGTAGATGATATTTACAGGCACAAATTGCAATCCGACTATAGTAAACTGTGCTGAATCTCATTGAAATCTGTAAAGTTAAATGTACTGTCTAGTAGTTCAATGTACTAGGGATGTATGAGGATTTCATTTTGATTTGTTTTTAACCAAAATGTGTTCCTTTTGCAATCCAAATGCAAACACGAATGGGAGCACATATCCCCAGAGTTGTGATTGCATTGGTAAAATGCATGCTTTAGAAAAATGCACTTTTTTAAAAAAAAAAGCACACACACTCTTTTTTATGCTTTAGTCAACGGGTGGAGAGTATGCATTTTGGTGCACCTTTTTTTAATGCTCACTACAATACACTTTTCTCATTTGAATGAAAAGAAAAACAGATCACAATTGGAAATGGGAGCAAGATGTTCCAAGCTCTGAGGTGGAGCTCAGAGAATCTTGGTGAGCTCAAGCATCACTGATTCCCCCATCCCTGCTACCTGCAGACACTTTGCTGTCTTAAGCAGACCTCAAATGATCCCACCTATTAGGGCCAAAATAAAAATTCAGATAAGACTTAGTGCACCATCCAAGACACAAGGTTACTGTCCTTGTCTATCCTGTGTCCTTGGTGATTCCTGAAGCAGGTCACTTTGCCCTGCTGTCTTCCAGCACCTGCCTTCCATAGGGCGGCAGCTATACAGCACCAGCTAGGTAAGGTTAATCACGACTAAGGCATCAATACTTTGCATATGTATTTCAGAGTATGCAGTTCACTGAGACTTCCAAGTGGACATGCCTAGCATGGGGCTATGTTCATCACTGACTGAACTCCACATTTTTAATGAAACTCTTGCTGATTCTTATGAACTACATGACCAGACCAGACCAGACCACCAAGAAGCCTTTTGTTTGGCAAGTCTCTTCTCTATTTAGATTGATTCTCTTGATTGTAGTTATTGGCTCTCATCCAGATCTGAAACCTTCTCTTGTTCCAATCTGTGTTGTTATTGTTGGAAAGAGGGGAGTTCCAAGCGGCTCTTTGCCAAGATCTAGGATGGGTGCCGAGCAGGTGAAACTGAATTACTATCCCTGGGGGCAACGTGGTAATGCCATGTGCACTCCACCAACTCCACACGTGCACCAATATTATGAATTGGGAGGAAACTCTCAGATGTGCTTTTTCCAAATTCCATTTTTTTCAAGTTCAAAGAAATTTGAAAGTACCAAGTTAATTGTGAACTGATCCAAAGGGAACATATTATCACTACATGGAACCTAACTCAGGTACAATCAGCTGGATTTGTTTAGACTTAAAACACAAATAGACCCAACCAGTTCTTAAATTTGCAATTCAATTCACCACTTTGTTCCATTCATAAACAGCATAGATCAGTTGTACATAAAACTCTGGTAATCTTGATAGATTACTCTGGGTCCCCATTAACATAGGACCAAATCGTAATAAACTTCACTGCATTATTTTCACTAATGTGCGTTCACTTTCTCAACACCTTAATCAGACTGCTACAGTATTTTGTCAGCATTTGCCATCCTTGACATGCAGCATTTATTATGGACAGAAAAATCTTTAGGTATTTTAATCACTTTCTGGATAAACAAAAAAATGATATTGTCAAGCCCCTAATGCCTTTTCACACATATAGTCAGGCAAAGTGCTTTGCAGTAATTATTTCATTTATCCTCATAAAAGTCCTCTGTGATAGGTCATTAATAGCCCTATTTTATGGATGGAAAACTGAGGGCTGACTTGCCTGAAGCTGTTCAACAAATCTATGACTAAGTGGGGCTTTGTACCTGCACAAGGATTTTTTCATATCATTATTCAACTTTCTCTTCAGTAGACCACATGGTCTGTATGCTGTTATTTCTGGTTTTATGCTTCTATACATTTTATCCTTCTTTCAAGTTAAGACCAAACTGATTTAAATTTCTATTCTCAAAAGACTTGAATTTCAAGTTCCAGGACCCCATATTACCTGGCTGACTTGGCTACTCTCAATTCACAACTTTCGGACAACTCTGTCCATGCACAAAACTTTCAGGCTTTGTTCTGGATCTATTTTAAGTGGTAATGGGATTAGGCTCCCTGATCCCCATGGGGGGGGGTCGCCATAAGGGACCTGTGGAGTGGCTTCAAAGCCCACCCCAGCTTGGAACATGGCAAGTTGGCCACATCGTAGGACATAGGAAGGGCTCACATGTACAGTTTATACTTTTCTCCAACATGGGCCAGGTGGGCTGACCATCAACTGGATCCAAGCCCTATGTCCCATCAAATCTATTTAAGCTGTAATGAGTAAAGTTGTGGCCATATTTAGCCTATCTAAAGTGTGGAGATCTTTTATTACTCTTCCCTTCCCTTCCCAACACTGCCCGCACAAAAGCAGGATAGAAATGTTAGGTGTATTCCCTTCCCTTTCTTATTGTTTTATTTGATATTATTAGAATGTAAGCCTATGTGGCAGGGTGTTGCTATTTTATTGTTTTACTATGTACAGCAACATGTACATTGATGGTGCATAATAATAATAATAATAATAATAATAATAATAATAATAATAATAATAATAATAATAATAATGGGGATGAGTCACATGCATACCACCAACCACAGAGAAATTTGGGGCTGAAGGGAAGCACCCATGTAGAGAATGCATACAGTTGTAGCGCACATCCCCAGTAACCTTCACTATTACAGCAGTACAATTGACCATCACAGCAATAACCCACTAATATATCCCGAAGAATCTAGATCTAATGTGACACACAATGTGAAAATGCCTGTTCTCTCCCTCAGTCTTTGACCAATGCTGGCATTAGCATTAATTAACATTAGGATGAAAGGGAATGAGCTATACTTTCCTACTTTGCTAGAAATTGTTTGGAACACAGAAATCACGTGATTCTTGCCAAAGACCATACCATCTACAATAGCTAAGTACAACAATGTAGAGGATTCCAGAGCTGACACATGATTAGTAAGGGTAGAAGAGGGTGGTGGAGTTAGAACATATGTTTGGTAAAAGATATTTGTGGAAAGGGAAGAGAGGAAAAGGACAAGTTGGATCAGACTGCTAGTAAAAACTGGCCATTGCGATCACAAGATGATGAGAAGGTGATTCCAACTTCTACGTTGCTATCTCAAATGGTGCCTTTGTAGTTTAAGCACTTTGCATTCTGCATCACAGTGTTCCTCTTTAAAGCAAATTTAAACCATTTGAAGGGGGTGTTTTATACAGTGTATGAAATGATTTTTAAAAATCAATATCATATTACCTTCCTTTCATACAGTTGCTTTTAAATCAATCAAATTTGACAGGCTGCATTGTGCATGAAAGTAAATACATTCATGAAAACACCTCCTTGACTCTTACTGTGTTACATAAATGTTTAGTGTTAAGTATTAGAATTATTCAATATATTAACAATCAATTATTATTTTGTTGTTAATGAGTGAAGTACTTATTCTAGGATTAAAATAAGAGTTCAGGTGCCTACAAATTCACTTATGTACCCAAAAGCATGGATATTATAAGTTATAAGGAACCCACCTTAACTTCTGCCTATGCAAAAACTAGACATGTTTTACCGTCTCACATATTGTACCTGCTCATAATTTAACCTCCATACACACACTTTGTGGAGGGAGTCTTTCAACCCAAACCTCTGGAGGTTGAGGGAACACTTTAGCTGTATATCAGTCTTTTAAATTATGAAGTTTTAATTTTGACAACTAACTTCTTATC
The DNA here is from genome assembly GCF_023053635.1 of Elgaria multicarinata webbii. Lineage (NCBI taxonomy): Eukaryota > Metazoa > Chordata > Lepidosauria > Squamata > Anguidae > Elgaria > Elgaria multicarinata. The sequence goes on along the minus strand of NC_086176.1, from coordinate 54,141,693 downwards.
TTAAGTGAGCACCTGGCTCCTTCTTCACCTGTTACCACAAAGGCCCATAAACTAACCTGGAGCAAAAGGCATTGGAGAGATAAAGGCGGAAGAAGGTGCTTCAAACATCCACAAGCATTTTGGGTTCATAGACCACACATAACACATTAAGCTCCTTTCAGCACTATTGTAACAGAGCTTCAGCAGTGTTCCCTGGCATTTTACCACAGAGGTGAGCAGAGGGATGCTCAAGTATCCCTCGTTCCCTGCAAATTTACTGTCTGGATGTACCCATCTTCATCACCACAGGACAGGATGACAGAGAAATAGATTCAGGCCTAATCTACACATGGCATTTATCCCGGGGTGGTCACAAGCTCATCCCTGCGCATCCAGATGATCCCAGAGTGAACCGGGGACGAGCACTCAGTTCTCCTGGGATAGCTGCGACTGCTTTTTCCCCATTTCCCCCCACCACCATCACAGGACCATCCCGAGCTCTGTGGTAAGTGTGGCTCTCCCTCCCGGGGTCCTCCCTTTTCCCCACAAGTAGCAGGGCTCAGGAAACGGACATGGAACTGTGCGGGGGGAGTCTGTGGGCATCGGGGGTGAGAGGGAGAGCATTTTCACCATCTTTGGGATAGCGCTTGGCATCTTCCAGCTCCAAGTTTGTCGGTTTGTATTTTAAAAAATAAATAAATCTCAGCTTTGCGCAGGATCGTGCTCATGCAATTGCACAAGTGCCCAAATATTTCTTTTTTAAAAAAAGAATGGCACCCCTGGAATGTCCCTCTTTACTTCTGGGACAACTTGCTGGCATATGGCCCCTGAGGGACAATCTTGGAAGTGGAAAACTCTATGATCGGTTCTACCCACTCCTTAAAAAGCTGAAGGTGTAGATGAGCCCTCAGTGTTACTTAGCTTTATTCAAAGGGGAATAGAGATCACACTTTAGAGGTCACAGCACTTAATCTTAGAAGTTATAAACCAGTTAACCCTAGAGCTAATGTCACATGAGTTTAAATTGAGGAACACTCAAGAGGCAAGTAAATAATCATAGTCATAGACTTAACTCTTAGAACAACATAATGGGTTGAAAGAGATCCAGGTGTGGAACATAAGATTCAAGAATAGATTGTGGTTCACAATTCAAGAGAAGCTGTGGCTAGAGTGCCTTGCAAAATAGAGACATTCCCCAAAGTAGGATCTCCACGCTTAGGAGACCTGAGCTTCTGTCCTGGCCTTCATTGGAGCACGTTGCTCACTTGGAGTTTCCTGAGGTGCCATCATGTTCCCTTAAGCTAGCATGGTTGATAGCTGTTGAAACACCTATCCTCCATGAATTTGTCCTGTTTTTAAGTCATGCAAGTTGGCGATCACAGCCATATATACTGAGGTAATGATTCCATAATTATGCATTGTTGTCTCTTCTGAATCCATTTCCAATCCATTTCACTGTGTGACCTGGAGTATTATTTAAAACGCTTTTACACAATTCATAAGCAGTTTGTCATACCTCATGAGGGTCTGCTGTCTCAAGGAAAATATTAGAAGAACCAGTGGTTGCACAGAAAAAAACTGGAGTGTGCCTTTCTAGATTGTGACCTACAGCTTGTATCATTTATCGGAATCTAAAGGCATTTTGCATTACTTTTTATAAACCATAACAATTTCGGCAAAACAAAGTTTACAAGAATAATTGCACTGTAGAAACTTGCAGAGCAGCTGAAGCATGTTATTAAAATTAGCTTATATTTCATACCTTGATACTGTAGAATTTGTTTCCACACACACACATCCAAAACACATCTACTTTTAGAAAATCAATTTATTCTTCGCAAAACTAAAAACCATTAGCAAAACCATTTTGATAATTGGAACACGTTTCTCATGTCTTTTCTGCAAAATACCTTTGATTAGAAACGGATCAGTTACAAATGGGTAGAAAAAGTTTTTCACAATAAAAGTCATTAAGGTTGTGTTAAAACCAAGGAATGAAAAATGAGCAAAAGTATTATTTACTAAGTTAAATGTAAAAGGACCTTGAAGATCTTTTAGAAGGAAACTAAAGGTGAAATAAACATAAGGAATGTTTCTTCCTAAAATTCGTTTACATATTGGAATTTATGCACAATACAGATATACCTTTCAAGAAAAAACTACATTTGTCTGAATGAGAGATGGAAATACATTTGGGTGGAACTAAATTTAGCCACAGTTAGAGCAGACCTGTTCAAGTCATTGATTTCAATTTTCTACTCTTCTTTTTCTTAAAAATTAAAATTCCAATACATTCCTTTCTATTCAACCTGGAATTACAAAGCAAAACATACTCCTCCCTTGTAAATCCTCCATCTTGCCCTGAAAAACTCCCATGGCTGGGACTTGACTGAAGCCTTTTGTGCTTCCAGGACCTGATTGCCACTCTCAGATTCTCTTCCTTCCTTGAGGAATGGAAGGCCCTAAAATGGGCATCGTGTTTTGATCCTAGTATTACTCCTCCGTCCATGGATTCTCTCCATGCTTATTGCAGCATTGACAAGCCAACATGAGAGTGTGGCTCCCTGTCATGGGGCAGGGGGTTCAGTTTATCAGGGGGTGCAGTCTCTGAGGATATGGACTCTAGAAGTCCTGGTCCCTGACTCTAGAGCCCCCTGATCTGAACCCATAGTGTGGGCTGTTGAATTCTGGCTTATCATGATCAGCTTAGGCTCTAGCTCACCTCAGCCATGTTGGCAAGATCCTGGTTTCTTCCCAGCACTTCCACCTCCACCTATGGATCTGACTGGTGCCTCTGAGTCACAGTCTGAGCCCAGGCTATTGCTCAGGGTGGTGTTCCAGACACTGACAGGGAGGTTTGCCTGGTGCCTAAATACTTATCCTTTCACAGCTTATCCTTTTACTCAGTCTATGCAGGGAAAAGTCCTGTACTTGAATTGGTTCTATGCTGCTTTATCTGCTATTTTATTTCTATGGTGGTTTGTTTTTGTAGTTGGAAAAAATAATAATTCGCCTGCCCAAGGGCCTCTACTTCCCTTGCTCGGCTTCGTCCATTTTCGTCTGCTGCCCCTTACGCCTGGAACGCTCTTCCAGAACATTTGAGAACTACAAGTTCAACCGCAGCTTTTAAAGCTCAGCTAAAAACTTTTCTTTTTCCTAAAGCTTTTAAAACTTGATGTTGTGCAGACTTCTACTGTTACTTTCTACTGTTAGTTTTTCCCTACCCTGTGCCTGCTTACCCTTCCCTGTACCTGTTGGCATTCTCTTCCCCTCCTTATTGTTTTACTATGATTTTATTAGATTGTAAGCCTATGCGGCAGGGTCTTGCTATTTACTGTTTTACTCTGTACAGCACCATGTACATTGATGGTGCTATATAAATAAATAATAATAATAATAATAATAATAGGTTAGAAGACATAAATAATACATGCAACACACACACACACACACACACACACACCTGGTACATGCACAGGCTCTTTTCAGACCTTTGCATTGCTGCATGGAGCCTGTCGAGCAGATCCCAATGGTGGGCATGATCTCACATGCAAATATTTCAATGACTGAACAAAGCTTATACATAGATGCAATGATGTCATGGTTCATAGTGACCACATTCTGAAGTCATGAGAACCCATAGTGTGGGTTGTTGAATTCTGGCTTGTCATGATGTGCGGATATGGTTAACCACGAACAACCCAGAAACAGAAGCTATGGTTGTTGTTGGGTGAACAACCCTAGGTTGTTTAGACTATGGGTTGTCATGACGCCCAAACTTGCAACTATAACTTGTACTTACATATCTACAGCGGCATCTCACAATTACCATTCATCATGTTAGAAGTCTCCTGAAAAGTCTAATTTTTCAAAAATCTTTCACATCCGAGCATCTCCATTATCTTGCTCTTAATTTATTCCTTTTATTGCCAATGAGGTTGCTTTTTTCTTTTCTTATTCTAGCTTATGATACATAATTTGCTTGAAATATTTCTTTGGCATGCCAAATTGTGCTTGAAATTCCCCAGTCCAGAGACTAGGTCTGCACTAAGGCCCTGGACTGTCATCTTTCTAATACACGTATGTGCTATATTTTATTTTACACAATCTAGTAGTTGAAAATGTAAAGAGTTCTTGAATTAAGCCGTGGTTATGAGTCTACAGGCTGCACAGCCCAGGGAGGCTATCGGTGATGAATTATAACTGAAGAACAATACAAGTTGTGAAGTTCTTTAATAACACATTACATTTTAGTTTCTTTTGTACTTAGCACAAGCCTACATTGTATGCCAAGTCATATATGAACTGTTAGAGTTCTTTTACGTTTACCAGTAGACTTATCTGCCTATAATGCAGCAGTAGCCACTTAAAAATGTAAAATTAAATTCCATGTTATACAGCTGTAAAAATATGTTCTCTTATTATTTTGGTTGTGTAGATTTTAGATGACTGCCCTGATCTAGGATTTCTTTGCAGGCTGGAAAGTATTGATAGATATTACACCAAAAGTGTGGATTTACATTGGGCCAGAACAATTTGTGACTCACGAACCAGCAACAGTCCATTAATCAGGAGTGGACAATTTGTGCCTCCCCTAGATGTTTTGACCAACAACTCTCATGGACCATCTTCAATGGTTATGCTGGCTTGGACTGATAGGAGTTTTAGGCCAAAACATTTGGAGGGTCAAACATTGCCCACCCACCCCACCCCCCCGCTATAGAAGTTGCTCACTCTTTCCATAAACCTTGGGTGGCGGATAACCCAGGGCTCAATATACCTTGATACGCCTGCCTGCCAAAGATTACAAAAACAAGGTGGTGGTTGTCAAGCACTTGGCAAGCCATAATATATGGCTGGTGATCTGCATTAGACTTCTGTAGGAAAGAATTGTGCTGGCCTGATTTACATCTCCTAATGTACAATAGCCCTGAGGACCATGTGATATAATGGGTTTAGGCTGCCTTGATGACTGTGAATGCATATATCACTGTGGTTTTTGACTACAATGTCACCTGGTAGAGGTCAGGAATTTGATAAAATAACCCTGACATTCCTTGATGGCTTTAGCTTTAGCAGTGTGACATCCATCAGAAGAGAGAGAGAGAGAGAGAGAGAGAGAGAGAGAGAGCGCACACTGTAGAAGATGAACCACCTCTTTTCCTCAGTTCTAGCAGATGTCTCCTTTGCTCTTTCCACCTTCTCTGCTTTACCTGGATTGCCTCACCCCACACCACCCATCTTTCTTTCAGTATGATAGCCATTGGGGATGTTGGATAAATCCACAATGGATTCAGATGAGTTTGAATTTCTATGAATCCAACCTTCAGATGCTGCAGCAGACCGGCTTTTTCCAAGTTGGATTCCACAGACTGGTTTTTTTCCCCATTTCTGGGGAGATTTGCACTAATTCCTATTAATGCAAGTGTGCATTAACAGCACAAGTGTTGTTACTGCAAGTGATGTGCATTAACAAATGTGAATTAGGGCAAGTAGAATAAAATTCTGGTTAAAAAAGAAGAATCTAATCCCATCAATAAGCAGACAAGAGAATAAAAGACACCCGACAATCCATGAAACACAGATGGAATCGATTTGACAACATCCCTAATAGCCATGCTGTCAAAAGTGTTGTGTATATTAGTGCTGGGCAGAATCCTGCCCCCTATTTTGGGGAACTTTCTCTCTCCCTGTGAAAGAGGCCATCTTCCTATTTTTTATTTTAAAAAACAACAACACTCATCCCCCATTCCCTTGACATATGGAGGAGCCCAGAAGTCCTTTGTGGATGCCTATTGGAGACCATGTGACCTCTCTCTATCCAATAAGCACTCAGGAAGAATTCCTGGGCTCCTGAAAATGCTGGAGGTGTTTTGAAAAAATAAGTGCTGATTCTGTGCCATGCTCATTTTCTTTGCTGAAGGGAGTGTTCCCATGTGTATCTATTTGCAGCCAACCCATCTAGCAGCCTGCACCTCACTTTCATCCTGCCTGCTTGGATCCCAAGCACCCCACTGGTTGTGAGGCAACCAGAGATGAGAGAGGATAGAGGCAGTAAGTTGACTGAGATGAGAGACTCGGGCTCAGCTGACTGGGTGGACATCAACTGCATATATGCAGTTGCACCTATATAATAGCACCAGATAAACTTCCCATCTTGTTAAGGGGATGCACACAACATCCATTCTACCTGACCATTGTACCTGACATCGACACTTTCAACATATATTGGTACATGTGCATTATGACAGGTCATGCATATGCACTAACAGCAAAAAGAACTCAAATGGCATTTCTGGAACTGCAACTTTCAACTCTGGCAACAAACCAATAAAGTCAAATTCTGGTCTGGTCAGGCCTACAAAATTCTCAGCAGATGTCAAAGCTGTCTCTTCCCCTTAAAATGAGATCATCTCTATCCCAAGCTTTCAATGGTAATCGCATACCTTACACAATTAAAGAGGAGGTGAAGAAAAATTATGTGCCTGTAAAAATGCTTGACAAGCTGGAATTCCACAGGCATAAACTTCTATCACAGCAGAATTGTTAAGGGAGACATCATACAGATGGCAAAGGAGGCCCATTTGGGTCCAGAATTAGAGGAACTCTGTTCGGGAACAGAGCTCATCATGAATGATCTATGACTGATTACCCAACGGATACATAAACTCTTTTATGATAAATATAGCTGTTATACAGTTTGAAATGTAGGTCCTAAATTTAAACACTACAAGAAGTGGCAGAGATCTAGATTGCTCACATGAGCAGAACTCATAGAGTGTCCCTGTTGGAAGAAGGGAGAAGGTGATATTTGCCAATTTCCCCCTTTCCCCTGATGCCCTCTGGCCCACCCCCACCCCCACCCCCAAAAAAGCTGATCTGGAGGGTCGGAGACCCTCCTAAATAGCATGAGAGGGACATGGAAGGCTGTTCAAAACAGCAAGAACCAGTGAAAATCACCTTTTCCCCTTGCTCTGGTGCTGGATCTCCAACCCATCCATTCACGGAAAGGCAACTGTGGATCCAACCCAGGGTTGGATGGTTTTTGATTTTGGAATTTACTTGTGGTGTTTAAATTGAATTTAGTAATGTACAGGATTCAGTGATATAGACAGGACAGTTTGTTTTTAAAAGCAGGGTAGGCAGTGCCTCACCACCATTTTCTCTCTTCCTACAGAAAAATCAAGGCCAGATCTACACTTTATGTCAAAACATTATAAATGTGAATAAAAAGTGGGATGTAACACTATGAAAGCAGTATATGGAATGGGTCATGTGCCTGAACAGTTATCAGTGCACTTCAATACCACTATAAATGCCTTACCTCCACATCCGGCACAGCCTGGGTGTGGGGAGGCAATTGCAGTTGGGGGTGGGAGACGAAGCAAGGAGGCACACCATTGGCGACCCCCCTGTGGCACCACTGGAGAGGGTATGGGGAAGAGGAGCCCATTTATGGGCTCTCACCCCTCCCCTACTCCTATTTGAAGTGCGGCTCTCTCCCTCCCTCCCTGTAGGCAGTGTGGGCTCACTGGTCTTCCTTCGGGCGGGGGGGGGGGGGCAAGTAAGATATTTTTTTCTCATAATCTTTCATTGATTATGAGTTTTTTTTTCACCTACTTCACACTGTTAGACAGGCAGGGAGAAATAATTAGGTTGATTTGGCATTGTTAACAATTCGGTCACATTTGTTGATAGGCAGGTATGTGTAGGCAATTTGAGCGGGTTAGGGTCAGTGAGCACTCAGAGGCCCTGTTGTGGTGATGGGTAATGCCTGAGGCTCCCCAGCTGCGAGTTTTACCACCCAGCTGACAGAGATAAGGGTTACCTTTGAGGCCAACCTTCCTCACCCGCTCAGAGCTTTACGGCACAAGCAGGGGTGACACAGAAGGAGATAGTGGTTGAGGTGCCACTCTCAGGCTGTGAATGTTTCGCCTGATAAAACAATGGCCGTGAAGCCAATTAGAAAAAATGCCTGCTTAGGAGTCCCCTTTCTGCAGATCTATTAGTAAATGTGGCCCTGTCTAAATCCCAATTTTGTGTCTGCCTCGTTATTTCCCACCCTCCACATTCCTGCAAAGCAGTAGTGCAGATCTACCCCCTGTCATTCACTTACTGTGCAACTCTCCTCTCCTCCAGACCTCCAGTAGTACCGGGGCAGGACAGGGCTGGGCGGGCTAGTGCTTCTGAGCGTGCCTGCCAGCTCCCTGTTTCCTCCTTCCTTTGTCTGATCCTCTTATACAACACTGAGTAACACTTTCAACTTAGAAGGGTTTCAATAAAAACAAGAGAATAGTTAAAGACTGAAGTACTTCTTTCGAGGTGCCAACATGTCAAAACATTCAAATCACATTGTTTTCATTAACGTCATTGAGAAGTGAACCACCCAGAGACCTTCAGCTATCGGGTGTTTTAGAAATGCAATAAATAAATAAATAAATAAATAAATAAATGATTAAAGTATGAGTGGGGAACTTTTTTCCTTGAGTCCTGCCTTTAAGTCCATGTATTCCATGTCGGGGAATACATGGTGGCAGTGGGCGGGATACAAGGATGGTGGATTTAGAGCTGGCAGTGTGGTGGAACTACTTCTCTCTCTCTCTCTCTTGAGAATTGGAATGAGTTAAATTCCTAATCACCCCACACACTTTCTCTCTTCTTCTTATACATCCACGTTCTGTCTCTGGTCTCCCATAAACAGGCTGACACCATCTTGTCTTTGTAACAACAACTTTTTTAAAAAAACTTCTGACACCCTGTATATATACTTGGGAGTATGTCTCATTGAATGCAGTGGGATTTACTTCTGAGTAAACATGCTTAGGATCAAGCTGTGTTTGTAGAAGTAAGTTCCAGGTAAACATTCAAGTATCAAGAGATAAATGTGGGTGGGGGCAGCGCTTAGTCGAAGAGCACTGCATAATATTACTATTTCATGTCCATGTGATTTACATGAATTAATAAAAGGATTTTTTTTTCAAACTGAGAAAGCAGTTTCGTACTCTGAAAGATTAATAATGAAAAGCATTGAATGAATGATGATTAATAAGCTTCCCCCAAAGCACAAAAGGTAAAACATTCTAATGTTTTTCCAATAACCTATACTGTTGCTGATTCGCTGAATCTATGAGAATTATTTATGTGGGTTGTATTGAAATAGCTTACTTTGTGCAAAAATACAGATTTATACAAGGTCGGTGCAGTACTGTTGGGAAAAGCCACAAATGGTCATAACAAAATGCCATAACGCAATAAAGTGTTGCAATGGAAATGACCTTGTAAGGTAATATTCACAAAGGGGACAGAATACAGTCCACTAATGCCTTTTTATTTCCATACGTAGCTGAAGAATTCTGATGGGCAAAGACATTGTTAACATTTCGTTGCAATTTCTGTTTATGGAATATAAGGCTTGCTTATTGCTTTTAACGTGGTCTATTGCCATTTCTAGTTATAAGAGCTGTTAAATATATTAACTGACATTTGAAGAATGACATTCAATTCGTTTTCAGACACCTAGACTTACGCATCCACGGAACAGCTTAAGATGTCTCTCCAAACTGTGCAGACTTGGCATTTCTATTTGTGTATGTGATGTCTGCTATCTGCTTAATAAAGATAGGAGTGGCTTCAGGAAACTGAACCGAGGTATCAGAAGGGGAACCATGTTAGTCCAGGGCTTTTCCATTTGATGAATTTCATGACGCAGGCATTTGTTTCAGGAAATAGAGCAGGACAAAGCTTGAGAACAGAGTGGGGAAATTGTCACATCCAAAGTCCTGCTAGACTCACTTGTATGACACTCTGGTATGACAGGTGTGAGTATGGCTGCAAGTGGCCAGAGGGAAAATAAGCATACTGGCTCCAGAGCGGGCATATTTTCTCCCATTCTGGGGATGTATCAGCCTCCCAGCGTATCCCCAGAATGCACCCTCTTTGTCCACTTCATTGTTGGGGCATTGCCAGTGGAGGAGCAATGGCGATGGACTCTCCCACAGCTTCTGGGAAGGTGCATCTAAGGACAGACCTTCCTTTCCATCTGCTGAGAGGGAAATCCACAAGATTACTCCCTCAAATCGCACCTTTTGTGGGATTACTAATGAATTGAGCTTTCTCTTCATATGTAAACAAGGGACGGGTGAATCAGTCATGCTCCAGTCCCTGTCTGTTTTGCATCTTTTACCCGCAATTCCCTTTCATTCTCTTTCTGCGTTAATTTGCATTTTTACAAAAAAAACCAGAAACCTACTCAAAATATGTATTTAAATATGTATTTCAATCCATATTTAAGTATGTATTTTGTTTCAAAATATGTATTTAAATGTATATTTAATATGTTTACACTGCCAAGAACACCATTGCTGTTTTCAGAGAAATGCAAAACCCAGTGAACAGCTAAATTATGATCTGCATATTAGTGTGGGAGTTGTGGATCAGTTGATTTTCTATAGGAATTTGCAAGAACAAGTTCCTCAGGTATCTGTAATGCAAATATCAGAAATAAATTGAGATTGTCTCTAGCTTATGAAGCCTCATAAATTCCACTTCAGCATCATGCCAGCACAGGTATGTCACAGAAGTGATTCATTCACCCAAAGAATGTGGCACATGGGTTCCTACTCTGGGGTGTGGGTTTCTACTACCCTAAGGCCTTTTTCACCAGCAGTCATTTTGTTGGTCTGAAACAACACAGGAAGGTGCAGATATGGGTTCGGGTGGGATGAGAAGCTGGATGGTCAGGAAACCGGTTGAGCTAGTCTGTGAGTAGAGATGGATGAGGACATCTTAGCTAGAACTAGAACCAGAGCTGCAGTCAATAAAAGGCAGGCAGACAACAGTCACTGGACTGGCTGGTATCTATGGAACAAATTCTGTTCTGTTGCTCAAACAAGTAAAGAGGGGGAAACAAAAAGATTAGAAAGTGCAAGCATGAAGTTTTTTTCTTCCAGAGATTCTCTTATCACCACCACCAATTCTGCTATGCAAGTACAATGACAATTTAGTGCTTCTGGGGCAACCTGAAGCAAGCGGAAACATTCATTTCTGAAAGGAGGCAGCTCAGCAGAGCTCGCATAAGGGAACTCTGATGACCCATCTTCTTCCAGAGATGAGCATTTCCACTCATTTCGGGGCCTTCCCTAGGAAGTGCTACATCTCCCTTGCATAAGGGATGGTTCCTGCTTGCACACCAGAAGTGGCAGGATTAGGGTGACCATATGAAAAGGAGGACAGGGCTCCTGTATTTTTAACAGTTGCATAGAAAAGGGAATTTCAGCAAGTATCATTTGTATATATAGAGAACCTGGTGAAATCCCCTCTTCATCACAGCAGTTAAAGGTGCAGAAGCTATACTAGAGTGACCAGATTTAAAAGAGGGCAGGGCACCTGCAACTTTAACTGTTGTGATGAAGAATAAATTTCACCAGGTTTCCCATATATACAAATGAGATCTGTTGAAATTTCCTTTTCAATAAACTGTTAAAGATACAGGATCCCTGTCCTCCTTTTCATATGGTCACCCTAGGCAGGATCCACTGCTTGTGCGATGGAATCAGGACAGCAGGGCAGAAAGGAATCAGCGGGGACATGGTGCCCCATTGGATTCTGCCCATAAATGTAGTACACCCTTCTTCAAGATACGCATATACACATATTAATGAGGCCACTCTAGAAAACCTATAGTTCATTAATATATCACTCTTTCTTCCTAAGAACTACTTAGGGACTAAAATGAGACTTAGGCAGTTTCATGTCTACAAGGGAATGGAAGTGTGTCACATAGTTATAGTACCTGTCATCTGTTTGGTTATTTGTTAGGCTTGATGCCAATACCAGCTTGCTCTGAGACTGTCCTTTCACCCCTCCTTGATATGTGAGGGGCCAAACTAATTACTGAAAACATCACCCTGCTAGGAGAAAAGCCAAGAAAGTGACAGTTCACATTAATTTCCCTCTTGATGACAAAGGGCTAGTTTAGCTTCGTTTTCTTTATCAGGTGAGACATTATTATTATTATTATTATTATTATTATTATTATTATTATTTCATTATGTAGTTTGTTTTGTTTCATTTTGTAAGGGGAAAAATAGGCAATGCTGCTGAAGAAGTAATAAACAAATGTCCAAACCCTTTTAAATATATGTTCACTGATAGGGATATGTGTTCAAGCAAAACTTCAGTTTGTCAAAATTCTGCAAATACCACCTTGAAGGTCATTCTATCTTGTGTCTGTATCAGATTGAGATCTGGTTCCCCCCCCCCTTTTCTTTTCTTTTTTGCATGAAAATGCAATTGTGCACAATTTTGAAATGGATGCATTCTTTTCCCATAGATCAACACATATTTGTGCACAATTTTCAAAAGTATGTTTTTTAATGAACATTTTTCAAATGTGTGCATGCTATCTCATGCATTTTGGGGTCTTATTGCAAGCTCAGGAACCTATGGCTTTCGACCACAGATTGCATTCAAATCTATGTTCAGTATGGAAGTTATGAACTAAGTAAATCCAGATTTTAAAAAATGAACTGAAATGAATATCTCACACATCCCTATAAGTCCTGCAGATTCTTCAGATTCAGAATATCAGATTCTTCAAAGAACTTAATGAGAAAGACAGGTTAACAGCACTTTAGGAGTGAAGGAGTATATTCAAATGTTCAGGAAGGGAAGAACTCTACCATATGCCATAATGAATGTACCATCTCAGATTTTACAACCAAATCACCCTATATTAAAATCTTGTTACAAGTGGTAAACACACATGTTATGGAGAAGGATACACTAGACGTTTTCACCTTTCTGTGTAACACTTTCTGCATTATAACCTAGGCCATAGCTAGACCTAAGGTTTATCCCTGGATCGTCCAGGGGTCAAACCTGTTCATCTCCCACCCTAGAGGCCTTCAAGAGGTAGCTGGACAACCATCTGTCAGGGATGCTTTAGGGTGGATTCCTGCATCGAGCGGGGGGTTGGACTCGATGGCCTTATAGGCCCCTTCCAACTCTGCTATTCTATGACTCTATGATTCTATGACTCTATCTAGGTGACACACAAGGGATCCAGTGCTCAGGCAGGGGCGAACCCTGGATGATCCCAGGATAAACCTTAGGTCTAGCTGTGGCCCTAGTGTGCAATGAGATTTTGATAAGGGGAAGTTTCCAAATAGAATTTCTGAGAGAATTATCTCTTTAACACATCTATTAGACAGAGGGCAGTATCCAATGGTGTCTGCCTGCAAGTGGACAGCCCTGACAATTTCATTGTGAAAATGACACTCACCTCTTGGGCAATGGAGATTTAGCACTTCTGGTGGCAATCCAAAACAAGCAAAAACACTTATTTCTAGATGAAGCAAGTTATGTCTAGATTAAGCGAGCTCCACCAACCTGCACTGTTGCATAAATAAGCATTCAGCAGACAGTTAGCATTGAATACTACCCAAAGTAACTCCATCACCTATTTCATCTCAGCATCCTAACTACAGGTCATCTACAGGTTAAATTAGATTCAGTTCAACAATGACTTCCAATAGACATAGTTTAGAAAGGATTTAATAATAATGGGGGCTGCCATGGTCAGTAGGAAGCTTCTGGTTTGCACGTTGGTACCCCTTTCCGTAAGCCAGTCAGAGCTGTAGAGTGGAGTAGGATGGCCATGTGCCCTGCTTTTCAGAGGACGGCCCTCTACTTGAAAGGCTTTCAGAGAATTTCCTATGAAGGTATCCTCTATTTGAAGGGATACTCAAGCTATGACCAGTGTAAATATAAGATGAGAGACCAGGCACCTTGAAGATGCCCATCAGCAATTAGCCCCTGATAGCAGATCGAGCAGGCACACCGGTCACCTGGTCATACTAGCATTATTTTCTCCAGACTCCAGCTAAGCATGGATGGACTCACCCGAGCCTGGTGTCACCAGGTGCTTGTCCACCCCTGCTCACTGTGCCACGCAAGCCATTGGACACCTATAATGTTGTGTTAATGGCCCATTACAGCCATCATTTATGCAACATTAGATTTCTGGAGATTCCCAAGCCACCATTTTTACCTAAAATAGTGGCTCGCTAAAGGATAGATGGCCACTGGGTGCTTGTAAGCCACACAGTGCTCAGCAAGGGGGTCTGTGAGAACCTGGTGGCTCAATGAGCAGGGTTTGATAGGGGGTCAAGTGGGGGGTGAGTCTGCCAGACTCCAACCCCACCGACTATCGTGACATCCCTAACTTCAGCATGGCTCCACTTCACAATATTGTTTCTCCCAAGCCTGGATATAAAGGCTGAATCAGGCTTGAGTCTTTGCACAGGCAATGACTAGCCTTGAACCTTCTGTCTTTCTACTCCAGCCTTCAGCCTGCCTGCCTGCCGGCCTGCCGGCTATTTCCCTGCATGAATCAGACAGGAAGTGTGGCATTGATTCTGTCCAAATTACAACTCTGTTTTGGGCTGCTCTTTCTCTATGAATATCTTGCCAATAATTCCTGGCACTTCGCAGCAATACTGGAGACCAATACTAAAAGTACTTAGTTTTGTTCCAATTTGGCTAACTGCTTTGGCTAATATGGATGTCTATGTATTGACAGAGCCCAAACTAATACTACAAGGAGAATGTCAAATATTTCCTAATGTGACCTTATTTTTAACCCTATGAGCTTCTCTGGGACATCAGTTTCCTTCTGCTCTTATTGTCCAGTAGCATAACTAGGGTGGGGAGATAGGTAGTAAGTAACCCTTGGACAAACAGGACATCTGGATAGATTTGACCATACTCCATCATGTTAGTGTGGGATTTCCAGTGACGTGAATGGACGCTGAAGAGTATGCACAAAACAGAATTGATTGTGTGGTGAGATGAACCTTAAATTAAAAAGGAATGCTGAACTGTGAAATGGGTTGCTGCTGACTGATTTAGCAAGGAGGAACATAACAGAATATTATTCCAAAAGCATTATTATACAGGCTATTCAAACAAATTAAATAAATAAATCATTTTATTTCTATGTCAGATAAATGAGATGTTTGCAATAGTAACCGCTATTCTATCAGTGATAAAAATAGCACTCATGGCAGAGAAGAAAAAATGGTGTCCCCTTATTTTATTTCCCTTTATCGGCAAGGAAGAACTTAGAAGGTTTTATTTTTCTCATTTTTTCCCTCCAGCAAAAAACAAACACCATTCCCTAGTTCACTGGCATAGTGGCCATGTCATATGCAAACACAATTGGGGGCCGTCTAAATGCTTGGAAAGCCCAGGGGTGGGTGCGAAGTGGTTCAGCGTTGATTATACAATGACACAGCAATTGTGCACCCACCCCGGGGCTTTCTGCCAAAGCTGCAGAGGAAAAAAGTAAGGAACTTACTCTAACTTTTTCTCTGGGGAGAGGTGAGGACACTCAAGGTGACATCAAGACAGCCACTAGGCCTCGCTCTAGAGTCGCAGTGGAGGCGTGGCTAGGCAAATGGCAGCCCCTGATTGGTCGCCACCTGCCCAGGCAGAAGACAGGAGACATGAACGGCACTGGAAACCTTGCACTTTCTATGCAGTGACAAGATTAAAGAATAGCCTCTTGGAATCAAACACTAGAGGACAATAGCAGGATAAAAAAAATGATCCCTACCAATGATTCAGATGCCCAACCATTGCTGAAAATTTTGTGATTGGGGGTGGGGAGAGAGTTGAAACAATCCATAACTTCTAAAGCTTTGAAAGTGTCAGTGCCCTGACAGCTATGCATGTATGCTTCCAGGAAATTTTGGCCCAGGAAGTCGCAAATACGTGCAAGTGTATTCAACCAATAATGTTTCCCTTCAGCCTAATGCAAGTCTAGTCTGGGGCCAAAGGGAGAAGAATCAAGTTGCCCCTCCAGCTAGGGCTGGGTCTTGGAGACAAAGTCCAGGGCTCTGCAGCTTGCGGGGTGGAAGTGAAATGACCACCACGAGAGCAGGAGGTGATGAGAGCAGCAAAGCAAACTGCTATTTTTTTTTCTGTAGTCTTGGTGGTGCTTTGATTTAAGTGAGTTTAAAATGCAAAACTGCAGAATGCTCAGAGTGTGTGTGTGTGTGTGTGTGTGTGTGTGTGTGTGTGTGTGTATATATATATATATATATATATATATAGCGTTGTTGTTCTTGTTGTTCTAACATATCAGGAATGTAATAGCAGCTTTAAAGCATACTATGGTGGTTGGAATGGGGAAGGGAAATGTTGGTTGTGTGCTTCATAGCTGAAGTAATACACACATCCATCTAAAGGGGCTCTCATAAGACCAACAAGACCAGGGTCTAAAATGACTGATCTCCACCAATGTAATGGGGCCCGGGCTACTACGGTACTCTCCAGACTCAGTGTCACTATCTTTGGCCTGAGCAGAGGGGTTGCAACTAGTGCTGGGCTGAATCCTTCCCCATATTTTCAGGAATGTTCTCTCTCCTGAAGAAGAGCTGTTGTTTCTCCTGCCTCTTTTGCACGGAGGAGGCAAATTCAGAGAATTTTCTCCTTCGGAGAGGGCCAGGGTTTGCACATACCTTTCTTAAGTGCAGCCCTCTTCCCTCAGCATTTGAAGGAGCCCAGCAGTCCTTAGTGAATGCCTATTGGAGAGACCATGTTACCTAGGGTGACCATACTTTGGAAACCAAAAAGGAGAACAACATGGTCTAGACCAAGGGGGCATGTCTAGCACCAAGGGGGCGTGCTCACCCAAACATAGCCTTGGTCACATGTCTGATTTTACAGCACACATTTAAGACAAATCTGTTCTACAAAATAATTTTAAAACCTCAATTATTAAAAAAAAATCTAAAAAATCAATGGATGAACAGATCTGATTCAAATTTGGTATGGCTAAACCTCTACCTAAAGCCTATCATGGTGCAAAGTTTCATCTCTTTATCTTTAAAAATGATGATTTTAAAAATAATAATTTTAAAACCTCAATTATTAAAAAAATTCCTAAAAAATCAATGGATGAACAAATCTGTTTCAAATTTGGTATGGCTAAAGCTCTACCTAAAACTTATCATGGTGCGAAGTTTCATCTCTTTATCTTTAAAAATGATGATTTTAAAAATAATAATTTTAAAACCTCAATTAATAAAAATTTCCTAAAAAATCAATGAATGAACGGATCTGTTTCAAATTTGGTATGACTAAAGCCCTTCCTAAGAGCTACCATCATGCCAAGTTTCATGTCTTTATGTTTAAAAATGACAGAGTTATAAGCATTTTTGTTAATTTCCATTAGAGCTGCTATTTGGCTGGGGAAGATTGGAAAAATCCGGATTTCCCCTCCCAGATTTGTCACCAAAACCCCGGACAAATCTGGGCAAATCCGGTCATATGGTCACCCTAATGTTACCTCTCCCTCTCCAATAAGCATTCAGGAAAAACTTCTGGGCTCCTGAAAATGCCAAGGGTGTTTAAAAAAAGAAAGAAAACCCCTCAACAACTGGCTACATTTAAAAGGGTATATGGAAACCCTGTCCCTCTCCCTAAGGAGAAAAGAAAAATCTCTGGAATTCTCACTTCTCCCAGCCTCTTTCACCTGAGTTTTCATTCCCACCACCACACAAAATGCAAAAAAATGGAATGGTCAAAAAATTTCAGGACAGCGCTAGTTGCAACAATGACACATGTTCCTGGAGTGGACTTTGTAGAGACATCTGAGGAGATGCACTGAACTCTCTTGCCTTCAGCCAGGTGTCTCCCAGGGAGCCAAGAGCAGTGGGGTTAGAGAAAGAGTAAAGGGAAGAGGAGAAAATCTCATCTGTGCCCTGACAGTCTCCCCGTCATGAACATTTCACAAATGCCCCCTTGAACCTAGGACCTTCTCTGTGCAAAGGATGGACTTCTTCACCCCCAAGCTACAATCACTTTCCTATGGTAAACCATTTCAATTTCTCTAGACTCATTTTGAGAGTAGCGAGCAGAGTGCAGGTGCACTGCCAAGGACACAGGATAAGAGAGTCCAGGCTCCAGTGCTGCTCTCAAGAGTCCACCGTCGGCTTCTATATTGCTCTGAGCTCGTAACAAAATTACAGCAGGAGTTATGCAACGTTGTGGGGGCATTATTATTATTATTATTATTATTATTATTATTATTAATATTAAAAACGAGTAATCGGGAGACTTTCTACAGCCTTTCCTTCTACAACTGCACATATAATCTCTTTCCAAAACCCTAATTTTCAGCCCCCAATGAACAGCCAAAATGGTGCAGCAGGCTCCAAGTGAAGAGTTCGGATTCTCTTTTGTTCCCTCTTCACTCCTGGGTGTAGAGCTCCTTCAGAGCAGTTTTATCCTTTGTCTCCCTCCCACACCAAGGATCCCAGCAAACTTACTGGGGACACTCAGCCAGATTGGACAGGGAACCACTACAAAACAGTGCCACCAAGTCCCATCCTGGCCAAATGTCCCAGAAGGATAACATGGTTGATCATATCCAATGTTGCTGTGAGGTCCAGCAGAACCAACAGGGATGTAGTCCCTTGTCTAGTTTCCAGCATAAGTTATCCACCAAAGTGACTAAGGCTGTTTCAGTTCCAGAATCAAACCAGATTGGGGGGAAATCCAAATAATCAGCTTCATCCAAGAGGCTCTGGACTTGAGTTGTCACCACTTGTTCTAGGACTGGACTCAGAAAAGTACTATTAATGATTAGATGATAATTATCTAGGTTGGTGGAATCCAAAGGCATTTCACCACAGCTTTTTAAAAAGGAGCTGGGACATAGCCCTCCCTTAAAGAAGCATTTACCATTTTCACCACCAAACTAGCCAATTCCCCTCTGTCAGCTTTTACTAACCAGGATAGACAAGGGCCAAACAAGTAAGTGGTTGTTCTCACCCCTCCAAGCAACTTGTCCAAATCCTTAGGCATAACAAGATGAAACTCATCCATCAACACTGGACAAGCAACTGCCTCAATCACCATCCCAGAACCTGCTCTCAATGTAGAGGCCAAGTTGGAATAGATGCAAGTGATTTTATCAGCAAAATCTGTTGCAAACATTTTGGGTTTCCAAAAGTTTCTCTCCACCACTCTGGGGCGTAGAATGTAAAACCAATTTATTACTAATATTATTAATATCCCAGATCAAGGGTAAGACCAGTGTGCAACCAAAATGGGAGACTAGATGGTAAATCCCATCGTGGTCCCAGAGGATAGTTTATACTGAAATAATAAATCATATAATATACAGACATAGCTTGCTATTCCTGCTATTGAAAGTGGAAGCTTCCACATGCTCTGTTTGTCCATTTTGGATCGGATACTGTGTTAGCTGCTTTTAGGGAACAGAGAATGCAAAATAGCACTTGATCTCTCTGATGTCTGTTAAAGCTTTCTTTGCCAACCAGGCATTTTCTTCCCTCTATTTCTGCATCAGCATCACAAACTTCAAAGAGTTTATGTGTATGTATATGAGAGAGAGAGAGAGAGAGAGAGAGAGAGAGAGAGAGAGAGAGAGAGAGAGAGAGAGAGAGAATCATGTCTTATCATTCCCTCTTTGTAGCAAGTTTCTTCTGCCCTGGAGTTCCTCCTTATTCTAGACTCCTGAAGAGTAGCTGATAGTGATGGAGTCAGGTTTTATATCTGGATCCTTACCAGAAATCTTGCTATATATTCCTGTACTTTATAGTGGGAAAGCTCTTCAGTCAAGCACATTTCCATGTGGATTTGGTCTGTTATTGTTCATGCTTGTCAGGGGTTTTAACATAACCCTGACAGAGAATATAGGTGAAAAAGCAGCAGTTGCTAATGCCTTATTCTTCTGGAGGGATGTGTAGCTTATTTCCCAGAGTGTTCCATTGTTATCACTGTGTGCTATTATAACAACAGCATTTGAATTTTTTAAAAAAAATCATCACAAAGACTGACATAATACATATGCAAAAGAGCTTAATAATGCTTTCAAGGCTACAACCTTGGCTTTCCCCCTCTAGCCTTTGTATTTCTAAAACCAGCATTTTATTCCCTTCATGAAATGCCCTCATTCTGTAATCAGAAACTGCCTGAACCATAATGTAGGAAAACAGAAAAATCAAAACAATAGGCTGCCAATTCCAATATATTGGGTTTAGCTGCCCTTTCATGCATAAATAAATAAATAAGAGATTTTCTGCACATATGAAAACAAATAAACAATGAATTGTATCAGTCTCCTGATATTTGTGTATTTGTCTTTCTATTTTAACCTGAACGGGTCTAAATAGCCATAATAAAGAGATCTAAAGATAAGCAGAGGTACCAATTGAGTTAAACTGTACTGATGTATTTATATAGCCAGGAAGTATTCTGTAATCAACCCCTGAAAAAGCTTCCATCCTACCTGTAGCATCCTTGATTTTAGAAAAGCATAAAAAAAACCTTCTACCAAATATTTGGCTAGTTATTTCAATCAAAACAAAATTTCACTTTTCCTCATCTTTGTCATGCCTGACTATGTGCTACAAAGCTATTGTGAGTATATGAGTGTAAATAAAGAGATGAGACATGTAAGTATGTTATAAAATTGGGCCACATTTATTCAAATTAGATCTGCAAAGGACTAACTGGGAGAACAGCAACTAGCTGTGCTGTTATTGGGTGAAAACATTCCAATCCTGTCGAGTGGCATCTGCCATATTGCAACTGACAGGATTGTCCCTTTGGGGGAGGAGAGGCCTTCCTGTGTCATCCCCTCCTGGGCCATAAAATACCAGGTGGGTGAGGTGAGTTGGCCTCACAAGTAACTCTTATCCTCTCTTAATTGAGTCCCAGAGCCAGTCAGCTTGAGACTGTTGTGTCAAAGGATAAGCAGATATTGCAAAATATGGTCACCTTCATTAAAGGATGAAAACCCCATAACCTAATTAAGAAAGTGTCACAACAGTTTTGGGAATAGATTACTGCTCTCCAGCAGCTGTGAATTTGATGTAAAGATTATGCCATAATCCTCAAGAAGTCTCTTATCATAAAGATGAAGGACCTAGGAAAGTTTAGAGCTATAGAGCTTTTTTAATGAGCAATTTATTGCACCTTCATGATTGGCCACTCCTGGAAGTTTGCAGGTCTATTACCCGATGTCATCAATAGCCAGGGAGTCTCCTGTGGTATCCCTTGGAAATCTCACTTTTTTTAAAAAAACACACACACACAGAGATAATGTGGTAATATCAGGGAAATAGCAGGAAGTGAATGGAAGTGAATGGAGCACGCAGAGAGGAAGTATTCAATTTCAAACCAGGAGGCCTTTCATGTAATTGCATAATCCTAGAAAGAAAGCAGAACCAGAAAGTCCAGGTAAGGCAGTGGATTATTTTTTTAAAAAATGTAGAGAAGCTTGTAGTCTTCTATGTCTGAGCTGGCTACAGTCACATGTGCCTTAATTATATTACATTTGGATTACTGTAACATGATTCATGTGGGGATGCCTTCAAAAACTGTTCAGAAACTTCAGCTGGTCCAGAATGCTGCAGTCAGACTGTTGACCGGGGACAGTTCAGTGAGTACGTGATTCCCTTTTTACAACGGCTTCACTGGCTAGCCTTCTGTTTCCAGGCAAAGTGCTGGTTATGACTTATCCAGCTTGGGATCATGGCTGCTTTCTCCCATCTGAGCTTGTTTGGGTCTTAAGATCTTTGGGAGAGACTCTTCTTTTAAGACTTCCATCTTCAGAGGCATGTTTGTCTCCCATAAATAATAAATAAATAATTAAATTTAATGACCACATATTCTACAATACAGTCAACACACACTGTCTCAGTTTGAAAACATGCGATCATAAGAAACAGCACCACATCAACCAGACTGGTCACAGGCGTATAATCAAGCCTTTTACAGATTGACCGGAATCTTAAAATGGATCCTTAGATGTTAACTCCTTAATAACAGAGCCTGTCATCTTATCTGTCAACAAAGTGCCATGGTCCTGGAGAAATAGCTCACTGATTATAAATACTGGCTTTCTAATGACCACCAATGAGTGTATTTGGTATGAAATTAAATGTGTGAACATGTATCAAGGGGCTGTTGAGAGGGATGGCATCCCAGTAAAAGCATGCAGGTGACAGGGGCATGGTTCCGAATTCCAGGCGTGCACCTGTTACTGTGCATAAGAATTTAAGCAAGAAAAGGTACATATGCCAAACATTGCAATATTTGTCCAATTTCTATGGTTTCTCCCTTTTAACTCTGCCCTTGGATGAAAGCGAAGTGGAAACAAAGAAAATGGCATGAACATACACATCACTTCCTATGTGCAGTGGTAGGGGCATGTGATCCCAAGATAAAGGTCCATTGCATGCCTAATTTTACTGCATTTATATCCCACCATTTTTTCCTTCAAAGAACCCAAGGTGGCATACATAATCCTCCTCCTCTCCATTTTATCCTCACAAAATGGAGGATAGGTTGGGCTGAGTGTCTGTGACTGGCTCAAAGTCACCCACTGAGTTTCCATGGCTGAGTGAGAACTAGAACCCAGATCTCCCAGTCCACACTGGCTCCCAAATGCTGTTCCAGATTATTATTTCTTTTGTCACAAAATCTCCATCCACCCATCCAAAGGTTGCTGAGATTTATCACAGAGGCGCACAGACAAATATAAAGATCTCAATGCTGCCTTTAGTGGTACAGTGGAATTTATTTTAAAATTATTTCTCCCAGAATTACTTTTATATGTATACAACCTAGGATGCAATTTCTAACTCCAGGCACGCCAGTCTTGGAGCAGTGATGAATGCCAGCACAAGCATTCATCCTTTAGGTATACAGTAGAACAAAGGATAGAAACTCTGCATTGCTTCATCTACCTGAGAATATGAAAGCTATTTGGGACACTCTTACCCTACTTTAGGATGCAGCCCTTCAAAAATCTGTTAGGCAGCTGATTCTCTATTTGCAGAAATTGATGTGAGTGAATATGCTTGTATGTACACAAAAGGGATATGCCCAACAGGAACCATATCACTTACTCTTTTCAAAACAATGACTTACTTCAACCTATTTGTAAGGATAAGTAGAGCAACATAAATGCCTTCCCTGTGGATGTCCTGAAATTCTATATCTTTTCAAAGAACTAGCATTCAAGGGGGGTGGGAGTATACATAGCAGCAACAGCAAAAGAAGAAGAAGAAGAAGAAGAAGAAGAAGAAGAAGAAGAAGAAGAAGAAGAAGAAGAAGAGGAGGAGGAGGAGGAGGAGGAGGAGGAGGAGGAGGAGGAGGAGGAGGAGGAGGAGGAGGAGGAGGAGGAGGAGGAGGAGGAGGAGGAAGTCACTACATCATACAGTACATCTTTTCTTCAAGTTGAAATGGAGGCTTCCTTTTAAGGGAAATGATTTCAGTACGGAATGCATTTTCTGTTACTGCTACATAAATATCATCCGAATCCACATTGTTACAGCATTAGGGTTCCACTATGAGATATTTTGGTTGAACTGTTAGCAATCTAATGTAACGAACACTACTGAGAGATGTTTTGCTTTGCCCCAACTGTGCCTGTTTCCATAGTAGGGATGGGTGAGAAATTGTTCCGTTTGAATCAATGTGCAAACTGGAAAATTGTTGCTCATCAACATCCAAATTTCCCCAAATTTAGCGCTAGAGTAACCCATTTTATTTTTTAATTTTTAAAAAATGTGCACAGAAATTCACACATCAGGGAAAAGAATGCACAAAATCAACATGCTTCTGAACACAAAATGGAAACAGTTGTGGAAATAATGCATACAAATGCATTGTTAACTGGCAAATAGTTTGCAAAAAATGCAAACTGTACATTTCTTTGTGCACAGAAATGCATACCATTTGGGAAAACAGACAGAAACATGTGCATACTAGAGGTCTGTACAAAAACACAAATTTTCATGTGGATATTTTAGAATAAAATTTGTATATTGATATGGCATCAGGCCAAACTATATGTAAATGTAAACCTAATGGGACTGAATTTTACAGATTACCTTATCAATACTCCATAACAAACCAGCAGTTGTCTCCCACCTCAGTAACACTATAAGAACTGGGAGTTTTCTCTACACTGGAGTCACCATGCAAATATTGACAACTTCATGGATCAAATTGCCATAGATTTAAGGGATAAATCTTTTCTCCTAGTCTATATGGGTTTACCTATGTGGGGGCTGGGCTGGGCTGAGGGAATAGGTCAAAATGTCCAGGGTCCCTGTGAACCTTGGATACCCACCTTCCTGACTTGATCCCTTCCTCCCTTCTGGCTGGATCTCGCCTATGCTGGGACTGGCATGATATCCCTTCCCACCATCCTCTATAACTTAGGTGGGGAGAGATTTGGCCTCTGAGAGAGACTGGCAAAGCATGGACTAGACTTCATACTTAGTACTTCTGTATTTCCAACCTATATCCCATTCCCCGATTCTCCTTGCAGTTATCCATCATAATTATCTTGATATAATAATTATATTCTTGATAAAACACCACAACTTCAGAGAGAGAGAAAGGGAGATAAATTACTGAGAATATATATAAAGGGAGTCTGGTCCTTCAGGTCAGAGGGCGCTTTATGGAGGTTGGTCACACAACCTCAGGGATTTCACAGTTTCATTTTTCTCAAGGCTGAAAAGCTTCCTCAAATGATGGCCTGCGCTCAAGGTCCTGGAAGTGAACCTGGAGCTTAACCCATCTCAAAAAACAACACCAAACCTAAGGGTTTTTTTTGGTTTTGTTTTTTGCATAGGTTAGCAGATGTGGTTGGTATTGACGAATTGGACAAAAAGGATGAAATGTTGAGGGACCATTGAAAAATCAATGATTGCATATATGCAGTATCTCATTTTGTATTCTAAGCTAGTGAAGAGCATCCCAGAGACATGATAGGGGTGTACAAAATTATGCATGGTGTGGAGAATGTGGCTAGGCAGACACTTTTCACTCTCTCTCAAAATACTAGAACCCAGGGTCATCCCATGAAGCTGATTGGTGGGAGATTCAAAAAATAAATAAAAGGAAGTACTTCTACACACAGTGCATAGTTAAATTATGGAACTCACTACCACAAGATGTAATGATGACCACCAATTGGATGGCTTCAAAAAGGGGTTGGATAAATTCCTGGAGGAGAAGGCTATCAATGGCTACTAGCCCTGATGGTTGTGTGCTATCTCCAGTATTCGAGGCATAAGTCTGTATGCACCAGTTGCTGGGGTACATGGGTGGGAGGGTGCTGTTGCACCATGTCCTGTTTTGTTGGTCCCTGGTCAACAGCTGGTTGGTCACTGTGGGAACAGAGTGCTGGATGGACCCTGGTTGGTATGATCCTGCATGGCTCTTCTTATGTTCTTATCTGAAGCATTAACAGCTGAACAAATACACATTCTGAACCAGGTGATTGTGAACTTTGGTGACATAAACAATGAAAGAGGCGTATATGTGTCTGAATTGCTGTATCCTGAATATTGAACTACATTAGGGTGACCATATTTGGGAAACCAAAAAAGAGGACACCTAGTGTGTGTGTGGGGAAGCAGCTTTCTCAGTCCTGCAGAAAGTATGTTATTCCCCCGCCACCTTAAAGAACCCGATTGGAGTGGAGGAGGGGAAAGGATTTCATTCTGCACCACCACCATCCACTCCAATTGGGGCCTTTTCTATAATGTTCACGAATGACCCACTTTCCCCTTTAAGACCTCAATTGGAGCTCGGGGTGGGGGAATGATGTGCCTCAAGAAAGCATGTCATTCCCTATTGCCATGCTAATGGCAACCTTAAAGGGGAAGGTGTGTCATTCCAGGACATTATTGAAAATTATAGAAAATCCCCCCTGACACCATGGAAAGAACAAAAACCAGGACAAATCCGGGGAAATCCTGACAGTTGGTCACCCTAAACTACATCCAATATTGTATAAGTGTCTTCTCCCCTCTTCATGCCCCCCCAAACTCTATAGAGCGTCCCCCTAACTCTCCAGTGAAATATGGGGGGATGCAGGGCAAGGAGTATCAGATCCATTGGTGGATGTCATTCCATGTGGATGGACACAGTAGAATGTCTTCTGTTGTGTTGTAACCACTGGTTGTTGCCAGTGGTTACAACACATATGAAGTTTCCTATTCACCTCTGTAGCTCAATAGTCTTCTGACCAGTGGCCAGTGGCCCTCCATGATCTCAAACTGAGACCTTTTCTAGTCCTGGTACATGAGATCCTCCTAAATGAAGATAGATTCCACTGGCAAATGCATACTGAGCTTTTTCCAGATTGCACACAGTAGGTGCATAAATGCTCTGTCCACAGGAGAGGGATACATCGGCACTGCATTGTGGGGATATTTAAATAACAGATGTTTCCATTGTTCTGGACCTATAGACAACACAGCAGATTTCCTTGTTTAGAATTGTCACAATGGCTTCCTGCCTCACCATTATACGACTCATTTTTTATCAACAATAATCTAAATTTCTAATGGTGTATTTTACAAATTCAGAAAATGCAAATCACCTACATGTTAGGATGACATTACTAAAGCATGCCAATTTATATTAAGCACATGATTTGTGCTGTTTCGCAGCAAAACATTCCTGAATTCTTAATCTTTGGCAAAGAGCTATGGGTCCTTTTATGAAGACCTGCAATGATATCAGCCTAGAGAACACTGGTGTCATGTATATAGTTGGCTGCCAGCTCTTCTGTAATGTTCTGCTTTGAAATTGAAACCAGGATACTGGCTCTGAACTGCATTAAAAACTTTCACTCACCATGTAAACAACGTATAAAGTTATGACTTCTTGGTCAGTACATAGTCAATTATTGAATTAAAATATTGCTTATATGGATGAAACAGTGGTATCTTTTAAGTAAGAAGAAAGTTTCTGCTATTGTTCCCTGCCTGTTATAATAGAAATCTCATTCTACACCTCTGTCTTTAAAGTCTTTGATTTACACAGCTTAGATTACTCTAAACAACATTGTAAGCACTTATTTCTGTCTAGAAAATCTTGGCGCTTCCCCTAGAAATGTGCTTATTTGCCAGAATAATGTTTCAGAAAACAAACACACAGCTTGTGACAGCTTTCATGTTTCTGCAAGACACATTAACTGCCTTCCTAAACTGCAAACCTCCAGCTTTTACTGTCAACTATGCTTAAAACTAGGCTGCATAGCTACATTGGTTTAGTAAAAATGACTAGGCACATGCAGATAGGGATTAATTTTGGCAGCCCTTTAAAGGGTAGAAGCTGGGGGGGTGGATACTGTAAAAGGACAGAGGTAGGCACATTAAACTAATCAAATGTTCACTCTCACCAGTTACTTTTGAGAACAAATTCCATCCCAAACTTAAATTCAACGCACTTACAGAAAAGTTGATTCAGTGATACCCAGAAAAACTTCTTCCAAACAATTGTGGGTTGTTATTTTCTTGAGAGCAATCACAGGAGAAGTCATAATAGGAAAAACTAGATTACTGTAGTATTTATGTCAATTCTTGGTTCAGGAGTAACACTTAAATCGTTCTTTATTTTTTTCTGTATCTGCATGAAGCTTTTGATACAAGACTGGCATGCATTTTGCATGCTAAAATATTAATATTTTTGAGTTCTTAGAAATACCACACTCACCACTGTTTTTAGTGCAGAAAAGACAGCCTTGCCATAAAGTAAATATCTGTTCTAAGATTCTGTGTGGAAAAATGGCAGTGGGTGACTTATTATAATACACATATTTAGGACAATAATCCAGAGCCACATATAGTCACGTGCAATGAGGTGTTGTGTTCAACTACACTACTGAGGCACTGAATGGGGATGGTGTTCCAGTCTACACTTACAATGAAGTTATTTCCCCAACATCATGAATTGCAGATAGCAATTGTGTTGAACTAGTCTCAATGAAGATGTGCATCCATTGCCCTCTCAGGATGCATCTGAATTTGTAACCTAAAATTGTACCTAATTTTTGGCCCTGGCTTGACTCAGGGCTCCTTCTGCTCAGTCAGGAGACCCTGGCTGGGAGACAAACTTAGCTGTTCAATCTCAGTATCCAGAGAAAGACATTATCAGACCTGTCTCCGAAGGAAGGACCTGCCCTGAACAGACCTTTGGGGCAAATCCCAACTTACCTGCACACACGCACACACACACACACACCAGACCCAAAGACCAATTGACCGTCCGGTCGCTGCCACTTTCTGATTCAGGTCACGATCTTCTCATTGTCTCCTCTCAGTTCTTTTCTCCTCATATCTGTTCCTTATGGCTCGTTCCAATCCCGTCTCTCCTAACTTAGTTCCTATCCGGTGTCTCCCCTCTTCTCAGCTGCCTTTTTCGTGTTCCTTATGGAACTGTCGCTCTCTTGCTTCTAAGGCCCCTGTCATCCAGGACTTGTTTATCTCTAGGTCCCTCCACCTCCTTGCTCTTACTGAAACCTGGCTTCCTGCCCATGATACTGCCATCTCTGCTGCCCTCTCTCTTGGAGGACTCTCTTTCTCTCACACTAGTCGCCCAGAGGGTCGGGGTGGTGGTGTGGGTCTTTTATTATCTAGTTTGTGCCAGTTCCAGCCTCTTTCCATTCCACCTTCACATTGCTTCTCCTCCTTTGAGGTACATGTGGTGAGGCTCTTCGCTCCACTGCGACTGCGGGTTGCAGTTCTGTACCGCCCCCCAGGCTCGTCCTCAAAATTTATCTCTGATTTTGATTCGTGGCTGTCCTTTTTCCTCTCTGACAACTGTCCTATTCTTATCCTGGGTGATTTCAATATTCATGTGGATGACCCTCAAGATGCTGCAGCTCTACGATTTCGCTCATTATCTTCCTCTTATGATCTTAAGCTTTGGTCTGATGCACCCACACATTCCCTTGGACACTGTCTGGATCTTGTTCTCACTCGGAATTGCTCTGTGTTGGACTTTTCTACTGCTCACTTTCCGCTGTCAGATCATCACCTAGTTTCTTTCAATATTACTCATAATCCTCCTCCTTCACGTCCCGCTTCTCGCTCTTGTCGTGACTTGCAATCTATCAATTACGAGGCTTTTTCCCAGTCTCTAGCCTCCTCCCTTCCTTCTGTCTGTTCGGCTGTCTCCTTGGACTCAGCTGTCTCCTTCTTTAATTCCTCCTTATCTTCAACTCTTGATAATCTTGCTCCATCTACAACTCGGATAGTTCGCCCTTCTCAACCCCAACCATGGCTCACCTCTTCCCTCCGCTACCTTCGCTCTTGTTCCCGGGCAGCTGAACGCCTTTGGCGTAAGACCAGGGACCGGGCAGACTTTGTCCATTACAAATTTGTACTCTCCTCTTTCTCTTCTGCCATCTCACTGGCCAAACAGCAGTACTACTCAACGCTGATCCAGTCAAATGCTAGGCATCCTCAGCGGCTCTTTGCGTCCTTCAATTCTCTTCTGAAGCCTAATCCGCCATCTCTCCCCGCCTCTCTGTCTGCTAATGACTTTGCCTCTTTTTTCAATGCTAAAATCCAAACTATCCGCTCTGATCTGGCCAGCTCTGCTCCTCTTCCAGTTCCTGTTCCTCATCTGTCAGCTCCTCCTGCAAATTTCTCTGCGTTTCCTTCGGTCTCTGCGGATGAACTGTCTACAATACTGCGCTCTTCGAAGCCTTCCACTTGTTCTCGTGATCCGATTCCTTCTCGTGTCTTTATTAATCTTATTCCTGCTATCCTCCCTTCCTTGCTACATATTATTAATCTTTCTCTGTCCTCTGGTTCATTTCCTTCTGCTTTTAAACATGCTACAGTCTCTCCCATTCTCAAGAAACCTACTCTTGATAGGCTATCTCTGTCTAACTACCGACCTGTCTCTTTGTTGCCGTTTGTTTCAAAGATCCTGGAGCGTGCGGTCTACTCTCGCTGTCTTGACTTTCTTTCTAGTAACTCTGCTTTGGATCCATTTCAATCTGGATTCCGTCCTCTGCATTCCACCGAAACAGCCCTTACTAAGATCACCAATGATCTCCTTACTGCCAAGTCTAAAGGCCATTATTCCGTTCTTATTCTCCTTGATCTAACTGCAGCCTTTGACACGGTTGATCATGATCTTCTCTTAGATTCCCTTCATGACCTTGGATTTTGTGGCTCTGTCTATAACTGGTTTGCCTCTTATCTAGCGGGTCGCTCTTTCAGCGTGTTGACTAATGGCAGCTCGTCTTCCTCCTTTCCCCTTTCAGTAGGGGTTCCGCAAGGCTCGGTGCTTGGCCCGTTGTTGTTTTCCTTATACATGTTGCCCTTGGGCAAGCTTATTCAATCTCATGGCCTCCAATATCATCTGTACGCCGATGATACACAACTATATCTGTCATCTCCGGAACTTTCTCCTGATGTTCACGATCGTATCTCGGCATGTCTTTCAGATATCTCAGCTTGGCTGCTTCATCGTCGCTTGAAGCTTAACATGGCAAAGACTGAATTGCTTGTTTTTCCTCCTAAACCTTCTCCTCATCTCTCATTCTCTCTTACTGTCAATGATGTTACGCTTACTCCGGTCAAGGAAGCTCGTAGCCTTGGCTTTATCTTCGACTCCTCGCTCTCCTTTATTCCTCATATTGAGGCAGTAGCTAAATCTTGTCGATTTTTCCTGTATAATATTGCCAGGATTCGATCATTTTTGTCTGTCTCTTCTGCCAAGACGCTTGTTCATGCACTGGTTATTTCACGGTTGGACTACTGCAACCTTCTTCTCTCTGGCCTTCCTTCTTCTCACATCAGTCCGTTGGTTTCTGTTCACCACTCTGCCACAAAGATCATCTTCTTAGCTCGCCGCTCCGACCATGTTACTCCGCTTCTGAAATCTCTTCATTGGCTTCCAATTCACTTCAGAATCCAATATAAACTTCTCCTGTTAACCTTCAAAGCTTTTCACGGTCTAGCTCCTTCCTATCTCTCCTCTCTCATCTCACACTATTGCCCCGCTCGTGCTCTTCGCTCCTCTGATGCCATGTTTCTCGCCTGCCCAAGGGCCTCTACTTCCCTTGCTCGGCTTCGTCCATTTTCGTCTGCTGCCCCTTACGCCTGGAACGCTCTTCCAGAACATTTGAGAACTACAAGTTCAACCGCAGCTTTTAAAGCTCAGCTAAAAACTTTTCTTTTTCCTAAAGCTTTTAAAACTTGATGTTGTGCAGACTTCTACTGTTACTTTCTACTGTTAGTTTTTCCCTACCCTGTGCCTGCTTACCCTTCCCTGTACCTGTTTGCATTCTCTTCCCCTCCTTATTGTTTTACTATGATTTTATTAGATTGTAAGCCTATGCGGCAGGGTCTTGCTATTTACTGTTTTACTCTGTACAGCACCATGTACATTGATGGTGCTATATAAATAAATAATAATAATAATAATAATAATAATAATAATAATGAGCAAAGATAATGGAGAGCCATAAGGTTCTGGCTTTGAGGAATGTTGAACCTGATGAAAGATGAGAGAAACAGAATATTTTGTTCATCCAGTCATTTTATGGCACAAAACAAATAAGCAGGAACCTCTCACTGTTCCTAGGTGTCTCTTTCATATATAATTGTGGTTCTAGGAAGGTAACATCATTTTAAAACTAGCCCTCATTATGCAGTTCAAGAAATGCTATGTGTCCTTCACTCCAAAACATCATTTCTAAGGAGCATTTAAAGTAATTGGTATGTCATTTGTGCATTTGAAATGGGAGTGAGGTCTTCTGGTTGACCAATACTGAATGTTGAGCACCAGGAGAGAGAGAAAACACAGGCCACAGCTAGACCTAAGGTTTATCCTTGGATCATCCAGGATTCGCCCCTGCCTGAGCACTGGATCCCCTGTGTGTCACCTAGATGAATAGGTTTGACCCCTGGATGATCCAGGGATAAACCTTAGGTCTAGCTATGGCCAATGCCTCAAATACTCGGGATGGAAAATAACCACCAGCTGATTTGCTCCCAATGACTTGATGAGAAAGCATAAAGTAATGCACAACAGAATCAAAAGCAGAGCAGGAGGAAACCACTCAAACATCAAGTCTGAATCTTTGACAAAGCTGGGTAGGGGTGGGGGATCTACACAATAGCTTAAAACATTATTGTTTGCCCTTGTTCCGTTATTAATTCTACGTTACTATTTTTAACTGAGCTCACTAGCATTATTTACCTTTTCCTGTAACGTTATACCAGAGCACACTGTGTTGTCGCCCCGTTGTCTGATCCTTGATCCTGTCCTTTCTATGATCCTCCCAGTGCCCAGACTGTCTCTTCTATGATCCTCCCACTTCCGTTTTTGTGTTTTCTGTGCCTACTTTCTCATCCCTTTATGCATGGAGAGGAAGTTGTCCCAACCAGGAAGTTGTCCCAACCAGGAAGGAGATTATAGATACAATAGTGTAGATTCCCCCTGAGTCTCTGGAAATGTTGGAAAATCTTTGATTAAAATCTTCCTGTATTTATGCTTTCTTTATATCAAGTAAATTCTTCATTGCAACTGTAACAATGTAGGGCTGCATGTGGAAGGATATTTTTGTAGAGATGTCATATTGGGTTAGAATAAACTTTGCTTTTGTAACTGGAAAACAACCTATGTAGTCACGTAATTCATTACCTAGCAATTGAACATCTTCACTGTAGTGGTCTGTTGGAGCAAGCAAATAAGAACAAATAAGTATATCTGTGTGGACAACTAGCGACACACCATTAATACGGGGGCCTTAGCAGCTTCCCTCAGCTAACACCTAGTTATAAATATTTCCTAAATAGATACATCTATAGTACATATGAAGATATACAGATACAGACATTATTAGATATATCCATGATGATGAAGAACCCTCCTATGGTGAAGTTCAGTAGAACTGGAAATAACACACTAACTGGTGTGACTAACTACTAAGTATTTGAGGAAAAAACACTTAATATTGAACATTGTTTTAAAGATGCTCACTAGGATGTCACTGGCAAACTCTCCTACAGTAGATCATAATTTTGAAACATGGCATTAAACACTTACCAATTAAGGTTTAATTATTTCCCAAACTGAAATTTAGACCATGCTGTGCAGTGAAATATTTGTATGTGTGTGCAGATGCTTGATTTTTGGGGGAAACCTACATCTTTGAACTAAACAACATTCTTCAAAGCTATTAATACCTCTAAAACCTTTTACATACTTACACATATAATTGGCATAGAATAGCAAAACTTACAAGACATTTTAAGAATAGAACAGACAAACACCACACCTATCTAGTCCAGCATACTGTTTCTGCATAGGCCAACCAGGTGACCCAATGCAAAGCCCATGAGCAGGACATAAAGTCCAATAACACCCTCCTGCTAGTGTTCTCCAGCAGCTGATATAGGCCTTAGCTAGACCTAAGGATTATCCCAGGTAAATGGAGGGGTCGTCCCTGCCTGCTCCTGGGATCCCCTGTGTGCCATTTGGATGCACAGGGATGATCCTGGGACAATCCCGGATACATCTATATAGATATAGATATATTTCATAATGGGAATTATGAAATATATCTACCAGAGATCTCTAGAAGCTGTTTTAATACAAACTCTGAAAAGGGCCCTAAATAAAACAGGGCTAAAACACATGGGGCTTATCTTGTAATGGCTTCTTTTTCTAGCATCCTGAGACATGCTCTCTTTGTTGTAGGTTTATAGTGCAATAAAACAGCAGGTGGTTTTACCTAAAGCTTATTCGATAGACTGAAATTTTCCATATGGCACCATGCAAAATGGAAAGCTCTTTAACTTCACCACTATAGGCCATTAAACATAATTTGCTGTCTAATTCAAACCCCCCTGATTATGGCTTATCTTGCTGGGCATTAATTGAAACCAATCTATGAAACTGAAAACCATTTCAGAATAAAGACATCCCTTTCAGTACTCGTAAAATACTAGCAGTGTAATGTAGAAAAGCAACATCAAGGGATAAGCTGAACAAGTATCTCATTGTTCCTTCTTTTTGATGACATCTTCCTTCTAGTAGAACCAGCCTCTCTGACCAAGCAAAGCTCTCAATTATGTGGTTAAGTTCACAGCTAGATTTCACCCTAACATCTCGAAAACCAGGATTGTATTCATCTTTTTGTACAGCGATGAGCATGCTGATTGGTACTCAGTCAACTATCATAAAGCACGATCAGACGAAGTGTTCTTTTTGATGTCTCCCTGCCCCACTTAAAATCAGAAGAGATGAAATAGCAACCTGTACAGGACAGACCACTTGCTTGGAAGTGTTCATGCTCACACTGACCCTCTCCTTTCAAATTACACAGCAGTAAGCAAGCTGATCAAATGTGACTACAAGCAAGAAAAGAAACCCCATTCTTTCCGTTGCAGCTGCAGTGTCGCAAGGGAAAAACACTCAGCATAAATAAGGCATAAGTTACAATGCTCCTCAACAAAGACAATGCATCAGGTTTTATGGCAAACTACAAGTTTTATTCCCTCATTAGGCTGACCTAGTTCCTGACCTGTGGCTCTGTTTCATTCTGAAACTAATGAGGAATGCAAAAGTCATTTTAACTCATGAAAATACAATGTGTTTTAAAACCCCAAGGTGCAGTGGAATTTCTTCTTCTTAGAAAAGGCACTCCAACTTTTTTCCACCTCCCCCACCCCTTCCAAGCTAATGTAGAGGTGGAGGAATAGAATGAAAAATTCCTTTGGTGCAAGGAAGAAAACAAGGCAGCACTAAAGTTGCTATCATGGTCAAAAAGTTTGACCATTCAAATAAAGTTTGGGCAAAGCACTACACAGTTTTGCCATTTTCCCCAATAATAAATACATTTATTATTATTATTATTATTATTATTATTATTATTATTATTATTATTGATAATGAGAAAAGGCAGCAGGCGCCTGTCTGTGGCTGGGTGTGGTGAAAGCAGCGGACAAGGCAAGGCTGGCACCAGTAAACAGGCAGCCTCTCCTGCTGTGAAAATCAAACGTTCAAGTCCTTGGCTGGGTGCTCCTCAACAGAAGCGGGAGAAGAAGCAGACAGATGCGGGCGCTTCTCCAAGTTGCGCCTGGTGTTCATTTTTTGAGGGTGGGAAAAGTGCCCTTTGCAAGAGGCAGGCAGCAGCAGCCTGCCCACCTGTGCCCGCCTGCATGCCTGCCTCCTCTGCCTGGTTGCTGTCATTGTGGGGTAGCAGGATCTGCTGGGACTTACTTCCCCATAGATCTATGGCGTAGTCGTACATCGTGTGTGTGTGTAGCACCTCTCTGCCTGCCCCTCTGCCCTCCTGGTGCCTGGGAGATGTAGATGGGCTGTGTGGGTCAACCCCACAAGCTTCTTGCATGCTTGCTCCCAGTGCTTCAGGCAGGACATAGCTGCTAGTGCAAAAGCAAGGAAAACCCCATGGGGGAGTAAAAAGAAGCCAAAGGCAAAGGTAGAACCAGGCAATCTTCAAAACAGAATATTTACAAAAGTTTAATTACAGTGCCAAGGTACCGCCTACGCGTTTCGAACGCAAACTGCGCTCTTCCTCAGGGCTGTTATCTGCCTGCTGCCGCTCTTCTGTGCCTGCCTCAAGTTAGCAGAGTTGGAGGCTCATAGTTAACTCATCTAGGATAGAATACATTTTTTTTTCTCAGATCAAGGAAGCTATAGGAAAACATTGTCCATGAGTATATGCATTTCTTGACCACAAGCAAATGGTAAAAAGCTAAATCTCCTGTATCTTCCAGTTTCTCCTTATCTTTTTTTTAAAAAAATCAAGACATTTGACTAATTATGCCTGTAGCTTCTTTTACTATTATTTACCTTTAGCTAAGCTATATCATTCTCAAAGGCCATAAGTACAAAAATAGCTTGAGTTAGATATTAATATTTATTAATAATTACTATGACATGTAGTACTGGGTGTGGAAAAGGTCAAGACTTAAAAAGTACTCTGCATATGAATCTTCCAACTTTATAAGGAACAATACACACTCACTAGGAAGACTGACAGTGCTATTTATTTGTTCTCTACTCTTTAGGCTTTCCAAGGAAAAAGAAAAAAGAAAATCATTACCCCAAAGTTTATAATCTTAAATACATGGCCTAAAGGCAAAGGGATTGGTAATGAAGAGGAAAAAAGCAACCTCATACAATAGTTCTTATTTACAAGAAGTTCCATAGGCCTTGCTTCCATGTAAGAGAGTACAGGAATGCAGCGAAAATTTCAGGAAATGATCCACTGCTCATTCCAGCAATAATTAGTGGGGCAGGATCTAAACTACTGCTTTATAACAGTTGATAATAGTATTGACAACTGTTGGGGCTCATGACACGTTTCATATACCATTTTCAAACTGTTTTCAAAGTGTCATATCCTGCTTGGTGTAGATCTGGGTCATTTCACACAACTAAAATTGGCTGTAGCACACAGCAAAACCATTATGTTGCAGCTGATCATATTGCATGTCAAGGTTGGCTGTCTCCTAGCCAGCATGTAATGAAGTGAGCAGAAAAAGAATCATTTGCTACAAATCACTCTATCCAGTAGTTAGAGTAATCTACTAACGCCTTCATTTGGTGCCCATCTCTAAAGCATGTTGAATTCAGTAACTTTTCAGAGTTATGTGGACTTGTAGAGCTGCCATCCTGCAAATTTCTCAACAATTTGGAGGCAATATAAATATTAAAATGGCAGCAAATAGTATTTCTATAGCCAGATAGGCAGACAGACACAAGAGAGAAAGAGGCAGAACATGAGCTGAAAGCATCTGGGGATTTTTGGCTTTCTCTCTAGAGATTTGAAGTAGCACAGTGGATTTTCTGCTTGTAGGGGTGCTTCAACTGCTTGCTTCCACCTATTCTCAAGTTCTATATTTCTAAATACTGCTGGACATTCACAGTGCCATTTATGCTTTGGCCACTCTTACATGGGTGGAAGAATTCTATCTAGGGTGGGCAAGTAGTCAGGTTTTGCCTTTAGAATATGAGGTGGTAGAGGGGTTTAAAAACACACACAAATGCTTTGCCAACCCTTCAGTGAGTAGTAAGGGTAGTAAGAATGGAAGGATCTGTTTATCTCAGAGCTTCTCCACACATAGGAAATATCCTGCATCCTTACCAGGGTTTTTATCCTCCACAATCTTTCCACCATCACAATGTGCTTCTTTACATGCAACCGTCTGATCTTGAATTGAAAACTTCCATTTCCACAAAGGCTCCATTGCGTTTAATAAGACAGTGCCATCTAGTGGAGGAGATATAGCACAATGCCGAGTTTACACACTGGGGAGATCCCACAATATCCCAGAAGTAACTTTAAATACCACATTATCTCCAATTTTTATAAAAGTGATATTACTGGAGGATAGGATGGGAGATGTTGTGGACATTGATGGCATCTTGTAATGGTCTTGCAAACTTCCATGAGCAGCCAATTACAAGTGTCCAATAAATCGCTTGCTCAGCAAAGCTCTTGGTCTCGCTGAGATTGACATCTTTTTTGAGTTCAACTTTATTCGATACTATTTCAACATGAGTGTGCAATGTTTTATTTTTTTAAAGAAAATAATCAGTATAAAAATTCTTACCCATTTTTCATAATCTATGCATTAATGTACACATTTTTCAATGTGCACATTTTTGAATGTCTGCACCCATTGACTAAAGAGTGTCTGCAGAGGTAACAGAAATAAACAGGCAAGACAATAGTTATGTGTTGAAAACTCAAGCCACATTTTATTTAACTATTATCAAAATCTGCAGAAGGGAGAATGACTGTGCAGTTACTAAACCACTTCCTTATTAATTGCTTTAGGGCACAAAATAAATTGCACCAAAGTTCAAAAACATACAAAAAGACACATAAAAGGGAGAGCAGGTGGACACAATAGGGCAGAAGCTGACGTAAAAGTCCATCACAATGAATATAATAGATTACAGATAATGGTTGAAATCCAACATCAAGTGAGTAGTCTTCTGCTCACACAAGGGAACTTCTGCCTTACCTCCCCCTGTATCCCCTGTGCTCCAGAATGAATTTTGGGAGATTGCCAGGGGTTGCAGAGAGGAGTAGCAATCTCTATCACCAATTCCAACTCTAGGTTTTTGAGGGTTCTTCAGCAGGACACACTCAACAGACTGTCTCCCCAACTGAGTCTATGTTCTTGCTCCCAATGTCACAGCTGTCTTTGCTTCTCATCCTCTTTCTAATCATTGCTACAACTTAATAGCTTGACAGGCAGAGAGCCAGTGAACAAGTAGGCAGTGGCATCAACTGCTCCTCTTTCTCACCACCACCATTGCCCAGGCCAAAGTGAGAGGGAGGTGAATAAGTAGCAGTGGTGAAGAGAAGCAACTCCAAGGGGTCCTTGGCAGTGGGCCCCTGCTGTAGTTAGACCCTCGGGAGATGTCCAGCCAAGCCTACCCTTGATGCCAACCCTGTCTGTCCTAGGGATGTCCGTTGTCTCCAGCCCCTTTTGGGCCCGATAGATGCCTTCTGCCCACACAGCTCGACTTGTATTCGCAAGCTAAGCTGTGGGCTTTTTGCAGAATTCAGGATCTTGGGAGAGGGGTCCCTTAAATCAACATTTGCGCAAATTACAGTCTTAATTTGCTCAAATCAGGGCTGTAAATTGTGCAAATTTCAGCCACAATTTGGCAAATTGGGGCTGTGATTTGTGCAAATTAAGCAAGTTGCGGCCATGGTTTGCACAAATTTAAGAAAGACATGAAACACAAAAATCTGCAAGCTGGTCCAACTCAATCTGCATAGAGTTGTGCCAGCTTGCAGGTAAATTAACCAAAGTCCAAGAGGTGAAGATTACGGAAGTTTGGTGAACTTCACCCCCTTGACAGATTCCTACGACATCCCCAGTGAGGTTCGCCACCCCTTTATAACACCATCTATGCTTAGATTAGTTGTCTTAAATAAGGCTTGTACATGGGAATGACTTTCCTTTTGTCTCTCCCCTTATTTTTATACCTCCTAAAGGCTAAACCTGCAAGGGGTGCATGACAATGAAAAATTCATTCATGTAGAATCACTCTTTAAAACTAATTTAAAGAGTAAAAGGATTTCTAAGTGGATAAAGGTATTTATATTTCCCTGTATCACTGAGATCTATTAAGATCAGAGAATGTTTATTTTGATCTTACTACTGTCCATTTATTTTTCAGAGAGCTATACTTTCTTTTCTTTTTGTTGTGGTAAAGCAATCCCTTGAGCACTTCTATGCCTGAAATCAGTATAATAATAAATAGCTTATATGAATGAGAAAATGACTGCCCATACAATCACTTTATTTACTTAAGTTGCATATCTACTCTCAATTTATCTTCTTAGTCTTGTATACAAAACCTATTTCATCATGTACCTGATTGTGATTTCAGCAGTATCTTGAGAGTGAACTTTTAAGAGAGAAAGAGAGTGGGGAAGTCAACAGGTTAATATTGTCTGGCACTATATCAATGTCAGGCTCTGAGAAAGACGAGAAAGCGAAAATCAATATATAAAATACTAAATTAAATATATTTAATAATAGCTCAGTAATGCAGAGATATGCGACACCAAAGATGAAATAGGTTCTCTATGAATCCTTACAGGGCAGAATAAACAATTTATGAAGTGTCCAAAATAAATAGGAAATTCCAGAACACTGTGGAAGCTGCCCATTTAAAAAATTTAAAGTTATCACAGAATAATAATAAAAAAATGCAATGCAACATTTAAAAAAAAAAGAAAAGAAAAGAAGAATGGCAAGAAACTATATCAATACCACAAGCCTTCGCTGTCAAAAAGAAAATACAGAAAACACCTGGAAAGCATTTTTCTTTCCAAATCCGTCTGAATTTGGAACTAATATACCAAGATAAGAAGCTAAAAGTACCCTCCATCCATCTAAGCTGGCAATATTAAATCATGTCTTAATTTTTCAGGAGCATGTACTTCCCACAGATATCCATCTACCTAGATATAGCTATAGCTATAGATGTCACATACATAATACACCAGCCTTCCCTGCCTGGTGCCCTTCAGATGTATTGGACTAGAAGTCCCATCATCCCCATCTCTCTCTCTCTCTCTCTCTCTCTCTCTCACACACACACACACACACACACACACATTCACTGGGCCTTTTCTCACGACTATTCAATGTGTGGTGGCAACCAGGAAACTGTTGGCTCCAAGCATGAATTGAGTCAATGGGTTGGATCCCAAATCTGCTTTATGCAAGAGGAATTATTTATTTATTTAAAACATTTATATCCCGCCCTATATCATTAAGATTTCAAAGCGGCGTACAGATGGCTCTGCTCATAGAAGGTCCTCCTCCTGATTTTGGGGGACCCCTGTCCTGCTTACCACCCCCTTTCATCAGGATGTCCTAATTCTCTGTGTTGCATTTCCTGGGGCCTGCAGGGTTTGCCATGGGAATGAGGTACTGGGGAAGTTCACTTCCAGCAGAGTTTAACTCTGGATCTTTGTCAATATGCTGCTAATATACCACTCCAAGTCAACACCTTCTTCCACAGCAGCGGAAGCATTTCAGCTTCAAACCTTGGTATTTCAGGTAGCACTTCTCTCTGTATACATGTGACGGAATACCGAGATTTGCCTAGGAGGCTCTCCTCTGCTCCTCTGAATTTTATGTGGCGATATGAGAGAAGGCCTTCTCATCTCTGGTGACCCAGTTATGGAAGCCCCCCCCCCCCCGAGGCCCAGCTAATGTTGACACTGGCCTCATTTTGACACCATTTTAAAACTTTGCTGTTTACTCATGTCTTGGGTTTCATTGACTTTAGCTCAGTTTGACTGCTTTGGTTACTAAGGCTGAGTTTATATTGTCGATGAGTATAATGGGTTGTGGTTTAATGTTGAATTATTTCTATTATGGTATCCTGCCCTGAGATATATGAATATAGGGTGAGTTAGAAATATTTTAATAAACAAATAGTTCACATGGCCACTTCCTCCCTGCAATCACACACCTGTTATTCTGAGGACAGGCAAATACAATGCAAGAGGATTCTTTTAAAGTTTCTTTATTTTATTTTCAGCACCAAAAAGTAAGAAGACATGAAGCCTTGGAAACATTTTTATTCTCCAGTTTCATATATCTAAACAAAACATGATTAGGAAACTTGATCTAGATTATGAAACTCATTACCACGTAAAATAAGAATAGCCCATTTACCTCACTGCATTTGGAGAAATAATGCAACATCTTCCCTCAAGTCTTTTTACAATAGAATCTTATTCATACAAAATGATTCTTGTATTCAATCATAATAATTGGAAAAACCAAAAAACCTGAACAAACCTCCCTAAGGCTGCCGCTTGTCAGGAATCATAAAACAGACAGACATATCTTAGTTATTTTTAACTTGCAGACAGCAGTCAGATATTATTTTGGCAGGAGCTAACTGTGCTCATACAATTTTGAACGCCAGACAGAGAAGTGCTTGATTAGATCTCTATGTGCCATGGGAGCAGGGTGTTAACTGTTCTCCCCAGCCCTGTCCATGGCTTTCCCCTTGCTGCCACCTCATCACAAGGTATCTTGGAATATGGAGGGCATTTTGCAAAGTCACACAAGGAGAAAAGAGAACAGAGGGAGATGGTCTTCCAAGGACAAAAAAAAAGGGTTCACCAAATGCATATATTTATCCATGCGTATAAAAGGACTTGCTGGTTCACAGCCATTATTTCTAAATTCCTGTCCCAGTTCATGCACTGATTGATTGATTGATTGATTGATCAACCGATCGAAAAGGTGAGGAATGATAGGAGTTGTAGGCCAAAACCTCTAGTTACCCATTCCTCCTGACAGACTCGTGGCCAGTATTTAGATGTATTTCAGAGTCAAATGGCTGTACAGTCTACCTGTATTAGGTTCTCCTATCTCTGAAGCTTGAAATCATACAAAAGAATTGGGCAGTGGCTAATAATATTTTCTACATTCAACATAAAGCTAATCTTCATGGTAGCTAAATATTTTGAACTCTGATCCTATGGAACTGTGAGCTGTAGGGTGTTTCTACATGGACAACCTCTAGCATTACCAATCAAAAGACATTGTGCACATATCCCATAGAATCATAGAATAGCAGAGTTGGAAGGGGCCTACAAGGCCATCTAGTCCAACCCCCTGCTCAATGCAGGAACCCACCCTAAAGCATCCCTGACAGATGGTTGTCCAGCTGCCTCTTGAAGGCCTCTAGTGTGGGAGAGCCCACAACCTCACCAGGCAACTGATTCTATTGTCGTACTGCTCTAACGGCCAGGAAGTGTTTCCTGATGTCCAGCTGAAATCTGGCTTCCTTTAACTTGAGCCTGTTATTCCGTGTCCTGCACTCTGGGAGGATCGAGAAGAGATCCTGGCCCTCCTCTGTGTGACAACCTTTTAAGTATTTGAAGAGTGCTATCATGTCTCCCCTCAATCTTTTCTTCTCTAGGCTAAACATGCCCAGTTCTTTCAGTCTCTCTTCATAGGGCTTTGTTTCCAGACTCCTGATCATCCTGGTTGCCCTCCTCCGAACACGCTCCAGCTTGTCTGCGTCCTTCTTGAATTGTGGAGCCCAGAACTGGACGCAATACTCTAGATGAGGCCTTACCAGGGCCGAATAGAGAGGAACCAGTACCTCAAGTGATTTGGAAGCTATACTTCTATTAATGCAGCCCAAAATAGCATTTGCCTTTCTTGCAGCCATATCGCACTGTTGGCTCATATTCAGCTTGTGATCTACAACAATTCCAAGATCCTTCTCATTTGTAGTATTGCTGAGCCAACAATCCCCCATCTTGTAACTGTGCATCTTTTTCTCCTTAATAGATATTGGTGGAAGGAAAATAGAATTTAAAAAGCAGTGAGAAAACATGAGAGGGTTACGAACAGAAGATGATGATGTCTGATCACCCCCTAAAATTCCATACATGGGGCCAGGTAATTGCACAATAGATGCCTCATCTGAAAGCACCTACTGATATTAAGAACCATCACAAGGCAATTCACTGAAAAATTTGGCTATCTTCTGTATTACTTCAGCTATATTTCTTTTCTTTCTTTCTTTTCCTTCTGGGGATTTATATCACTGTTTACCTTGATTAGAAAAGACCAGCTATGCCCTCAGTAGATTAGAACTCTTATATCCTTCAAAGTGTCCTGAAGCATTTCTACCCAGGGTCTTTTGTTCACTTCCTTTTAAAAAATATATAAAGTATTCTGTGATTTGGTGCTATGCTCCTCTTCCTTTTTGGAGAAAGAAAATAATAATGAGTCATAGGTATTAGTAGTCACACCTGCGACACATTACGCAGATACCTGAATGTATTGTAGTCAACTGACTGTTGTACATGTATACAGTAGGACAGATGCCAGTGAAATTTTCATTTGGTATAAAACAACTGGACTCGTGAAAACAAAGGAAAGAATGAGGTTTGTTGGCTGCCCATCACTGGCCTCTTTTGACTCTCGGTTAATGCAAAAGTAAGAAATAAAAGTTCACAGCTGTCAGAAAAGAGGGATTGTGTTTTAACAATTGAATTCTTTCCCCAAAATGGAATTCACTGTTTGTGAAAGGTGGTAGATTGACAACCCTTGAGACTGAAATTCTTTCTCCAGAGGTGTAGTGCTAAGCTTTCACAATATACTGTAGTCGTAATGTGCAGCAACCTCTAAAGTTGACAGGATAATTAAGTTTATGTACTAAATCACTCCTTAGTTTCCAACGTGACAGCCAAAATAAATTGCAGAGAACTATGTCAATTAATATAGGTTGGTCAGGCAGTTTCCAGCTTGTGGACACCTGTTTTGGAATAGGCTAAGATCCAGATAGTCTATATGATGAGTCACTTCATTGCCATAACTTCAATTCGTAGCTATCTAGTTAGACTCAATCATTTCCCCTGTAACCTTAGTGGCTTTGCAGAACCCTTCTGAGCTCTAAACTCTTGAAGATAGATTTAGACTGCAACCTGGGGACTCAATGAGACTCATTTCTGAATAGATGTGCATAGGACTGCACTGCTAGAGTATAACCAAGGCCTAAACTTTATATGCCAACTTATATGTCAGTATGGAGGCAAGTGGTT
Organism: Elgaria multicarinata webbii; assembly: GCF_023053635.1. Classification (NCBI taxonomy): domain Eukaryota; kingdom Metazoa; phylum Chordata; class Lepidosauria; order Squamata; family Anguidae; genus Elgaria; species Elgaria multicarinata. Next base: position 54,097,754 of record NC_086176.1, on the reverse strand, counting down.
GTTTGATTGTTTGCATACCATTAACCCATGTATCTCCCTGGTGATGTTAAAAAATCAGGATGTGACTTATCATGGTATCATTTTCTCACTTCCCATTCCAATAGGCTTGGAGAAATATTAATATGATAACACAATGCCTTATGTTTTATCATTACATGTTACTGGGGAGATATGAATCAGTGATGAAATCTCCCTGTAAAAATTCTCTTTATCTTCCATATTTTCAACATCAAGGCCCATCAACTGGGTTTTAACATATGTTGGTTATTCTGACACCTTTCAGAATACATTTGCCACATATACAACTTGTCTTTCGCTAGCATACCCCCTTTTTTTGGTAAAGGAGTCAGGCTTTGTAGCCCATCTTAGAAAGGTGCATTCCTGAGGTCAAATCTGTTAAGAGCAATCCCAAACCCTCTGCCCAAATGTTGCTTGCCAGTGCAATTCACCCGCACCTAATTTCTCAAGTGAGTCACACTAACATAAACAGATGGATATTTGCTCTTCCGTGAGCCAGTTGTAATAGTCTGTGGCTCTGGAAAATAGAGGCCAATTTGTCTTTATATCAGAAGACAGGGATCAGAATACAAGCTGTTTCTTCACCAAATAAGACTTTCCAGAAACCAGTTCAGTCTTTCTCCTTTTAGAAAATGTGATCTCTCTTTAACTCCTTTTCAAGGAATGCCCTATTTTACACATGGTCATATTTTGGTGTTCAGATGTTTGGCTTTGGCAAGTCAACCTAACTATGTATCATCTGAAATGTGGACAGTGCAGAAGTGTTATTTCACCACTCAGGAGTGTAAATAAAGGGTTCATTTGAGATAATTTCCAGTCAGATTCAAAGACCAAGGGCATGTTTACACCTAGAGGGGAGGGGGAGGATCTCACAATACGGTGATCGTGAAATCCTCCCCCTCAGTCCAGATGTGGCACGCAACGTCCTGGGAGGAAGGAGGACATCACACTCGCCATTTTGTTTTTCTATTATTATTGAAGGTGAGTGTACAAGCGCTCCAACGATACAGGTAAGGTGTTTGGTTTTTTTAAAAAAAGTTTCCGCTTCCCCCCCCTCCCAATGGGCACGGAGCTCCTGAAAAGCTCCATGCCCCATGCTTGGTTCCTGGCTCTTCGCATTTACTTGCGAGGAGCCAGGACGAAACCGGGACGGCTGCCTGAGACAGGGGGAAAACTCAGGATTAAAGCCATCCTGGTTATCCCGGAGAAAGGGAAGGATCATCCCTCCCTGCCTCTGGGATCCCTTGTGCATCACGTGGACGCACAGGAACAATCTCAGGACGATCCCTGGGATAAGCCCTCATCTAGACATGCCCCAAATGTCTTTCTTTTCCTTTCAATCCCCATGCCTCCCCCACGCACCCGGCAGTCACCAACTAGACCTCGTTGGGAGGGCAGCATTTGAAACATTGAAAAGAGATAGTCATGCTATTCAAGCATTTCCTTGAACATGTAAGGGTTAAAAGTATGGTGGAAGAAGAAAATGCAAATGCAAGCCCAGTGATGTCACAGGCACAGGGGCCATAGCCGGAAGGTCTAAAAGTTGTTCTAAGTTCTTTCAGCAGGACAGAACCCTCTGCCTCGTTGGGGGGGCGGGAAACCCGGACATGGATAGGGCTAGGTAAGAATTTTGATTTCATTTTGATTTTTGATTTCATTTTGATTTTTGATTTTTAAAAAATATACAAACAATTGCAAAGTTCTCCATATTTCCAACAAAAAGAACTTGAGATTTTAATTTGTTTAAAATAATAATAAAACACTCAACGTGGGTGAAACTGAAACAGCCAGATTTGCCCATCCCCATATAGGGCAGAATTCCTGATTGCAGGAAGAAAAAGTGAAGGAAATGCTAGTGCCAATGAAAAGCAAAAATAAAGGGGGAAAATCCACTTCATAGAATCATAGGGCTCATCTATGCCAAGCAGGATATTCTGCTATGAAAGTGGTATATAAAAGGCAGGAGCCACACTATTGCTTTATAGCGGTATTGAAGTGTACTGCAGGATCTTCACTACTGCTTTATGGTTTTACTGAAGTGCACTGACAACTGTTGGGGGCCATTGACACATCTACACCAAGCTGGAGTATTTACAAGATGGAACATACTTCTCTGCTCCAACTCTAATGCCCATTACAGCTTTCATGGTTATATATGGTTTTGTAAGTGGTTGAAGCAGATTAGACCACATTCCTATAGACTAGAACTACCATGCAATCTATGGTTTGATCTCTTGTTCAGATCTCATCTGTGATGATAACACTCTTTAGTTTTTTTTTATATATATATATATATATATATATATATATATATATATGAGAGAGAGAGAGAGAGAGAGAGAGAGAGAGAGAGAGAGAGATTACGCGTCTCAGTACATGGGACTATGGAGGTAGGCAATTGCTTTTTTCAATACACACCATCTAAGAAAAGGGCAAAGTAAAAAGGGTTAGTGGCACTGAAGAGTGGGTTGCAGAAAATCACTTCAAATTGTCACATCAATTCAAATATAAGTTTAGCAATTTTCTTATTCCCAGCCTTGTTGGGTGAGCAATTTCTTATGTCACCTGTGTATAAAGCTGGACCAAATGGCTCGTATTTGCTTTTACAAAATACATGGAAGTGAAATATAGTCAGACGTATGCTCCGGCCTTAATAGAAGGAATCATGTGCTGCCAACTGTACATAATAGGATGGTAATTCCATCAAATGATTCCAGGGACTGATGACACACCAAGGGACTGAAGCTCAGGTGGCATTTTCATGTTATCAGAACTTGAAGATGGAATTACAGCCTTTTAAAAAGCACACCAGAGAGATTCGCCGCAGCTTTATAATCGCCCCCAATGATAAGTGTTCTTTAAATCTGTTAAGGTTAAGGGGGTGTTTTGACAGAGCCCAGATAACACGAAAACCCCAATGCAGCTTTTGAATAATAACTACAATGATCTCTAGAAAGTCTCAGTCCTTGTGTTTTTAAAAAGAATATCATAAAATGTTATACCATCCAACCTTGGTCCATCCATAAGGGAAAAGGAAACACTTGCCCTGTAGTCAGCTGTTACAGCTATTTCAAGATAATCTGGCTTTTGCTCTTTCTTCTCCTAGATGTACAAATATCTGCACCTCTCAACCTTGCGTTGCAGTTGCCTGGTAACTACAATTGTAGTCTTCCCCTAAAGCGAAAAGAAATGAAAGTGAGGTCAGGGATGGGGTAAGGAAAGCCAAAGAAAGATGATCTGGGAGAAATGACAAGGAGTGTTTCTATCTAACGGTTCACCCCTCCCACCCCATGTGCTAAAAGAGCATCTGAGGGGGGCTTGCAGGGCCATGCAGGCTAGCTCGATCCCCACTGTTTGCCATTGCCCTGCCCCCAGCTGGCACTGACTGCAGAGGGAACACTTTCCCACCATCTGCGCATATGGATATTATGGGAAAAGGCTCCCCATGCATAATGATATGCATGTTCCAAGCTGCTTTAGGTGCGAAGGAGGTTTGACTGGGCCAGAGTTCCTCCTCACATGGAACGTACATCAGTACACCTGAAGAACTACAGCTGTACATGAGTGACCTCTCAAAATTCTCCCCCCTATTTGTGGGTAGAGAAGTTGGGAGGGGGACAATTTCACTGAATTTCTACAGGAGTAGGAAAAATTCTCCAACAATTTCTCACAGGTAGGCATCACCATGGGCAAGGGTTGTAGAACAGCTTCTTTTCTTTCCTATTTTTTTGGGTGTGGGTGTGTGTTGCACTGCCACTGGCAACAGCAGCAACTGTGTTGGCAGCCTGGCCCCAATTATGCATCGGCTGCAATATACCCAGCTTCACTCCAGGGCATTGATGGGGGTGGGGGTGGGGGAAATGTAGCCACCACAAAAAATAATGGTGAAGAAAATATGGAGACAGTTCTGAAAATTGTCCTTTTATTTCTAGGAGATAAGAAAAGAAAAGGGGGGAAAAAAGCTCAGGGATTTCCTGAAAGTTTTCTTTCCCCATGAAAGGGGCTTCCATTTTTCTGCCTCATTCTCAGGGCAGTTTATAATTTATTTTGAATGTGTGTTGGTGGTGGGTTTTTTTTACTTTACCTAATCACTGTGAGGTAGCTGAGGGTACTGTCTGTATTTCTCTTTCTGTTACACATCTCACCATTGCTCTACAGTTTCCCAGGCTGCCTGCAGTTCCTGAGCTGAAAAGGCCCTATCGGAGGAATACATTCATGATATCTTCCCTCAGGCAAAAGTGTGGGAAGTCAAGGAGGCTACAGGCTGTCAGAGAGATGACTGTACAATGATAGACAAGGCACTCACACAGACTCCTCAGTCATCTCATAAGAACACTAAACCAAACCCATAAGAATTTCTCTGAAATGTCTTCTCCTTTGAATTTTTCTTTGAAAATAGTTTCTTTTCTATCAAGTTGAATGAGAATGGTCAAAATTTCCATGGGAGAAATTTTTGGCACAGCACTATGAAGAACCCTTTCCCACACCATCAAAATATGTGGAGACTTGCAAGTGATGGTAGCTGGTAGGGGTGTGCACTCCGCAGCAAAAATCCAGGGGCTCGCCTGAAAAACCTCCAAAATCAGCAGTTAGGGGGCAGTTTTAAAACTGTCGGAAACCCACAGTGTGGTTAGAAGATTGTTCAGAGCCCCAAAAGGATCTGTGGGTCTGAAGGTTTTTTTAGGTGATGTGAGGGCACGTTTCATGTTGCTGGACAACTAACTGAACACACTTCCATATTAGGAAGACGCTGAAAGGGGAAGTGGGGGGAAGTTTTGAGATTGACATCTGTGGCTAACCAATAGCCACAGTCTCCTCACAGTGCCTATGGGGAGGGATTGCAAATGATATACCCCATTTCCGCCCACCCTGGAACTCATTCGTTTGCTAGCTCATGGAGCAAGAAAGAGTCGAAGTTCTACTCCCCATATGCACTATTGATGTTGGCTGAAAGGAAGGATTTAAGGAAAATGGCTTACATTATGAAATTAATGAAAACCATTCCATATAAATGAGTTGTCCCAGGAAGTGACGATGACTGACAGGCAGTATAGATCCATACAGCCTCACAAGCCAATGACTGACAGGCAGTATAGATCCATACAGCCTCACAAGCCAAACTAATGCAGGGAAGTGATAACAAAGGATGGAAGAAAGGATCATATTATCACTTGCACAATACTTTCTCATTTTCAGCATTATTTTTCCAGAGTGAAGACTGTATTTAATTGTCTGTCTATCCCCACACCCCGCACACGGTTACAACTGATCTCACTGATCCTTTTAATAGTTCCTTTATCTCTACCCAAACGGTTAAAAATCTCACAATGTGCTATTATAAACAATTATGCACATTTTAATCATTGTTTTTAAAAGAAGCCACAAAGGTTAATGGGCAATCAAAGGTCTTTATGATAGTTTCATAGAAGTAGTGTGGGGGGAGGCTTGGAAGAGAAGAGACAATTAATTATCCCAACCTTACTGAGAGTCAAGTAAACATGCATATTTTAAAATATAGGAAATAGAAAAATAGACTCCGAGAAAAGCTGTCAAAACTCTCATGGCTTCACCTCCAAGGATTCTAGGGTATTAAAGTTCTGTGAAAGTTTGCAAGGGGGAAGTATTAAAATTTCACCTTTTTTGAAGTTGAAGTTACATTTGAGAAAGCACAAATCCTGCTCTTAACTGAGGTGCTCATGTATACTTATTGGAAGCAATGTATATAAACAATTCATATTTATTGAACCAACACATTCATAATCCACAACATGATCCATGGAACTGTACAGGAAGCAGAATTGCACAGTTCCTTAAATGTAGTTTTAAACTGTAGCAAGGACAATGAAAGAGATCCGTATCTCCAGGGAGTTCAACATAGGGCATGGCTAGACGAGGGCTTATCCCGGGGATCACCCCAGGATCATCCCTGTGCATCTACATGATGCACAGGGCATCCCGGAAACAGGGAGGGATGATCCCTCCCTTGCCCCAGGATATCACCCTACATGTTTTTCCCAATTTTTCTGTGGTCTCAGGATGATCCTGAGACCGCAGAATGTGTGGCCTGTCATTGCTGGTTGTCCCGGCTCCTTGTGAGTAACCACGAAGAGCTGGGGCATGGGGCACGTAACTCTGTGCCCATCAGGGGTGGGGGGGAGTGGAGGGGTTCTTTTCTTTAAAAACTCACATTTTGCGCAGGAGTGCTCCTGCGCTTCTCTCCGATTTAAAAACACACACACCAAAATGGCGGGTGCGACACCTTCATGTAGACGAAGGTGATGATCTCGCAATCATAAAACCATGAGATTGTCGCCCTCCACCCCCCTCATCTAGCCATGCCCATAGAAGAAAGGGAGAATAATGGGGAAAGGGCCTAAAGCCCCTTTCCCATGATGCAGTGGGAAGAGGAATGAGATAGGTGTGTCTGAGAGTATCCCGCTTTTCACTATACAGTCATCTCTCTAGCAGTCTGCAGCCTACTCAGGTGATCCACACAGCATATTCTGTCACTTCTTAAGAACAAGTTAATCTCAGAACCCACCACCGAAAGAAATTCTAAAGCATCCTGAAAATGAGGCAGAAAAACAGAAGCCTCTTCTGGGATTGGGGAAAACGTTTGAGGAATAGAAGACAGATGTTGGCACAGCACTAACAAGCCTACCATTTCCTGCCCCTTGCCTCCAACACACTTGGAAAAGCCTTTCTGTATTGCTCTTAATGTTCCTTGTCAGCCTCCACTTCTTCTGAGCTTTCACTTTCCTGACATCAATCTTATATAAGCCTGGTCTGCTCATCTTCACTTGTCCTTGGTGACCTGACTTTCCTTCCATTTCTTATACACGTCCTTCTTCATTTTCAGTTCACTACTACGATTTTTACGCAGCCACACTGGCTTTTTTTAGATGTCTCGTATTCTTCTTTTTCATTGCAATGATTTTCGATCGTGTCTTAGTAGCCCCTTCTTCAGGAACTCCCGCTTGTCTTGGGCTCTTTTCCTTATATCTAGCCCATTTAGCATTTCTCTGAGGTTATTAAAATCAGCCTTCCTGAAATCCAAGTCACATGTTTGACTAGGGTCACCATTAGCAAGAATTCCGGCATTACACAGTCACTTTCCTCCAGAGTTTCTGCTCCTTTAATCTAGTGCAGAGTGGAAAGTGCTTCCTCAGCTTCACAGCCCTGTTCCCTGGCTTCAGAGGTGAGCAGGACAGGGAGCTTCCACACTTTGGGGTGTGTGTGTGTGTTTTGTTGAAATTCTTTGAACTTTTAGGGAAGTGAGACTTAAATTTACAGTATATGGATCAGCATAGCACATAGCAGCATAGCACTCTCTTCCTCCTGTCTTCTTTTTAAAAAAATGTTTTTGGTGCTGTGAGAAAGTGGCAGTAATCTCCAGAGCCATCTCACCCAACAGCATGCTGAAACATGCTTCCATGGATATTGCTGGGAGGAAATATGGCTGCCTCCTGAAGGGCAGTCGGAGCAGCCACATTTCCCCCAGAACAATATACTTGGAAAGATGCTATTAGCAGTTCATGCTCAGTTTGTTCTAGTGGCGACTGGAGGCTTCATCAATGGGGCTAGAAATCCACTCTAAATGATCAATCACAAGGTACTGAACCCTGCCCCCAAAATGGATGGAGCACTTTGGAGAGCTCCTTTTCAGTTCTGACTGAAACCCAGAGCGGATTCACAGACCCATTGACGTTGGAGCCACCAGCCTCCACTGCCTTGTTCTGCCTTGTTCTTAACTCATGAATGCATCCTGCATGAACAACAAATGTCTTGCATATTTTGCTCCAAAGTCTTTGCTGCTGTTGTATTGTGGAGTTTGTTAGCACCCCTACAACTCCCCCATATTCTCCTGTAGTGCCCAATTGCAGTCACATTAATAGAGTTTAAAGCAAAACACTGGATCAAATGACATTACGGGAATGTCTAGATGGGGCGATATTCCGGGGATCATCCCTCTGCATCCATGTGATGCACAGGGCATCCTGGGAGCAGGGAGGGATTATCTTTCCCTTGGCCCGGCATATCGCCCTACCCTTTCATTCCAATTTTTCCTGTAGTCTCGGGGTGATGCTGAGACTGTGGGACATGTGCCCCACTGTCACAGTTTTGTCCCAGCTCCTCATGAGTAAACACGAGGAGCCAGGAGCCGGGCATGGTGCACAGAGCTCCTCAGGAGCTCAGTGCCCATCGAGGGTGGGGTGCGGGAGCATACGTTTTGGGTGGTGTTTTTTTTTTTAAAAAAAAAAACCCTTACAATTTCATTTGAGCACTTGTGTGCTCATTTTCCTTTTTTAAAAAATCCAAAATCACAGGTGCGACGTCCTCTTCCTCCTGGGATGTCGTGTACCACGTGTAGATGAGGGGGATGATCTCGCGATCATAAAATCATGAGATCATCCCCTCCACACCCCCTCATCTAGCTATGCCCCTAGCTGTTTTATAATAACACTGTGAATATACTGTTTAACATAACTTTCAGCTGCTTCATCTCTTGCCAGTTAAACATAAAAATCAGAGATTAAATACCATTTTAAAACCTACCTATGAATTTGCATTAATTGGAAATATAATAGAACATGGAGTGAAAATAGCTTCTTCTTAACTGATTCAATACATGTTTTCACTGCAGTTGAAAACTTTGTGAAAGAAATAATTATTAGCATTTGGGTTCTCATCAAAATTGCTGATTAATTATACATATAATTACATATCAAACATATGCCACATGCTCTTCAATATAAATCTTTAATGAATTTCACCTTTTATGCAAGGCTTTGATGGAGAAAAATATTGATTGACATGTAAGCAATACACTAGTTAAGCTTTAGAATATCTAGTCTTTGAATTATAATATTCAGTGGATGGAATTTCTTAAAGCTGCTTCAGAAGTTACTTTTTTTAAAAAAAAATACCACATGGTTCTTTTTTACATTTCAACAGGAATTAAAACAAGCAGCACTTAGCAGAATTCTGTTTTTCTACCTATTTCATTTTACAGTAATGCCATTGTAAACATTGTTAATATTTAGTTGGTATGCAACAGTGATAGCTGGAAACCAAGATAATTACCTTCCCATTAATACTGTATGTGTAGATTGGCCCCAGGACAGATTTGGTACTATTCTAACAATCCTCTATGTTTCCAGAAGAGAGCAAACTACAGTATCATCTTTGTTCTTAACAGAATGGAAAAATTTAAATAGAAAAGGTATTAATACATTTGATCCCAGCTGCATGTGTTATCATCCAGATGGGCAGCATCATGTTTAGAAAAGCAACTGTTTAGTGAAGCGAATGATATGCTTTTTGACAAACCCTGGGATCAAGAACAGACCTAGGGGACAAAACCTAACAGCTGCAGAAGTCAATAGTTTATGTAGATCTGAACTGTTTCTAAAAAAAAAAAAAAAAAAAAAGTTATATTTTCATTGTTATTTCATTTGTGTTTCATTCGCTGGGAGTTTCTAAGGATAGTCTAGTCTACCTCAACCACTTTTATGGGTGAAGCAAAGTGAGGCGTTTAACACAACAATTCAGCATTCTTACAATTGGTGTCTTTGTAAGACAATGGTACAATTTAAATGTCACATTCTGAACCCTCGAAACCATGGGTGGTGGATCAGGAATGTAGCACAGGATCCCTCCTCTCTTCCTTTCTCAATCACAAAATGCTCCTTTCCCATTGCCTTGACATACGAATCAGGCAAAGGTAGCAGAGTTCAGCATGAAGGAGGTACACAGACGTGTAAGGAGCACAGAGGACTTGCGCATGCTGGCTTCACCCCTTACATCCCTGTGCCTGCTTAGCCTGTCCCTTCTCATTCCCCATAGCGGCCAGGTCTGAACATGAGTTCTGGGGGCCATCTATATGATGCCGCTTCGCCCACTTATTTCCCCCAAACCCCACAGCATTGCTGCTGTGAAGCAGGATCAAAAGGGTTATATAGCAGGAGGGAGCACAGGTTATCCAGCCAGGAAAAATCGCAGCACTGCTGTTGGGTGGCAGTAATGGGCAGCAAATATTGAAGCACAAAAACTGCTGAAATCCTTTTTGTTTGTTTACTGGCAACTCTGAAAATCTGAAGGCCGGTAGCAGTGCATCTGTGCTGCTACAGTTCATTGAATTTATGCGGTATTCATCATACTTGCCTTCACTTCCATTCCCCTGACCTTCATGTTACCTTGGCAGCCAGTACTAGGCTTGTCGAGCCCACCCTCTGCCCTGCATTCCTGCGCCTACTCTGCACTGGGATCCACCCCTAACTATGCCCACTCTCTTAACCTGAACTGAAACCACCATTGGAAGACAACAAACAACTGTGGTGACATTAGAGCAATGCAAAAAGTCATGGTAGGTTATTGCCAGAACTTTTCTCTTTCTGGAACTCTGTTTGTGCTCAGAAAACAAACACACATCACGCAGGTCTTATACAGCAGAGCTGGTTTATTTCTTTCAGGCTTCTGTGCAGTTCAATTTAGATCAGTTCAGATCAGCACACTGAGGCATACACAGAGAGCAGTGATTAGAGAGCAGTGATCAGTTCTATTTTATAAAGTGAGAAACTATATACACATCTTACACAATTCTTATCTACATTACATACAGCTGTGATGAGGCTAACTTAGAATCTTGGCAAGGTTCCCAGAACAGCCTCTATCTCAAGGTAATTGCCCACAGATAGTCTTTCTCTGTTTAACTCTGAGATAGCCATACACACACAATTTTAATGACTAAGCAAGTATTTCTTTTCATATACTTAACAGTCCTCCTCTTGCGCATGTTGTTTAAATTGTGTTACAATCTGAGATTTAGCTTTAAAAGCATCTCTTTGTGTTTTATCATTGATACTGGTTTTGTGAATAAATCAGCTAACATCATTTCAGATGGACAATATTCAAGCTTAATCCAGCCCTTCTGAATTATATCTTTCACATGAGAATAACGAACATCCACATGTTTAGTTCTTGGTTTACACTTTTCAGATGTAGCCATACGAATACATGCCTGATTATCTTCAAATATGGTTACTGGTGTCTTAATTTCCAACCTTAGATCAGTAAATAATTGTTTATACCACTCAATCTTATTACAAGCCAGAGATAAACTGATATATTCTGCTTCTGCACTAGAGGTTGCTATACAATTTTGTTTTCTTGTATACCAATCAATCAAAGATTGATTGTAAAAGAATGCTGCTCTACTGGTAGACTTTCTATCAATTGCGTTAGCCCAGTCAGCATCTGCATAAACACAGAAATTTCCATCTTTGTGTGTAGATATTTCCAATTTGTGATTGATTGTACCTTTTAGATATCTCAATACACGTTTTACAGCTGTCCAATCAGTTACAGAAGGTTTTGTCATTTTTCTGCTTAAAAGATTTACAGCAAATGTAATATCTGGTCTACTTAGGTTTGCTAGATAAAGTAAACTTCCAATCACACTCTGATATTTTTGTATGTCTTCTATTTCAGTACTGTCTGTTTGATTTTGAAAATCAGTGACTATAGGAGTGGCAACAATTTTACAATTCTCCATGCTGTGTTCTTCTAGCAATTTTTTAATTTTGCTACTTTGTTCAATCAGAAATGACTTTGTGTTAGAATCTTTTGAAATTTGCATTCTCAAATAACTTTTCATTGAACCAAGGTCTTTTAACTCAAAATGTCTTTGCAGCTGGTTTACAAATGTGTTTTTCTGTTCTTCTTCATTAAAAACCAGTAACAAATCATCTACATAAATCAGCAAATACACTACATTTGAACCATCTTGTTTTGTGTACAAACAATGATCAGCTTTGCTTTGTTTAAAACCCATTTTGATCAATACATTGTCCAGTTTCTTATTCCAACACCTTGCTGCTTGCTTCAAACCATATATGGATTTTTTCAATTTACAAACTAACCCTGGATTTTTAACAAAACTTTTTGGTTGAGTCATGTAAATTTCCTCAGTTAAATCTCCATATAAGAAAGCTGTTTTGATGTCAAAATGAAATACATTCAATTGTTTTTCTGCTGTAATTTTTAACAAAAGTTTTACACTTGAGTATTTTGTTGTAGGTGCATAAACTTCTTTAAAATCTATTAGATATTTTTGAGCAAATCTTCTTGCTACCAATCTTGCTCTGTAACGTTCCACCTGTTTTTTCTCATTTTGTTTTACTTTGAATACCCATTTACAGGTAATGGCTTTACGACCTTCAGGTAAAGGTACTAGCTCTCACGTTTCATTTTTTTCCATTGCTCTGATTTCCTCTGACATTGCTTCATGCCAGCCCTGAGCTTCTGTAGGTTCCATTTCTTGAATTTCCTCAAATGAAGTAGGTACATAGGCTATTAGTAAAGCTCTATGAGAAACCTGTTTGCTTTGGTATTCATCTGAGTAACGAATTGGAGCTTTGCGTTCTCTTTCTGATCGTCTTGGCATAGTTACAGGCATAGTTTTTTCTTTTACAGTTTCTTCTCCCTCCCTCTCTTGCTGAGATTGTTCAGAAATTTCTTTTGTTTCTACAGCTTTCTGTTCTACAGGCAAACTTACATACTGTTTTGTTTCTTGCATTTGTTCATGAAAAACTACATCTCTGCTCACAATTACACTTTTGTGATATGGAGACCACAAACGATAGCCTTTTGTTTGTGTATCATATCCCAACAGTTTACATTCCAAACCTCTTTGAGCTAGCTTTCTTGGTCTGTTTTCTTTCTGAATATGAGCAAAACATTTACTTCTAAAAACCCTTATATGTGACACTCTAGGTTTTCTTTTGTAAAACATTTCATATGGGGTTTTTTCATGTACAGAGTGGTAAAGCCTGTTTAACAAATAATTTGATGTGGACAAAGCTTCTGCCCAGAACAGATTAGACAATCCTGACTCTTTCAATAGAGCTCTTAACATGTTCTGCAAGGTTCTGTTTTTCTTTTCTGCAACTCCATTTTGAAATGGTGAATATGGAGCAGTAAGGTCATGTTGTATATCCTCATCACTGAGGAATTTTTTAAATTGGTTGCTGAGAAATTTACTTCCCCGGTCCGTTCTTAGACTAGCTATAGGTTCTTTAAATCTATTTTTATTCCACTTAACAAAGGCTTTAAACTTTCTAAAAGTTTCACTCTTCTGTTTTAACACATACACAAATCCAAATCTACTGTAATCATCAACAATAGACAAGAAAAATCTGTTTCTTCTTTGACTTGTCTCAAAAGGACCTGCAAGATCTGCATGAATTAATTCAAAAATTCTTTTTGTTGTTCTCTCACTATGTTTTGGAATGTTTGACTTATGACACTTGGTTTCACTGCATACATTACATTCTACATAGTTAGAACATGGTTTGATTTTCACCCCTTCACACAATTCTGGAATCTTAGAAATTGTTTTATAGTTAGCGTGACCAAACCTTTTATGAGTTAAATGGATGCACTCTTGGTGTGGTTTGCAATTGGCTATTGTTTTTGTTGTGACTTTGCTGGCTACAACTTCATTTTTTGTACAAGTATTAATCACATACAAAGATTCTTTCATTATTCTCTGCACACACACCTTGTTTCTTTGTTTTATAGTACAATTTTCTTCAGTAAAACAAACCTCATACCCCATTTCTGTTAACTGAAACACACTTAGAAGGTTTGTTTCTAATTCTGGTACATATAAAACACTTTGTAGTTCAACTCCCAGACAATCAAAATATACATTACTCACACCACAAATCTGAATTTTTGTTCCATTTGCAAGGGTAACACACTTTTGCTTTGAAGTAGAAGTTTCCAAGGTTACAAATGAAAGTTTGTCTTTTGCTATACTTATTGAAGCCCCAGAGTCCAAAAACCAAGGATTCATTGTCTCTTTGACTCTTGCTAGAAGACACTTCTTTGTTGATTCAGCTTCATTTATTTTGTTTTCTTCTCTCCACTTTGCTGTCGACTGCTTTTTCTTCTTGTTGTTGTTGCAATCCCGCCTTAAGTGTCCTGTGGAACCACAGTTAAAGCATTTCCTTGCCTTTAATGCAGCCACCACATCAGAAGATTTATGGCTTTGTTGAAATTCAGCCACAGGAAGTTTAAAGCTCTGTTGTTTTGAAGCTTGTCTTCTTTCATAGGTTTCCAGTAGTTTTCTAGCTACATACTCGAGGGTTAAATTTTTCTCCTCTTGACTTTCCATCATGGTGACAACCGCGTCGTACGATGAATCAAGACTTGACAAAATCACATAGACTTGGTGTATAGTTGTAAACTCCATCCCTCGTGCCCTGAGTTGATTGAAGATTTCTCTCATGCTTTTCAAATGGTTTGACATAGACTCCCCTGGTTTCAGCTTCATTCTATACAGCTTCCGGGTTAGAATTATTTTACTGCCCGCTGTTTCTCTTTGATATACAGCTTGTAGCGCATTCTAGCACTCTTTTGATGTATTCAAAAACTGAATGAAGGAAATTTGAGAGTCTTCCACAGCTAATGCAATAACTGCCATTGCTTTTGCATCGTCTTTAAACCATTTAGCATTCTGTGGATCTGCTCTATCTGGTGGATCCTCTGTGACTACATACCACAGTTCAGCCTGAATCAGATACATTTGCATTTTGTAAGACCATAATGCATAGTTAGAGTCATTCACCTTTTCTAACAATTGATGCAAACCAGACATATTAGCTCCTGCCATTTCCTCTGCTTTAGGAATTGGTATCTCACCGTCCTCCTGCTCAGAGTCCTCTTCAGAGTCAGCCGACTGAGATTTTTCCTCACTTTGCAGCACTGGCTTCAGCTTGATGTCTTCTTTCATCAACAGTTTTCTGTTTTAGCAGACTCCTGGTTCTGGTTCTGATACTGCACCGTTCCCACCAAGTTCTGGTTCTTCTAGTTATGCTGACGTAGCTTTCCTGGGCCCATAACCTTTGTTGGGTTATTGCCAGAACTTTTCTCTTTCTGGAACTCTGTTTGTGCTCAGAAAACAAACACACATCACGCAGGTCTTACACAGCAGAGCTGGTTTATTTCTTTCAGGCTTCTGTGCAGTTCAATTCAGATCAGTTCAGATCAGCACACTGAGGCATACACAGAGAGCAGTGATTAGAGAGCAGTGATCAGTTCTATTTTATAAAGTGAGAAACTATATACACATCTTACACAATTCTTATCTACATTACATACAGCTGTGATGAGGCTAACTTAGAATCTTGGCAAGGTTCCCAGAACAGCCTCTATCTCAAGGTAATTGCCCACAGATAGTCTTTCTCTGTTTAACTCTGAGATAGCCATACACACACAATTTTAATGACTAAGCAAGTATTTCTTTTCATATACTTAACAAAACACATCAAAAAAGCGCAATTCTGCGGGCTATAGCATAATGTGGCTTTGAGGTGGCGGCAGCATCATATAAACAATGGTGTGCAATTGGGCAGCCATGATGGGATATATTAAGTGTATAGACAACCCCCTGCTTATATTCACTTGAATGTGAGTAGTAGTCTCTATGCAGTTGGGGAGTCTGGTAAAGCAGGGTTCCTCATTGGGCAGAGAGTTCTAAGTGCATTCAAAGTAAAATGGGGAAGGCATGGTATGAGGGGGTGGAGCATGCAGGAACATAGGGGAGGGGCCAGCAAGTGTGGCTACCTATTCCTTATTCATATTTCTGTACCCTGTTCAGGCAGCACAAGTGATCAGAGCTTATGGTTAGCAATAACCATGCCTTGAAATCAAACCCAATGTTGATTTCAAGGCATGGTTTGGAGGCAATTTCTGATCAGTGCTAACTACAATTTGCCCAGTTTAAACATCATGGCAAATAATGGTTATGCAAACCAAGAATGGGAGAAGTGAATTCATGGAAGAGAGGGAAAAAGGTAGGTGGGTGACCCTGTGGCACCATGGTGTAATGTTGCAGTAAGCAATATGGTGCTGTACAAATGTTTTGGACAACAACTCCCATAAGCCCCAGCCAGTATGGCTAGTGTTTAGAGATTATGGGAATTGTAGTTCAGAACTATGTGGAGAGGACCAAGTTACCCTTGGGTTAGAGGATCAGGGATCCAAAATCTGAATTGAGGTAATACTGGGTTCCCCAACTTTTGGGGGTTGGAATTTGGGATTCTGAGAGTGTTGTCAGTGCTCTCACAAAATGACTGCCATGGGAAAGGGGGCTACCCATGCATAAAATGGCTACCATGGTGGGTATGGCCAGTCCCAAAACACTTATTTCCCAGAAGGCAAACTGGTGAGACTAAAATAAAAGAGACCTTCCCAAAAATGAGGCAGTGGAGGGGCCTGAGCTCCAAAACACAAAAACACTCCCCCAAATGAAGATGGTGCTAGAGACAGCACTTCCCTTTGAAGCATGGCAGCATCTCTGTTGAACCTGATGGGTGCCAAGAGAAGAGTCCACAGGCCCCTTGGAGATCCCAGAGTTGTTATCTCTCTTTAACACTGATGTCAGAATGAAATTTGGCATGGCAAATAAATCTACACTCCACATTCAAACAGCAGCTTGACACCATTGTTCAGGTTGGAGGGGGGAAAGCAAAAGATATTATAATGTCATATCATACTTGAAGGTAGATATTTTAATGCAGGTAGAAAAGAATGCAAAATATATTGAGTCAAATCAGACAAGTACTCAGCAGTTTCCCACTGGCACTGAAGGAAGGGGAAGAGTGGCAGTTATCCCTGATTCCTCCTGCAGTCCGCAGTGCTACCGCCTGTACTGTTCTGGAACTATTTGGAACAGCGTGGGAGGCAGCACCGGGGGCTGTAAAGGGAAGGGAGAAATGGAGGAAATTGCTAACTTGCCTCCTTCCTCCATCAGAAAGCCTAATCTGAACCTTGATTCCTTCTGCAAGTGGAAGGAGCCCTTCCATTCACAAAATGGCATGTCTGGATCCAACCCTTAGTGATTATATTTTGGCCACCATTGTATGCAATGTTAGATCTATGAAAATCCAGAGCCCTATTTCCATAAAAATGGCAGTAGCTTGCCATTATCTGGTTCATTTCGAAGTGATCCAAAGTGCTTTGGACCCAGGCCAACTCACTTCGGACTGATACGGTCCTGATCCAGATTCAGTCCGAATTACCCTGCTGTGGTTTGGGATTTGGATCTAGAATTGAAGCACTTCACAGCTCTAGAAATGTTTATAGCAAGCCCTCTATAATATTATGCCTTACATCCTTCAAGGAGCTGAGCATTTTACTCTCATAACATATACCTGACAGGCTGAGAAATAGTGAATTGCTGAAGGCTACCCATTGAGCTTCATAGCTGAGTAGGGACTAGAGCAGTTAGAAATTGAGCCGAGTAAATTATAATAAAGCAGATAGGCAAACAGATCATTATGTAAGAGCTTCTGACAGGTTTCTGTTTGCTGCAGTGCCGGTTTCAGAATTCACTTCTATAGAATTGAAGGCAAAGAAGCCAAAGCAAACATACATTATCTCGTTCTTGAAATCTCCCCTGCTCTTTCATTGCACTGAGCGCAAATAGAGCCATAGAGTCTAAGAGCCACATTTATTTCAAGGAGTAACTAAAAATGGTGAGCAAATTTCTGAGGATGAATGTGGATGCCTAGCGAAACGTCTTTCATCAGACATTGGGGCAATACATTTTGGGAGCCTCCAGTTATCTTAAAATAATTGCAGTACTTGGGTTTAAGACTGTCTCAAGTTCGAGAATCTCACAGAATGTCAGAGGAGCTTCAAAAAGTTAGCTGAACGTGCATGAATCTTCTTAGATTTGTGCATCTGAATACTTCACAGTGCAACATTTTATCATCACCATGGCCAGATCTGCACCAAGCAGGATATAACACTTTGGGCGGATCCATACTTAACGTTTGGGACGCCCTGACGGCGATTTCGGGCATCCCGAAATCGATGTTGAGAAACCTACCTTTTTCATTTCAAAAAGAGGTGGCAGAGGAGGAGGAGGAGGCGGCCCTCGCGGGGACGGGATTCAGAGTTGCTGCGCCCGGCGCCTTCGCCGGGCAATCAACTGCCGCCCCCGTACCCGCCAGCCTCCTTCTGCCGGCAAAAGAGTCACCCGGGGCCCACCTGGGTCGGAGAGCATCGCGGAAGAAGCCCCCGCCGGCTTCAGCCGAGCTCTATGACCCGGGCGGAAGCCGGCGGGGGCTTCTTCCACGATGCTCTCCGACCCGGGTGGGCCCCGGGTGACTCTTTTGCCGGCAGAAGGAGGCCGGCGGGTACGGGGGCGGCAGCTGATTGCCCGGCGAAGGCACCGGGCGCAGCAACTCTGAATCCCGTCCCCGCGAGGGCCACCTCCTCCTCCTCTTCTGCCGCCTCTTTTTGAAACGAAAAAGGTAGGTTTCTCAACATCGATTTCGGGACGCCCAAAATCGCCGTCAGGGCGTCCCAAACGTTAAGTGTGGATCCGCCCTTTGAAAACAGCTTAAAAACTATATATGGAGTGTGTCTTGTGCCCCAACAGTTGTCAATACTGTCATAAACTGTTTTAAAGCAGTAGTGTAGATCCTGCCCATGTCTCTCATAGGTAACCTAGTAAAAAATACAACAATAACAAAAAGTCGAGATTCAGAGGACAGAAAAGAGTCTTTCTCAAAACTGTGGCAAAGTTCTCAGAACTATATAAGCGAGACAGATTCAGTTTAGATTCATCTGGCATCATTAGCCATGGAAGAATTCCATTATCGTAACAAAAGAGAGGCAGAGCTGGTTTAACTAGCATAATTAGACATTAAAAATGTTGCAATCCCAAAGATTCCACTATTGGAAAAGGAAAGAGATGTTAGCCGACATCATTAGCAGGCATCATTAAAATCTGGCTCTGCAATACCCTCAAATGTACATCACAAGATGGGAAACTGAGTTCAATTGGCTTGTCAGCCATTAAGGTGCCATTACCATAATGAGCCATGGAGAAAGAAAGTGTTAAAGTTCAAGTAGCAACCTTGTCGAACCACAACGTATAAATTTCTATTGTAAGACCTTTCTGTCCTTACATGTGAAGTACTACTGCACCAGAGGAAGCCAACTCTCATCAATTATGACTAGGCTGAAAACAACATCCTTACTTGCTTTCTGCAGAAAGTGAGATATGTTGTTGTTGCTTTCCTTATCCAGGTAGCTAAATGTTTAACTGATGCACATAATCCAGAGTAACTTATCTTCAGCTGAGTTCTCCAGGTCGTTTCCTTTCCTGAGACTCCATGTTCCCAGCCCTCCATTACACAGGAAGTAGTATCAATTTCAACCATTGGGCATATATTTTAGGCCTGAGTGTGCTGATGGGCATTAGGATTGTTTAGGAGGGATGTAAGCATGTTGTTTGTGGTGGGTGTGTATGCATATATCTAGATCTATGCATCTATATCTATCTATCTAACTATCTAGTCAGTAGTAAGAACAGCCTAGGGTGGCTTATTTATTTATTTATTTATTATATTTATATACCGCCCCACAGCCGAAGCTCTCTGGGCGGTTTACAACAGTTAAAAATGGTAAACATTAAAAAGTATACAAAATTTAAAAACCATCAAAAACATAAAATCAACAGTATAAAAACAACAGTATCCATTTAAAACAACAATTCTGGGGTCCATTAAAAACAAACTTAACGTGCTTACTACAAGAGGTAGCAGATTGTGGCAACAACTGTCCATGTTCACCTTGCAGGCAATCCAGTGAAAAGCCCTTCAAGAACTATTGGTAAGAAGGCATAGCTCAGCAGTGGAACACCTGCTTTCCTGAGCAAAATTTCTGAGATGACTTTTTCTGACATGTTTCTTTTTCTCACTGCTCCCCTAGACAGGAAGGATACTTTTGCTGAATTTTCTGCAATAATATTAATAATAATTTCCTGGTGGGCACCATTCCAACCTGCCCACTCCCCACCCCATATACACACACAGAGAGAATGCTCTGGAATAATGCTAATGGTGATCCCCATTCCCTAAATTAATTGGAGAATTTTTTTCTTCCCCTGGAGAAATTTGATGAAATGGTTCCCCCAATTCTCTGGCTACAGTTAAGGATCGCTGAATCTGTGAATGTCCGTTTCTCCATCCAACCCTCTGAGTGGTTTACAAAACAATAAAACCCTAAAATAATATAATATAACATAACATA
Source organism: Elgaria multicarinata webbii (assembly GCF_023053635.1). Lineage (NCBI taxonomy): Eukaryota > Metazoa > Chordata > Lepidosauria > Squamata > Anguidae > Elgaria > Elgaria multicarinata. The sequence goes on along the minus strand of NC_086176.1, from coordinate 54,077,624 downwards.
AAGGGCCTGTTCAGACAACATGCTAAGCCATGGTTAGGCCACTAACCCTTTTGCAGCAAATGGTTAGTGAGTGTGTTTAAACTGTGGTTATGTAGCCACCATGATTACGAATGGTTCACACAACACACAAAGTCATAATGTTTAGCTCAAAGTGCTTAACCACTGTGGCTAAAGGAGTCATCTGAACAGGGTCATTAAAAACAAACACATTTAAATACAAAACAATTAAAAGTTAATCAACAATTGATATCTCAGGATTGGTTAAACCTTATCATATGCTGTCAAATGCCTGGGAGTAGAGGGAAGTCTTAACCTGGCACCAAAAAGATGACAATGGTTGTGCCAGGCAGACTTCACTGGAAACAGTATTCCATAATCAGGGCCCATTACTGAAAAGGCCCTCTCCCTTATTGCCACCCTCCAAAATTCCCTTGAAGGAGAAAGACCTCAGTTAATGATTGTAGTATATGGGTAGGTTCATATCAGGGGAAGTGCTCCATCAGGTATTTCAGTCCCAAACAAAGTAAGGCTTTATAGGTCAAAAACAGTGCTTGGAATTGGGCTTGAGAAATGTACTGGCAACCCTGTGCAAGTGGGCCAGAATTGGTGTTATATATTACTCTGGCTGCCACATTTTGCACAAGCTACAGGTGCTGAACTATCATAGAGGGGAGTTCCTCATTTTTCCAATCTTAGTTTTGGTTTCTCTAGAAATTTAAGAATTTTGTTTCAAACTATTGCATGAAAATTCATCAGGATTTTTGTGCGCATTTGTCCCAATGAATGCATTTTAATACATTGTTGCCTAATACATATGTTTTTGCAAGCAATTTTATGAACATAATACATTTTATGAAACTTATTTCCCCCTGATATGTATGTATTTTAACCCATTCTTTTTGTTGGAGAGCTCCATTTTAAAATTCAGGGAAGTGCAGGATAACAAAATAGGATAACAAAATAGTTATCCTATTTTGAAGGATAACTGATTTTGGTTTGCATTGTAGTCCAAAAGTGTGTAATTACATAAAGTTGCATTAAAATGCAAACAGAATGAATTTATTCCCCATCCCTATCCAAAGAGTGGGAGAAGAATTTTGCCATTTGCTTACAGACAAGGGCACATATTCAATCTCAGGTATCTCAAATAGCATGACTAGGAAAGTCTACTGTCACAGGACTTCAGGAGCTGCTGCAGTCAGAGCAGACAACATTGAGCAACAAGGAACAATGGTATAACTCAGAATAACATAGCTTCTTCAATTCAAAGAAGACAACAGGAAGGGGGCTACAAAGAATGTTCTGTTAGCCACATTCAGAAGACACCTTAAACCATGGCTTTAACCATGGTGGTTAAGCCGGAAAGCAGGGCCCTGTTCAGAAGGCACCTAAAACCACGGTTTTAACCATGGTGAATAAGGCTTTTTGCCTTTTTCACCATGGTTAAAGCCCTGGTTTAAAGTATCTTCTGAACACAGCCCAGCTTTCTGGCTTAACCACCATAGTTAAAGACATGGTTTAAGGTGTCTTTTGAAAGGGGCCATTATCTGCTTCAGTTACCAGTTCATTTAGTGTGACCTGGTTTACACGACATGACAACTCTTCTTTGTTTCAGGATAGCTTATCTGATGTCAAAACCCAGCATGGTTTGTGTGTTTGTTAAGCACTCACAACCTACCCTGATAACCCATGACTTCCTTTTGGGTTGTACAGGGTAGCTTGTTTTCAGAGTGACTTGTCATGACATGCGAGCCCACAGAGTGGCTTATGCATGGGTTGTCAGAAAGTGTTACAGATCCACCTGGGAACAGTGGCAGAAAATGTAGTGGATACTCAGTTCTCACAATCTTACAAGTGTCGTCTCCTTCCTCCCTTGCCATCCACCCCTTCTCTGATATGTCAGTAAGAACTGAAGATTACCAATGTACTCTTCACTTCATCATCTCCCTAGGCAGCAGAACACACACACACACACTACCATCTTCAAGGAGATTTGTGTGAATTTCATTTTTTAATTATTTTTACCTTTGGGGAGTTTTGTGCAAATTTAACTTTAATTTTTGTAACTTTCCTTGGATACATGTGCAAATTCGCAGTAGCTGCTGCCATTATTCATAGTAACTACTGTGCTTTAGCAAATTTGCACAAATGCCCCCTAAAGTTAAAAAATAAGTTAAATTTGCAAAAATATTCCAAAAGGTGGGAAAAATCCATTAAATATATGCTAATCTACCTAAACATGAAAAAGCAACCAGTAGTTTCAAAATAAAAGAAATATTTCTTTAAATATGGTAGAATAACCCAGTTCTTATATTTGATAGAAGTCCTATATTGTACAGTTTCATTTATTGCTTCCCATGGCATCCATAACTGGAAATAAACCTAGAAATATTCTGTGAACCACAGGTTAAATACTTACAACAGCTAATTTTCAAAGTTAACATCTTCTTCCTGGGATGTGACCCTTAATGGCTATTCTGACTCATCAGTGGTTCTCTGTTTCCCACCAATGCACATGTATAATTTCCATTAATGTTAAAAGAATTGAACATACCTTTAAATTATTGGCTAACTTCTTTCAAAACTGCTTTTCTAAGCACTTTGTGACTCTTTGCTATATACTCATATCCCATCTCTGACAGCACTAAAGATGATAAAAGGCAGAATAGAAAGAAAAATATTGGGTTATCAGAAAGGAATTAATTACTGTGATGAAGACCAACATTTAAAATGGAAGCCTGACTGATTTTATTGTGCTTATATACAGATTGATTATCAGAGTTCTGCATAATTCACATTATAATTCACCCTGTGGCCTGGGCTCTATTTACATAAGTAGCTTTAGTTGCTGGCACAACACCTTCATCTAAGTTCATGTCCCTGATTAGTCTGCTGTTGCCACAGAAACTTGTTTGGTAAGCTTCCCCTGTGCCCATCTACAAAAGACATTTGCACTTTGTAGGAATCTATGAGAAATTTGTTTCAGTTTCTTTTGGCACAGGATTTACCCAGTTCACAACATTCTGGACTGAATATGGTCTCAAACACAATTAGTGGTTGAAATCCATGCATTTCCAAGCTTGCAATATGATTTGTGGATTTATCTAAAAATGCATTCATGCTCATAATTGGAAAATGCACATGAAAAAAATGTATACTGTTGAAAAATGTACACAAACATGCTTTAATCAATGAGAGAAGAATACACATTTTAATGAGGCACACAACTGATGTGTACATTTGAAAAAAATATGCACAAAATATGTATGGATTCTTGTGCAAAAATGAAAAAGGAAGCTCACAGTTTAATATAGACATGAAATGGAATGAACTTCAGGGTGAATTTGGAGAAATTTGACAAGCTTGAGTTTTGCTTGTATGCCCATCTCTAGCCAACCGCCCTCTTTCACTCCCCTGTGATCCTCATCAACACCTCCCATCACCCCTGGTTTATGAGTATGCATCTCACCATATGAAAGTTCATTCAGAAGAAATGCTCATCACAGGAGAAAAAGGAGAGAAATACTATTCATAATGGGTTGGATTCAGAAAAGCTCAAGATGAACCCTATTCATACAAAGGGGATTTTCTGGCTTATCCTTTCTACTGCACCCCCCTTTCTCCCTGCTGAAGGTAGTCCTGAGAGTCAAAGGACCCTCTGGATGGAAATAGGGTGAGGCACAGGGGCTGCAGCAGAAAGGAACAATTGGCAGAATTCAAGGAGGCTTCCTTTCCATTACTGCAAGACACCTTTGGATCCAAGCCAGTGCCTTTCCCCCATCTTAAATTATTACTTAAACTCATTGGCATGCAGAATGGTTGAGCTTAAGTAATTTCCATAGAACAGACTGGGCAGGCTAGTTAGAAAAAGCTCTTAATATGTTGCTGTGATCATTTCTGACCCCAAATGATCAACCTTTGTTACTTCTGATTTTTAAATGCAATTCTCATCACTCAGTCAAACTACAGAAGGACTCAGTTTGGGAGTAGTTGGCAAGAGCGTTGCAGATTTTTAAAAATATAATTATTCAGTAATCATTAAGATTTTATTAAGTTAAGGAAATCTTGTATCAAAAAGGTTAATACTATTCCTTCAGTAAGACTTTCTTTTATCTTTATTAGCACAATGGATTGTTTCCAAGGATGTCTCTCTATCAGCAGAATAGATAACAGTGGAAGAAGGATTCCCCTTCCTCCTTCACCTCCCCCCCTAAATCCCCCCCGATATGTTCTGGAGTTTGAGGGGGAGACTAGGGGTGGGCAAACAAGCCATGTTCAAGCTCACCCAGATTCTCCAACCACGGCTCACAAATCATCTTGTGCTCAATTTACATTTGCATTTGTGATTGCTACTAGTTTTGCATGAACAAGAAAACTGCACAAAACAAACAGTGATCAAATGTGAAAGTTGCACAAAAATCCCCTAATTCAGGCAATTTTCCCCCATAGACTAAAACGGGGCTGGTTTAGACATTTGCACAAGTTTGGAAATTTGCACAAATCAAACAGGCAAACAGTATTGTTGTTTAACCTAAAACATATGCCCCAAACAAAGATACAAAAGCTGTACTTTTAGTTCACAATTCCAGCCACATCTAGTCATTCCCTGCTACCTCATGTCATGATTGAAACTATTATTGTGGTTGTCGGAGAATTATAGACAAGATCAATGATCATTTTTTAAAAAATACTAAATACCAAAACAAAGCACAATTAACAAAAAGTCAGTGCTCAATTATTCAATTAAGCAACTAGTTACAAAAAAGAAACAATCAACTTGTTGATCTGAACTGACTGAATGCATTTTGCAAATATGTTTACAAAGCTTTCTTCATGGCTGTATCTAGGTAAAAATCATAATGGGATTTGGGAACTTTAAACAAAATCTTTTTAAAAATAGTTTGTAGAGTTTCCCAATCGAAGTCTCGACAAACCTGAAATTGTTCCATCTGCCTGGTTGATAGTAGCATAGCCTGGTTTGAAACTGTGCTGAGAAATGCACTTTAAGCAACACTAAAACATTTGCAGATAGGTCACTCCATTAAAACAAACCAACCTAAGATTACTATCCTCAAATCTTTTCCTCCAAAGTTGTCCTATTAACTTCAGTGGAACTATTTTAGAGGCTTATGGACTGCGTCTTCTGCTACCAATTTCTTACCTCTCTGTTGGAAACTGCTCAGAAATGCAACTAGTATAAATATCCCAAAGTTAAAATGCTGACCTAGCATCTATTTGTATGCTGCATGTTGAGCTAGGAATGCTTAACTGGCACTTCAGTCTAAGGAGGATAAAATCCTTGCCTTTGTTATTTTGAATCTACACCGAAGAAGGAGTTTAGAAGAATTGTAATTTTTACAGTGCAAAAGACAAACTAAAGCAAATACAAACAAATCTCTCTGTTACCTGAATTAATTACAATGATAGTATGGCATAAAAAATAGATAATTGTGGATATTGGAAATGCCATTTTGGAAATGCCATTTTCCCAAACCAAATGCTGATTGATTTTGTTGAGTTATTATTAGAATATTGCTGAAATATTAACACAAAAGGCATTCCAGTATTTGGGCAGCCCAATACTTGATGTGGCAAATGTGTTTTCCTGCATGTACAGGAAAGTTACATAGCAAACACATAGAGTTTGAACAGCACATAAGTCAGGGTTGTTGAACCCTGTGGTTCAACTCGCTAAGGGGACAGGAAGCCACTGGGTGCTCATGGACCACACATGGACCGCTCATGAAACCATATTATTATTATTATTATTATTATTATTATTATTTATTTATATAGCACCATCAATGTACATGGTGCTGTACAGAGTAAAACAGTAAATAGCAAGACTCTGCCGCATAGGCTTACAATCTAATAAAATCATAGTAAAACAATAAGGAGGGGAAGAGAATGCCAACAGGTACAGGGAAGGGTAAGCAGGCACAGGGTAGGGAAAAACTAACAGTAGAAAGTAACAGTAGAAGTCTGCACAACATCAAGTTTTAAAAGCTTTAGGAAAAAGAAAAGTTTTTAGTTGAGCTTTAAAAGCTGTGGTTGAACTTGTAGTTCTCAAATGTTCTGGAAGAGCGTTCCAGGCGTAAGGGGCAGCAGACGAAAATGGACGAAGCCGAGCAAGGGAAGTAGAGGCCCTTGGGCAGGCGAGAAACATGGCATCAGAGGAGCGAAGAGCACGAGCGGGGCAATAGTGTGAGATGAGAGAGGAGAGATAGGAAGGAGCTAGACCGTGAAAAGCTTTGAAGGTTAACAGGAGAAGTTTATATTGGATTCTGAAGTGAATTGGAAGCCAATGAAGAGATTTCAGAAGCGGAGTAACATGGTCGGAGCGGCGTGCTAAGAAGATGATCTTTGCGGCAGAGTGGTGAACAGAAACCAACGGGCTGATGTGAGAAGAAGGAAGGCCAGAGAGAAGAAGGTTGCAGTAGTCCAACCGTGAAATAACCAGTGCATGAACAAGCGTCTTGGCAGAAGAGACAGACAAAAATGATCAAATCCTGGCAATATTATACAGGAAAAATCGACAAGATTTAGCTACTGCCTCAATATGAGGAATAAAGGAGAGCGAGGAGTCGAAGATAAAGCCAAGGCTACGAGCTTCCTTGACCGGAGTAAGCGTAACATCATTGACAGTAAGAGAGAATGAGAGATGAGGAGAAGGTTTAGGAGGAAAAACAAGCAATTCAGTCTTTGCCATGTTAAGCTTCAAGCGACGATGAAGCAGCCAAGCTGAGATATCTGAAAGACATGCCGAGATACGATCGTGAACATCAGGAGAAAGTTCCGGAGATGACAGATATAGTTGTGTATCATCGGCGTACAGATGATATTGGAGACCATGAGATTGAATAAGCTTGCCCAAGGGCAACATGTATAAGGAAAACAACAACGGGCCAAGCACCGAGCCTTGCGGAACCCCTACTGAAAGGGGAAAGGAGGAAGACGAGCTGCCATTAGTCAACACGCTGAAAGAGCGACCCGCTAGATAGGAGGCAAACCAGTTATAGACAGAGCCACAAAATCCAAGGTCATGAAGGGAATCTAAGAGAAGATCATGATCAACCGTGTCAAAGGCTGCAGTTAGATCAAGGAGAATAAGAACGGAATAATGGCCTTTAGACTTGGCAGTAAGGAGATCATTGGTGATCTTAGTAAGGGCTGTTTCGGTGGAATGCAGAGGACGGAATCCAGATTGAAATGGATCCAAAGCAGAGTTACTAGAAAGAAAGTCAAGACAGCGAGAGTAGACCGCACGCTCCAGGATCTTTGAAACAAACGGCAACAAAGAGACAGGTCGGTAGTTAGACAGAGATAGCCTATCAAGAGTAGGTTTCTTGAGAAGGGGAGAGACTGTAGCATGTTTAAAAGCAGAAGGAAATGAACCAGAGGACAGAGAAAGATTAATAATATGTAGCAAGGAAGGGAGGATAGCAGGAATAAGATTAATAAAGACGCGAGAAGGAATCGGATCACGAGAACAAGTGGAAGGCTTCGAAGAGCGCAGTATTGTAGACAGTTCATCCGCAGAGACCGAAGGAAACGCAGAGAAATTTGCAGGAGGAGCTGACAGATGAGGAACAGGAACTGGAAGAGGAGCAGAGCTGGCCAGATCAGAGCGGATAGTTTGGATTTTAGCATTGAAAAAAGAGGCAAAGTCATTAGCAGACAGAGAGGCGGGGAGAGATGGCGGATTAGGCTTCAGAAGAGAATTGAAGGACGCAAAGAGCCGCTGAGGATGCCTAGCATTTGACTGGATCAGCGTTGAGTAGTACTGCTGTTTGGCCAGTGAGATGGCAGAAGAGAAAGAGGAGAGTACAAATTTGTAATGGACAAAGTCTGCCCGGTCCCTGGTCTTACGCCAAAGGCGTTCAGCTGCCCGGGAACAAGAGCGAAGGTAGCGGAGGGAAGAGGTGAGCCATGGTTGGGGTTGAGAAGGGCGAACTATCCGAGTTGTAGATGGAGCAAGATTATCAAGAGTTGAAGATAAGGAGGAATTAAAGAAGGAGACAGCTGAGTCCAAGGAGACAGCCGAACAGACAGAAGGAAGGGAGGAGGCTAGAGACTGGGAAAAAGCCTCGTAATTGATAGATTGCAAGTCACGACAAGAGCGAGAAGCGGGACGTGAAGGAGGAGGATTATGAGTAATATTGAAAGAAACTAGGTGATGATCTGACAGCGGAAAGTGAGCAGTAGAAAAGTCCAACACAGAGCAATTCCGAGTGAGAACAAGATCCAGACAGTGTCCAAGGGAATGTGTGGGTGCATCAGACCAAAGCTTAAGATCATAAGAGGAAGATAATGAGCGAAATCGTAGAGCTGCAGCATCTTGAGGGTCATCCACATGAATATTGAAATCACCCAGGATAAGAATAGGACAGTTGTCAGAGAGGAAAAAGGACAGCCACGAATCAAAATCAGAGATAAATTTTGAGGACGAGCCTGGGGGGCGGTACAGAACTGCAACCCGCAGTCGCAGTGGAGCGAAGAGCCTCACCACATGTACCTCAAAGGAGGAGAAGCAATGTGAAGGTGGAATGGAAAGAGGCTGGAACTGGCACAAACTAGATAATAAAAGACCCACACCACCACCCCGACCCTCTGGGCGACTAGTGTGAGAGAAAGAGAGTCCTCCAAGAGAGAGGGCAGCAGAGATGGCAGTATCATGGGCAGGAAGCCAGGTTTCAGTAAGAGCAAGGAGGTGGAGGGACCTAGAGATAAACAAGTCCTGGATGACAGGGGCCTTAGAAGCAAGAGAGCGACAGTTCCATAAGGAACACGAAAAAGGCAGCTGAGAAGAGGGGAGACACCGGATAGGAACTAGGTTAGGAGAGACGAGATTGGAACGAGCCATAAGGAACAGATATGAGGAGAAAAGAACTGAGAGGAGACAATGAGAAGATCGTGACCTGAATCAGAAAGAGGCAGCGACCGGACCGTGGCTGGGGTATTTCCTCCAGAGTAGAGGATCCGCTTGACCGGCTTCGCCCCACGGCTGAGAGCCACAGGCCGAGAGCCCTTGTGCTCTCGCCCTTCGGCTCGCGCCTCCAGCAAACTGGAGGCTTGAAGTACCTGAAAAGGAGGGGGGAGGAGCAGAAGCTGCAATTCAAACAGAACAATGGCAGTTAGTCAATGTTGCTCAATGGCTTCTCAGAGAGCTAAGTTGCTTCTCCTCTTCAAGTTGCAAACTGCAAACTGCAGCAAACTGGAGGCCTGAAGTACCTGAAAAGGAGGGGGGGAGGAGCAGAAGCTGCAATTCAAACAGAACAATGGCAGTTAGTCAATGCTGCTCAATGGCTTCTCAGAGAGCTAAGTTGCTTCTCCTCTTCAAGTTGCAAACTGCAGCAAACTGGAGGCTTGAAGTACCTGAAAAGGAGGGGGGAGGAGCAGAAGCTGCAATTCAAACAGAACAATGGCAGTTAGTCAATGCTGCTCAATGGCTTCTCAGAGAGCTAAGTTGCTTCTCCTCTTCAAGTTGCAAACTGCAGCAAACTGGAGGCTTGAAGTACCTGAAAAGGAGGGGGGAGGAGCAGAAGCTGCAATTCAAACAGAACAATGGTAGTTAGTCAATGTTGCTCAATGGCTTCTCAGAGAGCTAAGTTGCTTCTCCTCTTCAAGTTGCAAACTGCAGCAAACTGCAGCAAACTGGAGGCCCGAAGTACCTGAAAAGGAGGGGGGAGGAGCAGAAGCTGCAATTCAAACAGAACAATGGCAGTTAGTCAATGTTGCTCAATGGCTTCTCAGAGAGCTAAGTTGCTTCTCCTCTTCAAGTTGCAAACTGCAGCAAACTGCAGCAAACTGGAGGCCTGAAGTACCTGAAAAGGAGGGGGGAGGAGCAGAAGCTGCAATTCAAACAGAACAATGGCAGTTAGTCAATGCTGCTCAATGGCTTCTCAGAGAGCTAAGTTGCTTCTCCTCTTCAAGTTGCAAACTGCAGCAAACTGCAGCAAACTGGAGGCCTGAAGTACCTGAAAAGGAGGGGGGAGGAGCAGAAGCTGCAATTCAAACAGAACAATGGCAGTTAGTCAATGTTGCTCAATGGCTTCTCAGAGAGCTAAGTTGCTTCTCCTCTTCAAGTTGCAAACTGCAGCAAACCATACAGAGTTGATCCTGTCCATCCCTACCTATCAATTAATAAGTAGCAGTGTGTTGCTGTGATTTCATTTGGGTGTAGAGGAGCTTAGCTCAGCCAAGAGCCTCATTACTTTGGAGCATTCATTTGGTAGGGTACTCTTATCTACACTTCAATAGGGGTGGTGGGTGCTGCTAGTACTGATAATCAGGCACTATTGCCTTGAATTGCTAGATCTTTCCTGCTATGGACAGACAAAATGGTGGTCCTGGACAGATGGAAGCACTGTGCAACAGGAGTAAGTCATGGCTCTTCTTCCTAGGGGGTGCTGTCAGCTATATAGACCCCAATGTATCAAAAAAAATTTAAAATGTGAGTTTTAGGAAAGATCCTGATAAATTCATTAGACAGACATTCAATAACTGCAAGGTGTCAACCAATATTTTGTGAAGCCATTTCAGTTAAATACGAAGTTTTTTAGTGAGGAATCTAATATATCACAAATTGCCCTTGAATGATTTCACCCTAAAATGAAAGATAGACAAGTTTTTCTCAACACATTGGTTATGAGCGCAAAAACTTTAATAATTATGTATGTATCCTCATTTATTTATTTCCTCCAAACTTCACGCATGAATAGCTCCATGGTTATATAATAGATGATATCAACCTTGAAAATGGACATTATCTGCAATAGCAGCATAATCCGGAGGCCACTGAAATGCCAAGCAATGCTGCATTAAAAGCCATGAGATCAAAGTGAAAGAAACGTAGTAAAGGCATTAGTTACTATTACAGTGGGGAAATCAGATACACTATGAAGCATAGTGAAAATATTCCAGCAAACAAAAACAAGGAGAATTAGAGAATCAAAGAGAACAAACAAAGGAAAGCTAAAGAAAGAGGTCAGGGTTACTTTGAGAATAACTAATGGCATGACAGATAGCATCCACTGGGCCCTAACAAGCAGAAAATCCCTTTCAAATCAATGACTAATTTGAGAGCAAGTCAAAGGAAGACATGAGAGCTATAAAAGTAGCAAAGAGAGATTTCAATAATGCCAATATAAAACATTAAAAAGGCCCAACTGGTGTACCTTATTACTGGGATAGGCAGGGAAGCACCAAACCTTTAATAGGAATCAAGCTATGCTTTCCAGCTGTCAACAAATTTATTTGGGATTAAAGCCTTTCAAGGGCTATCACCTTTTATTGTATTGAATAACAAGTTCAGTAACCCCGTTCTGTTACGGTATTGAGTTTCTTTCTTCTTTGTCCCTTTCTGAGATCAATAGTGGTTTGGCTCTTGCTATCTGGTATGTACCCTGGCGATTTGGCATGTACTGCCAACAGAGAATATATTCTGTTCCTTTTAAAGCTGCTTCTTTTTTTCTTTTCTCTCTCTCTCTCTTTTTTCTTTTCCTGAATCTCTTCAAAAATTCATTTAGAAAGTAGATGCCTGTTATCAGCTGCCACCTTGAATGAAACTACCAAAACAACAGACCTGTGATAGGCCTGTGTCCTTTTCTCCCTCTGCTGGTCTCTTGTTTACCTCCAAGCAGTTTTATAAGCAAAGGGAAATTGTCACTTCTGTTGTTATTTGAGTTACCTAGAATGAAATTGTGCATTATTAGTTAACAATCATGCGCTTGAAATATTATTTGCATATAGGATTGGAAGGCAAAATGATGGAAAAATCTACAAAATGCATATGCATGATCATGCAATGTGTTTTTAGTCATCAGTCACAGACGAATGGGAAATGGGAACTTAGTCTTTGTTACTGATGTGCAATAATTTGTAATACCATGAATAAAACAGCTTATGCAAAATACCCTTCAATGTAATGAAAATAATTGAGACTGCAATTATTGCAATACTGCAAATTTTTGTTCTGTGGGAAAGCATTTTAATGAGATCAGCATTACTGTTGCTCAGAGTGAGTCCAAATTTTTCTATATTTACAGGCACCGTAAAATTTATTGTAAAACAGGATTCTGATCACTAATCCTGCTTGGCCAATGTCTAATCTGGCCCATTTCTTAAAAGTTCAAACATGCAAAAGGGATGCCCCACATAAAATATCCATGTGTCTTGGAAGGTATAGTCCTCAGATGAGATCTGTGTTGTCATTTTGGAATACAGTCAGAAATCCAGTGATTGCACCCCCCATTGTTAGGTAACCTATGGTTGTAAGAGAGAATAATAAATGAACAATGGAGTGCAACCCTCTGTATATTTACTTAAAGCAATTACTATGTTTAAAGAGGCTTACTCGGGTAAATGAGCATAGGACTGAAGCCTATGCACACGTACCTGAGCAATATTCAACCAATCAAATGTAAACTTAAATTATCATATACATAATGGGTTAGATCAAGAGTTAGAGTAAATCTATTTAAATCAATCAGACTTAGATTGGTCAAGACTAATCTAAATATGATTACGTCTGGATTCAATCCAATGCTATGAGGTGTGGATTCAGTTTAACATACCTGCCCTATCTTTCGCCCTATCTATTTCAGGTAGGAGTAGTTATTAAATGCGTTTCAGGAAGCAGCACATCTTCATTCTTCAGTTTCTCATATTGGCTTTGTTCATGAGAATGAAGATGTATCTGGTATCATCTTTGATGCAATCTTTCTGGGGCTGATTACAGGGAGCATACAACTCGCCTGTGCAACAGCTCCACTAGCTTCTGGTCTGTTTCCGGGCACAATTCAAAGTGCTGGTTATGACCTATAAAGCCCTAAACGGCTTGGGTCTAGGTTATCTGAAAGACCACATTCTCCCTTATGAACCTGCCCCTGCCCTGAGATCTTCAGGGGAGGCCCTTCTCTTGGTCCTGCCGCCATCACAGGCAAGCCTGATGGGTACGTGGCAGAGGGCTTTATCAGTGGCTGCTCTAAGGCTCTGGAATTCCCTTCCCAAGCAGGCTAGACTGGCTCCCTCCTTGCTATGTTTCCAGGGCCAGGCAAAAAACAACAACAACGTTCCAGCAGGCCTTTGGGAATAGTCTGTATGTGCTGGATTTTTTATTGTCATTTGTCTTTTACATTTTTAAAAAAATGTTTTAATACTACAGATGGTTTAATTATATATTTTAACTTTTGGATATTTCTATGTTTTTGTTTTATATGCTTTAATTTTTTAAAGCTGCTTTGAGTCCCAGTACTGGGGGAAAGGTGGACTACAAATAAATGTCATCATCATCATCATCATCATCAGCAGCAGCAGCAGCACTATCCACGATGCATAGATACATGCACATATCTAATCTGTTGAGAAAAGAACTATAGTATTGGACAGCTACCTGATACGTGTGCACAGGTAGTTTACCCCATTACTAGCTACAGACGGGAGAGTTCTGTATCCTCACAATGAGAGTTTTTTTGCATATATGGACCATCAGATCATGGACTTTGAATATATCTGGATCTACTAATATACTAGTTCTACAACCCTTTACTATAACCCTTTACCCAAAATGTAACTTTTGTCCACTAAAACAGAATGAATGCTTGGAGAAGACATAGTCTGTTTCATAAGAATGTTTCTTTGCATATCCTATATCTTGAATTTAGGCAGCTGGAACCTCCCATAACATTTAGAGCTAAAAATGGATTTTTAATGCAGTTGTAAATGCTTTTTGTGAGCTTCCATCAGGGTATACAAACATCTTTATGATGTAGAATGGTTTTACAGCACATGTACTGGCCATCATGCTGCAAATATCTGCAAACCTGGTATTTGGCTTGTGTTTTCCAGTAGTTATAATTTTAATGGGTCGTCTTTACAATAGACTGTGAAATAGAGGAAAGTAAGTTTCTAAAATCTGCAGAGCATCTTTAGGGGGCAGGGAGTACATGATTTGTCACTTCTGTCCTTTTTTTTTTTTTTTTTTTTTTAGAAAACTTTGAACTAAGTTGCCAAAGGAAGCCTTTTTCTTTTTTTAGCCACCCCATAAGTGGGTGGGGTGCATGGTGGTCTTGATTGAGATCAGGCCCGACAGAATTAAAAGAGTTTAAAAAATAAAAGCAAAGCGCTATATATTAAATATTTCACATAGTATATAGTTTGACACACACACACACCAATTTAGGGGTGTCTGTCAATAGGACATCTACGAGCTGCAGGCTGTTCCCCAAACTCTGGGAACCTTTCTGCACATTTGTGGGGCAGAGGAAATTTATGCAATTTTCATGAATTGCAGCCAAATTTGCATAAATTTGACTAATTTGCACAAATTGCTTAGAAACGTGTGCAAATTGGAGAAACTTCCCCCTCCCCCCCCCCAAATTCCCAGAAAATCTGCACAACTGGCCTGATTTGCTGCTGGTTGAGGTGGGCAACACAGTAGGAAGCAAAACCAAGCTCAGGGGAGGTGAAATGGATTTCTCTGATATCTCTACCACAAGTCTGTGGGTAAAGAGCACTGACAGAGCAGGAGGTAAAATAGCAGAGTATGACACCTAGGGCATATTTTCATCTAATGGTATAGAGGGAGGGAGGGGGACGATCGTGGATTTACCTGCTTCTGTGATCCTCCCCCAGTGTCTTGACAGCTGCGCAACATCCTGGAAGGGAAGAGGGACGTCACAACTACTATTTCCACCACCCCCCTGGAATGGAGACAGAGCACAATTGTGCTGCACCACAAAGTTAAGTTTAAAAAACAACCCTAGCAACTGTCCTCCACCCCCAATGGGCATGAACTGCCCCTGCACAGCTCCGTACCCATTTCCAGAACCCCACAACTTGCGGGGAAGAAGGGACAATGATGGTCCCAGGACTGTGGAAATATTGGGAAATCCACGGTCCCAGATATCCTGGGGAAAGTCCCTGGTCATCCTGAGTTGACCCCGGGATCCCCTGTGTATCATGTGGACACACAGGGACAACCTGGAGATGACCTCAGGATATAGACATAGTTTAGGCATGCCCCTAAAAGTTCCAGTTTCACACACACACACACACACACACACACACACACACACACACACACACACAGGCACCTTACAGAAGGTATATTTGTGTGACCCATTAGGACTGTCATTTATGAAAACAGCTAAGTATTTTTGACATGTACTTGAAGCAGGGTCTACCTGTCCATTTGCTTTTCCAGTTATTTCTGAAACTTCCCAAATGCTGCTTTAAAATAGAAGAGCTTTCTGCTTTTTATGATCATCCATCCTTAATAATAACTTACTCTTTTGGCACATAAAAGTGCAACTTCTTTTAAAGTAGTTTGTCTCGCTCACTTGGCAAGGGTTCACATTTAAACTGGCTGATATACTTGGCAAAAGAACAAACGGAAACAAAAGAAGAACAGAGGAAGGCATTTAATACTTTGCAATATTGTTCTTCATTATTTCTTATTGCATTGATGCGCCTGCCAGCATGCTGAGCATTAGCTACCTACTCCCCGTTTGTCTGCTAACTAAAAATCCATTACACTGCTGAGACATAATTGCAGGCCAATGTATTTGCAATACTTCATGTAAAAAAGTCATAGACAAAGAGGGAGGAACAGGATTTTAGAAGCATAAATTGTGCTAACATTATGCCACTGTTTACTGGAACAAAAAGCCCTAGAAGATCAATTGTAGTAATTAATACTGTGATACATTTTTCATCTGCTATTCTTCTAAGATGAGCAACAAAACTATTAATGACAATAAATGTGACACACAGTTGTAAGTGATGCCCACTGCAAACTGAACATGCAATTCACACCTCAACAAAAATCCAACTGTACTTCCTATGACAAATGTTCAGATCAGTTTGCTCCTACAGTTCTATAATTGGCAGTCCTAAAATTATGAAAATGCAACTATATTTTGTCATTTGTGATAGACATGGAAATGTAAAAGATAAAATGCAGATATGCTCACTGTCTACTTCACAGTTCTGCTTGAACTTTTTTCCTCCAAAAGTATAGCAAATACCCAGCCTGAACATTTTGTGGAAGGAATGCAAAATAGATTGATTTGAGCAGACTTGGATTGTTTTCAGTTATATAAATATTTGTTTGGTATAGCTTATTGTGTGTATTTGTAATTATAATTCTAGTGTGAAATGGCTCTGTTTAAAAGAAGATTTAAGACTTACAAATTCACTCATGCTTTAAAAAGGATGGAAACAGAGTTAAGGCTCCTTCCTTTATTGCTGTACCATGTAAGTGGTAAAGATATTGTATAGTCTCACATATTGCGCTCATACCTACTTAGAACATAGGCTTTATTCATGTACTTAGCTTGGTGTTTCAGACATATAATTCATCCTACCTGCAGTGAAGTATTACAGCAGAGGTGGGAAACTTGTGGCCTCCCCACCCACACCCAGACCACAGTCCCCAATCACCATTCACTGAAAAAAAAAATTTTTTTTGAAAAACAAAATGGTGCTTGATAATAGCTCCAGAGCACTAAAAGGATCAAATGTACCTTGATAGCAAGCTAAAATTAGTCCTTTTAGCACTACTGTGTACTGTGCAGTGATTTGCCACTGAATTTTGGCAGCAACCTGATATTTTATATACATGATGCCATTTGTTTGCTTGACAAGAAGGTATGCCATCTACTCTGCCTCTTTTGGGTTTTTAACCTGTTGGTTGTTTTATTATGGTTTTGATTTTTGTGAACCGCACAGAAAGCTTCGGCTATTGGGCAGTATAAAAATGAAATAAAATAAATAAATAAATAAATAAACAAACCCCGCACCATGCAGCCTCTTTGAGTTCCATTGAAATCCACTGTGTTCATATATTAATGCAAACTTACCTTCAAAATGATCAACTATCCTTCAAAATGCATAACTTTCCAAATTTTGTAATGGAGTTTTTCCATCAAAAAAAGATTACAATATATGTAAATTTGGGGAAATAATGTTAAAATATGCATTATGTTAAGAATACAGTTTGCAAAAATGTAAAAATGCATATAAAAATGCCTGTATTAGGAGAAATTTGCACAAAAATGCTGAATTTTCACACGGTTTGTTTAAAAAATTGTCAAAAAGTCAGGTTGGGCTAGGTTTTTTGTTTTTTTTTAAGCAATTATAAAAAAGGGGGGAAAGAAAGTGGGGAGGAACTATAAACACCAACAATAACTTAAGCTGGATAAATTCTCAAAGTTCGAGATGAGCAGAACATAATACAGGAAAAATGGGAAACAGAGAGAAACCAAAATTGACAGCTTTGCATTTATACACTGTCTCATACAAGATACTATGCTGATTTGCTCTGCTGTGAAATTATGCCAAGTAATTGGGCCTGTAAGAAAAATAGTATTGGCTGCATGTTTTTTAATCCAAACCCTTCCAACTGCTGTGTGTGTGTGTGTGTGTGTGTGTGTGTGTGTGTGTGTGTGTGTCAGTGTCACATTACTTGGGACATGAACCCTCTTATCCAGACAGTTATCTGAACTGTATGGCTTATGGTTCGGAGGTATGCCTGCCCTTTTGACATGCAACGTTGAGAATACAGAAGGTGGCAGCTGCATGATAGTCAGTTTTCTTTAAAGTGTCAGGTGGTTGGATTTCCTATTCTTTTTCCTTCCAACTTAAGCCACAAACAAGCAAAAGCCCTTCCAGATGGTCGCTGTTCATTTAGCTGAGAACTTTTGCTTTAAACAGCATACTTTCTATTGATAGACCCATTCTGAATGTGTGTTGTTTTTTTTAAAAAAATCATTATTATAAAGCAGTGTTGGTGTAATTGGTTACATGTGATCAGAATATGATTTTGCCTAAAACTACAACTTGTAGGTATAAGAAGAAATGTACTATTTATCTGTCATGGGAGGGGGAAATTGAAGTTGTAAAAGGAAAAGAGAAAGGGACATATTGGCAATATATTTTTCTGAGAATTGCTCCTTGATGTGACAATATAATTTGCCAAAGTAATTTCAGTAATATCCAAGACCACTGCATAATCATATTTACATGGGTGGATACAAGAATATTATTGCTTCACAAAACCAGTCATTTGACGGGCAGCCATAATAGGAATCCCTTGAAAATAAAGTAAGTGGTATGTGTCAGTCATTACATGTGCAATAGCTATGTGCATGTGACTTGTGCATGAAAAAATTGTGCATGTGACTTCTAGTCCAAGGTAAGCCTTCTGCTGTTTCCTATCACACAAGATTCATATTTTGGTTGCACCACTGTGCACACTAAAAAATATGGACATGTCTACACCATAGGGTGTAGAGGGGGAAGGATCGTGAACTCACCGGCTTCTGCGGTCCTCCCTGGTATCTTGATGGCTGTGCGACATCCTGGTAGGATGTCATGGCCACCATTTAAAAAAAATGAAGAAGAGCGCACTTGCCCACCCCGCTCCCCGCTCCCACTCCCAAAGTGCATGGACTGCTACCGTGCAGCTCCATGCCCATTTCAAGTGCTCCACTACTCTTGGGAAGGACTGGACAACCCAGGAGCAGCAGACACATGGCCCATGCTGGTCCCGGAATCGTGAAAAAGTCAGGTTTTTAGCAGTTCCTGATATCCCGGGGAAAGTCACCAGTCCTCCCGGGTTGCCCCTGGGATCCCCTGTGTGTCATTTGGATGCACAGGGATGATCCAGAGCTACCCCAGGATATAGGGCTGGTCTAGACATGCCCAAAATGACATTTCAACTCAAGTGAGCATGACTGGATGAGACACGGGTCATTGACTGGATGGAACTCAGAAACTAAAGCATCTATAGTTGGCAATGAGACACCTACTGTATTTCTTCGATTGTAAGACACCATCGATTGTAAGATGCACACTAATTTCAGTACCACCAACAGAAAAAAAGCTTTGATTCTAAGAATAATAATTGCATCTTGACCTTCTCCAAGGGTCTCAGGTTGCCATTTGTGGTCCTCTTCCCCTTTCTCATTGCAACAGATGATAACTGACAAGCCCAAGGTCACACAATAAGCCTCCTGGCTATGTGGAGTTTTGAACCTGGTTCAAAATAATATCAGCCCTATCAACTGGTATGTGTATTCATGGATGTCAAATCAGCTCTGTAGGACCAGGAATGGTTAAACCAACACACTTTAAATTGCAATTAAGGGGTCAGTCCTATCAGGATTTCCCTCAGCCTCCAAACTCGGAGGCTGAAGGAAATCCTATGCAGGGTGGGAGGGTAATGGAGGCTATCTTCGCATTTGTGCTCCTCTTGCCCTGCAATTTCACTAGACGGCAATTTTGCAGGCTTGGAGAGGCATCTGGTGTACACTCCATGCCAGCAGGAAGGGGACTGGAGAGCTCGGACTCCTGGGTCCAGAGTCAGAGCACAGTTGCTGGCCTCAGATCCAGGAATCCAAAATAGCCAATGGGGCCCCAGACTCTGTCTAGAGACATAGGATTGCTCTCTAATTTTATTTAATGTATTTAATTTTTCTAGACTGCATTTCAGGGCAGAAGTCATTAAACCACAAATGTTTTCATTTTACTCCACATGAACCAATTTCTGTGTAATTACAAGGAATGTTTACGTAATGCATTTTTAATCAGTTTTAATCAGTTTTTAAAATGTGAATCCAAAATAAAGTATGGTTCTCTCAACGAACCTAGAATATAGGGGCTGAAACTTTGTCTGAAGAGTTTAGAGGAAGCCTTTATTTTATTCCTTTTCTTATTCAGAAACATGGAAAGTTTAAAAATTGTCTATGGTACACAGGAGATATCATTTATGATAAGCACTGGGCTCATGTACACTCTAGACACCGCAATAAGATTAGAGGTAATGCTTTGCCATGAGTATTACATTAAGACTCAGAGAAATCTAATTTCAGGTGTGATACTCTGATGTCAGATTGTCCTAGAGGGACCCTAAAATTAAGGAAATTGCCAAAAAAAATGTAGGTAGAGGAAAGTAAGAAAACCAATAACATTGGGATTGTTCCTTTATAAATGTCAAAAAAAAAAAGGCTTATTGGTCATTAGATGGGTAACAGGTTACTGGCTGATTGTTTCAGCTTGCCCTTATCTGGGACATGTATTGATACTGTCTCTATAATGGAAGAAACATTCTAAACAGTGAAAGGTTTAGAATATAAGAGACATTCTAAAATTTTGCTCCAGCAAAGAAGGAAATGATAAGAGCTTTGCTTTACCCGCGGGCTAATAGGCTTGCTTGTTTGCATTGTGAGTTGCAATCTGAGTTTATAACACTGATGTTATTTAGAAATGGATGAGAATTTTTGTTTGGTTCATTTTTTGTTTTAATAAGGACTTGACAAACTGACAGATTTGTCCATCCAGGCAGTGGGCTTTCAATGCTTATTATTATTATTATTATTATTATTATTATTATTATTATTATTATTATTATAAACAGATTTGAATATCTGTGTAGTCAGCCATGTTTATAACATCAAATTGGTTGTATCATCTCTTTTTTCTGAGGGGCTCCAGATCAGTATATCACAGTTCTCTCCATTCTGGGGGAATAGTTGTACCTATTAAATTAAGCCAGTGCAGATGGATAAGAATTTTGTTCAGTTTGTTGTTTGATAAGAACTTATCAAAATTGGCAGATTTCTTCAGAAATAGGATGAAAAGATTTGTTAAAAGAAAGAAAAAATGAGGAGAAAGCAAAACTGACAGATTTGTCCATCCCTAATGTTATCTCATCTTATTCAGATAAAACTGATGCAGCCACTTGGGTTTCATCACCACAGTTGCTACTGCTTTCACTGCCCTACCTGGCCGCCCCACCTTGAGGGTCAACCAGCTAGGTCTCTTCTTCAGCTTCGGCTCTGCTGGAGAAAAAAACGAAACAGTGATGAGCAATCCCTCTATCTTCTTCTTCCCCAGGTTCTGGTGTCCTGAAGAAGAGAAATTCCCTCTTCATCACAACAGTTAAAGCTATTCACTCTAGCTAAAGAGGGTACGGTTCCTGCAGCTTTAACTGTTGTGATGAAGAGGGAATTTCACCAGGTGTTGCATGCATACAAATGACACCTGCCAAAATTCCCTTTTCTATACAACTATTAAAGATACACGAGCCCTGTCCTCCTTTCCATATGGTCACTCTACTGTCTGTGGGCCAAACTAAATGTTTGGTGAAGCACACCGAATGGCACTATGCATGCTAACTCTCTTTACTCTCCTGTAAGCATGTGTGGCCTGCATTCAGATTTTTCTAATGTTTCTCCAATGGAGACTTTTCTTCTTCTTTTAAACCCCTGTGGGTGGATAGTGGATGGAGGAAAGGTCCCAATCTCAATCAGGACCATGCACACTTAGCTCCACTATACTGAACATTTCATTTTTTTTCCTGTGACAACTGACACAGAGAAGACATATAGGCCTTTGCTAGACCAGGGGTTATCCCGGGCTGATACCTGGGATCGCCCCTGCGCATCCAGATGACGCACAGGGGATCCCGGGCTCAGGGAGGGATCATCCCTCCCTGCCCCTGGGATAAAGCCTACCCCTTCAAGCCTGCTATTTCCCGCAGTATTGGGCTGAGCCCGAGACTGTGAGCATGTTGCCTGTTTTCGTGGCTTTTCCCGGCTCTGCGCAATTACTCGCACAGAGCTGGGAGCTGTGCCCATTGGGGGCAGGGTGGGGGGAGCGGGAAAACCCAATTTTTAAAAACAACAACACCTTTGTGCACAATCGTTAGTGCGTTTTGTCCCCTTTAAAAGTAAAAAAAATGGCGGGCGCAACGGCTCTCTTCGTGAGAGTGCCTCGCCTTACATGTAAATGAGGGTGACATCCCACGATACTTGCATTGCGGGATCTCCCCCCCTCCATCACGGACTTACCGGTAGGTCTAGCAAAGGCCATAGACTGAGTTTAAATAGCAAGGCTATCTTGTGCTCATAACCTAAAACACACACAAACACACACACACAGGTTGTACGAATCCCCTTTAAAGCCTACCTTGACAAAATGCTCAGGAAGGTTTCAAAAGACTTTTCTGATTCCCCCTTAAAGGCTAAGCAAAGTTGCTGGCAACTGAACAGAACATGAGAGGCATTAAAGTGAATGACAGACGTATGTGACACTGCAATGAACTTGCTAAATGTATTTAGCTTGAAAAGCATTATTATGATTTAAAGGAACCAACCGCTATAGACTCTTAAAATGTTATCAAGCTACTAAGCTACTCCCAAAGGGGATTTACATGGTGAACCATAAGTGGTAGCCTTCAGCTGCTATTTCCCTTGATACTGAAACTTGCTGTTGCAATCTATTAGGCTTCAGAAAGCCCTCTTGCTCCTTAATCTCATCTTCTTCAAAGGTAACTTTTAGTTTTTTAACTGTAATTGGATCCTGAATATATGTGTCAAGGGGTGCAATAAAAATAATGAAAAATTCTACCAATACATGGAAGATGCCCTCAAAATGTGAATCAGAATGGTACAAATTTCCAAGCTGGAAATCTACAAATTACTTAAATCAGAGCCTTTTTATCCGTTCAGTAGGACTTCTATAAAATAAGTGGTTTGCCACTCTGGCCTCTGAGAGCAATGAGTTATGAATTATTGTTCCAACAATGAATAACTCTTGAAAGTTTGGGAAAAGATCCATATTTATGGAGGCCTGGATGAAACATTTCAGCTAGTTGCCTTCCCAATTGTCCCTTGATTGTTTATAGTGCTCATCACTCATGATTCCTTGTAGTTAGCATGTAGAAACTGAACATTTTATGCTTTTGACCTTGCTTTTATATAAAATCGGACATGGCTTTCAGATCTTTTCACAGTTAAATGCAATTGTCCCTTTTCATGTGGCTTTGCACATGTGGAGCAATGCACACTGACCATCCCAAACAATGTGGGACTCTCTACCCACCTCATTTCACACACATTTCACCACTGTCCTGTCCAGTCCCCTTTGTTACACAACTATCCTGCATGCCATGGGGCCAGGAGAATTGTACATTGTGTGGAAGGAAGGGTATAGCATTATTTGGGAATGACTGGGCATAATCCCTAGTTGCCAGTCATTGTATAGGAGATGGCAGGGTAGACTTAGAGCTGTGAAGGGATGTATGAGTCCCCTCTGTACATGCAGAACCACAAGCAAAAGGGGAATGATCATGCTCCATATCACCTTGGGTATAAAGAAAACAGAGAGACCCCTGCAATTGCATAAAAGATTTTTAGGACACTTTCTTCCTGAAGCTGTTTGAAAAACAGTAAAGTACTATTTCAGGGCCACACAAACAGAGTGGAATTGCTAGTCATTCGAAAAAGTCTAGTATCGCACATTTATTGAGTTACATGAAAAGCCCCCTTTGTTGTTGTTGTTTATTCGTTCAGTCGTTTCCGACTCTTCGTGAGTTCATGGACCAGCCCACGCCAGAGCTTTCTGTCAGCTGTCGCCACCCCTAGCTCCCCCAAGGTCAAGTCTGTCACCTCCAGAATATCATCCATCCATCTTGCCCTTGGGCGGCCCCTCTTCCTTTTGCCTTCCACTTTCCCTAGCATCAGCCTCTTCTCCAGGGTATCCTGTCTTCTCATTATGTGGCCAAAGTACTTCAGTTTTGCCTTTAATACCATTCCCTCAAGTGAGCAGTCTGGCTTTATTTCCTGGAGTATGGACTGGTTTGATCTTCTTGCAGTCCACGGCACTCTCAGAATTTTCCTCCAACACCACAGTTCAAAAGCATCTATCTTCCTTCGCTCAGCCTTCCTTATGGTCCAGCTCTCGCAGCCATAGGTTACTACGGGGAATACCATTGCTTTAACTATGCGGACCTTTGTTGTCAGTGTGGTGTCTCTGCTCTTAACTATTTTATCAAGATTTGTCATTGCTCTCCTCCCAAGAAGTAAACGTCTTCTGATTTCCTGGCTGCAGTCAGCGTCTGCAGTAATCTTTGCACCCAGAAATACAAAGTCTGTCACTGCCTCCACGTTTTCTCCCTCTATTTGCCAGTTATCAATCAAGCAAAGGCAGAGGAACTAGAGACCAAATTGCCAATATCCGCTGGATAATGGAGAAAGCCAGGGAGTTCCAGAAAAACATCTATTTCTGTTTTATCGACTATTCTAAAGCCTTTGACTGTGAGGATCATAACAAACTGTGGCAAGTTCTTGGTGGTATGGGGATACCAAGTCATTTTGTCTGCCTCCTGAGGAATCTGTATAACGAACAAGTAGCAACGGTAAGAACAGACCACGGAACAACGGACTGGTTTAAGATTGGGAAAGGAGTACGGCAGGGTTGTATACTCTCACCTTATCTATTTAACTTGTATGCAGAACACATCATGCGACGTGCTGGGCTTGACGAATCCAAGGCTGGAGTTAAAATTGCAGGAAGAAACATTAACAACCTCAGATATGCAGATGACACCACTTTGATGGCTGAAAGCGAGGAGGAGCTGAGGAGCCTTATGACAAAGGTGAAAGAAGAAAGTGCAAAAGCCGGGTTGCAGCTAAACCTCCCTGGGTGCTTCACCATTATGATTCTACGTTTTGTAAGTGCATCTTCATCCACCCAGTATACTTTCCTCTTCTCTGCCTGCCCTATAGGCTGACTGTACTGATTCTTTCAATTATTAGCTTTTTCCCCATTGCCTGTCCTTTGCATCTGTATATATGCTTTTCCTCAGACATTCTGAGGGCCAAACTAAACATTTGTCCATAGCTTTGCTATGTGTGATTGGATTATTAATCTTAGGGTAAACACATGCAGCCTCAATTTGGATCAGGACCATGACATGGGGAGATGTTCAGTGGTACAGCAGCTGCTTTGCATGCAGAAAGGCCAAAGTTCAATCCTCATTTTCTCAAAGTAGGGCTAGGAAAGAATCCTACTTGAAACCCTGAAGAGCGGCTGCCAATCAGTGTCTGCAATACTGGGCTAGATAGGCCAATTATCTGCTTTGGCGTTAAGGCAGCTTCCTATGTTCCTATGGAGGGTTCATGCTAATGTTTCTCTACATGGCTGTGTACATGAATAGCTGGTCTCATGAATTTTATTGTGGAGGGACCATAGCTCAGTCATAGAGCATATATGTTGCATGCAGAAAGTCCCAGGTTCAATCCCTGGGATCTGCAGGTAGCGGGGTGGGGCTAGAAAAAACTTCTACCTAAAACCTTGGAGAGCCACTACCAGTCAGTGTCAACCAATGGCATGACTCAGTATAAGGCAGCTTCCTATGTTCAAGAAGGCGATTTACACTTTCCCCTCCCATTTTTATCCTAAAATTCTGCCACCGCACAGGGTAGGGGTGGGAGGTGTTTAAAAAAAGAGGAGAAAAACGACTTCTTCCTTGATTCCAATGAAGCCTTTTTTTAAAAAAAATAACCAAAAACAAAAAATCCCCCACCACTCCTGTAGAGGGTGGAATTGTGGGATAAACATGGGAGTGAAGCCTTAACTGTCCCTTCCTGAGTGCCACGGTCCCAATCCAAATCAAGGCTGAACTCACCCTAAAATCAATAAAGAAACTTGCAGTTTTCCCCAGAGTAACTCCAAAAGATAAATATAATACACATAGACAAAATAAATATAATACACACAGATTAATCAAATGGCTTTATTAAACAACTGCTGTTCATTAAACACACACACAAACTTCTGTGGTGCAATCTTATGTATGCTTATTAAGTTGTAAGACTTGTTGTGTTCAATGGGACTTATCTGGCAGGAAGAGTGCATAACCAGATTGCAGCCCTATCCATACAAATTAAATGGGATCTGATCACCTTGTTCAAGTCACACGTTGGATGGGAATGGTTGTCACAAACAGTTAAGTGTGTGTGCTTGCTTTTTAAACTGATTTACAAAAACTTACAAGCAATGTGGTTTTAAAGTGATCCACATATCAAACAGTTCAAGGGATTTGTGATTAACTATAGGTTAATGCTTTCTAATGTGAAACTAATTTAAACCACAAGCTTAAATATACTTCAGCTGTACCTTTCACTTTAGATCTGTAGCAACATTTCAAATATTGTAAGATGTGCTGGAAAACTGTCTACATACTAGGAACTCCTGAACATGAGCATTCTCTAAAGCAGTTGGGGATTAGCGGATCATTGAACACATTTTCACCCAACAGCAGTTGTTTAATAAAGCCATTTGGTTAATCTTCTGGAGTTATTTTACTGCGATCAAATTATAAAGAGGAATTTCAGTTCACTTTCGGGGTGTGACTTACGTCTGTTTGTGGAGGCAACAGTACGTCAACCGGGGATTTATCTGTAATGTTGGGGAGAGGAAAAAAGGTTAAGTAAAGTTATGTTCCAATGGAATAAACAAACATAATATTTTGTCAGCTGGTATTATGAGACATTCCAGTAATAAAACTTACTGAGGCTCGGGTATTAACTAAACTATTGCATTTGTCCTACATCACACTAAATCCAAACTATATGACTTTCAGCATTGTCAGACTGTGTCCCACACCCAACACACACTTCCATCCATCCTGTCAACCTTGTTTTTGCCTGAATAAGAGGTCTAGAAATATTGAAAGCTTGCACATTTTTTAAAAAAAATTATTGCATTTATATCCTGCCTTTCTGCCTTCAAGGAATCCAAGACAGCATACATAATCCTCTTCCTCTCCATTTTATCTTCACAACAACAATCCTGTGAGGTAGGTTGTGCTGAGACTCATCCTGTGCTGTGCTAGTCAGTGCTGTGACTAATCCTAATCCACCCAGTGAGCTTCCATGGCAGAGTGGGAACTAGAACCTAGATCTCCCGACTTCCAGTCCAACATTCTAACCACTAAACCAC
This sequence comes from Elgaria multicarinata webbii, assembly GCF_023053635.1. Lineage (NCBI taxonomy): Eukaryota > Metazoa > Chordata > Lepidosauria > Squamata > Anguidae > Elgaria > Elgaria multicarinata. Next base: position 54,050,834 of record NC_086176.1, on the reverse strand, counting down.
ACTGGCTCTTATTTTTTGTGACTATTGAGTTGGCCTAATAAAGGTATTATACTTATACGGGTTTTAGAATTTTCCTTTTGGCCAGTGTTTCTTTGCTTTTTAAAAACAAAACAAAACCACAGTGCTTCAAATTTGACACGCATGGTGTACATGCATGCGCAGTGTACATTCTTAATGAGCCACCTTGTAAATTATTGAATTGACTTGATCGGAGTCAGGGTCATGTAACTCAATGCAAAACAAACCTATGAACCCAAATCCCATTGCTACTGAATGATGACCCAGGATTAAGTGAGTGGGCCAAAAGCAGTTAAGTGACAGACCTGCAAAATGACTCCTTGTGCCAACTAGTTTAAGCAACAACTAAGAGAGGTTTCATACATTACAAACAAGCACTGTCAGCCACCTACACAACCAGCTGGCTTTTGCTTGCTATTTGGAATGTACGGAAGGGAATTTGCATGGGCAAACACAGCCTGCAGAACTTTTCTATTCATGTTCCCCTTCTCACCAGCTGGCAGCATTTGTTTGTAGCAGCCAAAGCTGCTCAGATCTCTCCAATGGTTTCATTGACAAATGGAGAATAGTTAAATAGCTTGGCCCCGCTTGTCATGCTTAGGAGGCAGCTTCAGCAGCGGTACTGCTAATCTGTATTTGTGCTGCTGTTATGACTAAATAGTCCCATAGGACTGAGCTATAAACCTCTATTGACCTCGATTGGTATTCATCGTGCCTTCATGTTCCTCTTTTAATAACTGCAGCATCAAATGATGACTTCCGTTTATGAAATAGCCATCATAAATTATCATCGTCATCATTGTCACCATTGTCATATTGCAATGATCATCATTTATTGGATTTCTAGTCTGCCTTTAAGGGAGTAACCCAAGGCAAGCTACAACCAATCAATACAATGCAAGATTAAAATGAAAATATTTAAAATACCAGTAAAACTGGTTAATAGCATCATATTGTGATAGCATCACAATAGCAGCAGCAGCAGATAAAAGTTCTGAAATATAATGACCATCAAATCACCAAACAGCAGAGTGAAATTAAAACAGCTTTCAGTTTTTCCTAAAGGCCAACAGTAATGGGGGTTATATGAATTTCCATAGGAAGGGCATTCCAGGGGTAAGAGGCCATGACAGAGAAAAATTAACCACTTTCACCAGTGGACCAGGGAGGAGAGACATAGGCCTTAGCTAAACCTACAGTAAAGTCCGGGGGAGAGGAGGGGAGACCTCACATTGTGAATAATGTGAGATCTCATCCTCGTTTACACGCAAGGCTTGACGACCTCAAGAAGAGAGGCGTTGCGCCTGCCATTTTTTTATTTTCTTAAAGGGCCGACAAGCGGAAAGGTAAGGTTTTTTTTTAATTGATTTACTCACTTCCCCCACAATCATAGTTGTAATATGATCAAAATGCCTACCTTGTACAAACAAAGGACCAGAGACAAAGGTTTCATAACATTGCCTATCACCACCAGATCAAAACTAGGGATGTGCTCCGCTTCTCCTCGGACCGGAGAAGCAGAAGCGGATTAGGGAGCTTCGCCTCCCCTTAAGGCGGAGGCTAAGAGGATCGGGGGAGCAGCAGAGCATTGCGGAGCAGATCGAGGTGAAGGCGGATCCTTCGCCATGATCCGGAGCTCCGCAAAAAAGGTAAGGGGGGTTTACTTGGCCCTGCTACTGTCGCTGCTGCCCATGCAGCGATGGCAGCAGAGCGAGGTAAGGGGGAAGGGGGTCTTAACTGCATCTGTCTGCAGTCCCATGGCTGCTTCAACTGAGTCTGAGGACTCAAACAGGAAGACTAGGCCTGGTCTTCCTGTTTGAGTCCTCGGGCTTAGTTGAAGCAGCCACGGGTCCTCAGACGGACACAGGTAAGGGAGAGGAGGGAGGGGGGTTACCTGGCCCTGCCGCTGCCACTGCCCATGCGGCGACGGCAGCAGAGCCAGGTAAGGGGGAGGGGGGTCTTACCGGCATCCGTCCACGGTCCCGTGGCTGCTTCAACTGAACCTAAGGACTCAAACAGGAAGATTAGGCCACAACTGCGGCCTGGTCTTCCTATTTGAGACCTCGGGCTCAGTTGAAGCAGCCACGGGTCCGCGGATGGATGCAGGTCAGGGGGAGGAGGGAGGGGGTTTACCTGGCCCTGCCGCCGCCTGTGCGGCAACAGTGGCAGAGCCAGGTAAGGGGGAGAGGGGTTTTACCTGCGTCCATCGCAGCCTGTCACCAGCTTCACCAGAGCCCGCAGCTCAACCAGGAAGTGTAGGCTACAGTTCCTGGTTGAGCCGCGGGCTCTCGTGAAGCTGGGACGGGACGGGATGGACACAGGTAAGGGGGAGGAGGGAGGGGGGCCTTACCTGACGCCACTCTCTGCTGCTGCAGAGCTCCGATTCGAAGCCAGAGCTCCACAGCAGAGCGGAGCGGACTCTAGGCGGATCGGAGTGGGCCCGATCCACAATTTGCGGATCGGGAGTGAAGAGGATTGGGGGGTCCATGCACATCCCTAATCAAAACCAATATTTTTCAACAGACACAGTTCATAGATTGAATGCTAAGCTGTCATCAGGTTTGCCATGCCCTATTTTTTGCAACTGAATGAGGCCCACAAGGGGGGAGGGAATGAAACAGTAGGCTGAAGGCATAGGCAAAGTGGTGTCAAAATACCAAGGCAGAAGAAGTACACTGCAAGGAATGGACACAAGACAAGGTGGACAGGAGAGTTGAAAGTGTACGCGGCAGACCTAGCAACAGCAGTAGTTTGGTCCTTATTAAAGGACAAGTTGCTTAGACAGAAAAGCAGGAACAAGTTTTAGAGCACTGTAAAATGAGATGAAATCTCATTGGTTCCCTAGCAGGCTGCTACTTCAGAGGGCATACTACATTGTAAAACCTCTAGCAAGACAGAGGTCTGACATGATGATGTACTGCAGCTCTATCATCTGGCCATGTGCCTTTGAAGAAAGGATGCATGAAAAAAAATCATTTTTTAAAATCAGGATTTACCGAATTTGTGCCTTCAGGATTAAACAAGGACTTGGATGCAACGCGCTGTCAAAGGCTCTACATTTTCTGAGCTTGTGATTTGCAGAACAAAAGAAATGGCATGTGTACTTTTGAAGAATGTGCATGAATTCATACATCCCTACAAGCACACAGACAAATGAGCTAAAGTCTGCCTGGATGCTAGCACACTTGATTTGTGACCCTCAGTAGTGCTATTGAGGCATTCCAGCTGCGGATAAAGCAAACATACAACCAAAGTGAGCGCTTCAGCTTTGTCCCTCAGCCTTATTGTATTTGTCACCCTCTACTCATAGAGGATGACAGTTTGAAGAGGAAAGCCTCCTGTAACCAAGGAACCTCTCCATGCGAGCCAGAATGTTGATTTTTCTGCATTATGGCTTGTTTGAACATCCTCCACAGAGGATGACTAATGCAACATGGGAAAGTGGCAGGCCTGGAGCATTCCTCACATAGCATAAGGCCAGGGTGTTCCAGATAACAGATGATGTATGCATATGTGTGAACCAACCCTGAGAAGAAAAGACTACTTTGGGATCATGACGCATTTAATTCATTTTGATCCAAATGTATGACATAAAATCTCCTTTGGGCTTAGCCAGAAGATGGCCATTAAAATGAGAGAAGATGAGAAATATATGTTCAAGCATAAAGCCATTGGACTTATTCTCTGCTAATTTATGCCAATCCCTGCTTGAAAGCTCTATAATAATTATATAAGAATTTCTCTTCTATAGTTATAATAAAAGTAGCTGCTTCTAGTTACTTAAAAGTGAGTGGAGGGGGAATAACAAAACAGAGAATCCTATGCTAGCTTCTTCATTGATAAATGATTAAGGGGGTAGATTAAAGGAGCTTAGAAATACAATCCAATTCTTTGCTCACTTTCAGTCAGTTGGAAGCACCAGAAATACAAATGATTTATGGTCAGTATAATTGCTGAAGATCCTGGCAGTACCCTAAATATAGGGGAACATGGGTCCAGATTGGAGTGGTGCACAAATGGCCTCTTGAAATTCCCCACACTGTGTGTGGACAAAGAAACTGGGGGACAATTAAAACAAATTTCTCCAGAGGTAGGAGACATTCTCTAACAGTTCCACACAAGTAGGGCTTACCACTGGCAGTGGCTGTAGCACAGTTTCTTTCTCTTTTTTCTATGGCCTTTAAGCAGCAGGTATATTTGGCACTCATTTTGCAATTTCCACAATGCCCCACGCCTAGCACTGTTCTGGGGCATTGTGGGCCCGAGGAAGTGGGAAGGTGGCCACCACCCAAAAACAGGATGAAGAAAATTTGGATAAAATTCTGCAAAGTGGCCTTATATTTCTAGAGGATGGGTAAATCTCAGAAGCTTTCTCAGAAAACGTGTTCTGAGAAATTTTGGCTCAACTCTAGCTGTCATTCTTCAGAGTTTAGCTCCTTCCCCAAGCTCTTCTAAACATTAAATGTTTGATGTCTCTAACCAAGATGCTTATAATACCCTGAACAAGGTGTGAAAGTGTGGCCAACTCCAGGATAGACCTGGAGCTAATGCTGTGCCAAAATCCTCGTTTTTTAAAATTTCCCCTCGTGAATGAGGCTTCCGTTGTTCTGCCTCATTCCCTATTCAAAATAATTTATTTTGGTGGGGCTGTGTGTGCGTCTCTGTGTGTGTGTGTGTGTGTGTGTGTGTGTGTGTGTCTGTCTGTCTGTCTGTCTGTCTCTGTGTGTTTGAGCTTACCTAATCAATGTGAGTTGGTCTAGGGTGCAGTGTGGGGGTTTTTTTCTATCTGTTACACAACTCTCCATTGCTCTGCATCCTCCCAGGCTCTCTGTGCTTCCTGTTTTTTTGTTTTTAAAGCCTAATGGGATTTGTTCCCCTGGGCTTTAAATGAACTGTTGGATGCCAAGGTGGCTACAGTTTGCCAGAGATGTGATTGTATAATCAAAGACATCATACTTATGTATACTCCTCAGCCGCCTCATAAGTAAGAGAAGTACAAGAACTCTGAACCCAGATTAAGGTTAATATTTAAAGATGGTTTTATTTTCAAAATGTTGTCCTCCAACCTATGTATATGTGTTTAACCGTGTTTTCAACAACAACCCCCCCTCAAAAAACCTTTAGCAATATAATCCCTTGATTTACAGGTTTAGATGTTTTATGTCTTTTTCCCCATGAAAATAGTTGGAACATTTTTATTTCAGTACTGCTTGGCAAGAGCCTGTATTTTATTTGATTATGTTTCATTCTCATTTTCTGATTATCCTATTATTCATATGAGTGATGTATGGTATACCCGAGGAAGGGTTTCCAAAACGCATTGGGCATACCAATATATATATATATATATATATATATATATATATATATATTTAAAAAAAGACTACAGTTTCTTCCTCATTTTCATGTTTGTGATACCATCCTATTTTTCAAAGAAGCCATTTCCAAAACTGAGGCAAGTCAGGGGAAAATATTCCTGTTATCCAGAAATCTCAGAGTAACAGAGCACTTTATAGTTCTTTATAGTAGGGGTGTGCACAGACCCCCCGCTCCGCTTCACTTGCAGATCTGCCATTTTCCGGATCGGGCCGCTCCGCCCCGCCCCCGCTCCGCCCACTTCCGCTCCGCTCCGCCCGGAGCTCCGGATCCGGAGCTCCGTTTCCCCCCCCATAGGCTTGCATTGAAAGCTAAAAAATTATACAACTTTTTTTCTGTTCAAGTTAGAAACCTCATGTTTGGCACCATGACACCTCATGGGGATATACACACGCATGCCAAGTTTCAAAGCAATCCCATCATCCCCTGATTTTTGGCGAATTTTTGAAAATCGGGCACCCCACACACAACATCCCTGCGAGGTGGGCAGGGGAGGAGGGAGGGAAGGCAGGCAGGCATGCAGCTGGCATTTCTGGGGGCATAAGGAAGTGAGCCAAGGATAAGCCAGTAATGCATATAAAATGGAATAAATCAATCAATAAACAAAGGAGGGGTGGAATTAAAAGCAGCAGTGTTGCTCAATAAACAACAAGAAGAACTTTTTTTAAAAGGCTATATCTGTCTTTTACCAGCAATAGGGGGACGTGCCCGGGGGAGGGGGAAGTAGCTGCCAGTTCAAGACACTGACAGCCACAGCTCTGAGAAGAAGTAAAACGCTCACTTCGACTCAGAACAGGCATTGCTCCACCACTGAAAAGTGACCATTCACTTCAACTCATGATAGGCATTGCTCCACCGTTTTACTCTCTTTGGAAGGCTCTAATGGCCTTCCAGTGCAGGAGAGAGTGGGGGCACGTCCACGATGAGATGCCCTAGGGGAGCTCATCCCCTTGCACCACATCGATTCAGTTGTTCCCCAAGGTTAGGGTGGGGAGCAGTGCTGTGTTTCTATCTCTTATTCTTGGCTTAGTATATGATTTCAGGTTGTGTTTGTGCATTTGGTGGGGCTACTGTGTTAAAAAACACGGGGAAAAGCCCGTTCAGATGAAGAAAGAGAAGTTTCCCAGAATCCCAAGTTACCTGTTTTGCCTATGCCCTCCTCCAACTTTGGGATCATCATGACCGGGAGCTGACTCTGCCCCTCAGCCCTTTGAAAAAGGTATTTTTCCCGCCGATTTTTTAAAAACGTCTAGCCCGCGACCCGTACGATGCAGAAAGTTGAGAGTGGTCTCAAAATGACCCCCATCCACGACTCTCTGTGCACAAGAATTTCCAGAACGATAGCTTAAACCCCCCCCCCAGTTATCCCCGATTCTTTCCCTCAATGCAATCCTATGGGCGAAAAGCCGAAAACGCAGTTTGAGCCGCGCGGTTGACCCGATTTTCACAAAAATATAGCCCGCGACCCAGACAACGCAGAAAGTTGAGAGTGGTCTCAAAATGACCCCCATCCACGACTCTCTGTGCACAAGAATTTCCAGAATGATAGCTTCAAAAACAACGTAGTTATGCGCGATTATTTGCCGCAATGCAATCCTATGGCGAAATGTTTTCAAGATGGCGACCGGAGCGCTCCGCCTGAACTCGGAGCTCCGAAAAATGGGCGCTTCTCTTCGCCTTGCTTCTAGGGGGTCCGCGGTCCGCTCCTACTCTGCCTCTGGGTAAGGCGGAGCAGGCCAATCCGCTACTGCTTCTACGCTCCTAATCGGAGCGGAGCACATCCCTACTTTATAGTAACTGAACCTTTTCCTTCCCTGTTTTTCCTTGATTTATATGAATAGTCAAGGGCATTTTCTACACCTAAGGATTATCCCAGGAAAATGGAAGGATCGACCCTGCCTGTTCCCGGGATCCCCTGTGTGTCATTTGCATGCAGAAGGATGATCCCTGGAAAAAAGGCAGGTGTAGAAACGGCCAAGGTCTTCACTTAAAATAGTCACTCTCTCTTAAATCATTATTCAAACATTATGGCAGCTGATCTAGATTTCATTATATTCTACATGTTTGTTTATTAATAAATAATAAATTCTCAGGTTAGGAGAAGATTTTTTTTTTTTACCAGAAACATTTGTAGTAAGATTTTTTAAAATGTGTGTTCTATTATGAAGGAAGTTTTAATTGACTACAGCCATCTTGATTTTTCATTGGCATTTTCACCTGTTGGTCCAGAAGCATATGGGTGGGTTTCAGGTGTACAGACCAAGGGCACGGGTTCCAAAGCCAGAGTCTTTAGTTGCATGTGCTGTTGTAAGAAACTGACCCTATGCCCAAAGCAAACTGGGTAAGCGCTGAATCCCTACAACTACTCACCGCTCAGAGAAGTGGAGCGAGTGTATGAACAAAAATGAGATACGGTTAATATGTACATCTCATTATTTAAGGCCATATTTATTTATTATTTATTTATTTTATTTATTACATTTTTATACCACCCAATAGCCGAAGCTCTCTGGGCGGGTCACAAAAATTAAAACCATAATAAAACCATATCCTCAGATCCAGTGCATATCCTCAAATTCAGTGCAGCTACTTGCAATAAATGTTAGCAACTTTCCTCAAAAAACTGTTGGAAGTCACTCGCCTGTTTTGTACAACTATATCTAAAATTCTAAAGTTTACAGACATAAAAAGAGTCAACTTTGAGTTCGGAGGTAATTTCAGAGCCCCTTGATCTTTTTCTGTTGCTAATGTGAAAGATCACCCCACCCCCTTCCAGTGTCCAGGAAAGAATCCCTCTGGAACATCTCAGAAATGAATTGGGAAACTTTTCTGAGGGATCATTTGGTTTCAGAAGAGCACTTGACTAATTTATATTTCCAGTTTCAGCAGAACATTCTTTTGGTTTTATTTCTTTTGATCAGATTAAGCCTGAGAAAAAGGGAGGGGAAATAGTAGTGTTTGGGGTTGCTGGTTTTTAATGGTAATATCTATTTTAATTGGGTTGTGTGTGGTTTTTTTTAAAATAGTAATCATGTCTTTATAACACATTTTATTAAATGTTTATTTATTTATTTATTTATTTTATTTACCTACTCTGAATGATTTTTATCTTGTACCCCTCCTTGGGAGGGTTCCATGCTTAAAGGCGACCTAGAAATAATTTTAAATAAATATGAAATACGTTCTTCCCGTTCTTCATAGAATCATAGAATAGTAGAGTTGGAAAGGGCCTATAAGGCCATCGAGTCCAACCTTCTTCTCAGTAGCTCTGCCTCCTCACTTCATCTGTGTGGGTAAGGGAAAGCATAACAGCATGATGGGGGAGAAAGCTACAGATCGTAGACAGGCAGCAGGGCCCAGTTATATCTTTGAAACAATCTTCCCAGTTTGGTTGTAGCTGCTTGCCTTGGACAAAAGGAATGTTCCTGGGGGTTGATGAAAAAAGTTGGAATAAGATGAATATTTATGAAAGTAGCAGTAGAAAACTATGAAACCTTGTCAAACAAACAAATTTGACATCCGCTTCTCTCCACATGAAACTTCACTCTTCTGTTTCAGTTTCAACAACTGTATTTCTCTCTCTCCAACTGCAATTCTCCATGCTTGTTGTCCTCCAGAGTTTTAAATGAGCCTGTCTATGATGATATGGAGACAAAACTACAAATATATTTATTAGCAGTACACAAAGATTTCTTGTCCTCTCATCTGTTATCCCCACTACAAGATATCCATTAGGTTATTTCACATCAGACTTAACAACAGAAAACTGAACTTCTTTTAAATGTGGATGTTCATTGAAAGAGGAGACTCATTCAAAGCCCTTGTCAGGAGCGGTAGAAAAAGGATTTTATAGAACAACAACAGCTGGACCATAACATGCCAGCCATGGGGTGGTTGTTTTAAAGTGCACTTCAGAGCTCTTGTATAACCACACACTTCAGATAATTAACTTTCAGACTGCTTTATGGCTTCTCCTTGGCCATTAATGTCTGTTCCGTATGTATGTATTTATATGAACAATTAAAATGTTTCCTATCCATCCATTTGACCACACACAGCTCTTCTGGGACCCACACTAATACATTTTCCTGTGCAGTTTAAAAGCATTTGAAAAATATTGTTTTGTCTGTGGACAGTAATAGCTGTCCCCCAGACTACAAAAATATTCAGTTTCAGAAATCCATCAGACTTTCCTGCCAGGTTACTAAGGCTGCAATCCTATGCATGTTTAGACAGAAAAAAAGTCCTACAACTCCCAGCATTCCCCAACCAGCCATGTTGATTGGGGGATGTTGTCTTAACATGCATAGGATTGCACCCTAAGTAGTTTAGAATTTCTTCAGTACTGCTGTTACTTCCTTACAGCTCACCTGAATGCATATGGACTGTATAACACAGCTAATTCTGCTAGACAGCTACTCATAGCAGGAGAGAAGAAGCTTCATTTGCTAGTGCTGAGTGGGCACACATATTAAAGCTTCACTTTGTAATTCAGCCGACTGGACTTATTTAACTGCAGTCCAGTCAGTACCAGAGGACCATATTAACTATCTACCACTTGCTTTTGATTGGAATACTTGGATGAGTATGGACATTCAAGACTACACGTACACAGACACCCTCTGACTATAAGAGCAGAGAGAATGTGGAGCTCATGCAAGGAATATCAAGATAGCAACCCTGCCACACGACTCATGCAGAAATGGTTTCCGACACCATGGTGAAAGCAAGTCTTACAGAGCAATGAGAGGGAAAAGGTCAGCCAGATAATCCAGATAAATCCTCTGAATTATTGTTATCTGCTCTGGAGTTAAGACCATTAAATACAATTTAGAAGATAAATCATTCCCATTTGAAAACATAGGCACCCAAGCCGTGAGTGATAGGCACTATCGGTGCATCTTTGAAGACGTGCTCTTACAGTCTCAGGTGGCACCCCCCTCCAATGCAATGAATCCAATGACCTTTTCAAATGCCTGCCCACTCCTTATACTTTGTTAGGCAACTGAGGGGGCCTTTGGAAAATGCTAGGAAGTGAATAGGATCGTCATGGATATTTTGCAATATCTCATACATGTAGTTTATCTATAATGCTTAAATGCTGTTCAGTCTGAGGGTGTCTCCATTGATCTGAGATGAGGAAACCACTCAGGTGAATAATAACTTCAGCGGAAGCTAGGTTTTTCTAACGTCTTCATTTATTGCATGAATGCATCTTTCTATTAAACTCTCCTATCTTCACTTTTCACAAAACACTGAATATCACATGCCACCTTAAAGTTGGCATTTTTGAGGCTCACTTCAGATAATTCTTTTCAGCCAATACAGACTGATTGGATCCCAGTATAGGCTTTGGAAGCATTGTCATAACATTTGGTGTCCATACCAGATTCAGATGTTCAAATTCACATTTTTACATACTGAGTATTCATAATTCCCATTTAACTGATTGCCCCTTTCACAGGAGTTTATGGTGTATTATGGGATGCAACTACTCAGATCTTGCCATGGTTTGCACATTCTGTGATTGCACGAATGTAAACATTTTCCAACTCAATAACAGATGATATCTTTCATTTTCACATTTGGTTGATCATTATGGATTTTGTCTAAATCGAAGAGCGGCTTACCATCAAAACCATGCACATTGTGATACAGGTGTGAAATTTGGTATGGTGGTATTTATTACAATGTAGATTAAAATTAGATATAGGGGCATGTCAGGAAAGCATTGTAATGGTCACCATCTTGGAAAATTGCACCCAAAATTAAGTTTTCTCACAATAAGTCTGTTATTTTTAATCTCCCTGAAAAGATTTCTCCGTACAAAATTAAAGAGCATAAATTTTCTAAAAAAAATCCTATCAATATTTTCAATATTTTCTAGGAGCAACCCTTGTTAAGATATTAAGGTTTTATTCCTACCTATTTGTCTCACCCTCATTTCAATTTTGCAGTTTGTATTGCAAGCCTGAAACTTTCAGAAGTCATATTTTACACCTTTTTGAACAAGAATATGCATTGAGGCATCAATTTGGAGGGGGGGAGTTAGTGAAAATAATTTGAAATTTCCGTAAGAGGCTGCTTTTTACTTGAGATTCATCTCAAGTATAATATGATTTATTCTTCTTATTTTTAACTTTTCTTTCTTTTGGATTGGTTCATTTTTTTAAAAAAAATTACATGATTATTCATAAAGCAATTGGAGAAAACTTGAACTTTATTTTTCTTTTTTTAAGAGGGAGAAAGCAAAACTGACAGTTTTGTCCATCTCTACTACAGTGCAGTTTAACAGCAACACATAGTTAAACTATAGAATTTCTGTTTTGATCCAGCATGGCTGTTATGTTCATTTCTTATGTGACTTTTTGTTTATTTATTATTATATTTAAGGGAAGCATGATAGAAGTGCACAAAGTTATGCATGGCATGGAGAAAGTGGATAGGGACATCATTTTTCCCCTTCTCTCATAATACTAGAGCCTTTGGAGATTCAGCACAGATAAAAGAAAGAAGTCCTTCACACAGTCATAGTGAAACTATGGAATTTGCTACCACAAGATGTAATAATGGCCACCAATAGGTTTGACTTTAAAGGGGGATTGGATAAATGCATAGAGGATAAGGCTATTGAGGGCTGATAGTCCTGATGGCTAATAGTACCAGAGGCAGTAAGTCTATATACACCAGTTGTTGGGGAACATGACTGAGAGGGTGATGTTTCACTCAAGTCCTGCTTATGGGTTCCCACTGTGTGAACAGAATACTGGACTAGATGGACCCTTGGCCTGAGCCAGCATGGCACTTCTGATGCTCTTAGCAGGAAGACTGTGCTACCAGGAACATTTTCCTATGAAATGCAGAGAGATGTGGAGTTATGAGTTAACAACAGTAGAATTATCTAGTCCTCTGAAACCTGCCAAAATAGCCCTGATTCACCCAGCACAGCCTTCCCCAAACTGGTGCCTCACATCTGCATTGGACTACAACCACTACCATGCCGAGACATTGTGGTCATTGTTTATGCTGCCTAGGAATGATGACAGTTGTAGTCCTGCACATCTGGAGAATACCAGTTTGGAGAAGGCTGACCTAGTCATTGTTCATCATTCCACATTTAGCATTATACAGGAAATGTACAGAGTAAATTATCGATTTAGTTTCAGGTTATCTATGCTTCCAAAGTTTTGTTCAGGTTTTTTTTTTTTTAAGTTTGCCTTTCTCCATATTTTGTCCCCTCTATGTAGCCTTGGGGCTGCATGCCAAAGTCCATGCTCCAGCATTTAAGAACAGATGAAGACCAGCCGAGAAACAGCTGTGTTTTTTGGGAACAATCCCCGTTAACATCAATTATCACTCTCAGTCTGGATACCTGGCTGAGATTATTTCTGCTGTGATGAATTACTATGGTTTCAGGATGACTTCTGGGGGACTCTGTTCTTCTGCCACCATATTAACTCTGTATTCAATGTAGCATGCTGTCTCCTACCAAACACATCTGTGACCTAAGGAATTAGCACCTTGTCAGAAGTTCATGAAGTTTCTGCACATTTATATTTATGTATTTGTTTATTTATTTATTACGTATTTATACTGCCCAACAGCCTAGGCTCTCTGGGCTGTTTACAGCTAAAACCATAGTTTAACAACAATCCAGATTAAAACTTCAAAAGTCACATAAAACCAGAATAAGTTACAGTTCAGGGAAGACTAGTCTAAAAAGATATGTTTTTAGGAGGCGTTTAAAAGTTATTACTTTTTCTGCCACCCAAACTGCACGAGGGAGTGTTTTCCAGAGGGTAGATGCTACTACAGAGAAGGCCAGCTGTAGGGGTTCTTCACGGCGACATTCTCTTCGGCCATGGCTAGACCAGGCCTATATCCCAGGATTGTCCCAGGATCATCCTTGTGCATCCAAATGACACACAGGGGATCCCAGGAGCAGGCAGGGACAACCCCCTCCATTTGCCTGGGATAATTCTTAGGTCTAGCTAAGGCCTACATTAGGGTGATCATATGAAAAGGAGGACAGGGCTCCTGTATCTTTAAGAGTTGCATGGGAAAGGGAATTTCAGCAGGTGTCATTTGTATATATGGAGAATCTGGTGAAATTCCTTCTTCCTCACAACAGTTAAAGCTGCAGGTGCCCTGCCCTCTTTTAAATCTGGTCACTCTAGTATAGCTCCTGCAGCTTTAAATGTTGTGACGAAGAGGGAATTTCATCAGATTCTCCATATATACAAATGACACCTGCTGAAATCCCCTTTTCTATGCAATTCTTAAAGATACAGGAGCCCTGTCCTCCTTTTCATATGGTCACCCTACCTACATCTCAGAATGATGAGCAGGGCCTCCTCTGATCATTGTAAATGTTGCCTGGGTATGTGTATATAAGGGAAGGCAGTCTGCCAGGTATCCTGATCCCAAGTTGTTTAGGGCTTTCTAGGATAATAGCATGATCTTGTACATGGCTCAGTAGTTAAAAAACTTTAAGCAATAGATTTGCGACTAAGCACAATTAGATTGACTAAGAAGAGGACTACATGATTTATCTGCTGCAAAAATATTTTAAAAATGCTAATAATTGAGCAAATACTGAAGTATTTATTATTATTATTATTATTATTATTATTATTATTATTATTATTATCTTTGTTATATCATGGAGAATAACTGATGCGGACAATTGGAAATTTGGAAATGTTTCTTTATTTTGAACTATACAGTTACTTTTATATGATCGCTTAGTGGCAAAGCAGTGACTTTACTTATGTTGCATTTTAGTGTTATGTCCAGGCAAAAATCAGAAGAAGTCTTGCCTAGTTTTAAAAAACAACAACCACGCCCCTTTTGATTCAGTGTTCATGGAATACTGTGAACACTGTATTCATGAATACAGTGTTCATGGATGACAAGGATAAAGCAATGTTGACCATGGCACAGAATGAAGCAATGCCAGAATTTGATGGACTTGGCAAAGCACATGGAGAGTGCTGAACATTATTTTTCTAGACAAACAATACTGAAAATGCAAACCAGCAGACCAACATTTTTGAATGTTTGTGAGACAAAAGGATATGTCCAGTTAAAGAAGTTGATGGTGAGAACTTTTTGAAGGGACTGTGTACATTAGTAAAACAACAGTAAGTTTGTAGCTTTTAGCAGTGATGCTGTTCCTCAAGTTTCACAGTTGGCCGCCGCACCTGGCTGCAACTATTTCTCATTTTATGGTAAAACTGTGGTGCATTGCTGGACAAGATATCCTGCCATCCAAGGCCCTGCTTCCCCCCACCCTCATTTTTGTCTGTTTTCCCCACCACCTCAGAGGCAGCAGCACAGGATTCATACCTATCAATACACAGGAAATTTACCTTTGTGAGCAGTGCAAAGAAAAGGCCCAACAATGGTGTGCTGCAATTGGCTATGACAATTGCTTTCAAATTGGCTGGACATCTCTTCTCTTTTCTTTGGGAACATCACCAAATGCCCACAAAAGACATTTCTCATGATTTAATAAAGGTGATAGCACATATAATACAGGAAATCCATAATCAAATCTCATTTTTTCTTACTTTAAACCAGTTGTGTTTCTGGGAGGGGGCCAGGCCCAGAATTTAATTGGATCAGCCGCTCTCAGTAAATCTAAATCACTTCTCCCTGAAGTACTGTTAGCCACATTCAGGGGGAAAATACAGGTATAGCCTCTACTTTCATCCTGCAGAATTAATAGCTATTTGGAAGGTGGGGATTAAAAAAACCTCCTTCACTGTTGCTGCTTTGATTAGATTCAGAACTCCCTGCACCGAAGAAGAAGAAGAAGAAGAAGAAGAAGAAGAAGAAGAAGAAGAAGAAGAAGAAGAAGAAGAAGAAGAAACCTAGTCAGATCATGGATCTCCCATGTCAAGTGTGTTTTAGCTCTTAGAAAGTTCTGTACACAATCTCTGTGACTGACCAGCATCAAACCTAGGCTTCGATGTGGCAAAGACTAAAACTGACTATGAATTTCTCTACATGCGTGAATGATTGCACATTCATGATTGGTCAGTCATGGAAGTTTGAAGGTCCTTTGCATGATGCAGTCAATCTCTAGGATGTCTCCCATGCTTATCATGGTAATCTTGCTTAAAAACACACAGAGAGATAATGGAGTATTTAAAATAATTGTGGGATTAATTCTGCCACTAGATGGTGCTCTTTCATTGAACTGTATGGAACATTCCCAGGGGTGGGGATGTAGTTTTCCATTACAAATCAAGTGGTTGCTGTTGGTTTCTGTCTAAAAAAAGCCCAAAGTGAACATGAGAAGAACCAAGGGGTGGGGGAAGCCATGATGTTCGGGGCAGAGCCAACACCATAATCCCATTGTCCCCTTCTCCACACATAGCTTCTATACATGGAAAATGATTGAGTAGGGCTTGTATTTCATCTGATTCTGCACAAATACAGGAATGCAATATCAAATCAGGCAATCAATTCAGTTAACCAAAGTGGTTTTGTGGATTGTATAATAAGATTGACATCCATTTATCAGACTCTAGCCATACCAAATAAACAACAATCTTGTTTGCATTTTTAGCCTCTGCTTTACAATGGGAACAGTCATAGCCATTTTCAGTGCCAGGCATTACAAAGGGGAGTGCTTCTGAGTTCAAGAACAAGATGATATTGGTTGAAGTTAATCAGGAGCACAGTAAAATAATGAGATGAGAACAGCCAGTTCCAGGCTTGTCTAGCCATCTAATCTGCTTCCAGCTTTGTTTTTCCTGCAGGATGTTGGATCTCGCCTCAGACAGACAGAGTATGGTAAAATTGAACACTGATGAGAATAGATGTGGCTGAACAAACAGGCATGTGCTCCTGAAATCAAAACAAAACACAAAAACCTACCACTGCATGGCTGGAAGATGATCCCCAGAGTTGTAGGCATCGATATTTAACATCTTTCCAAAGTATTTCCCTCTCTACCATGAGAGGGGAAACCATATCCTGCTTCCTGCAGGATATGTCTCTCAGGGCCTTGCTAGACCTACCTTTAAATCCGGCCTTCAGGCGTGGCGAGCCCGTGCTACAATTAGCACAGGCCATCGTGCCTATCCAGACGTCAGACGCGACGGGGAAAGGAAAGCCCCGTCGTGTCCTCCATGTTTTTCAAAAAATTAAAGGGGCCATGTGCGCAGGAGCGTACCAACAAAAAAGTAGATTTTTTTTTTAAAAAAAGGGGTTCCCTGCTCCCCCTGCCCCGATTCCCCCAATGTCTGATGCCCCCGCTTGCCCCCCCACTCACCCGCTTGCTCGCCCGCTTGCTCGCCCCCCCCACTCGCCCGCTTGCTGGACCCCCTCACTCACCCATCCGCTCGTGCAGAAATACAAATTTAAGATACAAATTTAAATAGCAAAGTTAAAATTAAGTTTATTTCAATCTTTAAGAATAGGGGTGGGGTGGATGGGGAGGGAGCCAGGAATCGCCAAATGATCAGTGGTCAGGGAGAAAACTAAAGGGCCATGGGAATGGCGTGTTGCCCAAGAACCCAAGGTTGTCCACTCCAAACCTTGACATATTAAAGATCCCAGCAGTAAGAAAGTAGTGTTTGTCCAGATGAAAAAAGAGTCAACTATGGCTGGGTGGTCATTTTTTTCTAGCTCATTTTTGAGAAGAATTTACCAAAATTGGCAAATGCCTTCATATTTGGGATGGAGAGAACTTGAGATTAGGGGGAAAAAAGGAATGTGGCAGAAACTGAAACTGATAGATTAGCCCCACTCAGGTGTCAATGTACTGTGGAGTGAACCAATAATTTATTTATTTATTATTGCATTTATATCCTGCCTTTTTTCCTCCAAGGAACCCAAGGCGGCATACATAATCCTCCTCCCCTCCATGTTATCCTTACAACAACAACCCTGTGAGGTAGGTTGGGCTGATAGTCTGTGACTGGCCCAAAGTCACCCAGTGGGTTTCCATGGCTGAGTGGGGACTAGAACCCGGATCTCCCAACTCCCAGTCCAACATCTTAGCCACTACAACACACTGACTCTCTGACAGAGGTCCCACCTCATAAGTGACCCAAACTCTGACCTTGGCAGGGGTTGGACTGGGCAGCAGGTACAACTCTAACTTGTCCTCCCTACATTCATACGAACCCTATTTAGGCATTTCATATGTGTTTTGAATTAACATGTGAGAAGGGAGAGCAAGGGCAAGCATGCTCGCTCTGTCTCCTGCCGTCCCTGTTCTTGCCCCCCTTCACAATTTGAAGGCTGCAAGGGAAGCCCTTAATCTGCAAAGACAAGGCCCTCAGGGATTTAAAACCTTATAAAAATCAGGATATTGGCCTTTCATGACCAACATAACCAACCCTTTGTGAGGTGCAAATATATGACATTTTAACCAACTTTCGATGTTTCAGTGATGTCTGCAGAGGTGACAAAAATCACACAGATATTTTCTAAATCTTACCATGAATAAATACGAATAACCCCCAGGCATAAATACAATTAACTTCAGGGAATATTATCTTAACCTTGAAAAATAAAGCAACCTCTGTAGAAATGCCCAGATATTTATTTTTCCATAACCTTACACAGCATAACCACAATTGTGCATGTATATAGGTATAGTTGTTGCTCTTATGTTTAATCAATGAATTTGTGCGTTGGTATTGCAGTGAGAGGCTGACTGAAGTGATCTATGTCACCCCAGGGCAAGAACCATTTTCAACAGCAGGATAATCCCCAAAGCAGAGTTAATCAATTGGAAACCAGCCATTTTTGTGTCTACTGGATGGTAATATGGGTTTAATTAAGACAAATATCTAGTTCTGCCTAAGGGTAGATGGGGGAACAGTACTGATGAGATTTTCTGGAGGGGCAAAATATTGACAGTGACTGCATGGTTTCTGAGCAATTGCTTCCATATACATTCTTCTAATGGTGTAGTTCTTTCATATATGGAAAACACCCAGAAATTTAAGGCTGACTTCCACATCAGTATTACATGTTATTATAAAGGAGTTTTCTAAGGGATTATATGGAATGAATAGGTCTGACTGGATTTCTTCTTCGAACTTTCAGCTTTTCTAATTTATTTGAGCCAAACATAGTATAAGCTTATCACCACGATGTTATAACTGTACCTGACGTTCATGCATCTGCAGCTTTGCCAATTATTTACTATCCCGTATATATTTAATTCACAGATTTAAAGGCATGAAAATTAATGGATTTTAATTAACATTAAGCAAGAGGAAAACTCTATTCAAACCAAGTGTGGGAAATGTATCAGAAACACAGTCATCCAGTCTTTCCAGAATATGTAAGCTATAGAAGAGACAAAGGAAATCTTTGTTCTTGTATTAATACAGCAGTCATGGAAGATCAGTTTGGAAGATCAGTAATTATCTCCCATTCTTGGAGAAGATGTTGCAGCGAATGCCGGCTTCCCAATTCCCAATTTCAGACAGTGGAATTCCAGACAGTGCTGGATGATGGTGATTATTTAGATTAATTCTCATTCAAGTTTCAGATCCTGTTTTGGGATGGAAATATCCTTGTCACCCTGGTGGATGATTTACACCAGGGAATGGATTGGGCCATGCAACCCTGTTGGTTCTCTTCGGCCTATCAGCAATTTTTGATACTGCCAACCATCATATTCTTCTGTACCATCTACCCAGCTGGGTTTGGGAGGCAGGTGTTACAGTGGTTTGAGTCCTTCCTGGAAGGTTGTGCTATGGGGTTTATCTGCTCGTTTTATAGTTTAAATTGCTATTTTATTGTGAACATGTTTTTATTGCTTTTAATATTTTAATCTTTTACTGTTTTTAATATTTTATGTATTTAATTGTTGTAAGCCGCCTTGTGAGGGCCTCTGCCCTGAAAGGCGGACAAGAAATGTTTTAAATAAATCAATAAATATCTTATCCCCTATACTTTAAAATATCTGCATAAATTCTCTGTAGGAATTTCTCCAGAGGGAACAGTCATTGATCTGTCGATGATACTCAGGGCTTCTTCACATGGGCAAAATAAGGCACACTCATGACTGGTGACTCATGGAAGTTTGTGAGTCCTTTTGATGACTTCATCAACCTCCTGTATGTCTCCTGCACCTTTCCCCAGTAATTCCATTTAAATACACCCCTATGATATCCCAATTCTGCTGAAATATCTCTGGATTTCCTTCCATGTACAGAGGGAAGTTGTGCTACACAAAGCACCCACTAGAGGACACTGCTGCATTCAATACTTTGAGAACAGCAAGAAGGGAAAAATTTCAGTTATAGTCCACGTGGTTGCACCTGTCTGCTGTGTAATGCAGCACCATTATGATTGCATAAGAGAAGCAGGAAGCAAAGCCCCAGTAAGGGCACATGATTTCCCCTTAATCTAAAAAAGCCCTCAGTTATATTTATTCATCCCTGGGATACTATGGAGTCCTTGAACATGGTTTTGGGATAGATGAGGCCAAACAAGGTGAAACTTTATCCAAACAAGACAGAGGTCCTGAGGATATGGAAACCTGTCTGGATAGAGGCTTGCAACTGATACTAGTCAGGGTTGCATTCCCCTTGAAGGACCACATACACAGTTTGGAGATTCATGTCTATACATGTCTATACATCCTTTCAGTGGGTCTTCAGTGGGTAAGTGGATATATCCACTTACCTAGGAATAACCCTATTCAATTCAATGGGACTTACTTCTAAGTACATATGTATAGGATTGCACTATACACTCAGAAATTGAATTGGAACTAAAACCAAGGATAGTGGCTCAGATGTTGGTCTGTATCAGAATATAAGGAGTTGTCAAAACTTACCATACTGTTTCCATAGGGTGACAATTTCAACATTAATTTTTAAAGCAAGATAGCCCAACAACAAAATTAGCTTTGCTTTGATCAAACACATTTCTTATTCTGTAAGCTATCAAATATTGCCTCAAGATGTACTCTGTGCAAGTCCATTCTCTAAACCTTCAGTTTACCTTTTTATTGGAAAATGCAGAATAATATGATTATGGATGTGCCGCCATTGGTTTCTGCACAGCAGGCTGCCTCTGCAGTGAAGCAGCTTCTCTGGTCTGGTATGACACTCGTAACAAGCAGGCCTCATGAGAATAAACAGAAAAGTTGACTTAAGACTGTTGTCAGAGAGGCCAATCGTCTTGGCCTCTTCATACTGAAAAACAGCTAAGCCTTATTCAAAGTCATACTGCAGTAAAAAGAGGGGGGTGTCATAAGGTCTAGTTATCTGCCTGGTTTCTGAATTACTACACAAATCCCAAAGCATTTGAGCACTTTATCTCAAAGGACAGCTTTCTGGCATACACTGCAAAGAGTAAATTGAAGGGGTCTCTCGGGTCACAGAGGAAAAATGAATGAATGTTTTAATATTCATAAACAAAAGTTAAGCAGAAAAGAGAATAAACTGTGTGCTATAATATGATATGCATTATTTAAGTGCACAAAAACAGAATAAACTATTTAGATTTCTAGGGCTGTAGTAAGATCACATAAATAAAAACAGAACACATTGAAACTGGCAAAATGTAGAAAAGAGTACCTTTTCTTTCTAACCAATAAACTTTACTATTTTGCTCAATCTGACTTTATTATAATCAGAAGTTTAAAACTTATCAGAGACTATTGTCCAGTTCATCCTGCATTGCAAAAGTCTACATAGTGAGTGTGATTCACAAACAAAATAAAATCTTCTGTTGTATTTATATGCATCTGTTATGCATGTCAGAGGGTGGTGTGGTTCAATATTAGTGCTTTTTGAGCCCCTTGAGTTCCTGTAGTTGTTACTGCAGTGGCTCATTAGTGAAGTGGTTTATTCTAGATATAATAACAATATCAAATTATTCATATATGTTTAATACATGAATAATTAGATATAGTTATTATATTTAATTATAATTACATGTAATTATAGGGTTGTGTGGCTTCACTACCAATTTAAACTTCTTTGTGTGTGAGTATGCATATCACCAATCTTTGTCTTACTTCCTTTGCAGTTTCTTTTACCTCTTTATTGTCAACAAACAAGACTGAGAAAGGTGTGGTTTAACATAATAAAATATTGAAAATTTTATTTACAAATATAAAGATACTTTAATACATCTTAAACTTCATGGCATTAAAATAAATGTTCTAATGTTTTATTAATTCCTTTCCTAATAATCATATTTTTAAAATAAATATACCTCCCTCCACTTCCCAAGGAAACCTAACCGCCCCCCAAATCTAAAGCACTGATTCCCTAATCCTACCCCTCTGACAGCTAGTCCTTGGGCACATATACACCAAGTGCACTGACAACTGTTGGGGCTCATTGGCACATACCATATACTGCTTTCATACCACTATATCCTGCTTGGTGTGGCTCCTGCCTTTTATATACTACTTTCATAGTACAATATCCTGCTTGGGGTAGATGAGCCCCTTAACTAATTGCGAAGAAAAACCCTGTGACAGTTTCTCTCTCTCTCTCTCAACTGAAAATGAAACAACCAATCAGAAGATACCATTCAAACAGCTAAATATTCGAACTTCCCCCTCCTACCAATTTACCATTACCTGTCAGACAAATGATTTGTTAAAGTAAATCAAGCCCACAACCAAACATTCAAACATATATATAAGCAACAAAATAAAATACCATTTTGTCACAGGATGGATCCAGACTAGGGTCTAATCTAGACCAAGCAGGATATTGCACTATGAAAACTGTATTAAAGTGGTATATCGTATGTGTCAATGGCCCCAATAGTTGTCAGTGCACTTCAATAAAGCAGTAGTGTGGCTCCTGCCTTTTATATACCACTTTCATAGTGCAATATCCTGTTTGGTATAGATTAGGCCTAAATTACTCATTCTGTAGTCCCATTCAAATCAATGGAACAAGTTAATCATTACTAGCTTATTTGTAATGCCACTTATTTGTTTGCACCTAAAGCATGACTAACAAATCAACCTGAAGTGGAGTGGGAAACCCTGTGGCTCATGCTGGCAAGGACGGGAGGTGGGGGCAGGATTTACAATACTTTTTAGCCTAGTGGATCTTTATTTTTTTTATTTTTTAGCATTCCTCCTCCTCTTGAAACCAAAGTTGTGTTAATGACTCCAGCTCAAGCCTAGCAGAAGGGCCCAAAGCAGGGGATTTGGGGAGAAATGCATGGGATTTAGGTTCAGTAGATTCAACGCTGTCCTTACCTGGAAAATGCCAGTATGAGCTGCAGAGGTTTGTGTTCCCAATCCACTTGGGGCTGAGTTAAATGCCCTGGTTCAGGGCCTTCTGCTGGTGATAGACTTATGCCTGAGGATCTTTTCATGGGTGTAACTGGGCTTTGGGGTGGGCATGCCAGTTCCGTAAGCTGTCTTCACAATCCCCTCCAGCTGGTGGAACTGGGTGGTAGGACTGTGCTGTGATTTAGTGTGGATCCAATCCCATATTTATTCGAAACATGATTAGATATATGCCACACACCATTAAGAGACTACCCTAAGATATATTTAGAAATTTCATTAGGGGTAGTCAGGTAGAACTACCCCTAATGAGGAAGATATGAATGTTACCCCTGTACATTAGATATTTGTCAATATTTGAGAAGGAAAGATGAAAATGTGTCAGGGCTTCATCTAAAGTTGAGCAGCAAACTTCTGATCAAGAATGGGACTTTCTTGTACAGTCCTCCCTGATGAGCACCTCCCAAATGGTCTTCAGTAGATCCCTTAACCTACCAGAGAAGACTTCTAGAGGACAGTGGGGGTGGGTGGGTGGATCCAGTTTGCTGGCAATTCTATTCTATTGGCAGGCAGACACAACTGGATGTCATCCTTTATAGTTTTAGACTTTGGGGATAATGATCAGCCAGTAATTAATATACTGCATTCAAGAATGTTGTACTGAAATGCCTGATCAATAATTAAAACTACTATTTCAAAAGCTATAAACAGCACTCTGCCTATTGCAGGGTGTTGTTTTTTTCCGCCCCCTTCAATGAAGGAATTTTCCAGTTACAGAGCAACAACAGCATACAGCAAGTAATTCACTTCAAGCCACTTCTATTTCTTCCTTGCTCTGCAGTTTTTTAGATGAAGATTGGATGCTGAGTTTATTTACTCACTTCATTAGTTTCTCAACTATAAGATGTATTTTCTTCCCAGGCAAAGAAAGAGGAAGAAGACCATTTAGATATTTTAAAAAGAAATCTAGAGAATGAAGTCTGCAAAGTTGTCAGAGTTCCCCTTAAGTGTGTGAGGAGAAGGCCAACGTGTGAATGGATAATCTTTAACCATGTTTCTTATTTATATTTTAAAATGGTAATATATAAAGAAAGAACTATTCAACAGGTGCACTCAGCATAATTGGTTTGACATTATTCATACCTTTGTCAACTATGAGAACAATGGTCAGGATCAAACAGCATGAGCAGCGTTTCTGTTTTTGGTTTTCTTTAGTCCTCTAGTAGCCCTATAATCTCCAGTGCAGTAAGGTGCTATTCCATATCTACAATTCACAACATGTATGCATCATGGCTTACTGGTTTAAAATCCAAATGAGGTCTCATGTAGAGAGGTGTGTGCCTGCATGCGTGTGTTTCTTTCTTAATTTCAATATTCTACTGTAGTGTCTTTATTTTTAGTACATGTGCAATGCAACCCTGTGTGCACATTTTCTCAGAAGACCATCCCAAGACCATCCAAGGGAAGTCTGCAGTGGATAGGGCAGTGGCCCATGTAAGCATTTGCAAAGCCTAGATCAGTCTTCTCCAACTTGGTTCCCCTCCAGATATGCTGAACTAGATCTCACCAGCCAGCATCATCCTCAATACTCCTAGAGAGCACCAGGTTGAAGGAGACTGGCCTATATTATAGGTAATATGACCTGCCTCCCCCATTTTTCTAACTCAGTCTTAGTCCAAGTATTCCAAAGGAGATTTAAATTATATCAAAAGGAACACCTGCCACCTCAGGGGAAAATTGTACTTCTTCCCAAGAAGATAAGGATTCATCATAATGCAGAAGAATCATAAAAAGCCAGTTAAACACATCACTTCATCTGTATTCTCTGCAGCGAAACTTGTATAGATACAACATTAAGATAATTTAAGTATTCCTCCCCACCACTACTTTTACTTTTTCAAACTCGATATTAATTTTATTTCATTGGTATTTCGTGTAGTAGCTCTATTTCTCTGAAATTATCCTTCTCACCATAACGTATTGATTTGGAATGAAACAACTTGGTGCTCTTATGTTTATTATATGATTTCTCATCATTATGAAAAGTGCTTCTAATGGAAATGTAAGATGGGGGGAGGGGAAACCTCCCCCAAAATGCATTTAATGTCTTTATTCATGGCCTGTCATAACAAATATAAACTACATAACTTACTGGAAAAGTACATTTTTAAACTGATTACTAAAATAAACATTCTTGAGTTACTGCAACTTTAGCATTGTGAAGCTGGAAAAAGTGTTCTGCTGTATGCTAAGGAAGGAATGTGCCATTGAGGATAATTTGAAATATAGCCTGACTTTCTGCTATGGGTTGATGAGACATTCATTGAGTTTGTATCTTAATGCAGATTTCAATACAGAACATTCACACTTCCTAACATTAACACAAACTAGAACACAGTTTGCTGCTAAAATCTGGATACTTCCTCAGTTTGCAATGTAGTTCACAATTTTTTTTAAAAAAAAAAAGTGCAGAAAGTGGCATGCATTTCTAAAAATCCAAATCCAGAATCTTCAGGAGTGTTTGGATTCAGATTCATTCCACTTTGCAGGAGCCAATCTTCAATTCAGACATCTGAATCTGTCCGAATCTGCCTGATTCAGTTCAGGATTGATCCAAATCTAAAGCACATCCCTAGTTTAGTTGATTGTTGGTGCTGGGGTATGGGAATTGTTATTAAACTGAAACTGTTGCTTCAATGTTTAAAGTAAATTCTTTGCCAAATATTGTGCTCCCTTTTTTAAAAGCGGTATGAAAGAGGTATATAAAAGTCAGAAGCCACACTACTATTTATAGTGGTATTGAAGTGCACTGACAACTGTTGGGGCTCATTGACACAGACCATATGTCGCTTTCATACCCAACAGTTGTCAGTGCACTTCAGTACCACTATAAAGCAGTAGTGTAGATCCTGCAGTATACTTCAATACCACTATAAAGCAGTAGTGTGACTCTTGCCTTTTATATACCACTTTCATACCACTTTCATAGTGGAATGTTCTGCTTGGTGCAGATGAGCCCTCTGTCACCATCAACACACTTAAATAACGATAACTCACATTCCATTGTGCAATTATATACCAATGAAGAGGTGTCCCACAGTATTTGTAAAGATTCTGCCTATCTGCATGTATTTGTAGAAGCTGCAGTGCCGGCAGATACTGTAGATAGCCATAGCATTGAAATAAGAGGTTCTAATGGGCTGTGGAAAGATATAAAGGCTCAAAATGACCTCAACCCTTCCCAAATGCCTCTGAACTTCTACAGGCTCTTTTACCTCATGCCACCCAGGAACATCACCAGCAATAAATCATAGTAGTTAGAAACTAGTCCTGGAACAGGGCTGTGAATCATTTTAGCACAGAAGAAGCAAATAGAACTTGCTGCCTTACTACCAGCACAAGGAGCCTCCAGCCAGAATGAATGTGGAAAGCCCATCTCTGTTGCCTTCCTCCCCAGAATCCTCTCATTCAAAAGTTCCTTGGAGCTGCTAGACAAACAACTCCTTTTGCTTTGAAAGAAACTGCACCTTCAGTGTCTGACGTATCTCATTGGTGGTGGGGGGAATTGGGCCCAGAGGATGCCTCTGTTTAGAAATGAGCAACCAAGACAGTGAGATACCCAGAATACATTGTAGCATTGGAAAGGATCTAACCATGCTAGCACTATTGATGTTGCACTAGTGGGAACCAAATCTTGTGCCATGTCAATAGCCCTTTCTAGCATGCTGGGTTTCCTGGGAAACTTGTCATGCTAGCAAGTAGGGGTGTGCACGGACCCCCCGCTCCGCTTCACTTGCAGATCCGCCATTTTCCGGATCGGGCCGCTCCGCCCCGCCCCCGCTCCGCCCACTTCTGCTCCGCTCCGCCCGGAGCTCCGGATCCGGATCCGGAGCTCCGTTTCCCCCCCCCATAGGCTTGCATTGAAAGCTAAAAAATTATACAACTTTTTTTCTGTTCAAGTTAGAAACCTCATGTTTGGCACCATGACACCTCATGGGGATATACACACGCACGCCAAGTTTCAAAGCAATCCCATCATCCCCTGATTTTTGGCGAATTTTTGAAAATCGGGCACCCCACACACAACATCCCTGCGAGGTGGGCAGGGGAGGAGGGAGGGAAGGCAGGCAGGCAGGCAGCTGGCATTTCTGGGGGCATAAGGAAGTGAGCCAAGGATAAGCCAGTAATGCATATAAAATGGAATAAATCAATCAATAAACAAAGGAGGGGTGGAATTAAAAGCAGCAGTGTTGCTCAATAAACAGCAAGAAGAATTTTTTTAAAAAGGCTATATCTGTCTTTTACCAGCAATAGGGGGACGTGCCCGGGGGAGGGGGAAGTAGCTGCCAGTTCAAGACACTGACAGCCACCAACAGCTCTGAGAAGAAGTAAAACGCTCACTTCGACTCATAACAGGCATTGCTCCACCACTGAAAAGTGACCATTCACTTCAACTCATGATAGGCATTGCTCCACCGTTTTACTCTCTTTGGAAGGCTCTAATGGCCTTCCAGTGCAGGAGAGAGTGGGGGCACTTCCACGATGAGATGCCCTAGGGGAGCTCATCCCCTTGCACCACATCGATTCAGTTGTTCACCAAGGTTAGGGTGGGGAGCAGTGCTGTGTTTCTATCTCTTATTCTTGGCTTAGTATATGATTTCAGGTTGTGTTTGTGCATTTGGTGGGGCTACTGTGTTAAAAAACATGGGGAAAAGCCCGTTCAGATGAAGAAAGAGAAGTTTCCCAGAATCCCAAGTTACCTGTTTTGCCTATGCCCTCCTCCAACTTTGGGATCATCATGACCGGGAGCTGACTCTGCCCCTCAGCCCTTTGAAAAAGGTATTTTTCCCGCCGATTTTTTAAAAACTTCTAGCCTGCGACCCGTACGATGCAGAAAGTTGAGAGTGGTCTCAAAATGACCCCCATCCACGACTCTCTGTGCACAAGAATTTTCAGAATGATAGCTTACCCCCCCCCAGTTATCCCCGATTCTTTCCCTCAATGCAATCCTATGGGCGAAAAGCCGAAAACGCCGTTTGAGCCGCGCGGTTGACCCGATTTTCACAAAAATATAGCACGCGACCCAGACAACGCAGAGAGGTGAGAGTGGTCTCAAAATGACCCCCATCCACGACTCTCTGTGCACAAGAATTTTCAGAATGATAGCTTCAAAAACAACGTAGTTATGCGCGATTATTTGCCGCAATGCAATCCTATGGCGAAATGTTTTCAAGATGGCGACCGGAGCGCTCCGCCTGAACTCGGAGCTCCGAAAAATGGTCGCTTCTCTTCGCCTTGCTTCTAGGGGGTCCGCGGTCCGCTCCTACTCCGCCTCTGGGTAAGGCGGAGCAGGCCAATCCGCTACTGCTTCTACGCTCCTAATCGGAGCGGAGCACATCCCTAGCAAGTACTATTGATGTGGCACAAACATAGGTTTCCATTAGTTCAACATAAGTAGCAATAGCACACCAATGAATGCTTCCCATTCTTTTTATTTATTATTTTATACACATTATCCTACCCTTCAATTAAAATTCAAGATGTCTTCCTTCAATAAGTTAAGCAGTCATAACCAAAATGTTTTATATGAAGATAATTAGAAAGGGAAAAGTTTATGAGATTTAACATGTCTGGGCAATGCAGAGTTTATGAATCAGAACTATAATTTCGATATTGTTAAATATAAGACAAATTAAGGAATGGTGAGATTTAGATTAGATATATGGTAAAATATGACTAATTTTATGTACTGATAGTAATTATATTTTATTTATTTGTTTATTTATTTATTACATTTTTATACTGCCCAATAGCCGAAGCTCTCTGGGCGGTTCACAAAATTGTATAGAATTTATAATATTTTAAAAACAGATGGAAGCCTTATGGTTACTTTATTCTTTGTATATCTTGGAATATTTACCCATTTTGTAATATGTTACTGGACTTACAAAATTTACCAAGATGTATTTGCATTTCATTATATGTAATGAAAAACATGTTGTGTTTTTTTTTTTTTTTTTTAAAAAAAAAATATTCCTGAGTGGTGCCAACAAGGTATAATCAAAATGCAATATTAAAAAACAATTCTTTGGATGCCTTCTTGTGGAAGTTCCTCAAATCAAGCAAGTGGTAACTTGATCCTCAAATGCCATTAACTTTTGCCACTAGACAAATTTGTCAGATAAGGATACAAGGCAGCAGCTTGAGTCTGTAATTATATAAGTCAACATATAACATTATCCATCTTGCTTGAGGTAGTTTTGAGTAGAAGTGAACAAACAAGCAATGGTCAAGATTGCTAGGATTTCCCAACTGCCGTATTGCCACTCAACTCATGCCGAATTCATGTTTGTGCTTGAAGTTACTGCTTGCTCTGCATGAACAGGAAAACTGCACTAACTGAGCACTAATCAAACAGGAAATTTACTCAAATTTCCCCAAATTTGTTCAAATTTCCTAATTTGCACAACTTTTTGCCATAAACTAAAGTGGGGCTTTCTGTCTGCAGGGGACATTTGCTCAAATTAGGATGTTTGTGCAAAACTTAACTGGGGAAAGTTGCACAAATGTGAGTATATGTCTGGCAATTTGCACATATTTCGGTGGTCATGTGCTTACGCTTCGAACAGAGTATGCTCACATGTTGTGCAAGCAAAAATGAAATTGTCATATATCCCTTCTTTTGAGTGGGCTGTATGTAACTGCTTGGGAGTTAGATTGCTAGATTCAGAAAAATTAAATCCACCTTGATGTGTAGGTAGCTGCATTTTTGAAAGTGGTTTTATCACCGCACAAAATGGAGCTTAGCACTGAGTAAGCTTGACAGAAATAATGAGTTGAAATTGCAAGTGGTAGTCCTCATAAAACATAATACAACTGTGGCAAAACATTCACCACTGAATTTATATTCCTCTCATTTCCTCCCATTCTTCTCCTGTTTGCCTTTTCATTTTGCATCTGTGCTAGGACTGGCCTTAATTTCAAATGATATAGGAACTGTGAAACAAATTTTCCTCTCAATTTAGCATGTTCATTCTTCGGTTTACAACAACTATGTATATAGGAACATAGGAAGCTGCCTTATCTTGACTCAGACCATTTGTCCATCTTGCCCAGTACTGTTGACACTGACTGGCAGCAACACTCCAAGCTTTCAGGAAGCAGTTTTCCAGCCCTACCTGGAGTTGTTGGGGAATGAACCTGGGACCTTCTACATGCAAAGCATGTGATCTGCCACCAAGGTATGGTGCCTCCCATATTATGAATATGTGATTCATGCATTCCATACTAGGTATATCAGAGGAACCCATCCAGGGGGTCAAGTCTGAGGAGCTTTTAGTAGCTCAGCCTCTGAACTCTGGTTCTCTTGTCCATGAGGCCCCTATTTTCAGGAACTTTCTCTTTCCCCACAAAAGAAACATTGTTTTTTCTACCACTTTTGTATGGAGGGGATGGGAAATACAGATAATTTTTCTCTTTGGGGAGAGCATCAGGGTTTCCACATAGCTGTTTTAAGTGTAGCCAGTGACCGAGGGTGATTTTTCCTTTTTTTAAAAAAAACACCCCTTCCCTTGGCATTTGGAGGAGCCCAGTAGTTCTTATTGGAGATCATGTTACCTCACCTTCTCCAATAAGCATCCAGTGAGCACTCTTGGGCTCCTGAAAAGAAATAAAATAAAGAAAATAAAAAGAAATAAGCCCTCTGAACAACTGTCTACATTTTAAAAGGTATGTGTCTCTCCCCAAGGAGAAAATTCTCTGAAATTCTCACCTCTCCCAGCCTTTTTCGCCTGAGTTTTCTCCCCCACAGATACACAGGTCCCCCATCTATTACCATCTTCAACTCTTCAACTGAAATGCCTCATCTCTGCGCCTGGCTTGCCTGGGCAGAGCAGGCCAATTGCGGGTGAGGATGGCAGGGACAGGATGTGGAGGCTTGCCATTGGTGGCCTCTGCATGGTACCACCGGGACGGGGAGGGGACTGAGAGGCTTCATAGCCCTTCTCACCCCTCCCAACCTCCTCTTTTACTGCACAGCTCCCTCCCTCCCCTCCTGGTAGACAGTGTGGGCTTGCCAGTTGTCCTTTTGGAGGCCGAGTAGGAATTTTTGCTCATAATCTAACTTGGTTATGAGTTTTTTCGCCTACGTCACACTGTAAGACAGTAGGAGAGTATTAATTAGGTCAATTTTGCTCAATTTAATTCAGTCACATTGTGGTTGGCAGGTGGGTGTGGACATCTGGAGCGGGGTTTGGTATAGGTGAGTATTCACAGCCACCATTGTGGTGATGGGTAATGACTAAGGCCCACAACTGGGAGCCTTGTGGCGCCTGCTAGCGGGATAAGGATTACCTTTGAGGCCAACCCTCCTCACCCACTCAGAGCACTGCAGCCTGAGGGGGGATGACACCAGAAAGTCTCCCTACCCCAAGAGGGACAAGCCTGTGAGGTAGCAAATTGCCAGATGCCACTTCACAGGCTGTGACTGGTTCGCCTGATCCAAACAATGGCCTGTGGATTGGCCAAGGAATGATTCCACCTTAGGCTTTCACCCTTTTTGCTGATCTTTAATAAATGTGGCCCATATTTAATCCCATTTAAGTGTCTCATCTCGTTATTTCTCAAACTCCACTTCCACAAATTACCTGCTTGTTCTGAGAGAGGAATTGAAGATCACCTCCTCACGATCCTTATATGAGTTAGCTGCTTTTGCAGTACACTGCTCACTTAAGTGCACTGCTTGTGTGAGCAGTGTTTTTGCAGAAGTTAGACTTCAACATATCAGAACCAACTTTGCGTTTCAGTAAGTAGGGATTTGTCAATAGTAGTAGTGTGGAAATGTGGTCAAAACTTCTTAGGTCACACGTTAGTTTTTGTAATATAGAAGTGTCATGTTTACATGAAAAATCGCCATCTATAATCTTTTGAACATACTCCATAGAACGTACTGCATGATTGTTTGTTCTCTCTTCATTAATTTGGAAACCTTCACTCTTGGCTGGGGCTGCCAAGTGAACAATAAGCCAGCAGTCTTATCTAAATTGAGTGTTAGTGCATTTTCATGAAGTCAGTTTGTTGCTTTCACAAGCAGAGCATGAAGAATAGCATTAATCTTTTTTGTGCTCTATCAGATAACTGCAAGACAAAGTCATCAGCATACATGTAAATCAAAGATTCCACAAAAAATGTGTGTGTGTATGGGGAGAGAGAGGGAGGGAGGGAGAAATCATAAACAATTCCAGTATTGATGATAGTGTCTAGAAAAACAACCCATCCAGGTTTTGAAAGTCTTGCTTTTCCTCTCTCAATAAGATAGCAATCATTCAAACTGTAATGTAATAATACCTAGTTCAGAAAAATAGGCTGTGATGAGCTCATGTGCTTGAAAAATATTCTTGAGTTTTGCATCAAGGTCTTACATTTGAGTCTCTTATCTAAGAAGAGAAATATTTAATTTGCAAAATGAAACTCCTATAATGTCACTTGAGCAATGAACAAGGGTCATTAAAATGAATGTGACTAACAGTGTCATCACATGGGGGGAAATCACATTTCCTTGCCATTGCTTCTCCACCCTCACGTTTGTCTCTCATTACTTTCTCTTCTGCCCTGAAGGGAAAGAGGAAGTAAACAAAGAGCATGTGGCCCATTCAGCGGCCATTTTAATTGCGCCACTTTTCCTGCACACAGCAGGAGATTGCAGCACATTCCATTTTTTAGAAAAAGTTGGATTAAAAGGCATCTATTTTGTGATGGAAAAATGAATGGAAGGAGTGGAAGACACGTGGGAGGCAGACAACGTTGTCTAAAGGACATGCGCACATCCATAAGTGGGCAGTAGCAAGCATGCGATAAAATGCTCATCTGATGAACCTTTACGCACATGGATGATGCTGGAAGTTTGTATAATAAAACAACAACAATAGAAATGCATTCATTGATTGATAATAATGTTTTGGGGAAGGGGATGAATTTTTTTCCCTAGCCGGCATTGTAACAAGAACAGTATTTTCCCTGCTAAAGTTTTTCACCTTTTAAAGTCATTGGTAAAATGGAAAGTAAAATTTACTGGCATTTCCATCCAGTGCAATGTCTCTGAATAGGAATGAAAAAGACTGATCACTCCTAATAGGTATGATACAGTGGGCTTCATGGGATAGGTTATTACTATACAGATCCTTTAAAAAAATCTGTGAGACTATAGAATGAATTGTAAATAATCTATGATTATGATGGGTTGTCAGTAGAACCAATGTTGTGCAGAGGAATCGCTTTAGCAATTTCCCCCAAAATATAGTATAGCTGCCAACTGGAAGCACTGTATCTTTTTTTATTTGGGAGACTGCCATAAGTCAAGGCTGATGTTTTCATCAGTCTATCACTGATATTTACAAAAGATAAACATTTTCTAGAGAGTTCTGAGATCCAGAAGGCAAATGAAAGAAGCATGAATTTCATGGAATTATGACAAGACAGAGTGCTTTCATAAATCCCAAATTAACACTAGTGACTTGCAAGTCAATGACACATTTGAATAAGAAATAATAAAAAACAAGAAATAAAAATGCCACCCAGTTTCAAGTCAGAATTGTCACAATGGTTGATTTAAGAGTGTTCAAAAAGACGTGCAGAAGTTATGAGCTGTTATTATGCTCCCATATGAATACTTGTTCCTGTGTTTTGTTTTTAAAAAATATTTGTATGCCACCCTTCATCCAATAGATTCCAGGGTGGTGAAGAACAAATATAAACAGTAAATTGTTTATACCATAAAAAACTAAACAAAAATACCATAAAACCATGTAGTAACTACACCCCATAAAGGGTCTTTATACAATTCCAGGAACTCCGAGCATATATTATACAATTCAGGAAGCATGACAGTTTGGCATACTACTCCTTTTTTCTTTACCAAAAAGATATTACTTGATTATTATTATTATTTTAGCCACTTAGAAGGTTCACAGCAATTACTGGAAATCTCGCCATTTCCTGTAATATTCTGTTGTCATCGTATTCAGACATATTCACACAGGATGAGTCGGTAAGAAACCACATGGGCATTTAGTGCAGCCGTTAGACTGCTGCAGCTATTAAGGAGGAGGTTCAGTTTTCAACATGCTTTCCAATAAAAGTCCATCCCAAGGGACAGGACATGAGGAATAGGATGAAAGCGGTTAAGTCAATACAAGATTGACTCCATTACTCTTGCCATCTGTTTATCATGGACCTTGTTAAAGTTGTTGTGCTCTCTTTTATTGACTAAGGAATATTAATATTGCTTGACAACTGCTTGGTATATGGAATAAATGGTTATCTCATTTTGTTGCCTAACAGCTGTTGATTCACCCATGCTAACATGTTCATGAAGCATCAATCATGCATTTTAAATGTGAAAAGCTCTCACTGTACATGTGGTTGAAGAGTATTGGACAATGTAGAAATACGGCTGGTAGGAGTTAATGACAGGGCTGTACAAATCGCTCTCTTGCCGTCTCCTTCTCTCTGCTTTAATGAGCCATACATCAATCACATTGCAAAGATGACTTCTTCCTCGGAGGTAAAATACCTTGCAGTTGTGCAGATAAGAACACTTGGCAAAATAGTACTTGAACCCAAAGGAAACAGTTTTTAATTTGGCCTAATTTCAAACTTTTGTAGATATTTTCATGTGAGGAAAAAGAATGACACAGCAAACATCAAGTTAAAGCAAACGATAGTTATGGGATGTAATGGATGGGTGTACTTGATTTTTACGGTAAATGAAATCTTTTAAAAAATCAACAATATGGAGGCAGAAAAAGGAAAGATGGAATAACAATTGGGTCAGCTAAAGAGAGAGCTTTCAATAGCCTCAAAAAAGTGCTGCCTTGAGTTTATTGTGGCATGAGCTTTTGTAGACATGTGTTTTCTCCATCACATTCATCTGAAGTAGCCTCTTACCTACAAATGTTCATGCTGTAATTAAATTTGTTAGTCCTTAAGGTGCCACAATGCTCTTCTCTGAATTTGCTACAGCAGACTAACATGGCTAATCTTTGTGAGTAAGAAAGTGACCTTGAACCATCTGTAACATATAAAGTTTGAGAAATGGCCCGAGAGAGTATAACTTGGTGTGCATAGGAAGTGGAGTAGTCTCTCTTTTAAATGTCAACTAAACTAATTTCTTGACTCAGTCCTCTGATGAATGCTATAGCATCAGCTAAGAGCACATGGAAGTCTTATGACCTTCGATGCTTCCCATATAGCCATAGTATGGATCATTTCTGCTGAACAGGATCTTTAACGGCTCCGTCTATATTTGTTGCACTAAATAGAGGACATTGGCAGCTACAAATATCTTCTGCCTTTCAGCTCCTAAGTCAAGCATGAAACGTCAGGCTAAATCCTGATGATCTTAACTTGAAAGGATAAAGGGATGAACTGCTCAAAATGAAGGCTTAAAAGAAACACCTCTGAAATTTCTCAGACTCACTACAAACACTTCCACTTCTCTCTGCAGCCTGCCCTATTGTTTGCCCAGATGCCAGTGCAGTTTTCCACCACAGTTGAATTATTTAATTTTGAGTTCATTCCTTATAGTTAAAGAACTATCCTGGAAAGTTTAAGAACACTGCGCGCACACACACGCACACACCCACACAAGCACCTTAGTAAATCTCCATACATATTTGTTTCCTCTGTATACTATATTTAAATATATAAATATTCCTCTAAAGGAGATATGTAAAAGCATTCTCATTTTTGCTTGAATCATCCCATCTAGTGTGTTTATTAATGCCAGAGAAAAACTGCACCCTATTTTTCCTTAGCTATTCACATCTGGCAGTATGAGTACCAATTTGAAACATCACAAAATTAATTCAAACTTTGAATCCACCTCCATATATTTAGTGTCTTTGTTGATGGTTGTCTTCAGCAACAATGAATTATAGACAAGGGCACATGATGACAACATGACTCGTTGATATGCCTTTTGTTAAGCTATTTCTGTACTATGAAACACAGTGTGGGCAGCCAGACTGTGGATGAAATAAATCATTTACATTTTGAATTCTGACTGTTTCTGTGGGGGGGGGGGGAAACAAAGGAGCCAAAAACAATCAACTATCTGTTATATATTTTACAATATATCTTTTTTCATGGAGGATAAGGCTGACTAATAATCATGGTGGCTGTATATTATGTATCAGACTAGACCTCAAAGACCAATATCTATCTTAATTTTTTGTTGCACCCTTAATTGTATTCTTTTTTCCCCCCACCTATGCAGCCCCAGAGGTTTCTTGTCTTTACCTAGGACTTCTTGGACATATGTAGATTCAGGTCTAACATGTCTAAGGAATATACTCCTTCTCCCACCCACCCCTCCATTGCAATGTTCTAGCTGGACTGAAAGCACCACCATCACCATTCCAACGGTGCACCATATTTTTATTTCAGAACTATGCATTTAAATGTTTTTGCTGGCTATTCCACAACCTCCGAGGTCCACTTCACACCATGCAAATGGTCACTTCATGCTTCATTCATATGAATAGAAGCAACAGCATTGTGCTGACTAAGTTCATTGGTTCATCTAGACCAATATCATCTACTCTTTTCTAAAGGGCCTCAGGCAGACACCTTTCCCAGCTCTATCAACTAAGATGCTTTTCAAATGGAAATATCAGGGATTGACTTTAGATCCATAGATTGGAAAGCTTGTGATCCACCACAGAGCCACAGCCCCTTCTACCAAATTCTTTTAAAGGCAATCCCACTTTCCCCTGTTTCTTGGGCTTGTTTAGGATGAAGTGATAAAACATGCTAAGACATATTGCTTTTAAAATGGCTGTTGATATCCAGGATTTCAATACTTACTATATTTATTTTTCAACTTTTTTAATAATATGCTTTCATATAGTATTATACATACCTAGTACCTTTGGAATCAGGTAGCTAAAATTGAAATAATTGATGATAATACTAATAACTAAGAAAGAGCAACAAAGGTGGAAAGTGTGTGAAAAGCAGCGGGGGGAGAAAGCCATTCCAAATTGCTGAAAAAGAAAATTGCTTGCCAGTTACTTCTTCTTCTTCTTCTTCTTCTTCTTCTTCTTATTATTATTATTATTATTATTATTATTATTATTATTATTATTTCTTGGACCTAAAAACTTGTAAAATGACTTTTTAATGGCGTTCAACTGAGTGATTATATGGTTTAGTGATAAACCTCTTATTTATTCTATCTCAGGAAAATGGTTTCTATAGCTGCACTGGCTCATGTTAATATACACCTTTATTACCAGGTCAATCATACAGGTGATATAATGAATGGGGCAGGATACACTAAATTTGGTTTACAAACCCCAATGAGCAATCTTGCATTTTTGAGAAAAAAAGTAACACACTTGTGGCAGCTGACAAACTATCACCCTGGACTCACTTGGCAGCTAGCCTAGCTAACGCCATTTTTTGTTGGCTGGCTGCTGCTGAAGTAGCCATGTCATTCCCTTCATACAAACATAAAGAGAAGTGCCTCATGAGAAGAGCCATAATGGATCAAGACCATGGGTCTGTCTTGTCTGGCATTCTGTTCACACTGTGACCAACCAGCTGCCTGTGGGAAATTCACAAGTACGATGTGAGTGCAATAGTACCAAGCCGCTCATGTTCCCTGGCAACTGGTATACTGAGGCATACTACTTCTGATACTGGAGGTAGCATGTAGCCATCAGGACTAGTAGCCATTGATAGCTTATTCTCCATAAAATTTGTCCAATCCCCCTTTAAAGCCATCCAAATTGGTGGCCATTACTACATCTTGTGGTTGTAAATTCCATAGTTAAACTATGCACTGTGTGAAGAGGTACTTCCTTTTATCTGTCCTGAATCTCCCACCAATCAGCTTCATGGAATGACCCATGTTCTATTATTATGAGAGAGGGAGGAAAATGTCTCCCTATCCACATTCTCCACATAATGCATAATTTTATACACCTTTTTCATGTCTCCCCTTACTCTCCTTTTCCAAGCTAAGCATCCCCAGATGATGTAACCTTCCCTCATAGGGAAGATGTTCCAACCCATTGATCATTTTAGTTACCCTTCTAAGAAGACTGGGCCTTAGGCAGCTTTGGAGGAAAAAGTGGGATTCATTCCTAAGGATAAAGGAATATTTTCCTGTATTCCTATACTGCAAAATAATATGAGCTTTAGATGTTGGTTAATGACAAGAAGATCAGAAATGTGATCAACATTGTTACATTATGATAGAATAGTAAGGTACCAGCATGCTACATTTGAGAAAGTGTTTGATAGAATTGAAAGGTATTTCTTTAAAGAAGTGATTGGATTAATGTATTTGATTAATGTATTGTATAATGCAACTTCCACAAAAATTGTAATTAATGGGCACATCAATGACCTTTATCCATCATAGGGTGCAACAGGGTTGTCTCTCCCACCACTGATGTGTAATTGCTGCAGGGTAACATCAATATAATATAAAATTAGTATGAGACAATAAGATTAATCATTTAAAATCTGAACAGCTTCATATTTAGATAAATGTATAAATTAAAAATGGGATCAAAGCAATTTGTCTCTCTCAGTAGAAAACACACACTATGGAATTAGATATCTTGTATTAAAAGAGCTAAAGATATTCACCAGCTGGTATCAGATAATCCCACTTCATTAAATTGTTTCAGTCTAAAATAATAAAACTTCAGGGGTTGACTTGACAGTGGAAAAGCAGAAAGTTAATAAAGTAGAATTAGCAGTTCCCGATATCACTAAATCAAAATAAGGAAGGAACCTTTTTCCTATTAAGGTCCAAATTGCCTGAGAATCTATTAGGGTCTCCACTCCCACAGTGGACATGGCCAGAGACAAAAGTGGGTGAGTTACAATTGTGACTCTTATCTTTGTTCAGAAAGCATGGGTAGGGGAAAATATTTTCATTCAGGCATTCTCCTTCTTCAGTTTGTGCAAGGTTCTCTCCATCAGGTTTGTAGTAGGGGGACAAAGTAGGTCAGAGTAAATAATATTAATAATCCCCAATATTATTTCATATCTATATGAAACTGTTGAGAGAGGTCATCAGGAGCTTTGGGGGCAAAGTATCACCAGTAGGCTGATGACCTGCAGTTCTATTTCTCTGTGACATGTGAATCGAGAGACTCCATGTATATCCTGAACCTGGATGTACTTATGGCTTGGATGAGGGCTAATACACTGAAGCTGAATCCCAATAACATAGAGACCCTGAGATGTGGGCTATTTGCCTGATCTGGATGATGTTGCACTCCATCTGGAGTAGCAGGTAATTGAAGGTGCTCCTGGATCCAACTTTGTCACTGCAGGCCCAAGTGACCACTTTATTTAATTAAAACATTTATATCCCGTCCTATATCATTAAGATCTCAGAGCGGCATACAGACCTGAAGCACCCATTACAAACTTTGGTTAGTAAGTCAACTATGCCCATTTCTGGATAGGGATAGCCTAGCCACAATGATCCATGCACCTCATGATTAGACTACTGTAATGAGATTTATATGAGGCTACCCTTGTGCTGAGGAATAGCAGAGATTTCCTCAACAGAACCAAATCATTTCAGATTTCTTTGAATTCGACCCATGGATTCTGCAGAAGACTGGCTCTCACCCTGTTCAGAGGAGTATGCTGAATTGTGGATGGTTTTTCTAACGTTTGGGAATTTTGTGCAAATTTCATCATAGAAAAATATGTAAAAATAAAAAAACTGCCAAAAATGGTATTTCTACCATAGGCTAGAGAATAAAAATGCACTTTGGGAGGGAAATTGTGCATTTGGGGGGATTTGTGCAAATCTGCATATGTGCAAATTTGAAAACTAAAAAAAAAAACACAACCCAGAATGAAAGGCCCATGACAATTTCTGAAACAGAGATGGGACGGATTTTATGCAATTTTAACATCCCTAATTGTGCCTGGTTCAGAAGCTGCAGCTAGCACAGAATGCCACAGCTAGAGAGCTCACTGGGACACCGAGCTATGTTCTGCTCTAAAAGAACTGCACTGGCTGCCTATTAGCTTCTAAGCCCTGTTCAAGGTTATGCTATTGTCATACATGTTCCTAAACAACTTGGGACCAGGAGATCTAGCAGACTGCTTTACATTATTTATACCTAGCCAACCTTTAAGGTCTTCTGAGGAGGCCTTGTTGGTTATTCTGAAATTAGTGGAATGTCATCATGCAAAACCTTGATGGCAGCCCTTCTTGGTAGCAGCACCCACTCTTTAGAAAACTCTCTCCTATGCAGTCTGGAAGGGGGGAGGGTCAGAAAATGTAGCATCTTCCAAATGCCTCCTGAAAACACACTTGTTAATTCAGGCTTTCCCCAGCTTGTAATTAAATTAAACATGTGGCCCTGTCTTACCACTCTTTGTATTGGTCTTATTGTAACTGATATTTTTAATATTGTATTTTAAACATGATTTTAATATGCTACATCCTGTCATACCTTTCTACATACAGAAAGTCCACATAACTGAAAGTCTCCTTTCCACTATGTGACTTATTCCTGCTTGTTTACTGCCAAAGGACATTTGACCATGAAACATTTGTAGAGATAATCTTTAATTGGCGAAGGTTAGGGCTACAGATGTGCCTTCAGGTCAGCTTTAGGCAAAACCCTGCCTAATGTTGTGTTGTAGAAATCAGCTTAAATGACTTTAGAACATAGTTTTGTGGAATGGACATTTGAAAGGTTAAAATATTCAGAATATGAACTTTTCTCCCTGGTTATGTAATAATGGCCATTGGCTGCAATGCTTAATCCATATGTTCATACTCTTTCTAATTTAGATCCGTGTTTCAGCATATATCACTTCTCAGAAATTAATATGATCTTGTAAGCTCATCGAAAATATACAGCAAGAGAACAAGAAGAGAGGTAACAGCAGAAATGAATAGGAACTGGAAGAGGTGCATGCAAATAGGGGCCTTGCTAGACCTGCCGGGATAAGCCGGCAGGGAGGCGGGGCGACGGCGTGCAAACTTTAACGCGCGCCGCCCAGCCTCCTAGACGCACAACGCGCAGGGACGACGGAAGCCCTGCAGCGCCGGCCATTTTTTAAAAAGTTTAAAGGGGCCACGTGCGCCCGAAGACTGCGGAGAAGGTAAGGGTTTTTTATTAGTTAACCCCCCCCATCCGCTCCTGATCCCTTCCTGATCTTTCTCTCCCTCCATGTCCCGTGTGTCGTCTCCCCTCCTTTTCCCTCCGTGTGTGTGTGTGTGTGTCCTGTGTCATCTCCCCTCCTTTTCCCTCCGTGCGTGTGTCCTGTGTCATCTCCCCTCCTTTTCCCTCCGTGTGTGTGTGTGTGTGTCCTGTGTCATCTCCCCTCCTTTTCCCTCCGTGTGTGTGTGTGTGTGTCCTGTGTCATCTCCCCTCCTTTTCCCTCCGTGTGTGTGTGTGTGTGTCCTGTGTCGTCTCCCCTCCTTTTCCCTCCGTGCGTGTGTGTGTGTCCTGTGTCATCTCCCCTCCTTTTCCCTCCGTGCGTGCGTGTGTGTGTGTGTGTCCTGTGTCGTCTCCCCTCCTTTTCCCTCCGTGCGTGTGTGTGTGTGTGTGTGTGTGTGTCCTGTGTCGTCTCCCCTCCTTTTCCCTCCCGGGATCTCCCCGGCCGATGGGCACAGCGCTCAGCGCTGTGGCCAGTCCGCGGCTTTTTGTGGCTACTCGTGAGTAAGCGATTAGCCGCAAAAAGCCACGGAAGTCCCTAGACCTTCCCCAGCTCCGGCCTCAGGCCGGAGCTGGGGAAAAGGCGCGCCATAAGCGAATTCGCTTATGGCGCGTTGGAGAAGGCCTCAGCGCGGCCTGTCTCCGGATTCCCCTGTGCGTCATCTGGACGCACAGCAGGGAAGCCGGGACAGAAGGCGCGCTAAGGCCTCGTCTAGGAAGGCCCTAGGAATATTCTCAGAATCCATATTGGGGGTTTTCCCTGTTTTGTTGTCCCTCCCTCCCCCAAATAAGATAAACAACAAGAAGCTGAAAGGTTGGAGAAACACTTACAATGCTTGTTGAATTATACATAGAAAACATGCTAATTTTATCTGGCTTTTTAGAGCGCTGAGAGGCAGGCTTATAGTTAGCTGGGATAAGAGAAAATGTTAAATACCTGCAGTTGATCAAGTTGTAGCAACTGTTGCATTGTATTACAACGCAGAGAAGTTGCTTATGACTTTCCATAAAATTGACATAACCTCACCATGAACAAGGAAGTTTGCGAACAAGCGTAGTGGATTTGCTTGAGTGGCCTATAATAGCTGTAGAGTTGTAGCATGCACGATTTTGGAAATAAGGTGTGTGTTTCCAACCAACCAGCTGAGCAGCAGGAATGTCTGCTCTATTTCCCACCTGGATCTTAGCCCATCAGCAAGCATCCATCTCTCCCTCCTTTATTCCATGCCCTTGAGCAGACATAAGCCCCTTTCTCCCATCTGCCTGATCCTGCAGCTTGCTTGCTTTCCCCTGATTTCCTCGTCCTTCTCACCTTGCTCTGTGTCTCCTTCTTTCTGACCTTGGATCCCACCATGCAGCCTTCAGTTTGTTGCAGGTCACCAGCTTATTCTCCTTACAAGCTTTAGTAACTTGACTGTGATTTGGAGGATCATCAGATGGGGAGCGGGGAATCATGGTTCCCTGCCATCGCTTCTACCCTCACTTCTGTTGCACAATACTTCCTCTTTCTCATGGAGAAGAAAGAGGAAGTAAACAAAGACCACATGGCCCATTCAGTGGGTGTTTTTATTGTGACACTTTTCTTGCACACAGCAGGAGATCATGGTGGAAGGAAGGCCATAAGGAGAGGGAGATGCATGAAGGGTGGATGGTGTCATCAAAAAGACCCGTGAAAAACCATGAGTGAGCAGTAATGTACGTGTGATAAAATGCTCATCTGATGGCACTCTTGAGCTATTATTGTTCACACACACACACACACACACACACACACACACACACACACTTTTGTTTTATTCTGTTCTAAACTTTTAATGGTTCTATATTATAATGCTGCATTTATGGTTTTATTTTTATTGAACTGCCCAAAGAGCTTCAAGTATTGGGAGGTATAGAAATGTAAATAAATAAATAAAATTTAAACAAACTCATTCTCTGGATTAAGTCTTGAAATGCCAGCTCTCCTTTCCCTCTTGGGAAGCCTACCAAGATGTTCCTACTATCTAGACTGAATAACCACCACTATGTTCTTGTTAATTTGGAAATCATGCTAATTTCTAGGCCAGTTCTACCAGACTGACAGCAGCCTGTCCTCCAGTAGGAAGAGAGTCAAAGTCCTTGTTCCTAAAGCCTTACTCCACCAAACACTGACAGTTCAGACATATTCAGAGATATGTGTCCCAAACACGCATATAAACATCGCAACATCGTTGGTTAATTTTAAAATATTCCCACATTTCAAGTGTGGTGTTATCTAGAAGATCTTGTTTCCCTATGTGTAGGGGATATTATGCCTTAATATTATATTAAGGCCCAATGTGTTAAATATTTAACCTTTGAATAATTGATTAAAAGATTAATTTAATGGATTTTTAAAACCATTAAAACCTTTCTGGATAGATTGATTTGATGACCAGATCATCTGAGGAAACCGCCATTTGAAAACTGCCTTTGAAAATGGTCTGGAAACTTCAACTGGTACAAAACAGGGCAGCATGGTTACTAACAGGGACTGGCTGATGAGACCACATCACACCAGTCCTTTTCCAGCATCATTGGTTACCAGTCCAGGTCCGGGCCCGATTCAAAGTGCTGGTATTAACATTTAAAGCCCTAAATGGCTTGGGGCCAGGCTATCTGAAGGAACGCCTCCTCCCATATGTACCATAAGGCCATATGTACCTGCCCGGACCCTAAGGTCATCCTCGGGGTCCTTCTCCATGAGCCCCTGCCAAAGGAAGTGAGGCAGGTGACTACCAGGAGGAGGGCCTTCTCTGCTGTGGCACCCTGGCTGTGGAATGAGCTCCCTAAGGAGGTTCGCTTGGCACCTACATTACATGCTTTTAGATGCCAGGTGAAGACCTTTTTATTCTCCCAGCATTTTAACAGTCTATAAATAAATTTTAACTTGGTGTTTTAAATTTGTAATTTTGCATTGCTGCTGTTTTTATCTGGTTGAGCTTTTATATTGTATTTTATATTATGGTTTTATACTGTTGTTTTATATTTTGAATGGTTTTAATTTTTGTGAACCGCTCAGAGAGCTCTGGCTATTGGGCAGTATAGAAATGTAATAAATAAATAAATAAATAAATAAATAAATAAATAAAATATATTCTCTATTTTAGTCAGTTCTCTAGATGCTTGTTTCTTGCAAAAGATTATTGTTTTTCTAAGCCTAAACTTGGATATTTTTCATCCTTATAAACAGGGCACTTAGTAATATATTGAACATTATCTTCAATCACTATTTTACAAATTCTCAGGGTCCTCCCCCAAATAGATACCGAACAAGCTTAAAAATACCAAGCAGTTGTGAATTAAATCAAGAAGAGTTTGCCAGTTACTAGA
This sequence comes from Elgaria multicarinata webbii, assembly GCF_023053635.1. Classification (NCBI taxonomy): domain Eukaryota; kingdom Metazoa; phylum Chordata; class Lepidosauria; order Squamata; family Anguidae; genus Elgaria; species Elgaria multicarinata. The sequence continues at coordinate 54,006,632 of NC_086176.1, read as the reverse complement.
TTCCTGTTAAGGCTTCATACCAAATATTTTTCTCCCCCTAATCTGGCATTTTAGAGGGAAAGACCAGAAACTGTTGCTACTTCATTCCAAGTATATCAACAAACATGGACCTAACCAAATGGCAACGCCATTGCCCTTATTAAGGAATTCTTCTGATTTGAGAAGAATGTAGTACTCTAAGAGCAAGTGGTTTATTTAGGAAGTCTGCAGTCAGAGCACTCTGAAGCAACAACCTGCTCATGTCAATAATGAGAGTAAGCTATTTCACAGTGTTTGTGAACGTACAGGCAGAGAAGAGGCACGCTCATTCTTTGATTCGAGAAAGAAAGGCCTCAGAGTCAGGATCATAAAACAAGGACCATGTTTTTGGAATATGTCTACTGCCCCAAAATGCTGGGAACTCAATGGTGGTGGTGCTCATGTTTCAGTATTAGCAGATATCACATGATTTCAGTCCCACCTCAGCAGTGTAAAAACATCCCAGAGGTAGGCAAACTGGTGTCCTCCAGTAGTTTTGGACTACAACTTCCATTAACCCAAACCAGCCCAGCTAATGGTCAGGGACTATGTAGTCCAAAACTCAGGTTGCCTACCAATGGGTGGTGCAATCTACTGTACAGGTCAGGCAGGCAGACCCTTGAATGATGTCTATGCCAATCCCAAGGCCCAGGAATGCTAATGTTAGTAACCCTTCTGTCTCTTAAGTGTTTCATTAGATTTGTGGGCAAGGGGAATGAATGATTATCAGGACTAGTGTCAAGGGTAAATCCACACCTCAGTAGGGGTCCACTGACAAGAGTCCCCTGGAGTTGCTCCTCAGGCATGGCTAAATGGGGCGACATCCCGGGGATCGTCCACATGATACACAGGAGATCCCAGGAGCAGGGAGGGATGATCCCTTCGTTTCCCTGGAATATGGCCCTACACGTTAATCCCGGTTCTTCCTGTGGTCCTGGAATGACCCTGAGACTGTAGGAGGTGTGGCCGGGTGTCCTGTTTTTGTCCTGGCTCATCGCAAGTAACCACGAGGAGCTGGGACCTGGGTACAGGGCACGGAGCTCTTCAGGAGCTCCGTGCTCATCGGGGATGGGGTGGGGGGAGCAGGAGTAAAAAATGCAAAAGAAAAATACTTACCTTTTTGAAGGAGCACTTGATCGCTCATCTTGAGTAAAAAAAAAAAATCTGAAATGGCGGTTGTGACATCCTCCATCCTCCCAGGACATCACGCACCACGTGTAGACTGAGGGGGAGGATCTCGTGATCACCGTATTGTGAGATCCTCCCCCTCCAGCCCCTGGTGTAGACATGCCCGTCCTCTTCACCATTGCAATGTCCTTCTTCACCTGCCTCTTGCTCTGGTCCAGGGAATGGAGGTGGTGAGAAGGAGGAGCATTAGATGCCACTTTTTCCTCAATCACTGGCTCTCTGCCTGTCAAGCCAGCTATTAGCATCAATGATGAGACAGAGGATGAGGAGTATGGCCCTCTACAAACCTGGAGACAGAATGGATTTTTAAAAACCTTTTCTGTTGTAAGCTGCCTTGAGCATGTTTTTAAGCAAAAAAGAAAAAAAGTGGGATATAAATGCTGTCAATGAATAATAATTTTTTTTCTTATGTTTGACTTTTCTCCCACCACAACATTCTGAAACATTTTGCTTAATAAATCTCCCAGTAGAGTTTAAAACTTTTCTTGAGCCCCACAGGTCAATTCCAGTCTGTAACTTAAAAATGAACCTCTAAGTAAATTAGTCCCAACTGCCGTCAGCCTCCCAACCCACCCACAAATGATCATATTGGACTGTTTGGGATGCTCTGATTAGCTGTCTTTGCAGCTCCTTAATGACAAAGGCGTAATGCTGTTTGCAAGAGAGGCCCCATTTTCCCTCTCTATTGCTTTTGAATTCATGTGGGGAGGTTTTAAAAATGCCTGAGCTGCTTTTGAACATGTTGCCATTTGGAAAAGCTTCTACAGTAATTAGTAGAGGTAAAAACCTCTCAGCTCAACTGACAGCCCTGGAAATATGAAGCAAAAGCTTTGATTCCAGAAGGATCAAGTCCGGAAGCCAACACTCCAGCTGTTCACTTCCATTTTGGGAATGTGCTGCATTCTGGCATGTTGCACATGGTGTACTATAAATAAGTCTGTCTTCTGATATACAATTTTACTTCATTTTATGAAATCCTAGTTACAAGCTCCCCAAATTTCAACAACCCAGTTACAATTTAGTATCATAATGACACATTGGCTTCATGAAGATGATAAACCAAACTTTTCTTGGGTTTGAATATGTTACCCCATCCCTCTCCTTCTTCAGGGAAGCTGTGAGGAAGAGTTCAGAAGGTTTTGCATCCGGTTTCAATTAATTGCAGCTTGCCATGTCGTCTGAACAAGACAAATCTTGTTTAATATATAATTAGATATGTCTTTTTTTTAAAAAAAACACCAACATTTTATGAAGCTGGCTTGTTTCAATCAGCTATAGTTAAGATTAGTGGTATTGAATATGGAAGCAAAAGCTTGTGATATCCTCCATGTGGTCACAATGAGGGGGTTGGAGGAGCCATGAGTCCAAGAAGAGGCTAGACTCATTCTTGTCATGATAAACCATGGTTTGTTATAATGACCAAACACAGCCATAATGTAATCAGAGTTATCTGTTACCAAGTAAATACTAATGACAGAGAAAATGTAAATTAGATTTTTTTTTCCTAAGAGAAGACTTCTAAGTATTTAATTGAGTAACATTAAATGTGACATTTTGCCTGAAACCCTGAGTCCCTAATGTAAAATTTACCTGTGATACATTTTCAGGATATTTTGTTTGACAGTGATCATTTTCATCTACACACTTACAATCAGATCAGGTTCCATGATTTAAAAAAAACACACAGCAGAATAAATGTTAGAAATATTAATGGCCTATAATCCACCAGGTAACTTTGTTTCAACCTGCGTAAAATACAAAAGTCCTGTGATTTCAAATCATGTAATTATTAGAATTTTACTACAGGGATGGCATCAGACATGATAATAAAGCAGAAAAAGCAAACATTACTCCCATGCCCATTTTCACAGTGGCCATGTAACATTTGAAGAGAGAATTTGCATAGTTCCACTCCAGGTGTGTAAGCTATACCTGCCTTGGGAGATGATGCATCTCTCCATAGATTCCCTCCTTCAGATGATACACTTGAAGCAAGAAAAAGCAAATACATAAGACTTTTGCACATCTGATTTTTCCACACCCTAACATCAAAAGCTGCTGTAAAGGTGGTTTATAGCTCCCAATACATAGAGAGAATGTGCAGCTTCAAACAGGACATGGACAGAGGGTAAGATGAGGTCTCTCATATTTCTGCTCACATCGTATCTAAAGCCACCATCAGTCTTGACTCTCTCTTTTTTATATAGAACAATCCGAGTTAATTGTTTTTCAACATCCTCTCTTATGAACCATCTGTCTATCTTATTTGCATCTGGCCACAAAACCTCACAAACTAGACTTTAAAAGAGATGACACCTGCTGAATTTAGCATTCAAAATATCTGAAGGTATGCTGATCTGGGAATGGGTAATAAATTGCAACATCCAGAATACTGTTTTCCACCTTCCTAGCTACATTTTCTTCACATAAAGCATCCTTATCATATGTCATGTTAAGATGCTTCTAAAGGGTAAGAAAAAAGTAGATGAAGATATGATATGTTAGATAGCCTATTCTTTACCTCTTGTCAAAATCTAGACTATGACGAGAGGCTCTTCTTCACTGCAGGAGAAAATTGCAAGCCCATAAAGTGGTTATCAAAACTTTTACAAAGAGGATACAGACTCCTCATCTTTGATCTTATGTACTAATCCTATCACATGTCCTAGAAATTGCCCTCTTAGTGCTGTCTGCTCATCATTTATCACTAGCAACCTGAAATGCAACTCATATGGCTTCTGTCACCCCTGATGGGGCCCTGATCCAGAGTCACTGACCTATAACATTTCAGTCTGTTTTTCCAACCATATGGTTTCTCAAAACCTAACAAAGTTGCAAATTCAGATCAATGCTTTTCCTAGCTTCATCTATGTGTACTGCGAATGATTTTACTTTCTCTTTGCAATCTCTAGTTTGTTAAGCAGTTGTAGTAGCTGTTGCCATATTATGCATATGAACTTTTTATGCAGGTCCTGGAAGCTATTAGTTCATTATTGATTTATGTGCACTGCAAACTAAGCCTTTAACTCCCCAATTACAAATACATTGGGTCTGACAAACCAGGTTGGGCAGAATGAAGTAAAATAATACAAAACTGGTGAAAATGCAAGCACTTCCCTTACTCAACAGGAATGGTCAGCATATTTAGCAAAATAAAAACTGCAATGCAAGTCTTAATTGTGGATGGGGCAAGTTCATTCTATGCCAGTTCTATCTGAGGTTTGTTTGATTATGGGAGTGGGGGCGGGGAACTGTATACATTTTTCGTGCATTTTTCCAATGGATATATCAATGGATACATGCCCCCCTTGACTAAAACATGTTTGTGTGCATTTTAGAAATATTTCGGTGGGATGGGGGTTTTTTGGACATTTTTCAAATGTGTGCATTTTGTCAACCATTTTGTTTTGTTTCACAGAATGCATTGCAAGTCCAGAAATGTGTGGTTTCTGATAGGGCTGTGCTCCACTCTGATTCAGAGCATGAATCCAGAGCGGAGCGACCCAATCCGCCTCCCCCAAAGACAGACCTGAATGAGCTCAGGGGAGCTGCGTATCGAGGTGGAGCGGTTCACCTCCATCCGGGGCTCTAAACACAGGGAAGGGGGGAGGAGGCTTACCTGGCGCCACCAGCGCCACCGCAGTCCATGCAGTGATGGACACAGAGCCAGGTAAAGGGTCAGGGGGGAAGGGGGCTTACCTGTGTTTGTCGCGGTCCGGCGAAAGCTTCAACTGAGGTTGAAGCCTGCGCCGGACCGTGACAGAGGCAGGTAAGTAGGGGGGCTTACCTGGCTCTGTCACCGCAGCCCATGCGGCGATGAAGCCAGGTAAGGGGGCAGGTGGGAGGGAGGCTTATCTGCCTCCGTCACGGTCTGGCAGTGGCTTCAACTGAGGACCAGGCCTCAAGCCGGAAAAGCAGGCTGCAGCCTACTCTTTCAGTTTGAGGCCTGGCCCTCAGTTGAAGCCGTTGTTGGACCACGTCGGAGGCAGGTAAGTGGAGGTGGGGCTTACCTGACCCCACCGCTGCTGCCGCAGTCCATGCGGCAGTGATGGTGGTGGAGCCAGGTAAGGGGGCAGGGGGAGGGGGGCTTATTCAGCCCCCATTTTGCTCTCCTTCCCGACTTACCTACCTCCACTGCCCACCACGGAGGCAAGTAAGTAGGGAAGGGGGGCAAAATCTCGATCCGCCCCTCCAGATCTCACTGCGCAGAGTGGAGTGGGTGAGGGTCGGATCAACCTGAAGTGGATTGGCCCGATCCAAAAGTTCCGGATCAGGCCATGAAGCAGTTTGGGGGGTCTGCGCACAGCCCTAGTTTCTGACTGCAAGTTGTGTCCATCCACATGTTTGGTTCTGGGAGGTGTGGATGGAGTAAATCCACATTAAAAAAAAAACCCTCAATGGAGAAAATTTCTCACCTATCCCTGCTCTTGATTATTTTCTAATTATTTGGGGCTCTGTCTCATTTGGATCAGCTCAGTCCTGGCCTATGCTACCAAAAGTTCATTCAGAAATGTCTTGTACAGCTGCTGCTTGTCTAGAACCTCTGCAGAAGAGGCTATGCTAATTCTACATGACAACCTTTTAGAAAACAAGCAATTCAAACTCTTACCATTGAACCAAATATATTACTATGCTTTAAAAGAGGGAGGATGCTGAAGTTAAGATTTATTTGGTGAAAAGAAAAGCTGGGTTGTTGTTTTTTCCTTTCGCAGAGCAAATATACTGAATACTAATTGCAGACATCGTTTTACATAGGATTTGGCTCTGAGCTAATATTTGTGAATATAATGGCTGATGAAAATCCCTTAAGGTTCCACTGGCAAAACAGACCGCTGCAGCTTTGTTTTCAGAAAGAAAACGCAAGCCGTACTTTGAACGGAACACTTGGAGACTCAAGTCAATCTTGCTGTAATCAGGAAGGCAATCTGCCCTCTTAGTTAATCTAGCTTTTCTTCCGCCCACCCCATTCCAATGACAGGTAGCGAAGGACTCATGGTTTTTAAAAGAAAAGATCTACAGTTTCCTAAGGAAGTCCTCTTTAATCAATTTTGATTTACCCTATCCTGAGATCTTCTTGGAAGGAGCAGTAGCATCTCCTTTAAACAAAGACACATAACCACTCAATTACAATATAAGAACATAATTTGTGATATTTCTTCGTGTGGCTTTTCCATTTGGTACTGGACAGAGATTTCATTTTTCAGCTCAGCAACTGAAAGGTCATCCCAAAAATGTATTGTATAGATACT